>NC_044992.1:34800747-35400747 GCF_008728515.1 Papio anubis
TCTATTAATTACTAAATACATAGGAGGGTGCCAGATCTGAGAATCACATCTCTGACTCCAAGCTTATGGTGATCATTATGCCTGCCTTCTCCAGGAGTAGAGATAGGAGGAACGTGGTCTATGGATCTAGTAGTCCGGATCTTTGAAGCCACTCAGATGAAAGGATGCTTAAAAGTCTAAGAGAGGCCGGGCGTGGTGGCTCACGCCTGTAATCCCAACACTTTGGGAGGCCAAGGCGGGCGGATCACCTGAGGTCAGGAGTTTGAGATGAATCAGACCAATATGGTGAAACCCCGTCTCTACTAAAAATACAAAAATTAGCCGGGCATGGTGGTGGGTGCCTGTAGTCCCAGCTACTCGGGAGGCTGAGACAGGAGAGTTGCTTGAACCTGGGAGGTGGAGGTTGCAGTGAGCCGAGATTGCACCACTGCACTCCAGCCTCGGCGACAGAGTGAGACAAATCACTAGGAATTTAAAGGAAAATCATGTGTTCTTTGCTTATTTTTTTTTAGCATCCCTTTTCTCTTTTTTTCTTAAGCTCAGTGGCAAGAGTATTTCCTCTTTTTTTCTAAAAGCAACACATGCTACTTGTAGAAAATTTAGATACACGAGGAAAGCATAAAGAAGAAATCACAGGCTGAATGTGGTAGCTTGTGCCTGTAATCCCAGTGCTCTGGGAGGCGTAGGCGAGGATAGCTTGTGCCCAGGAGTTTGAGACCAGCCTGGGCAACATAGCAGGACTTGTCTCTACCGAAAAAAAAAAAAAAAGGAGTTGTCTTAGTTTACACTCTGATTAGCAGTTTCTGAGAGTTCTTACTTTATCCTTGTCAGTATTGGTAATGATTATTTAAGATTTTTTTTTTTCTGAGCCCGGTATGGTGGCCCATGCCTGTAATCCTAGCACTTTGGGAGGCTGAGGCGGGCAGATTGCCTGAGTTCAGGAGTTCGAGACCACTTTGGGCAACATGGTGAAACCCTGTCTTGACTAAAATACCAAAAATTAGCCGGGCATGGTGGTGGGTGCCTGTAGTCCCAGCTACTCTGGAGGCTGAGGTGGGAGAATTGCTTGAACCTAGAAGGTGGAGGTTGCAGTGAGCTGAGATTGCACCACTGCACTCCAGCCTGGGCAACAGAGGGAGACCCTGTCTCTAAAAGAGACAGGATCCTGATCTAGGTAGTTTTTTTTTTTTTTTTTTTTTTTTTTTTGAATCGGAGTCTCACTCTGTCTCCCAGGCTGGCGTGCAGTGGCACGATCTTGGCTCACTGTAAGCTCTGCCTTCCGGGTTCACGCCATTCTCCTGCCTCAGCCTCCCGAGTAGCTGGGACTATAGGCGACTGCCACCACGCCTGGCTAATTTGTGTATTTTTAGTAGAGACGGTGTTTCACCGTGTTAGCCAGGATGGTCTTGATCTCCTGACCTCATGATCCGCCTGCCTTGGCCTCCCAAAGTGCTGGGATTATAGGCATGAGCCACTGCACCTGGCTGATCTAGGTAGTTTTAAAATAATAACCCCAGCACTTTGGGAAGCCTAGGCAGGCGGATCACGAGATCAGGAGTTCGAAACCAACCTGGCCAACATGATGAAACCCCGTCTCTACTAAAAATTAAAAAATTAGCTGGGTGTGGTGGCCCGGGCATGTAATCCCAGCTGCTTGGGAGGCTGAGGCAGGAGAATAGCTTGAACCTTGGTGGCGGAGGTTGCAGTGAGCTGAGATGACGCCACTGCACTCCAGCCTGGGCGACAGAGCAAGACTCTGTCTTGGGAAAAGAAAACCAGTAATTGTGTCTAGAGATTTTAATTTCTGTTTCTTTGACAAGTTTCTCTACTTTCATGATTATTGGCCATTTGAATTTATTTTTGAAATATCTGTCCTCTTTACCTATTTTAATAATTGTTATTATTGATCAGTAAGAATTCTTTATTGAATTGAAGATACTAAGTCTTTGACATACACTCCAGACATTTATTTATATGTTATTTATTATTAATAATGCTTGTTTAATTTATAGAAGCTGGTTATTTCATTCCACTAATTTTTTTGGTGCCTTCTATGTGTTAAGCATTGTGCTAAACATTGTGCTAGGCACTGAAGTATTTTATGTATTCAAATCTACCCACTTTTTCTTTTTGCTGGCTTCATTGCCTTTAGGCTTAGCGGGTTTGGGAAAGTCTTTTTCAGTAAACTCAACTCTCTTTTTCTGAGTTATCTTTCAAAGTGCAAATGAGGGATTGAAACTAGTAGAAATATTCATTCTTTAATCTTCTTTCCTCCTTCACTCTCCTTTTCCCAAAACTTAGTCACAGAAAATGTGCTTCTAATGGTTTCCTAGCAACATTCTTTGTTGTTGTTGTTGTTGTTTTTGAGATGGAGTCTCGCTCTATCACCCAGGCTGGAGTGCAGTGGTGTAATTTTGGCTCACTGCAACCTCCACCTCCCGGGTCCAAGCAGTTCTCCTGCCTCAGCCTCCTAAGTAGCTGGAATTACAAGTGCACGCCACCACGCCTGGTTAATTTTTGTATTTTTAGTAGAGATGGGGTTTTACCATGTTGGTCAGGCTGGTCTTGAACTCCTGACCTTGTGATCCGCCCACGTCGGCTTCCTAAAGTGTTGGGATTACAGGTATGAGCCACCCTGCCCGGCCTCCTAGCAACATTCTTAAAAATATCTTTAAAGTTCTCTATTTTTTTCATACTAAAAAAAAAAGAAAATAGATGTCACAACTCTTTTGGGACTACTTTTCTGCTGCCAGTCAGTTTTCATGTTTCCCCTCTCGCATGCCCTGAGAGCTTTGTTCATACTGCCCCTGTTGTGGCCTTAGCTTGTCTTTAATAGCTCTACATTACAAATGCCCTGTCTTTATTCAGTAACAAACATTCATTAAGCACTGTCATGGGCCAGGCATTGTCACATTCGTTCCTGTAACTTCAGTGCCTAGCCCAATGTGTGGCATGTAAGTTGCTTATTAATTGTCTCTTGAATGAAGAAGCTAATGGATTAATGAACAGATGAACTACGAGGCTGGTAGAGAGAAATGCAAGAAAATTCCTTGGAGAGGAATGGTGGAGGGCCGGAATTGGGACTGTTTGGAGAATGGCCATCAGAATTTTATTAGTTTTCTGAAACAATTTCAGCAACAGTAGGCTAGAAACCACTTCTATGGCCACATTTAGCATCCCTATACATTTATCTGAATCTAAATAAGTGGTAAATCTCTCACTAGGAGTTTAGTGACAAAGCCCCTCCCCTTGAATACTGATGTTAGTTAGCTTTTAGTACCTAGAATTTGTCTAGTTCCTTTTTCTCTTAAATATTTAGACCAATGAATGTGCCTAATTGACTTTGATAATACACATCCATTATTCTTACTGTTATTTCAGGATGCTAGAAAATGGAATTTATAAGGTCATTCTGTTCTGAATTGGAGCCCGGGCTTCCCCCTGGGACCCCTAACCCCAGCACTCTTTTAAAGTAGCAGAACAAGTATGTTCTTGCTCTACTTGGAAATTTTCGGCATAGGACATGAGATCTTTAAGGAGATTAAATGCTTTTTCAGCACCTTTCTTCTCAGACCCATTGCATGCACTTTGTGGTTCATTGATACATTAAAATCATTTGTGCTTTGCTCTCAGGTATAATCCTGGCACTTTAGGAGGCTGAGGCGGGTGGATCACTTCAGGTCAGGAGTTCAAAAGCAGCCTGGGCAACATGGTGAAACCCCATCTCTACTAAAAATGCAAAAATCAGCCAGACGTGGTGGCGTGCACGTGTAGTCCCAGCTAATCTGGAGGCTGAAGTGGGAGGATCGCTTTAACCCAGGAGGCGGAGGTTGCAGGGAGCCGAGTTTGCACCACTGCACTCCAGCCTGGGCGACAGAGCGAGACTCCGTCTCAAAAATAAAGAAATAAAAAAAAAATTAAAAAAAAATCATTTGTGCTTCTGCTGTAGATAACATTGGAACTGGGTGATAAATGATTGGAGAATGTGGAATAGTTTACTGGTCCCTCTTGTTAAATACTACCTTTTTTTTTTTTTTTTTTGTGACAGAGTGTTGCGCTCTCTCTCTCCCAGGCTGGAGTGCAGTGGCTCAATCTCAGCTCACTGCAACCTTCACCTCCCAGGTTCAAGTGATTCTCCTCCTCGGCCTCCCAAGTAGCTGGAATCACAAGCATGTGTCACCACGCCTGGCTAATTTTTTTTTTGTTTTTTTAGGGAGACGGGGTTTCACCATGTTGGCCAGGCTGGTCTTGAACTCCTGACCTCTAGTGATCCACCCACCTCGGCCTCCCAAAGTGCTGGGATTACAGGCATGAGCCACCATGCCCAGCCTGTTAAATATTATTTCTTTAAATTCTTTTTTTATTCTTAAATTTTTTACTATTATCAGAACATATAAAAATTATTTCTATTAATGCCAAAATATTATCTTGTATTTATATAATTTATTGAAGCTCTTTGTGGCCCTCTTTTTTTTTTTGGTGTTTTGATATTTAAAAAAGCTTATAGAGTGGTTGTACATGCCAGTAGTTCCAGCTACTTGGGAGGCTGAGGAAGGAGGACCATTGGAGTCTAGGAGTTCAAGGTTGTAGTACACTATGATTGTACCTGTGAATAGCCACTGCACTCAGAACAGCCTGGCAACATGGCAAGACCCCATCTCTTAAAAAAAAAAAAAAAAAAAAGAAGGCACTTACAACAAAATAAATAAAACAAAAAGATGTATTAAAACCTAAGTGTAAAAAGTGAGATCATAACAGTACTGGAAGAAAACATGGGAGAATTAAAAAATCATCTGAGTGATAAAGGTCTTTTTAAGCATGATATAAAACTCCGAAGCCATAAAAGAAAATATTGGCCAGGCACGGTGGCTCAAGCCTGTAATCCCAGCACTTTGGGAGGCCGAGACGGGCGGATCACAAGGTCAGGAGATCGAGACCATCCTGGCTAACACGGTGAAATCCTGTCTCTACTAAAAAATACAAAAAACTAGCCGGGCGAGGTGGCGGGCGCGGGCGCCTGTAGTCCCAGCTACTCGGGAGGCTGAGGCAGGAGAATGGTGTAAACCTGGGAGGCGGAGCTTGCAGTGAGCTGAGATCCAGCCACTGCACTCCAGCCTGGGCGACAGAGTGAGACTCCCTCTCAAAAAAAAAAAAAAAAGAAAATATTAAAATTTTCTGTATAAAAAAGTACCATAAGCAAAATCAAAAGACAGCCAACAAACTGGGAAAGATCTTTGCAATGGACTTTTGCAATATGACAAAGGACTAATTTTCTATGTATGTGGCTACAAAGTTTGCTTAGAAATCATTAAGAAAGAGACCACTGTCATAGTTTGGGCTGCTATAACAAATTACCCTAGACCAGGTGGCTTATAAACAAACGAAATTTCTTTCTCATAGTTCCAGATGCTGGGAAGTCTGAGATCAGGGTGCCAGTAGGGTCAGGTTCTGGGTAGGACTGTCTTCCTGATTCCTCACATTGAGAGGAGCAGAGAGTGGAAGCAAGCTCTCCTATCTCTTATCGGGGCACTCATCGCGTCATGAGGGCTGATTACCATGACCTGATTATCTCCGAAAGTCTCCATCTCTAAATATCATCACATTGGGGATTAGGATTTCAACATACTAATTTTGGTGGGACACATTTAGTCCATAGCAGCCATCAAATCAAAAAGTGGACAAAGAACTTGGACAGTTCACAGTAAAGGAAATTCAGTTTGCTCTTAAACTCGAAAAGATGTCCAGTCTCTTTCAAAAGAAAAGCAAATTAAAACTATAAAGAGTTCTGGTTTCTTACCTATCAGGTTGGCTAAGATCAAAAAGTTGGAGAACGTGTGTGCGTGTGTATGTGTGTATGTGTGTGTGTGTGTGTTTGTGTATTTTTTTTTTTTTTTTTTGAGACAGGATCTCACCCAGGGTGGGATGCAGTGGCACCTATCATGGCTCACTGCAGCCTTGACCTCCTGGTCTCAAGTGATCCTCCCACCTCAGCCTCCTGAGTAGCTGGGACTACAGGTGTATGCCACCATTCCTGGCTAATTTTTAATTTTTTTGTAGAGATGGGGTCCCACTATATTGCCCAGGCTGGTCTTGAACTCCTGGCCTAAAGTGATCCTCCTGCCTTGGCTTCCCAAAGTGCTGGAATTACAGGCATCAGTCACCACACCTGGTCTAAATATATATATATTTTTTCACTGGGATTACAGGTGTGAGCCACTGCACCTGGCTCGTGTGTGTGTGTATATATTTTTTTGTTTTGTTTTGTTTTGTTTCTTTTTCTTTTAGAGACAGGGTCTCAGGTCTCACCATATTGCCCAAGCTGGTGGTGAGCTTCTGGCCTCAAAAGATCCTCCTGCCTCAGCTTCCCAAGCAGGTGGGATTATATGTATGAGCCTCTATGCTCAGCTGGAGAATGTCATTTGGTCAGGGTGTGCGGAGATAGGCACTCATGTATTACCGACGTGAATGTAAATTGGTGCGGCCACTTTGGAAAGCATTTTGGCAATTTGGAAGGCTTAATTACAAAGGCACGTACCTTGATCCAGTAATACCACATTTGTGAATTTATGCCACAGACTTATTTACGTGGTGCGCTAAAATTATAAATAGAGATAATGATTGCAGGACGGTTTAGAGTAGCAAAGGACTGGAAACAATCTCCATGCACTGATAAGGCAAGATGTAGGGAGGAGAAATGGGGAGTGACTGCTCAGATACAGTGCCTCCTTTGGGGGTGATGACAGTGTTTTGGAACTAGATAGAGGTGTTAGTTGCACAGCTTTGTGAGTTTTCTACATGTCACTTAATTGCACACTGAAAAATGTTAAATTTGGGCTGGGGACAGTGGCTCATACCTGTAAGCCCAGGATTTTTGGAAGCCAAGGTGAGAGGATCTCTTGAGGCTAGCAGTTCAAGACCAGCCTGGGCAACATAGTGAGACTGTATCTCTACAAAAAAATTTAAAACTTAGCCAGGCATGGTGGTGCTGCGAACCTGTAGTTCCAGCTACTCAGGAGGCTGAGGCAGGAGGATTGCTTGAGCCCAGGAGTTTGAGGCTGCAGTGAGCTATGATCACAGCACTGCTACCTGCCTGGGTGACACAGTGAGACCCTGTCTCTTTGGGCGGGGGGGGGGGGGGTTAATTTTATGATGTGTGAATTTTATCTCAGTTTTTATTATTTATTTTTATTTTGTTATTATTTTTTGCGACAGAGTCTTGTTCTGTCGCCCAGGCTGGAGTGCAGTGGTGCGATCTCCACTTACTGCAACCTCCGCCTCCTGGATTCAAGCGATTCTCCCACCTAACCCTCCCAAGTAGCTGTGACTACAGGCATATGCCACCATGCCTGCTAATTTCTTTGTATTTTTAGTAGAGATGGGGTTTCACCATGTTGAACTCCTGGTCTCAAGTAATCTGCCTGCCTCAGCCTCCCAAACTGCTGGGATTATAGGCGTGAGCCACTGTGCATAGCCATACCTCAGTTTTTAAAAAGGCAAGATATAGAGCAAGGTTTACTATTCTTTGGGTTAAAAATGTGGCTGGGGACAGGGAATGATAGTGCATATGTGCTAGTATATTAGTGGAATATTTCTGGATGGATATACAAGAAATTGGTTAGTATTGCTTCCTGGGAAGGGAACTGGGGGGCTGGGGTGCAGAAATGGGAGGGAGTGTTACTTTTCACTGGCCACCCTTTTGTGCTATTTGATGTATTTACCATGTGCATGTGTGCCTTACTTATCTAAAAAAACAAAACTGTTCAGCTTAGGCTTTGTGGGTTGTACTGTACTTAACTCTTCAGGAACTAGCACTTATTCTTTATTTCTTTTATTCCATTCTCATTCACAGTCTATAATCAGAGATTTATATTATGTTGTTTGCATATTCTAGGAAGTTTTATTCAGTGTATGGGCCTGGTCAAAGAGCTTTTGATCTGTTCAATCCAAACTTCAAGTCTACCTGTCAACGGTAAGCCATTTTATAAGTCCTAGGCTATTCATATTATTTTTTAAGGATTTCGTTATCCATTTGATACTGTGTAACAGCGTGTCTTAACAACGCTTACAAACAGACCTAAAATGTGACTGCTTGGAATTACAGGTTTGTGGAGAAGTACACTGAGCTGCAGAAACTTGGAGAAACAGATGAAGAGAAGTTATTTGTGGAAACAGGGAAGGCTTTATTGGCAGAAGGTGTCATTTTAAGACGAGTTGGCGAAGCAAGGACTGTGAGTAGTTCATTGTTAAAATTGTTACTGGGTTTATAGTTGTCCCTCAGTATGCACAGGGGTTTGGTACTAGGGCCCCTGCGGATACCAAAATTCACGGATGCTCAAATTCCTTTTATAAAGTGCTGTAGGTTTTGCATATAACCTACATATATCCTCCCATATACTTTAATCATATCTAAATCACTTACATAACACAATGTAAATGCTATATAAGTAGTTATACTCTATTTTTAAAAATTTATATTTTTTATTGTTTTTTTTTATTTATTTACTGCTAAAATATTTTTGATCTGTGGTTTGTTGAATCTGCATATGTAGAACCTGCAGATGCAGAGGGTTGACCAGAGTTGCCAATCTGATGGAAGTTAAAGAGAGACTTAGTTTTCTTTCCCTAACCTTGGTTTATGTTCTTAAACTCCAGGTCAAATACTGTTACACTGAATATACTAGAATTTTGTGGTAATGAGTGCTACTTGAAACAAGTGAGTCGTCATTAGGGCTTTTGAAATTGTGGTTCTATAGACTTTTTAAAATCATGTTTACTATTTGTTATAGTAGAATTGGATCTGAGATATTAGTGCTAAATTTTTCACTCAGTGATAGAATATGCCTAGTTATATATCTTTAGCCAATTAATTGAGTGAAAATATAACACCTGTGTGATACTTACATCTGGTCTTTTAAGCAACATGAAGGTAGTCACGATTCCTGGAAATCCGAACACTTGAGTGTCAGACCACAGACTGCGGTGGAAGAGAACGAGACTCAGAAAGAAGTTCCACAGGACCAGCATTTGGAGGCACCTGCAGACCAGTTGAAAGGTCTCTCGCCTCCCTGAAGGACCTGTATACTGTGTATGCTGGCATTCACGCTACTCACTGGCTGAATGTTGAGCTATTTTTAAACAGTTGAACTGTGTAAATGTTTCCTGATCTCTAAGGTATTATGTTTGCCTTCTCTTAGTTATTTCTGGGTTGTCATAAAGCTCGGTATCATAGTTTGACAGAAGCAGTTATGCGAACTTTTATGTTAGGACATTACTAAATAAAGAATTCCCTAGCTGCTTATAAAGTAAATTTACTTTGAATTGTAAATAACATGAAGAAACCTTTATAAAGATTGTTCAAATGGGACTCAGTCTGACTAGGCTTGCTTTGATGTTTGTTAGTATGTGGACTGGCTACATTTGATTCCCTGGTACATATTTCTTCTGATCCATCAAACTTCTACATGTACACATGGTGTGATCCCTTGGCTAACTGGTTTTGTCTGCAGAGAATCTTTGTACTTCTTGCTATAGAATGATTATCTCTCCACTTGAGAGGCCAAGCTGACTTGCGCTTTGTGGTAAGAGTGAGGACCTGTCATTGCTAATGCACAAAGGCCAAAACTGTAACTTTAATGTCATGGATTGAGTGTGCTGGAGACAGTTAACATAGGTCTGCACAGACTAGGCTGTTCAGTAAATACTTGCTGAATGAATAAGTGAATGAATGGTTATATCCAGCTAAAGACTGGATTCATATGGTGTAGATAACAGGATTGCCAAGAAAGGAGGTAGCTAATTTAGGTGATGCTCTCCACCAGCATCCACCTGCCTCCCTGGGGCCAAGGTGCACCTACAAGTCTTTATCAACTGCCCTGCCTTCCTCATTTCCCTAGGTTTTACTAAATACATGAAATATCCCTCTGAGATTGCAGCCTTTGTATATGTGGTCAAGCCAGTGGTTTTCAGCTGTCAGTAGTAAGCTGCTTCAGAAATTCCCTATTTTAAAACTCATGTAGCTTTTCTATCCAGTGGTTCTTTGTGTGTGGTCTCGTCTCTCCTGGTACGCTGTGAGGCAGGTCCACATCTCACAGTCTGGACATGGTACACATCCATGCACGTGGGTGCTCAGTTATGCAGGTGAATGAATACATGAGGCAAAAGCAGCTCTCAGCCGTGCTGCTTCCCCCTCGACCTTTATCACTGTTTCACAATTGCTTGCATTTGGAGAATGCTTTGCTTTTTGGTAGGGAAGTAAATTTCATCCATTCAAAGACATTACACAACCATTGAGACCAAACATCGGGCCAGACCTTGGGAAGAGGACTTAAAAAGCAGATGAAAGACACAGTCTGTTCTCAGAGGAACAAAGAATTGAGGGGTCACTCATCTCTTTAAACCTTAGGTTTCTGGGTTTTTAAGGGCAGGGTTTTTTTTGCCACAATGATGAAGACTTAAAAAAATTTTTTTCCTTCATGTCTGGGTTGATGTCCCATTTTTGTTTGTTTTCCTCCTCTTGTAGATTTTTAATTTTTTTTTTTTTTTTTTTTTTAGCGATGGAGTATCACTCTGTTTCCCAGGCTGGAGTACAGTGGAGCCATCTTGGCTCACTGCAACCTCCGCCTCCTGGGTTCGAGCAGTTCTCCTGCCTCAGCCTCCCGAGTAGCTGGGATTACAGGTGTATGCCATGAAGCCTGGCTAATTTTTGTATGTTTAGTAGAGACAGGTTTTACCATGTTGCCCAGGCTGATCTCAAACTGCTGGCCTCAAGTGATCCACCCGTCTCAACCTCCCAAAATGCTGGGATTACAGGCGTGAGCCACCATGCCTGGCCTTACATTTTTAAAAAATTTTAGGAGATGGGGGTCTCACTGGGTCACCCAGGCTGGGTGCAGTGGCGCATATGCCGCTGCAGTCTTAAACTCCTGGGCCGAAGCCATCCTGGCCCACCTCCCGAATAGCTGGGACCACAGGCATGTGCCACCACGCCTGGCTCTTTAACCTTTTTTTTTTTTTTTTTTTTTGTAGAGATGGAATCTTGCTCTGTTGCCCAGGCTGGCCTGATCTCAAACTCCTGGCCTCAAGCGATCCTCCTGCCTCAGCCTCCCGAAGTGCTGGGATTACAGGCCTGAGCCACTGTACTGGGGCTGAAGACTTTTAAAGAAGTTATTTGTTGCATAATTCTTTAAAAAAATTATACATGCACATGGTTCAAAACTTAACAGTAAAAAGCTAGTCTACCACCCCTGTTCACCAGCCACCCTTTTTCCCTTCCCTGAGGCCACCACTGTTACCATTTCCTTGTGTGTTCTTCCAGAAATATTTTGGGCATGGATGGGACACTATGCATACTGTTCTGTACCTTGCTTTTCTAGTTAATATGTCTCAGAGATCCACTGTGATTTAATCAGTGCCCGACTGAAGAAAGTGTTCTTTGTTTTACTGTGTTGCAAATGGGCTGCTAGAGTTACGGGATGCTGGATCAAGGAGTAGATCATTTTGAGTTTGCAAATCTTCGTCCATAGAAATTGTGCTTAACTAGACTCTCATAGCAATGTATGAGAATGCATTTCCCTACACATTCTGATCTTGTTAAACCAGACTGGGACTCTGGACCAGAAGGGAAAGACCATCCCTGTATAGCAAATTTCTGGATGGGGAAAAAAGCTGCTGTCACTCATTGACTTCTTTAGGTTGAGTCTCAGTGATCAAAACATAGTGAAAGGTGTGAAGCTCACTCTGGAAACTCAGAACTATTCCCACAGTTTGGGCAAAAGCCATCATCAGATCCCCATCACGTTTTGGAGAGAATGGAAGCATGACTGCATTCTTGGCTTTAAAGAGCTTAAAATCAGGCCGGGCTCCGTGGCTCACGCCTGTAATCCCAGCACTTTGGGAGGCCAAGGCGGGCGGATCACCTGAGGTCAGGAGTTTGAGACCAGCCTGGCCAACATAGTGAAACCCCATCTTTACTAAAAATACAAAAAAATTAGCTGGGCGTGGTGGCGTGTGCCTATAATACCAGCTACCTAGGAGGCTGAGGCAGGAGAATTGCTGGAACCCAGGAGGCAGAAACTGCAGTTGAGCTGAAATCGTGCCACTGCACTCCAGCTTGGGCGACAGAGCAAGACCCTGTCTCAAAAACAACAACAACAACAACAAAAGCTTAAAATCGAGTTGGGACCACAGGAGTGACTTGTGAAACAGCAAGATGAACAGGAATCCTTTTAAACTCTGATATAAAAGTACAGTAGAGGTTCAGGGGCAAGGAATCAGTTCTGGATTTGTCTAGGAATACTGCATGAGACCCTGGAAAGGCAGTGGGATGGACATGTACATGCAGTTTCTTTGGCCAGGAACACCGTCCCTTCCACCATGGTCTGTGGGAATTGAACCTTCCGTGCCCTTTTCAAATGGTGTCTGTGCTCAGAAACTACATAATATCAAGTCCCTTACTGAACCCCCTACAGATTGTATTCATAAGGTGCTTCACTGCTGTTGGTCTACCTGGTCTACTGTTTGTACTCCTGCCTCATTTACTGTGGCCTTCATTCAAGTAGTAATGATTCTCTACCTATTAAGAGTATAGGGTGGGTGTGGTGGCTCATGCCTGTAATCCTAGCACTTTGGGAAGCCAAAATGGGCAGATCACCTGAGGTCAGGAGTTTGAGACCAGCCTGGGCAACATGATGAAACCCTGTCTCTACTAAAAATACAAAAATTAGCCAGGTGTGGTGGCAGGCACCTGTAATCCCAGCTACTTGGCAGGCTGAGGCAGGAGAATCGCTTGAACCCAGGAGGCGGAGATTACAGTGAGCTGAGATCATGCTACAGCACCCCAGCCTGGGCAACAGAGGAGACGCCTTCTCGGGGGGGGGGAAAGTAGTATAAAAGAGGGCAGATATTCCTTTTTTTTTTTTTTTTTTTTTGAGATGGAGTCTCGCTCTGTCACCCAGGTTGGAGAGCAGTGGTGCGATCTCACCTCACTGCAAGCTCTGCCTCCTGAGTTCACGCCATTCTCCTGCCTCGGCCTCCTGAGTAGCTGGGACTACAGGCGCCCACTACCACGCCCGGCCAATTTTTTGTATTTTTAGTAGAGACGGGGTTTCACCGTGTTAGCCAGATGGTCTCAATCTCCTGACCTCATGATCAGCTCGCCTCGGCCTCCCAAAGTGCTGGGATTACAGGTGTGAGCCAGCGCGCCCAGTCAGGAGGGCAGAAATTCTTATTCTTTTAACCCATTGAAACATTAAACAGCCTTTCAGGAGCAGACCTTCCTACGGGTTTGCTGAATCCAAGGCGCGAGGAAGGCATATATCCAGGTTACAGCGAAGTTTGCACCAGACAAGTAAAGAAGATTTGGGTTCTAGATCTAGATACTCCAGGCAGTTTTTACTGTGTGACCCTGTGCCTGTCACAGTATTTCAGCCTGTAAAATATGGACACTCTTTGCCTTTTTGGCTTCCAGTTAGTGCTGTGAGGATTAATTGAGATATTGAGTGCAAAGCTCATTTGTAATGTGTGGCAGGTGGTTTTATTGCTATTTTGAGCAGTGGTGGAAAAGCCCATTTGAACAGATAGGATGAGATAAGAGCACGGTGGCCTTGACAACTACCTGGAGGAGCCAGTTGGGTATGGGGAGGTTTGAGCAGGGAAAGAATGTAGTGAAAGCAGTGTCAGGTCAAAGAAAGGTTTGCCTAGGAGTGATATAAAGAATGGGATGGAGGAGTGGGCAGGGAAGGAGGAAAGAGGAGACATGTCAGAGGGACCAAAAAGGAGGCAGCAAGTCCAAGGTCACAAACCTGAGTGATTAGAAAACTTAGCAGCATCACTTAACACCCAGTTGGTGACGTGGAACTGGTGCTCTCCGGGGAGAGAGCTTCAATTCTCAACCAACTAAGTTGAAGGTGATGGTACCATGTAAGTGGCAGACAGAGATAAGGGATAGGTGTCTACAGGGGTAAGATTTGGAGCCAGGAGAATAAATGAGCTTTCCAAGGGTAGTGGAGAGAGACCCAGGATGTGGGGGGCTGGCAGGTAAATGCTTTAAGTGATAGGAGGAATGAGAAAGCTAGCAAGAGAAATTCACATCCCACATCTTCCATCACTTACATGTCCAGACTTGTTGAAGTGGTCCCGGATTCACCAAATTTTATAGAGCTCTGCCTTTGCTTTTATTGGGTAGGCCTGATTTTTGATGGTGTCCTTAAAAGGCTAGCCCGATTCTTCTTGTAGTTTTGTAGAACACTTTGTATCGAGAGTTCTCTGATAACGAAAGTGGTATTACAGAATAATCTGCCCCCGAAGGATTCCTGATTTTGTTAAAGTGATACCTTTCTCTGTAAATAAATGATGGTGTGCCACTTAAAAACCTTCAGCAGATTTCTTTTTTTAAGCAAAGCCACTCGAGTGAGACAGTAAGATTTTCTCTGAGGCTGGCACTGGTGCCTGCCTCTGCTCCGGGGAATCCAGACGTGGCACACCGGAGTTGGGCCTCATCCATCCTCAGTTTTCATCTGCGACCAAGCCTGACTCAGAATGGGCTGGCAGTTTTCCTGAGTACATGGGAGTCAGGGCAGAGAACACGATGTGGTGCTGATAGTCAACGCAAACTGGCACAGCCTCAGCCAGAAGACTGGAGCTCGGAGCAAGCAAAGGCGAGTGGAGGAGGGGATGGGGAAGGCCGAGGCTGTTTTCTTCCTGGTCTCTATGTTCCTGAGCTCAATTCCAGAACAGCCGAAAGGTGGGAGCCTGACTCGGGCTAAGTTAGTCATGCGTTCTGAGCCTTTGACCATGCTGGGTAAGATGAGGGATGGCTGAGCAGGTTCAGTGAGCAACTTGGTCGAGGTCACCTTGGCTGGCAGAGGAAGGGCACCTGCCCTCCTGTGGAAAAGACAGGAAATGGCTTTCATGTCACTCCTAGGGTAGCGCTCAATGTGGCAGGCGGGTCCCTGATTGGATGAGCCCAGCCCGGAAGCAGTTTCTGTGGTGATGCTGAACCAGACAAGTGGTTATTGCTGCAGCACGAAAAAGAAAAGGTTGCTAGGGGAAGGCAGAGGAGGCAGGAAGTTAAGTGTTACGTTCCCTACAAAATGTTGCCACTGCCAGCCACCACCACCACCACCACCACCCTCCATCCATGCAGATTACAGATGGGGTTTCTGGGGAATACTGGCTGACAACGAAAATGCATTTCAAGTATCATTTTACCCTCAACAAACGCTTTTCCTGGACTGCAACTGAAATAAATGTCAGTCACCTGACCTTCTAGCTGCTCAGTTCTTTTAATTAAAAGATAGTTCTAAGCAAGATCCAATAGTGGTCTATTTATTATTTATCAAGCGTTTTCCTTCCAGCAGTTAGTGAAAGGTCAGTGGCTTCAACTGAGCTTTGTTTTTGGTGAGCAGCTTGGATGAGAGATACACAATCAATCTCTCCTGTTTGCTCATGGGCAGGACACTGTTGAATAGTCATTGTGGCATTTAGGATCGCAGGCCTCTGAAACATGCAGAAAAGTGCATGTGCCCTTGCTGCTGAACATTTCTCCAAAAGTAAACATCAGGTTGTGATTATGGTTAATAATGAGATATTGATTGTTTGAAAATGTCACCGCCTGGGACCTGTTGGTTTCAGCACCACTAGATGGCGCTGCACTCTCATGCTGTTCAACTACAGTCATGTCATTTCCTTGCCTGGGGTACCTTGCCTTTCAAGGTTGACGAGTGTCCTTGTAAAATAATGTTCTGGCTGAAATGTAGGAAGCTGAGGTCCTGGGGTGCTATTGGGATGGGGTAGAGATGGAGGGGACAGGCCACGGGACAAATGACAAAGGCCTGCCGGGGACAGCAGCACTGTTTGTACCATAATAGGAGCTGGAGAAGAAGGAGCTTACTGCGCTGAGCCCCTGGAGACTCTGCCCAGAGCAGTGTTTCCTAACCTTCTCCAGTCAATGACACATCTGCGAATTGGCTGTGGAGGACAGCGGGAGAGAGAACAGTGCAGGCAGGGAGGCGGAGCAGCGGAAAAAACCCAGGCCTTGGAGAACAGACCTGGATTTGAAACCCTGATCTGTTGCTTTGTCTGGTGACATTAGGGGAGTTAGTAAACAGTCTGAACCTCAATTTCCTTATCTGTAAAACAAGGGTAATAACGTCTACCTCACTGAGTTGGCTGTGAGGACTGAATGAGAACGTGAACAAAGTTCTTGCCGAGTACTGTCTTTGCTGTCAATGCCTAGAAGGCTTTCAGCCACTGTCTTGGGCCGGGAGGGATTAACATGTGCTAGGTTAACACAGAGAAGAAACAAGAAGGGGTATTGTGTCCCCTTTCACCAGCCACTCGTCTAAACACAGCTTTCTGTGTCCCTCATCCCCAGTAGTTACTCTGTCCTTTATCTCCTTCCAAACTTCTAGCACCAAGTAAATGAATCAAATTTAAAAAACACCACCACCACCAACAAAGGAGGAAACTAGAGAACATCTTGGGAACTATCCACTTTTGGAACTTATCCCATGCTGGTAGGTTTCACTGGAAAATGTGCATTTATTTAGTAACTTCTTGGATTGTGTATGCGCGTGGGCAAGCGTGTGTGTGGAAACTAGCATTTTAAATGACACTCAATGACACTCGTTCTGTTTCTTCTTTCCTGCTTCCTTTTTTAAAAAATAGGGACAAAGTCTCGCTCTGTCACTCAGCCTGGGGTGCAGTGGTGCAATCATAGCTCACCTCAGCCTGAACCTCCTGGGCTCAAGCGGTCCTCCTGCCTCAGCCTCCCAAGTAGCTAGGGCTACAGATTCATGCCACTATGCCAAGCTAATTTTTAATTTTTATTTTTTTTGTAGAGATAGGGTCTCTATCCTATGTCGCTCAGGCTGGTCTCAAATTCCTGGCCTCAAGTGACTCTCCCACCTTGGCCTCCCAAAATGCTGGGATTACAGGCGTGAGCCACCATGCCCGGCCCTTTTCTGCCTCCTTGCTGCCCCGCTGCACTCCCCCCCACTGCCTTCCTTTCAAACACACTTTTCTTCTTTCTTCCTCCACCCTCTTTGCCCCAGATTATGGAGGAAAGCCAGAGGGTCACTACCTAGAGGCCTGGCCAGGGAAAATGGGTCCAACGTCAGAGATGATGTTTTGGGGATGTGGGGCTAGTCAGCAATTAGGGAGGAGTTTCTGAAACTCTTTCTGGAGCTTCTCCCTATGAAGGGCATGGGGAGGCAGTGGGTGCCAGGGCAGAAATGATGGGCAGGGTGGGGCTGAGGCCTGGAGGACCAGAAAGATCTATCCATGACCTTTCTGCCCTTCCTACTGTCTCATACTCTCCCACTCTATTTTGCTCTGGTGGTCTGCAGGTGTATGGTGAGCCCCTCTGCCTTGGATTACCTGGGTTGTGAGGCCAGAGGAGCACAGAGCTAAGGGTGCCACCCAGGTGGGTTACAGGGGAAGGGCTCTGACCTTTTTCCTCTCTCAGTCAAAAGGACTGGGTTCAAACCAGTCCTTTGTGGCCATGGCTTTGGAGAAATCACTTGACCATTTTGAGCCACATCCAGCCCCAGGAGAGGATCTGGAACCTAATAGATTTTTGGAAGTACATTTGTCAAGTGAACAAATGAATGATTTCTCTGTTTTTGACACGGGGAAAATAATATTAGCATCAAGTATGTTTTGGGGTGCAAAACCCAAACAAGATGCTGGCCGTGCAGAACTCTGTAAACTCTATGGCCTTCTACTGTTACACAAAATAACAATTCAGAAAAGAAGAACATGGCTGTGGGGCGGGTGGTGATGCTACTGGCCTTCAACCCAGAAGCAGTGTAGATTCCAAGATGAGGGCCTCCGGAGAGGGAGTGTGGCAGGATGAGGGACAACTAGTGGAAAAGTTCAGCTTTCTAGTCTCTGCCTCCTAGAAAATTCTGCAGGAAATGCAGGATTGTTCTGCAAAGCCTCTCCTCTCCCAGGTGCTCAGTGGAAACCCTAGGTGTGCTCAGGGTTATCTCTGGAACATTCAGTGCATACGAGGAGGTCCTGAGCTTTATCATCAGCCCCCACTGGCTCCCGCCCAGTGGGGTGAAATGGCCCTGCCCCTTCTCTGCAGCTCAGGTGACCTCCTCTGCCCTCCCGGAGCCCATTGCCTTCTCGGGTCTGGCTTCCCTCTGAGAACCAGGCTGGTACAGATGTCACTTGACTGGCTCCTCAAGGCTTCCAGCCCCCTTGAGTGTGACGTTAGGGACAAGAGGCTGGCTTTGCCACTACTGCCAGCAGCCACAGGCTGACTCCCATAGCATGGGCAGGGGCTCCATTTTCAGATGGGAAAAGGGAAGGCTCAGTGCCCGGGATCCAGGTCACCTTGGTGAGTGTGCCTGAGCCACATCTGGTTTCTCTGCCTATCCACTCTCCTAGGGCCCCCAAGGTTAGAACAAGAGGTAGTGGGCTTAATCCCAGAAAAATTCCAATTTAAATATAAGAGGTAAAGCCTGTCTTTGGCAACTTTGCCCCATCCCCAACTTTCCTACTTTTGTATGTGAGAGAAGGCAAAAGCGCCGTGGGAGATGGGCCAGATAAGGAGGAGGGTCTGGCAACCCAAGCTCCAGGCAGACAGAAGGCAGCAGAATGTCCCACAGTCCTGTAGCATTCTGACCAGGCCCCTTCTGGCTTATTGGGCAACCTAACCTCTGATACTTGGGACTGTTTATTTCTTCCCTTTTGATTATTGAAATGGGCCTAGACTGGCTTTTTTTTTTTTAATTTAAATTTAAATTTTAATTTTTTTAGACGGAGTTTCAATCTTGTCACCCAGGATGGAGTGCAGTGGTGCGATCTCCAGTCACTGCAACCTCTGCCTCCTGGGTTCAAGTGATTCTCCAGCCTCAGCCTCCCCAGTAGCTGGGATTACAGGCATCCACCACCACACCAGCTAATATTTGTATTTTTAGTAGAGACAGGGTTTCACCATGTTGGTCAGGCTGGTCTCGAACTCCCGACCTCAGTTGATCTGCCAGCCTCGGTCTCCTAAAGTGCTGGGGTTACAGGCGTGAGCCACTGCCCCCGGGCTTTTTTTTTTTTTTTTTTTTTTGAGATGGAGCCTTGCTCTGCAGCAGCCCAGGCTGGACTGCAGTGGCGTGATCTTGGCTCACTGCAACCTCCGCCTCCTGGGCTCATGTGATTCTCCTGCCTCAGCCTTCTGAGTAGCTGGGACTACAGGCATGTGCCATTACACCCAACTAATTTTTGTATTTTTAGTAGAGATGGGGGTTTCATTGTGTTGGCCAGGCTGGTCTCGAACTCCTGACCTCAAGTGATCCACCCTCCTTGGTCTCCCAAACTGCTGGGATTACAGGTGTAAGCTACTGTGCCCGGCCATAGACTGGCTTCTTAACCACTTTAAACACCTGTGAAGTCTAAGAAGGTCAAATTTAGGAAAATCTCATCTGCAGGACTGAGGTCCCCTGAGCCATTGGCCACTTGTAATTAATATTAATGAGCTCTAGATGACAGATGTTTATTGCTCGACTGACACATGCTTTGCCAACCCCCAAAGGAGTGCCTCTAAGATCTAAAGGACTTGAATATACCTCACTGTTATGTTGAAGAGAATAAAACTTTCAGGGTATAGTCAGGGTTTGTTTTTTATGTATGAGATCCCAGTGACCCATGGGCAATGTCTGCCTTAAGAAAAAAAGAACTGAGCGTACTCCGGTTGCTTATTGACATTTAAAAATAGCTCCTTTTGTCCAAAAATGAGGCAGACGTGAGACTGTAGACAGGACACTGGGTAAGGCTCCTGGAGACCCCAGCCTGGCCCCAGCTTATCCACTTGTTGGCTGTATGACTTTGGTAAGTCTTTCAAACCTTTTTAGCCATTGGTAAGATGAGGGGGTTGAGCTACAGGATCCCTGAAGTCCTGTTCTTTGGGTTCATAGGTCCAAGTGGAGCTCCAAGATGAATAGAATCAGCACCTTCCAAGATTTATTAAATACTTATTTAAAATCTTTTCAGACTGGGCATTGGTGACTCACACATGTAATCCCAACACTTTGGGATACCAAGGTAGGCAGATCACTTGAGGCCAGGCGTTCAGGACTAGCCTGGGTATCATAGTGAGACCCCATTTCTACAAAAAAATTTTTTAAAAATTAGCCAGGCATGTGGGGTAGTGTGTGCCTGTAGTTCCAGATACTCCAGAGGCTGAAGTGGGAGGATCCCCTGAGCCCAGGAGTTTGAGGTTTCAGTGAAACCTCGATCTGTGATCATGCCACTGCACCCCAGGCTAAGGGACAGAGCAAGACCCTGTCTCAAACCAAACCAAACCAAAACAAAACAAAACAAGCCCATTTTAAAAATTTGATTATGGAAGCATTCATAAAAGTAGAGAGAATTGGCTGGGTGTGGTGGCTTACACCTGTAATCCCAGCACTTTGGGAGGCCGAGGCAGGTGGACTGCCTGAGCTCAGGAGTTCGAGACCAGCCTGGGCAATATGGTGAAACCCCGTCTCTACTAAAATACAAAAAGTTAGCCAGGCATGGCAGCATGCACCTGTAATCCCACCTACTCGGGAGGCTGAGACCAGAGAATTGCTTGAACCTGGGAGGTGGAGGTTGCAGTGAGCTGAGATTGCACCTCTGCACTCCAGCCTGGGCGACAGAGCAAGACTCCATCTCAAAAAAAAAAAAAAAAAAAAAGAATCATATAAAGATCCTCCATATGTTTATCATGTAGACTAAGCCATTATTAATATTTTGCTATTTTTGCTCATCTATATTTTTTCTGAAGTGTTTTTTGTTATTTTTTGTTTGTTTTTTGAGTCAGGGTTTTGCTCTATCACTCAGGCGAGAGTACAAGTGGTGCAATCATGGCTCATTGCAGCCTCAACCTCCTGGGCTCAAGGGATCTGCCCGCCTTATTTTTTGATTTTTTGTAGAGACAGGATCTCACCAGGTTGTTCAGGCTGGTCTCGAACTCCTGGACTCAAGCAATCCCTCCAGTTTGGCTTCCCAAAGTGCTGGGATTACAGGCATGAGCGATAGCTTCCAGCTTTTCTAAGGTATTTTAAAGCAAGTTCCCGCAAAACCTCTCTCACCCAAGGCTTCAGCCTACTTCTCTGGAAAATAAGACCCTTTCTTGTATCAATACCATACCATTATCAAACCCAACAACATGGTATTGAACAGCCAGTTTTTGAAGATTTCCTCATACTCAGTCCATTTTCAAATTTCTCCACAATTTTCTGAACAGGCTCTCCACCCCTCCGACCCCAGGCCTGTTCTTGGGGCCAACTAGTTTTAACCATTTCTGTTTTTAGTGCGTCTGGTGGGTACCTTTACATTTCTAAATAATCAGCTTTTTTTTTTTTGTTTGAGACAGAGTTTCACTTTTGTTGCCCAGTCTGGAGTGCAATGGCACGATCCCAGCTCACTGGAACCTCCGCCTCCTGGGTTCAAGCGATTCTCCTGCCTCAGCCTCCCACATAGCTGGGATAATAGGCATGTGCCACCAAGCCTGGCTAATTTTGTATATTTAGTAGAGATGGGTTGGTCAGGCTGGTCTCGAACTCCCAACCTCAGGTGATCTGCCTGCCTTGGCCTCCCAAAGTGCTGGGATTACAGGTGTGAACCACCGCGCCTAGCTGGCTCCCTCCTTTGTAAGATGATGGTAAGAGCCAACGGTTTCAACAGACAGCTGGATGGACTCAGGGTCCAAGATTTCTGAGTGATCACGAGAAGAACTAAACAAAGGGTGAATGCTTTCAGATCCCAGGACTGTAGGATATCCTGATGACTTGTCTGCAGCTATGGGTCCCAGGCCCCTGAGCAGGAGTCTGAAGGAGGGTCCTTCCCAGAGTTAAGGCTGTGTCAGTCCCCAGGCTACCGTGGCCAAGTCGGCCCGCTTCCCTCTTTCTCACAAAGGTCTGTTCTCTCTGGAAATATCCCAGAAGCTGGCAATAAAGACAGTTTCCCTTATAGAGCAGCTTCTTCTTTTTAAAAATTTAATTATTTTTATTTTTTATTTTGGAAACAGGGTCTCGCTGTGTCACCCAGGCTTGAGTGCAGGGGCATGATCAAAGCTCACTGTAGCCTCAACTTCCCAGGCTCAAGTTATCCTCCTGCCTCAGCCTCCTGAATAGCTGGGACTACAGGTGTATGAGACCCTGTCTCATTTTTCAATTTTTTTTGTGTGTGTGTGTAGATAGGGTCTTTCTTTGTTGCCCAGCCTGGTCTTGAACTCCTGGGCTCAAGCGATCCTCCTGCCTTGACTTCCCAAAGTGCTGGGATTACAGGTCTGAGCCACCTCGCCCGGCTGAGCTGCTTCTTCTGAACGCTGCTTTGGCATTAAGCCATTACAATGCATCGAGGGATGCTAGGAAATGGTTGTATGAGGCAGACTTTTGTTTTTTTCTGTAGGAATGTTATTGCCCATTTTTTCCTCTATGAAGGCCCATGGGAGAAATATCTTTCACGTTTTAGCTTAAGAAAACCAAAAACTGTGTTGCTTTTGAACAACTGGGGTGGTTTGCTTCTGTGGTCTTGGCAAATTTGGTGTCTTAGTTTCCCTCTTAGCTTTGGCTGTGAGGAAATTCAGAGCTTAATTTACAGTTACATGCAGCTCTGGAATAGGAGATGGCACTGCTTTTGATTATTATGAAATACTTCAGGCATTCAAAAATTACAGAGACTATACAACAAATATCCACGTACCCATCACCCAGGTTAAGACATGAGCCTCTTGTATCCATTCCTGATCTCTTTCTTCTTATCCCTACTCTTGTGGTGGATGTTTTCCTGGACTTTTCCCACTTAAAAAATAGTATTTTTTTTCCTACAAACATATGCATCTATAACAAACATACAATATTGTTTTACACATTTTAAAATATTATAAAAGTGGCTTTATACTGCCTGTATCCCTCTGTAATTTGATCTTTTTACTCAAGAGTTTTCTTTTGAAACTCACCTGTTTTGCCACATGTAACTCTAGTTAATTCATTTTCACTGCTGTATAGTAATCTATTCTAAGACTAGTGTATGAATACGTAGGGTTTAAGAGTACGGCTCTGGGGCCAGGCTGCCTTGGTTCAAACCCCAGCCCCGTCACTTACTAGTTCTGTGACTTGGGCACATGACTTAACCTCCTCTTCTTGTGTCTGTTTCTTCATCTGTAAAATGGGGCTGTTGATACCACCTGTCTAACAGAGGTGAAAATAAATGATTCAATAGGTGAAAAGCATTTAAAGTATTCCCGGTATGTAGTGTAAGACTTGGTCTCATAAGCACTAATGGAACATTCTTTTAAGAAATGCCATAACCGGGTGCCTGTAGTCCCAGCTACTCGGGAGGCTGAGGCAGGAGAATGCCGTAAACCCGGGAGGCGGAGCTTGCAGTGAGCCGAGATCTGGCCACTGCACTCCAGCCTGGGTGACAGAGCAAGACTCCGTCTCAAAAAAAAAAAACAAAAAAAAACAAAAAAAGAAATGCCATATCACTAATGTCCTTCATAGAACAGAACAGGAAGGTATGTAGAAAAGCGCAGACATCAATGACACGGAGTCCGAAAGGGATTCATACATGTCAGACTGAACAGGAAGATGTTTTAAGACCACATTAATAAACTTAATTCACCTGTAGCTTCTATTTTTATATATGTAGTAGAAAGGAAAACACTATGTAAATAAATTAAAAAGAGTATGTAAATAAATTAAAAAGAGTTCATAATTAAAAAATAAACATTAGAAGTAATTTTTGGCTGAGCATGGTGTCTCACACCTGTAATCCCAGCACTTTGGGAGGCCAAGGCGGGGGGATCACCTGAGGTCAGGAGTTTGAGACCAGCCTGGCTAACATGGCGAAACCTCATCTCTACTAAAAATACAAAAATTAGGCCGGTATGGTGGCGCATGCCTGTAATCCCAGCTACGTGGGAGGCTGAGGCAGGAGAATCACGTGAACTCAGGAGGTGGAGGTTTTGGTGAGCCGAGATTGCGCCATTGCACTCCAGCCTGGGCAACAAGAGCGAAACTCTGTCTTAAAAAACAAACAAACAAACAAACAAACAAATAAATAAATAAAAACAATAACAACAACAAAACGATTAGCCTGGCTTGGTGGTAGACACCTGTAGCCTCAGCTACTTGGGAACATCCCTTGAACTGTAGTGAGTTATGATTGTGTCACCGCACTCCAGACTGGGCGACAGAGCTGAGACCCTGTCTCAAAAAAAAAATTGATTTTTTAAAAAGAGAGTTGGTTATTATTGTTATATATTTATTTTCGTCTTGGTGGAGGTTTAAGTTGTTTATTTATTTATTTATTTATTTTTTTTAATTTTTTTTTTTTTTTTTGAGACCAAGTCTCGCTCTGTCACCAGGCTGGAGTACAGCGGCGGGATATCGGCTCACTGCAACCTCTGACTCCTGGGTTCAAGCGATTCTCCTGCCTCAGCCTTCCAAGTAGCTGGGATTACAGACATATGCAAGCATGCCCAGCTAATTTTTGTATTTTTAGAAGAGATAGGGTTTTACCATGTTGGCCAGGATGGTCTTGATCTCCTGACCTCGTGATTTGGCTGCCTCAGCCTCCCAAAGTGCTGGGATTACAGGCGTGAGCCATCGCACCTGGCCCCATAAGCACCTTTTTATCTACTCTCCCCCTTTTTTCTTTTGAATGAAGCAGCATATAAATACATAAAAATTAGACAGCATCCCCCAGAATGAAGAACACAATCTCTAGGGGCAGCCTGCTACCCTAGGCCTGGACCTAAAGGCTTCCTGGCACTCAGCATTGTGAAGGTAGCTATTAGAAGAGGCTAACATTTGCTGCGTGTTTATTACATGATAAGTGCTCTACAAACATTACCTTATTTAATCTCACAGCAACTCCATGAAATAGGACTGTTATTCCAGGAATTTTGATTCAAACAAGGCAGAATGATGCCAGAGTCTATGCTTTTAACCATAGGTCTTCCTACAGGGCTGCCATGTGGGGTGACTCAGGCCGCACATTGCACAATTCCAGGGGGCACCATTTGTGCAGACTACAATGTGAATGGCACCCTCTGGGGGTGTGCGTCGCAGTGGTCCTGGCCTTCTACTGAGTAGGAGCTTAAAATGCTTAGAAATGACAGGCTTAGAAGAGTAAGCCCCACTACACACTGAGGGGCCTTTCTGCTCTGGATTTATGGTGCTTTCTGAAGGTCATGGTTCTTCATGTTTTAAAAGCCTATTGGCATGAGAGCCCTCCCACCTATATAAACATTTGTTTAGGAGGGGAGAGCCCAGCGCGGGTCCTGTGCTCTGACACCAGCTGTGTAAGGGCACAGACTCGGCCACTGGTCGTGGCTTTCTCCCTTGGCCACTGCAGACTTATTGAGCAATATATTATGAGTGTGCCTCACTCTGATGATGTGTTATGGATAAATCATTAAGGAGGCAGCTCACCGCGGTGATGTATTGGTGTAATAGATCATCAGAGTGAAGTCTTCTACCGACATACGGGCTGGCTCAAAGGGTGGTGTCATTCAGGGAAGAATTAGCCCAGCAGCAGATCTGGCTTAATTACAGGATAAAAGGTTTGTGAATGATAGGCTGAAGTCTGCAGCACCAGCATTTTGATTCTTGATGTAAAAATATAATTGGGCTTCCTGAGGGAATTTTTGATTATTTTCAAACAGCCTTCCGCTTTATCATAACAGCACAACTTGCCACGTGGCTGCAGGGGGACCTTTTATCCGGGGGGATCTCCAGGCCCTTTCCCCATCTGAATTATTGTCCTCCTTTCAATTTGTAGGTCACAGAATGAGTTAAGGGAGATAAAACTCAGGAGACCTGCCTTTCAGGCCTTCAGAATAATGTCTTTAGCAAATGGACCATTGGAATCCAGTGATTTATTCAAATCATCATTAACTAAGGCAGTGGTTTCCAACTACTGAACTAAGACTGCGAGCATCTGCAGGGGAGAGGGAATGGTCTGGTGAGTATATGTCTCAGGCCATCAGCACCTTAGGGATAATAATAATACATGTTTTCCCAACACTTAACAGGTGTTGTTGTGCTAAACATTGAGCTAAAGGCTTTGCATGTATCATTTAATTTCATTCAATCCACATGACAACATTGTGAGACAGGCATCATGATTTTTTTCTTTTTTTTTTTTTGAAACAGTCTCTCTCTGTTGCCCAGACTGGAGTGCGGTGGTGCAATTTCGGCTCACTGCAACCTCTGCCTCCCAGGTTCAAGCGATTCTCCTGCCTTAGCCTCCTGAGTAGCTGGGATTACAGGCGCCTGCCACCACACCCGGCTAATTTTTGTATTTTGTATTTTTAGTAGAGACAGAGTTTCACCATGTTGGCCAGGCTGGTCTCGAACTCCTGGCCTCAGGTGATCTGCCCACCTTGGCGTCTAAAGTCCTGGGATTACAGGTTGTGAGCCACCGTGCCTGGCCTATGATTTTTATTATTCCCATTTTCCAGATGAAAAAACCAGCCAAGAGCTGGCCTTATTGGCCAAGGTTGTACAACTGCTCAGTAACAGAGCCGGTGCACCTGAGGCTGTGGGTGATTCGTATGCACTTCCCTTCCCACCCCCAATGCCCCCCTTCCTTTGAAGACCCTAAAGCAGTGCTTCTGGAACTACAGGCCTCAGTAAGCAGAAAGATGTGTTTGTGAAAACTCAATTATTTTGTTTTAAAACACATACATCAACTTTAGGTCTTTCTTAACACCTATTAGTAGGGTCCCCAGTTTGGCCTGAGTTGGTTATTTCTTGAGAAGCCTATAGGGTGAGACTTCCTAGCAATGGTAGACTAAACTATGTGGACCAACTCTCCCACTGAAGACAAATAACAAAGCTACATAAACTATTTTTAGAAATCTTCAGTAGTATGAAATTGCTGACAAGATAGAAATGACTAGGTCAGGTAGGGCGCGGTGGCTCACGCCTGTAATCCCAGCACTTTGGGAGGCCGAGGCAGGCAGATCATGAGGTCAGGGGATCGAGACCATCCTGGCTAACACGGTGAAACCCCATCTCTACTAAAAATAATAAATAAATAAATAAATAAATAGATAGATAAATAAATAAAAATTAGCCGGGCGTGATGGCGGGCGCCTGTAGTCCCAGTTACTCCGGAGGCTGAGGCAGGAGAATGGCGTGAACCGGGGAGGCGGAGCTTGCAGTGAGCCGAGATCGCGCCACTGCACTCCAGCCTGAGTGACAGAAGGAGACTCCGTCTCAAAAAAAGAAAAAAAAAAAAAAAAAAAAAGGAAAGAAATGACTAGGGCAACAGGGAAGAGAGAGGGAAGAGAGAGAATAGGAACCAGAGAGGTGAAGGAGCACCAAAGCTGTTTTTGCCCGGCAGGTATTTGGTGGTCCTCTGTGGGGAACTTCCCAGGATGGGCTGCAGTCTGGCTGGAAATGGAAGCCAGGAGCCAGCCAAGGAGGGGCGGCCCTCCTACAGTACACTGGGACTTCCCAGGGTATATCCTGAGCGGGGAGGGTGGCTAGAAGTGGAGCAGCCCTCTTGAAGAATCATAACTCAGGTTCCAATTATTCAGATTGTCCAGGTCCAGGAAATCTCAGGCCTTGGATTTGGCTTAAGGTGGTCCCAGACTGATATGACCCCAACACGTTACAGAAGCAGATCATCTCTGGGTATACCTACACCCAGAGGCCTCATGTTATTCCTATACATGTTTAAAATACTAGAATATGGTCAAAGATAACCAGGTACACAAGGAAACCAGATAGAATAGAAGCAGATCTATAAAGATGTAAGCTATTGAGATTATCGAACTACAGACAATAGGTGACTTTTCTTGCTCATTATGTTTAAATAAATAAAAGATAAACTTGAAGATATCTTCAGAGAACAAAAAAAATTTTTAAATTTATTATGGGACAAATATGTCACTAACAATCTTGTTCTTACCTCCCACTCTACCTCCCCAAGGCAGAATAAAATTCTGGACAGAAAATGTATGTATGTATGTATGTATTTATTTTTATTTATTTTTGAGACGGAATCTCACTCTGTCGCTCAGACTGGAGTGCTGTGGCATGATCTTGGCTCACTGCAACCTCTGCCTCCTGGGTTCAAACGATTCTCCTACCTCAGCCTCCTGAGTAGCTGGAATTACAGGCGCCCACTACCACGCCCAGCTGATTTTTGTATTTTTAATAGAGACTGGGTTTTACCATGTTGGCCAGGCTTGTCTCGAACTCCTGACCTCAAGTGATCTACCTACCTCGGCCTCCCAAAGTGCTGAGATTACAGGCGTGAGCCTCCGTGCCCAGACTGAACAGCAAAATTTAATATGAAAATCTCACTTGGCTCAGTATTAGGCAAACTACAGAAGACATTGTCCTGTCCTCAGTATATATATTTTTAACAAAGAAGGTCAAACATAGAACTTCCTTTTGGCTTTTACTTGTGACTCTAAAAAATTAGAATTTGAAGCTGGGTGTGGTGTCTCATGCCTGTAATCCCAGCACTTTGGGAGGCCAAGGGGGGCGGATCACTTGAGGTCAGGGGTTTGAGACCAGTCTGGGCAACATGGTGAAAACCCGTTCCCAGCTACTTGGCAAGCTGAGGCAGGAGAATCACTTGAACCTGGGAGGTGGAGGTTGCAGTGAGCCCAGATCACTGCACTGCAGCCTGGGCGACAAAGTTAGACTCCATCTCAAAAAAATAAAAAAAAAATTAGAATTCGCATTTTATTATTAATATGGAAGTAAGAAATACCTTTCAATAAATTGACTAAAAAGTCTTGAGAAAATACAATGGACAATATACTATACTCCCACTCCCCAAAAAGCAGGGAGGAAATACAACCTGAAAATTTTAAATCATTGTAGAAAATATTCAATTTGATATATAAGTGTTGAAGTATGAAACGTCAGTGGATGTGATGTTATGATGTATAGATGACATGGCCAAAAATACTTAGGATATTGGAGTATAACGTCATAGTTTAAGAACACAGGCTCCACATCAGACACACCAGGTTGGGGTCCAGCTCTGACACATTTTTGAATCTTGGGCAAGTTATTTAACTTCTGAGAGCTTCAGTTTGGGTATCTGCAATATGGAGATAATAAGAGCATTGCCCCTGCTTCTCGGAGTTGTAAGGAGTCAAAAGAGATTCTGGATGTTAAGAATTCGGCATTCTGCCAACATGAAACTTGCCACTGTGACTTTAGTTTCTTGGAGAAGCATTCCTGCATCCAGATGAAAGTGGCATTTGCATTTTGCTTGCACTTCAAATCCAGGAAAGTTTTATGTAAAGAGAGTGATTGCCTATGTGTAACTAGTCACAAAAACTCTCTTACCATAAAAAGTTGATGAAATTTGGTTCCTGAGGACTGACTCAGGGCTGCTCAACTTGGACATTGACAGTGAGCCTTTTGACAAAGAAGGCACTTATTCTGGCTTCTAAAATCAAGGCCACCTCCTTGTGAAGGGTAGAAATCCAGGTGAGATAAGATTGATAATCCTGTATTACAGAATTTATTGAAGATGTCCAGATTAAAAATTGGGTTGTCTGTCAGTCTATCAGCCTGTTTTCTACATTTTTCTCTGTCATTTACAAAAACTATTCCTGTATAACACTGAATTCCCTGTGGACCTCATCAATGCTAATAGCCCTTCCTCTTTCATTCAGAAGGACAAGCTTAGTCATGTTTCCTAGCAGAGGTCCCTGGGTTTGTCCTTGCCTTGCTGAAGGCTTCGCTATTACTATTTAAAGTTTTTTCAGTTATTTGGTTTCAAGTGGGGAAGGAGGGCACATGAATGGACATGACCATTGAAGTGTGGTATAGGCGGGATTCTTTTTCTTTTGGGTAATTTCCTTGAATCTCAGTGAGAGGGTACAGGTTGGAAACAACCAATCTGAAGACCAGTTAAAGGCTCAACTGTTGATTGGCAGATCACTGTGTAACTGTTTGGGTCCCTTGAGTCAGGGGACTGAGTCAGTATCATTTGTGTTTCCCAGTATCTCAGCCTGAGTTTGGGAGATGCCTGAGGTTGGGTTCCCTGGAAACAGACTCTGAGATAGAGAGCTGCATGCAGAACATTAATTAGGAGTGTTCTTGGGAGATGTACATGTAGGGGGGCAAGGGAGGCAAGACGGGGCAGAGGGAGAAGCTGCCCCACAATGTGCTGCCCATGGAGACCTCAGTTAATTCTACAGGGAGCTCTGGAGCTGGGATGGCCCTCCAGAGTTGTCCTACTGTGGGAGAGCTGGGCCTTTGCATCCCCCATCAGCCAGTCATTGACTAAGGCTTTCCCCCAGGAGGGGATGTGCCTTGGGTCATGCATTTCCCAATGAGGGATGAACCTCTGAGCCATTAGCAGCCCCTATTCTCAGTAGCTAGGGGATGGGTGTGTGGGCCCTGAAAAGGGACCTGGGTGGGCAGTGTCTCTGACAGATGACCCTTCAATGAGTGGCTCTTTTCTTCCTTCCTTCCTGTCTGTCTTTCGGGAAGGTGGACACTAGAGAAAGGTGTCACCTGTCACTACTGCCAAAAAAGGCAAAATACCTTTCCTATCCCATCAGTTATTCGATGACTTTATTTTTCTGAGCCCCATGGTCATCTTTGTGTTATGGAATGAAGTCAAAGGAAGGAGTTTAAGCTAGAAAATTTTGAAATTTCCTTCTGTTATTATGGCATCGAAGATATTATCTAATCCTGATCCTACTGGCCAGCTTCCGTGGGTAGAACCAGCCTGGAAGCATCAGGTCTCACTGGTATGAGGGGGTGGATTACACAATGGCCAAAAAAGAGAAGACCAGCCATGCCATTCTGGGAGAGGAGGAGATGATTTGAAGGCTAGAGACACATAACTCATAGGCAAGTAGGAATTAGAATTAGAGCTTGTTATGGTCTGAATGTTTGTGTCTCACCAAAATTTATTTGTTGAAACCTAACCCCTGAGGTGATGGTATTAAGAGATAGGGCCTTTGGGAGGTGATTAGGTCATGAGGGCAGCATGAATGGCGTTAGTCCTTTATAAACGAGGTGGAGTGGCTGGGTGTGGTGGTTCATGTCTGTCATCCCAGCACTTTGGAAGGCTGAGGTGGGTGGTCAGGAGTTCAAGACCAGTCTGGCCAACATGGCGAAACCCTGTTTCTACTAAAAAATACAAAAATTAGCCAGGCATGGTGACGGGTGCCTGTAATCCCAGCTACTCGAAACGCTGAGGCAAAAGAATCACTTGAACCCGTGAGGCATAGGTTGCAGTGAGCTGAGATCATGCCATTGCACTCCAGCCTGAGTGACAAGAGTGAAACTCTGCCTCAAAAATAAAATAAAATAAAATCAAAATAAATAGAAGAGGTGGAGCCTGTTTGCCCCTTCTGCTGTGTAAGGATGTAGCAAGAGGTGCCATCTATGAAGAATGGGCCCCCACCAGGCACTGCATCTGCTGGTGCCTTAATCATGAACTTCCCAGCCTCCAGCACTGTGAGCAATAAATTTCTGTTGTTTACAAATTACTCAGTCTAAGGTATTTTGCTGTAGCAGCCCAAATGTACAAAGACAGAACCCAATGGGAAGAGAGAACAGGAGTTGAATACAGAGCAGGCTGAGTGAAGTAAGACATGAGTGTGGGGCTGGATCATTCCTAGACTGGCCCTGAGCACACTGAATTCTGGTCACGGCATCCAGAGTATGTGTGGGCATCCATGGATAGTTTTGTCTTTCAGGATCTTGGACCACCTTTCCCAACTTAATACATACAACTGAAACATTTCTAATCAGTTTTCTCATTGCAGTTTTTACTTTTAACTTAACAATTTGATAATAAAGTTTAACTGGAAGGATAAAATTAGCCAAAATAAAACTTTGAAATATAAGCATACAATATTATATATATAATACTAGCTATCAAATGTGTTATAAAGCAACAACCATGAAAACAGCATGGTACATGTATAGGAATAGGCAATTAGACCAGGGGAATATGTACAACAGGGAGTCTAGAAAAAAATATGTGTGTATATGATAATTAAATATATGACAAAAATAGCATTTCACATCAGTGAGAAAAGGATGGTTTATTACAGAAACAGTGTTAGGGGTAGGTTGTGAATTTCAGAGAAAATTTAAATTTGGTTCCTGTGCCCATTTTCTGGTTCCATACCTGAAATAAATCTGAAGTGGATTAAAGGTCTAAAAATAAAAATTAAAAAGATAAAAGTGCTAGAAAAAAATACAGGTCCTTTTTGAGCATGACACTAAAACCAGAAGACAGCAGGAAAAGAACAACAGTCCTAACTACATAAACAAACAAACAACAATAACAACTTCTGTATGGTGAAAAATGCCACAGACAAGTTAAAGAGTGGAAGAAAATATTTTAAACATACGTAACTGATAAAAGTGTAACATCCATAATATACAAAAATGTCCTACAAATCAGTGAGAAAAAGAAATATAATAGATAAATGAACACAGGTGACATCAGGGCAATTCACCAAAGAAGAAACACATGTGGCATAGAAAGCATGAAATGATACTCTAAATTAGCAACAAAATACAAAACAACACAACTAAAACCAAAAGAAGATGTAGTTTCCCTATCAAAATTAGCCAAAATTAAACAGATTGCTAGTACTCAGTGTTTGGAAGGATACAGATAAAAAGGCATCCATAGCTGACAAAACTACAACTTGCCATAACATTTTTGATGAAGAGTCTGGCAGTTGCAGTCAAATTTAAAATACATTTTCCCACTGAGCCAGAAATTATGCTTTTAGGAATGTATCATACGGAAACCTTCTTCAAGAAAGAAGAGATGTATGCTTAAAATATGTTTACTTAGCATTCTTTGTTATAGAAAAACACTGCAAATAATTCTTCAGGGTAACAGAGGTTGGATAAGTTGTAGAAAATCCGTACAATGGAAAACTATTAGAAAGAACAGCTGTGCAGACATGGAGCTATGTGCACAATAAGTTGTTAGTTTTTTTAAGAGTAAACTGATGAATAGCACATAAAGCAAAATTCCATTTTTTAAAAGTTAAAAAAGGTAAAACAGTAGTTAAAAATGTAAGCTACGATTGTAGTTTTTGTTTGTTTGTTTGTTGAGACAGAGTCTCTCTCTGTCGGCTAGGCTGGAATTCAGTGATGTAGTCAGGGCTCACTGCAGCCCTGAACTCCTGGGCTCAAGCAATCCTCCTACCTCAGCCTCCTCAGTAGCTGGGACTACAGGTGCTCACTACCATGCCGGGCTAACTCAAATTTTGTTTTTCTTTTGTAGAGACGGGGATCTTACTATGTTGACCAGGTCAATTTTGAATTCCTGACCTCAAGGGATCCTCCTGCCTTGACCTCCAAGTGTTGGGATAATAGGCATGAGCCACTGTACTTGGTGTATTGTAGTTTTTTTTTTTTTTTTTTGAGAAGGTCTCATTTTGTCACCCAGGCTGAAATGCAGTGGTGAGATCCCGGCTCACTGCAGCTTCCACTCCCAGGTTCAAGCAATTCTTCTGCCTCTGCCACCCCAGTAGCTGGGACTACGGGCATGAGCCAACACGGCCGGCTAATGTTTGTATTTTTTGTAGAGATGGGGTTTTGCCATGTTGCTCAGGCTGGTCTTGAACTCCTGACCTCAAGCAATCTGCCCTTCTCGGCCTCCCAAAGTGCAAGGATTATAGACGTGAGCCACCGCCTGCAGCATTTTAAAAACACATTAAAAGTAAAGAGTATAGTATATGAAACTCCATATCTCATCACCTGGTTGCAAATGTATATACGTGTGTGTGTGTGTGTGTGTGTGTGTGTGTGTATATATATTTTTTTGTTTGTTTGTTTTGAGACGGAGCCTCACTCTGTCACCCAGGCTGGAGTGTAGTGGTACGATCTTGGCTCACTGCAACCTCTGCCTCCCAGGTTCAAGCAATTCTCCTGCCTCAACCTCCCGAGTAGCTGGTATTACAGGCGTGTACCACCACGCTCAGCTAATTTTTGTACTATTTTTAGTAGAGACAGAGTTTCACCATGTTGGCCAGGCTGGTCTTGAACTGCTGACCTCAAATGATCCACACCTTAGGCCTCCTAAAGTGCAGGGATTACAGGCGTGAGCCACCGCGCCCGGCTGGTTGCAACAATTTTAAGCTCTTGGCTATTATTTTTCCATCCCATTCATTGCCTCCTTTACCCATGGATTAATGTGAAGCAAATCCCATATACCCTAACATTGTACCTGTAAATAACCTTGGGGCCATTTTCACATTTAAAGGATGGCTCAGGCAGAGAAGAAAGGCTCAGAGGATACACACCAATTTGATGTTAGTGATCATCATTGGGGAGTAGGATTGAGGAGTATGAGTTTTTATTTTAAACACTTTAGATTACTAAATATATAATTTATTTTTGCATTTCTTTGTTTTTTAAAAATTGAGATTTATAAGCACGAAAGTGAGAGGCTGGGTGAGGTGACTCACACCTGCAATCCCAGCACTTTGGGAGGCCAAGACAGGTGCATTGTTTGAACCTAGGAATTCGAGACCAGCCTGGGCAACATGGTGAAACCCTGTCTCTACAAAAAAATACAAAAGTTAACCAGGTGTGGTGGTGCGCATCCATAGTCCCAGCTACTTGGGAGCCTGAGGTGGGAGGATCACTTGAGTCCAGGAATTCGAGGCTGCAGTGAGCTACGATTGCACCACTGCACTGCAGCCCAGGTGACAGCAAGAGTCTGTCAAAAAAAGAAAAAAAGAAAAAAAAAAAAAAAAGAGAGACCTCAACAACTATCCTTCTTATCTATATAGAAACCCCTTTTAAACTTTAAAAACAGCAAACAGAATTATTCTTACTTGAGTTTTTCAAAAGCCACCTCAAATCTTTTATGGAATGGTTTGGGAATTCATCAGTAAATATATTAAAACTTGAATACACAATCAATACCTAGAATATCCCGTTTAGGTCAAGTTTTTGACAGTTGAGTTGCAGCCTTTATATGTGCATGTCCTGTATGTATATTATAATATTGGGAAGTGCTTATACATCAATCTGTACGTGTATGACCGTTTTGTAGAAATAGCTCAGTGGCTCACCTGCAAAGTTTCCAGAGGAAGAATTTGATTGGCCCACTTTGGGTCAGCTGTTCACCCCTGTCCCAATCAGCTGTGACCAGGGGCCAAGGAAGGCGGGGCATCTGCAGACTGAGCGGACTTCTCACTTCTTCTACTACTTCCTGTACATGCCTAGCACCAAGTAGCCCCTAAGCTCCTCTTTATCATCACGTGTGAGCCTGGGCTCCTCATTCGTTCAAGGACGTGCTCCACACATACAGTGTGGAGGCCTGGAGTTGCCACAGCACGGGCCCTGTCACTGCAGACCATGGGCGAGGGCCTCCTCCTTTGCCTCCATTTCCCTACTCTGCTCCTCCTTTGCCTCCATTCCCCGGCCCAGCAAGCACTGTTTTCACTACAGGGCTCCTCCGCGCTTCCCCTTGACCTTGGAGTTCAGCCCCCCGGGTGCTTCCTTACAGGCCTCGCCTTCCTGCTCAGGCCGATCTCCCCTCACCACAGGCCTCTCCACAAACCCACTCGGATATGAGCTAATGCCATTATCTTCCTGAAATTAAAATCAAGCCTCAACCTATAATGTTTCACAGAGAGGGAATTGGGGTTGTATATTCCTGCGCTGAGCGGTATTCTATTTCAGTCATAGCATTTAATTACGATTGGTATGTTAGTGCCCATCGGAGCATAACAAATTGTCATTATGTTATTCTGCTGAGTCTAATTTAATTGGCAAGTTGTCACAAAAGCAATTATCCATCATTTATTTTGTTGCCATAACCACATCTCGAAGAGCACCTGCTGTCTGCGAGGAGAAATGCGCCACAGTCTCTCAGCCCTGGATCCAGGCCACGTATCTGACACAAAGACATTGCTTCCCCCTTCTGATTTAAAAATATGTTCCTCATTTCCTGCTGCGGTTTCATGAATCCTCCTGGGGGAGCCTCAAAGTGCCAAAGGAAATTCATGGTCTGGGAAGTTGCCCGAGAGGTCTGCCCTGCCCTGTCAGGGGTGGGTGGGAGGCAGCGGGAGGACGCAGACCCCCGTGGAGGGCCCGGGACCCGACTGGGTCAGGCTTCGCTCCGTCAGCTGTTTCAGCTGCCACCTCAGTGATGGATTTATAAATATTTGTTGCTCTTTTCTCCCCGGGCACGCCGCGTGCTCGCTCCCTGGGAGGCGGGATTGTTCGGTCATTTCACAGAGAGAGAACCCGAGGCCCAGAAAACTGAAGGCCCCGGGTCGTGAGGGAAGCCTGGAGAGCGGCCAGGACCCCAGCGAAGACCTACGGAGTCCAAAGGCTTTTTCCATTCTTTGGATCAAACATGTGCAGGCAAAAGCTAGTTACTTTAGGCCTGCCAGAGTTCCAGACTGTGCCTCTGGGTGCAGGGGGGACCTTTCTCTGTCGTCCTAGGTCTAGATCTCATTGGCCCCATTTCCCATGGAAGCATCAGGCTGGGAGCTCATGATAGCACGTGGGACAGCGACTGCCCAATCTCCCTGGAGCCTCTGAGCCTAAATCTCTGGGAGGCCGTTTTATCCTGCTCCTACTTGGGTGCCTCTCCGTGCCTGGACCGTAACCCCCACACCCACACGCAAGCCAAGGCAAGCAACATTGTCATATGATTTTTTTTTTTTTCCCCTGAAGCAGGGAAGATAGTCAGTCCTAGGGGAAGATAAAGCCTGCAGGTCTGTCTCTGTTCTGGAGGCTGGAAGTGGGTGAAAAAATTATCGATGTTCTTGCTTCCATGATGGTTTTTTTTTAGTATAGTCACCAAAGAACTCGTTAAAAACAAAAACAAAACAACAACAAAAAAAACACACCACCAATAAAACAAACCAAAAACCTACCACTGCATTGCAAAGGGGAAAAAGGAACCAGACTTTTAAATAAACCAGTTTTTTCTTTTGGGTCAGTCAGGTACAATTTCCAGGCTTTCTATTTGAGGGCAGTGGAAGATGACCAGCTCCTTGAACAGGCAGATCATCTCTTGCAACTCCAAACAAACAAACAAACAAACAAAACCCTCTCATTGCAATTGCCGATAAAATAAACTAGGGATGTTCAGACTCCTCCCTCCCGGACCAGCATTATCTCTAAATAATATTCCTTGTGGCTACAGAGAAATCACTTTTTCTACCACAACACAATGTTTAGGATCTCTGCTTACTGCGGAGGGCCCCACTTGAGCCTGAAGTTATACAGTCGATATTGGAGCAGGAAAAAGTTGAATGTGCAAGGAGGGGACTGGGCATGTGTCCCCTGCTGGGCGCAGTTGTGGCAGAAGGTAGTGCTTTCCCACATCATGAGTGAGTGTGTAGATTCGTGCAAACTCTGTGGAAAGTAAGCTGGCTAAATGGGTGAAGAGCCATACAACATGTGCGTCATTTTTGACTCATTAATTTCATTTAGGATAAACAAATTTCTTTTTTTTTTTTTTTTTTTTGAGACGGAGTCTCGCGCTGTGTCACCCAGGCTGGAGTGCAGTGGCGCGATCTCGGCTCACTGCAAGCTCCGCCTCCCAGGTTCACGCCATTCTCCTGCCTCAGCCTCCGAGTAGCTGGGACTACAGGCGCCCGCCACCACGCCCGGCTAGTTTTTTTTTGTATTTTTAGTAGAGACGGGGTTTCACCATGTTAGCCCGGATGGTCTCGATCTCCTGACCTCGTGATCCACCCGCCTCGGCCTCCCAAAGTGCTGGGATTACAGGCTTGAGCCACCGCGCCCGGCCAGGATAAACAAATTTCATCAAAAACAGAAGAAAGATGCTTGCTCTAGTGTTATTTATTTATGTATTTATTTATTTATTTTTGAAATGGAATCTCACTGTGTTGCCCAGGCTGGAGTGCAGTGGTGTGATCTCAGCTCACTGCAACCTCCACCTCCCAGGTTCAAGTGATTCTCCTGCCTCAGCCTGCTGAGTAACTGGGATTACAGGCGCCCACCACTGTGCCCGGCTAATTTTTGTACTGTTAGTAGAGACGGGGTTCCCCCATGTTGGCCAGGCTGATCTCAAACTCCAGACCTCTAATGATCCACCGCCTTGGCCTCCCAAAGTGCTGGGATTACGGGTGTGAGTCACCGAGCCTGGCTGGCTCTAGTGTTATTTATAATAGCAAAATCAAAGTCTGTGCTAAAGAGCAAACTGACTTGGAGCACACGGCTACAAGCAATGGGTGTAGATGGAGTTCGGTTTTTGTTTTCTAGGAGAGATGTTGAAACAAGAAGAATTCTTTTTTAAAAAATAATTTCAACTTTTATTTTATATTAAGGGGATACATGTGCAGATTTGTTACCTGGGCATATTGTGTGATGTGGAGATTTGGGTATGATTGATTCCTGTCACTCAGGTAGTGGGCACTGAAGCCAATAGTTAGTTTTTCAGCCCTTGCCTCCCTCCCCTTCTCCCCATTCTAGTAGTCCCCAGTGTCTATTGTTATCATCTTTATGTCCATGAATACTCAAGGGTTAGCTCCCACTTATAAGTGAGGGCACATGGTATTTGGTTTTCTGTTCCTGCATTAATTGGTTTAGGATAATGGCCTCCAGCTGCATCCATGTTGTTGCAAAGAACATGATTTCATTCCTTTTTAGTGATTCATAGTATTTCTTGGTGTATATGTACACCATTTTCTTTGTCCAATCCACCATTGATGGACACCTAGGTTGATTCCATGCCTTTGCTACTGTAAATAATACTGTGATGAAAATAATTTATTTTTGAGGCAGGGTCTCTTCCCTCTGTCACTCAGGCTGAAACTCAGTGGCAAGATCATGGCTCACTGCAGCTGTCAACCTCGTGGGCTCAAGAGATCCTCCTGCCTCAGCCTCCCATGTAACTGGGACAACAGGCATGCACCACGATGTCTGACCAAATTTTTTATTTTTAATAGAGATAAAGTCTTGCTATGTTGCCCAAGCTGGTCTTGATACTCCTGGGCTCAAGCAATCCTCCTGTCTTGGCCTCCCAAAGTGCTGGGATTACAGGCATGAGCCACCGCGCCTGACCAAAAGGAATTCTTTATGTAATTTCATAAAGTAAGCATTTACTGAACACCTCAATTTATTGTAGCCAGGTTATGCATGTATGTAAATACAGATGAGACATATACACATATAGGTCCCTCCTATATTAGTTTCCCATTGCTGTTGTAACAAATTACCTTCCATTTAGTGCCTTAAACCAGTAGTCCCCAACCTTTTTGCCACCAGGGACTGGTTTTGTGGAAGATAGTTTTTCCATGGATGGGGGTGGGGTGGGGGGAGATGGTTTGTGGATGAAACTGTTCCACCTCAGATCATCAAGCATTCGATTCTAATAAAGCATGTGCAACCTAAATCCCTCGCATGCGCAGTTCACAATACAGTTCACTCTCCTATGAGAATCGAATGCCACCACTGATCTGACAGGAGGCAGAGCCCGGGCAGTAATGCTTGCTCACCTGCCGCTCACCTCTTGCTATGCGGCCCGGTTCCTAACAGGTCACTGACTGGTACTGGTCCACTGCCTGGGGACTGGGGCCTCCCTACCTTAACCAATAGCAATTGTCTTGTGGTTTTCTGGGTTGGAAGTCCGAAATGGGTCTCCTGGGCTAAAATCAAGATGTTGGCAGGGTCATGTTCCTTTCTGGAGGCTCTGGGGGGAGCCTATCTCCTTGCCTTTTCCAGCCTCTAGAGCCCCCAACATTCCTTGACTTCTTGCCTCCTTCATCCATTCTCTTTTTTGTGTTTTTGAGACAGAGTTTCACTGTTGCCAAGGCTGGAGTGCAATGGTGCAATCTCGGCTCACTGCAACCTCTGCCTCCCAGGTTCAAGCAATTCTCCTGCCTCAGCCTCCTATGTAGCTGGGTTTACAGGTGCACACCACCACGCCTAGCTAATTTTTGTACTTTTAGTAGAGATGGGGTTTCACCATGTTGCCCAGGCTTGTCTGGAACTCCTGATCTCAGGTAATCCGCCTGCCTCGGCCTCCCAAACTGCTGGGATTGCAGGTGTGAGCCATGGCGCCCAGCCTTCCTCCATTCTCAAAGCCAGCAATGTTGAGCCAAATCCTTCCCACTGTGTCACCCTGACCTTCTGTAAGCACATTTCCCTCTGACTCTCTGCTTCTGTTCCACTTTGAAGGATCCATGTGATTACATTGGGCTCACTCCAATCACCCAGATCATCTCCCTGTTTTAAAGTCAGTTGGTTAGTGACCTTAATTCCAGCTGCTAGCTTAATTCGTTTTTGCCATGTAAGGAAACATATTCACAGGTTCCAGGCATTAGGTTGTGGACATCTTTGTGTGGGGGTAGGGGGTGGGGGGGAGTGGCATTATTCTGCCAATCACACTCCAGACCGACCAGAAGCCCTCAATTGAGTGGGAGAAACACGTGAACACATCTTTGGCGTACATGGCAGAGCGCCATAATCAGCTCTTGGAATCTGGGAGGCAATATGCATATTTATACATAATTCAGAAATTCCTTGCCGGGAGGCTAGATGCTGTCCAACTCAGTTTTCCTCCTCTTCCCAGCACAAATTCTCAGTTCTGGTCACTTCAGTCCCTCCACTGTTTCTAGTACTTAAATATTATAGAATATTATGGAGGTACTGAAGAATTCTAGCTACGGAGGAGGCTGATGCGGGAGGATCACTTGAGTCCAGGAGTTTGAGATTTCAGTGAACCATGATAGTACCATTGCACTCCAGCCTGGATGATGGGGCGAGACCCTGTCTTTAAAAATAACACCCATACTTTTGCCCATTTCCCTCTTACCAGCTGCCTTCACCTCCTCTTACCCTCTGTCCAAATCCCACCCACCCTTAAGTCCCACATTCAGACTTTGCCCACATTCAAGATCCAAATCAAGTCCCACATTCTCCATGATCCTTTCCTGTGCCCCCCTCACATACAGCCAAGGCCTTCTGGAACACATGCATTCTCAATGACATAATAGTCTACTTCAATGTAATTGCTTTCACAGGCTGTTGTTTCAATGTCAGTGTGTTCTTATATCTCAGCTAGTTTTTGATCTGAGATCAGGGGTCATGTGCTATAGTCCATCTGTCACCTCCACAGCACCTGGCACAGTGCTGCTGAAGAACAATTTGCTAAATTTGTTCAAGTCCTTTTTTGAACACTCTCAGAGGGGCTAGACCCTGAGGGTGGCACTGTGCTCCAGGGGGTGTCCTGCTCTAAAGAAGCACTCAGTCTGAAAGGGAGACCGACAAGAAACTGGCGGGTCAGGGTGTGATGTGACAAGTGCTAGAATAGAATTACGCACAGAGGGGTCTTCAGGTCAGCTTGTGGGTGGATCAAAGGTAGCTTTTCAGAGGCAGTGATGTTTGAGCTGGGTTTTGAAGGATGAGTAGGAGTGAGCTGGATAAAGGGATGTGGGAGAAGGGTTCTATTTGCTTAAGAGGAGGTCCATTTAAAGCAGAACAAAGAGATTGACTGAATTCTGGAAAAGCTACTTACCTCTCTCTATCAGCTGTGAGTATTATAGGCCAAGCACGATGGATAAGCTCTAGAGATCTACTGTACAACATTGTAACTGTAGTGAACAATAAGGCATTGTATACTTAAAACCTTGCTCAGAGGGCAGATCTCATGTTAAGTGTTCTTACCATAATAAAATAATAAAATAATTGAACAGAAGAAAAGACAAAGAGTAGTATAGATGCCAAATCCTGTCCAACTTGGTTTTCCCAGCCTCCTGGAGCAAACTCTTCTCTGAATACTTCAGCCTCCTCTGTATTCTATGGTCGTGGCCTGCCTCTTCCCAGTCCCATATCTTTGCCTGTTAAATTAGAAAAAATGGTGAAAGTTGACATTCACAAGTGAAGCTGAGAGGGAAGGGACAAAAATCATCCAGTCACTCTGAGTCAAAAGATTAATGACAATACATATGACAGACAAGAAACAATATTCCTAATATGTAACCTGATAAGAAGAAAAGACAAAGCTTTTTAAAAAAATGGACAAAGAACATGAACAAACTTTTTCTTTTTCTTTTTTTTTTTTTTTTTTTTTTGAGATGGAGTCTTGCTCTGTCGCCTAGGCTGGAGTGCAATAGCACAATCTTGGCTCACTGCAACCTCTACCTCCCAGATTCAAACAATTTTTATGCCTCAGCCTCCCGAGTAGCTGGGATTACAGGCATGTGCCACCACACCTGGCTAATTTTTGTATTTTTAGTAGAGATAGAGTTTCACCATGTTGCCCAGGCTGGTCTTGAACTCCTGACCTCAGGTGATCCGCCCGCCTTGACCCCACAAAGTGCTGGGATTACGGGCGTGAGCTACTGTGCTTGGCCTATGAACAAACATTTTACAGATGAGAGAATACAAATAGCTGATAAGTACATGAAAAGACACTCAACTATATTTGTAGTAAGGGAAATGCAAGATAAAACAACAATTAATACCATTTTCACTCATCAGATTGGCAAAAACTAAAGATTGATAACATCCCATGTTGTCAAGGGTTTGAGTAAACAGGGACTCTGGTACATTGTTAATGGATATATGAATTGCTAAATCCTTTCGAGAAAGCAATCACAAAGTGACTGTTAGAATTAAAAATGAACACATCCTAGCTGTTGGCATACATCTGTAGTCCTAGCTACTTGGGAGGCTGAAGTGGGAGGATTTCTTCAGGCCAGGAGTCTGAGACCAGCCTGGACAACATAGAGCGACCTCGTCTCTACAAAAAAAAAATTTTAAATTAGTCAGGCTTGGTGGTGTGTGCTTATAGATCTAGCTACTTGGGAGGTTGGGGTGGGAGGAACACTTGAATTCAGGAGTTTGTGTTACAGTGAGCTCTGATCATGCCACTGCACTTCAGCCTGGGCAATGGAGTGAGACTCTCCTTGTCTAAAAAAAAAGAAAAAGAAAAAATCCTTTGGCGCAGAAATCTCAATTTGAGAATGTATTTTAAGGAGATATATACATATAATATTTATTGCAAGGTTGTTTCTAGTAGCAAAAACTGGATAGAATCTGAATTTCCATTAATAGGGGAATTTTAGGTAAATTATAGTACTTAAATATTATAGAATATTATAGAAATATTGAAGAGTGCATTAAACCCATACATGTTGACCTGGAGGAATCCCCATGCTACCATGATATAATGTTAAGTAGTGAAAGCAAAAAGCAATCAGCAAGGACAGTGTCATAGTGCGCGAGGCGGGAGGTAGAGACATATGGGGAATGGCTGTGTACTATTAAATGATCTCAAAGAAAGATATAGAAGACTGCATACTCTAGGACGTTAACAGTCATTACCTGAAGTGACAGAAATGGGAGCTAAGGAAGGGAAGACATTAACTTTAAAAGTCTGTGTTGGTCCAGGTGCAGTAGCTCAGTGCTTTGGGAAGGTAAGTCAGAAGGAGTCTGAACCCAGGAGTTCAAGGTTACAGTGAGCCATGATTGCACCACTGCACTCTAGCATGGGTGACAGCATGAGAGCCTTTTGCTAAAAAGTTAATTTGTAATGACAAATATTGGCCGGGTGCAGTGGCTCATGACTGTAATCCCAGCATTTTGGGAGGCTGAGGTGGGTGGATCACAAGGTCAGGAGTTTGAGACCAGCCTAGCCAACATGGTGAAACCTCGTCTCTACTAAAAATACAAAAAAAACCTAGCCAGGCATTGTGGTGGGCACCTGTAGTCCCAGCTACTCAGGAGGCTGAGGCAGGAGAATGGCGTGAACCCAAAAAAAAAAAAAAAAAAAAAAAAAAAAAAAGATAAATATTAATAACATGGAAAAAAAAGTACTGAAAAAAGAAATAATTGAGTGAGGTCTCAATGTTCAGGGGTGGGCAAGTTCCTGAGTTCAGGGCTATTTACCCCTCCCTGGCTTCTCTCCTATTCAACTATTCAAATAAGCTAATTCAACAAAAGTGAGGTAGTTTGCATTTTCTTGGTTAAATGGGTTTAGATGCTGGGGTAAAAACAGCCTCATTTACATATGTAGTTTGACCCTCTGTGGATATCAGTGAGCTCCAATAATGAATTAGAGCCAGTCAGTCCCAACTGCCTCCCTGAGGGTGACTTTCTTTTGGTGCAGGCATCTGTCTGAACTAGGATCAGGGCGAGTGTATTGTTAACGCCTCTACCCATGAGTAGCAGGGTGGGCCCAGAGTCAGTTGTGCTGCATCTGAAGATGGTCCAACACTTTCCCCCCAAAACACCTCGACATAAACTCATTAAACATCTGCCCACTGACTGAAGAGAATGCCATTTGTCTCTCTGTTCCCTGCTTCTCAGCCACCCTGGGGAAAATCCTTTCTTCTGAGCCTGAGCTACCCTGGAGGTCATAGTCCCACAGTCACCATGGCAACTCCCTTCAGGGTATGATGGAGGGAGCTGAGGAAAAGAGTCAGAAACTTACCAGGAGGCCCCAAGAGAAAGCCACTTTCACAGAGAAAAATTTCAAAGTCTCAATGATTGGGTTGGTATACGGGGCACTGCCTCGTATGGGATATATTATTTCTGGAAAGTTGCCCTATGTCATTCTTTGGGGTAAAATTTTGTAATGTTACTTTAAACATACACTAGAGTTCCCTATATTGGGAACCTTGTGAATTCTTTTGCAAAGTGAATAAAAACCCTCATTATTCTTTGAATGCAAGCATAGATATTCAGATGTCAACTGGTTTTGCAGTTCAGCACACCAGTGCTTTTGGATTTGGAAGGTGTTGGCTAGTAAGAGTGTGAGTGGGGCCTGGGAAGGAATCTACTCTGAGTGATGCTTTGGGTGTTATCTGGATGCTGTCTTAAAGTTAGTTACTACCAAAAGAAAAGCCTGGGCCGAGAAGTCCAGTGTAGGTGATTTATAAAGGAACTGCTCTCAGGAGAAATCTGTAGGATGGGAGAAACAGGATAGGGAAAGAAAAGAATCCAGGCAAAGGTCAGATATCAGGTCCCAGACTCAGCCTGATCCCATGGGGAGTTTTGGGGTGAATTACACCCCAGCATTTACCACCTTGAATCAAAGGAGCTTGGGCTTCATACTCTCGAATTAGTCAATTATTGCTTATAGGTTTCCCAGGATAAAGTGTAAAATTTTCAGAGGGAAGCAGCTTTGGTGCCCCTGGTCAGTCTTCTGAAAGTCATCAGTGCAAGCTGTTAGCAACAAAGAACACAGAGGTGGAGAGTGGGCATGTGGAGCTGGTGATAGGGATTTCAGGGGATCTGGGAGGGCTTCAACAGAGTCTACTATAGGTGCCAAATATGGTACATAAATGACTCTCCAAGAGCTCGACCTTAACAACAAAAAATCAGTGAAATTAATTAGCTTCCCACAACACAGTATTTAGAACCATGTTTTAGAAGAAAGATAATAGTATATGTAGGCAGATACAGAATTGGTTGAGTGAATATTTCTGAATAATATGGCAGGAATGGCTGTCGATTGGGTAGATAGCTCTAAAAGTATAACACAGGACTCCACCTAGGGCGTGTATTGTGAAATATTTATATCTACATCTTAGAGCAGATGGAGAGCTCTTGCCAAGTATATCTGTGGATTCTCCTAAACTGAGAGGAAAGCTAATGGAACAAATGACAAAAGAGTTGAAAGGAAGATTCCAATGAATGAATAACTGTAAGATTAACATTAAAGAAATAAATGTAAATGTAATATGAAGTTAATTTCATTATGATCATCCACGTAATGGAATATTATATAGCCACTCTATTAGTCTGTTCTCGCATTGCTATAAAGAAATACCTGAGACTGGGTAATTTATAGAGAAAAGAGGTTTAATTGACTCACAGCTCTGCAGGCTGTACAGAAGGCATGGCAGCATCTGCTTAGCTTCTGGGGAGGCCTCAATAAACTTACAATCATGGCAGAAGGTGAAAGGGGAGCTGACATTTCACATTGCTGGAGCAGGAGGAAAAGAGAGAGTGAGGAGGTACTACACACTTGTAAACAACCAGATCTCATGAGAAATCACTATCCCCATTCAGTCCTTCTAGGCCTCAAGGCCTGTGATGGGTGGGGCTTCCAGGAAGGCCTCTGAAATGCCTTCCAGTCCTTTTCCCTATTTTCTTGGCTGTTCATAGTTGGCTCCTTCTTTTCACTTATGCAAATTTCTGCAGCCTGTTTGAATTCCTCCGCTGAAAATGGGATTTTCTTTTGTACCACATGGTCAGGCTGCAGATTTTTCCAACTTTTGTGCTCTGCTTTTCTTTTTAAATATAAGTTCCAGTTTTAGATTATTTCTTTGCTCATGCACATGAGCACAGGCTGTTAGAAGCAGCCAGACCACCTCTTCCACATCTTGAACGCTTTGCTGGTTAGGTATCGTAAATCATCACTCTCAAGTTCAAAGTTTCACAGATTCCTAAAGCAGGGATGTAATGTAGCTAGGCTTTTTGCTGAAGTGTAGCAAAAGTGACCTTTACTCCAGTTCCCAGTAAGTTCCTCATTTCCATCTGAGACCTCCCTAGCCTGGACTTCATTTTCCATATCACTATCAGCATTTTGGTCAAAGCCACCCAATAAGTCTCTAAGAAGTTTCAAACTTTCCCTTATCTTCCTTCTTTTCTGCCCCTTACACTCTTCAAACCTCTGCCTGTTGCCCAGTTCCAAAACTGCTTCCACATTTTCAGATATTTTTATAGCAATGCCCCACTCCTCAGTACCAATTTTCCATATTAGTCCATTCTTCCACTGCTGTAAAGAAATACCTGAGACGAGGTAATATATAGAGAAAAGAGGTTTAATTGTCTCGTGGTTCTGCAGGCTGTACAGGAAACATAGTGGCTTCTGCTTCTGGGGAGGCCTCAGGAAGCTTCCAATCATGGCAGAAGGTAAAGGGAGAGGGAGGCACTTCACATTGCCAGAGCAGGAGGAAGAGAGAGAGAGAGAGAGAGAGAGAGAGAGAGAGAGAGAGAGAGAAGGTTCTACACAGTTCTAAACTAGCAGATCTCATCAGAACTCATTATTGTGATGACAACACCAAGGAGGATGGTGCTAAACCATTCATGAGAAACTGTCTCTGTGATCCAATCACCTCACACCAGGCCCCACCTCCAGCATTGGGGATTACATTTCAATATGAGATTTGGGCTGGGACACAGATCCAAACCATATCAGCTGCTAAAAATAATGTCGAAAAATAATAATGACATGGAAAAATATTCATAATTATTTGGTTATAAAAGGCCATCACAATGTGCATGGAAAACATTTTCAAAGACATATTCTAAAATGATGTGATTCTGCAGGTGGAATATAATTGATTTTTGCTCTCTCATTTTGCTCACCTCTATTTATATATTTTTAAAGATTATAAATCGTGAAAAAACCAAGTAGCAGTTGTTTTTGGTTGTTTTTTGTTTTGCTATATGGGGAAAATATAACTAAAATCAAAAGACATAATTCTAAATCTGAATGCATTCATTAACAGAGCTTCAAAATGCATGAAGCAAAATTTATAGAGCAATGATCAATAATTAATAGAAGGCCAGGCGCGGTGGCTCACGCCTGTAATCCCAGCACTTTGGGAGGCTGAGTCGGGCAGATCATGAGGTCAGGAGATCTAGACCATCCTGGCTAACACGGTGAAACCTCATCTCTACTAAAAATACAAAAAATTAGCCGGGCGTAGTGGCGGGCGCCTGTTGTCCCAGCTACTCAGGAGGCTGAGGCAGGAGAATGGCGTGAACCGGGGAGGCGGAGCTTGCAGTGAGCTGAGATTTCACCACTGCACTCCAGCCTGGGCAACAGAGCAAGACTCTGTCTCAATAATAATAATAATTAATAGAAAAACTAGACAGAAAATCAGTAAGGCTATAGAAAACTTGAACACCATCAACCAAACCAACCTAGTTGACATTTGTAGAACCTCTTCTCACGACCAACACCTCCTCTTACTCCTCTGCCTCAGCCTACTCAATGTGAAGATGATAAGGATGAAGACCTTTAGAATGATCTGCTTCCACTTAATGAATAGCAAATATATTTTCTTTTCTTTATTTTGTTTTTAACATTTTTTTTTCTCTAGCTTATGTCACAGTAAGACTACAGTATATAATACGTATAACACACAAAATATGTGTTAATCGATTGTTAATGTTAGCGTTAAGGCTTCTAGTCAAGAAGGCTATTAGTACTTAAGTTCTGACTGGGGGAGTCAAAAGTTATACACAGATTTTTTAACTGTGTGTGTGTATCAGTACTCCTAACCCTACATTGTTCAAGAGTGAATTGTATAGAACAACATTCCTCATGAACATCGATGTAAAAATTCTTAACAAAATATTATGAAATCAAACACAGAAGTATATAAAAAGGATAATGCATCATGACCTAGTGGATTTTATACCAGGAATTCATGATTGGTTTAATATTTGAAAACCAATGAGGCCAGGTGTGGTGGCTCACGCCTGTAATCCCGGCACTTTGGGAGGCTGAGGCAGGCAGATCACCTGAGGTCAGGAGTTCAAGACCAACCTGGCCAACAAGGTGAAACCCTGTCTCTGCTAAAATGAGAATTATACCAAAGGAAAATCTGCATTTACATAAAAGAATGAAGAACACCAGAAATAGTAGTAAATATGTGGAGAAATATAAAAGACTTCTTTTCTTTTCTTTTTTTTTTTTTGAGATAGAGTCTCCCTCTGTCACCCAGGCTGGAGTGCAGTGGCATGATCTCGGCTCACTGCAAGCTCCGCCTCCTAGGTTCACGCCATTCTCCTGCCTCAGCCTCCTGAGGAGCTGGGACTACAGGCGCCTGCCACCATGCCTGGCTAATTTTTTGTATTTTTTTTTTTAGTAGAGACGGGGTTTCACCGTGTTATCCAGGATGGTCTCGATCTCCTGATCTCGTGATCCACCTGCCTCAGCCTCCCAAAGTGCTAGGATTACAAGCGTGAGCCACCACGCCCAGCCAAAAGACTTATTTTCTTATTACTTAAGCCACCTTAAGAGGTAATTGATGGTTTAAAGCAAAAGTAACCTGGCATGGTGGATTTTCTAATCCATGTAGAAGTAAAACGTATGACAACTATAGCACAAAGGCCAGAAGAGGAGAAAGGAAAGTACAGTGTTGTAAGGTTCTTATACTGTACGTGAAGTGTTATAATATTTCTTGAAGGTATATGTGATAAGTTAATGTGCATTATAAATCCTAAAGCCATCACTAAAAGAACAAAACAAAGCAGTTTAGCTAATAAGTCAATAAAGGTGATAAAATAAAATCATAAAAAGAATACTCAATACAAAAGAAAGCAGTAAAAGAGGAAAAAGGAACAAAAACTAGATGGCAGAAACAGAAAACAAATAGTAAAATGGTACACTGAAATCCAACCACATTGGCTGGCCGTGGTGGCTCACACCTGTAATCCCAGAACTTTGGTAAACTGAGGTGGGTGGATCACCTAAGGTCAGGAGTCCGAGACCAGCCTGACCAACATGGTGAAGCCCTGTCTCTACTAAAAGTACAAAAAAAATTAACTGGGCATGGTGGTGCACGCCTGTAATTCCAGCTACTCGGGAGGCTGAGGCAGGAGAATCGCTTGAACCCGGGAGGTGGAGGCTGCAGTGAAAGACTTTCTCAGTGTATAGAATTTTATGGTTTGTTTCCCTCTAGTACCTTAAAGATGTCACTCCATTATCGTCTCATTTTTTTTTTTTATTTTTTAAATGAGACGCAGTCTCACTCTGTCTCCCAGGCTGGTGTGCAGGGGTGTGATTTTGGCCCACTGCAACCTCTGCCTCCCGAATTCAGGTGATTCTCGTGCCTCAGCCATCCAAGTAGCTGGGATTACATGCGTGCGCCATCATGCCTGGCTAATTTTTGTATTTTTAGTAGAGATGAGGTTCCGCCATGTTGGTGGAAAAATAAATTTTTATTTATTTATTTATTTACTGAGGCGGAGTCTTGCTTTGTCACCCAGGCTGGAGTGCAGTGGCGTGATTCCAGCTCACCACAGCCTCCACTTCCTGGGTTCAAGAGATTCTCCTGCCTCAGCCTCCCAAGTAGCTGGGATTACAGGTGCATGCCATCACGCCCAGCTAACTTTTTCTATTTAGTAGAAACAGGGGTTTTACCATGTTGGCCAGGCTGGTCTCGAACTCCTGACCACTAGGCTCAGCCTCCCAAAGTGCTGGGATTACAGGCATGAGCCACCATGCCCGACCGAGAATGCTTGTAAAAATACTTCATCTTTTAGATTTATATATAGTGAACTCTTTATGAATAAAATAATGTAATGTTTGACATTTACTCCCAAATAATTGGTGGGGAAGAAGGAAGTGGGTGGGAATGCCGATGAAACAAGATTGGCCATGAGTTGATAATTACTGAATCTGGGACAAGGGTATATGGGGTTTATTATACTCTTAAATTTTCCTTATAAAAGTGAAAAAATTGTTTAGCTCTTTGATTGGCTGAACAAAAGATAAATGGCCAGGAGTGAGATGGGTGTTCAGGATGGGGAAGGGTGTGGAAGAGAAGGAAGTTAGAGGTTTCAAAGATGCAGGACCCTCCAAGAAGTTGCCTGGAGGCTACCAAACCAGAGCTGTCTCTGACAAAATGAGGGGGCTTCTGACAGTGGTCCTTTTGTTTGTTTCCTTATGCATTTATCTACCAATCTCTTTCCGTTTCACAAAAAGAATAGTCACAATTAAAAGGTGAGTCTAACAGGCTCTCAAGCAGTATGCAAAAAAAAAAAAAAAAAAAAAACCAAAAAACCAAAAAACAACAAAAATAACGCCCACCCCCTACCTAGCTCCTAGCTCACTCACTCTGGAGCTCCCTGGAGACCTGCCAATTCTGCCTTTACAGGGGGTGTCAGCCCTTTGGGACAGAGGTGCAGGTGGTGCTGCTTGGGCTTCCTGCCTGGTATCCACCCAGGTATTCCCTGAAGTAGTTCTGTGTCTTTAGGATTCAGGATGCTGCACACAGGTCACTGTGATTAGTTGTTTCTCCTCTTTTCAGGGGTTGCTGGGGGTGGGTGGGGAGGACTTTTGCGTGGCCCTGGCTCATTCCACAGTTCACAGCACACGGGTTCTGGACTGTTTCGGCAGGCCTGAAGGAAATGGGTTCGCACACTCACACTCTTCTTCCTCCTCCATTTCTGGGGTCCTCTCATATCTGTGTCTGCAACACAAAAGACGGGTATTCCCGAAAGATCTGCCTGGGACTGCCCATAAAGAGATGCAGTATTTTAGGTAAATCAGGTCATCTGGTGCAAGGCTTTATCCTAACTTTCTTGGGGTGTTCCTGTGTAAACAGCAGTCTATAGTTGGCCGTATATACCATAATTGCTTCTGCCCCGACTCAACATCCCTCCTGTTTGGAGACAAAAGCTCAGAAAGCATGGGTATTTTCAGGGAGCAAAGATGTGTTAATACACTTCCAGTGGCAGAACCTGAGAGCTTGTTTGGAGGTTCTAGCAGGGGAGCGCAGCTACTCATATGTCCTGACCGAAGATTGGTCCTCCTCTATCGGGGATGGTCATCCTCTTCAGCCTCAGGAGGGTCGCACGTGGAGTGGTGAGGGAGGAAGGGAACACCCACCTAGCCAGCCAGATCCGCCGAATCAACCCTTATGATCAATGGAGTGACAGATGTTGCAGCCAGATCGCCCTCACACCCAGAACTTGCAAGCCAATAGACTTTTCAGTGGAATGAAAGAAATTCTGGAAAAATGACTTCCATGAAAAACTTTTCATTTTGAGGTTAGAACAAAAACTTTTGATGGATTTTCTAATTTGAAGAGACCCATACTTATTTTCCACTTTAAAAGTAAAACACCTCATCAAAGACCTCTTGAAAAATACAAAAGAAGGGGAAAAAAGAAAAAAAAATCTAGCCATAGTTCCGGATAAATCCATTTTTATCTATTTCATTCTGTTCGTTTTCTTTTGAAGTGCACTGTCTCCACCATCTCCAGCCAATGGTTGAAATTCTAGCACACAAATGTTAGTGTAACTGTTGTTTCCAGCCTTGTTACAAAATGTCTCCATGTTTTCATGTACTCTTCGTAAGAGACATGTTGCCAGATGGTTTCTCAAGGAGCTCCTCCTGATTTTTTTCACCCTTCCCCTGTAAATGGGCAGATGGGATGTTTCCATTTTTGCCCCATAGCAGATATATTTTTCTGTATTTGGAGTGATTTCCTTAGGATTGCATGCAGAAGTGAGAGTTCTGAGTCAAAGATAACAGATATTTTTATGACTCTTGACTCATTTGGCCAATTTGCTTTTCACAGATTTTGCATAAACTTACACTCCCACGAGAGTTCGGATTTGAGTCTTTAAATTTTGAACATTGTTCCATGTACCACACCTTCTGTAGTAAATATTTTCCTGCTCAGATACAAACTTTAAAGTTTCTGACACCAGAGACAGTATCCTCTCCTATGTAAAGCCTTCAGCTCTTTTTGAAAGATGCTGTAAAGCAGGCTTGTGGTGGAGGACATGCTTAGAGTCTGTCCTTGTTCTCCGATTTCTCACCTTAGACCATTGGTGTTTATTCCTGCCTTTTCCTCCTGGGAACAGTTCCCTAATCGGAATGTCCTGTAGCAATTCAGAAACCAATTCTCCCAGCTAGACCCTACCTGGTGCCTACTAGTCTGTGGTCATGTTGGCCACTCCCTGGTTCGGGGTCCTTCTAATGCTTCTCAAAGTCCTAGTGGAGGTGGAGGGATTAATGCTAAGGGGTTAAGAGCTCAAATTCTCTGGTCAAGGAATGCAACATTCTTAGCCCCTTTCGATATGCAATAAAGTTGTTGGCAGGTTTTGCCAATTTAAACTCCACCCAGGAGAAAAAGATACTCCCTGCTTCTTTTGATATTAGGAGAGAGAGAAAAAAGAGAGATTAACATATTTACAAGTAGCCAATCATTCCCCCCTCTTTTGGAAGTCAAGTATTAGAGGAAAACAGACAGACATCTGTGAGCATTTAGAGAGTGGAAAAAGAAACAAGCAGGTTTCAACTGGAGCCAGGCAGGTGGTTGGCAGCGCCCACCCAGGGCATGGAGTTTCTGTCCTGATTATATTGTTTCATTTGGCTATGGATGCAGCAGAAGCGGAGTGCTGGGGGTGCCGAGGGAGCCATCTCCATGTTTAATTCAGCTTACTTTGAGAGTAAGTTAAAGTTTTGCAGCAAAGAGTTCCTCCACAGCAGAAATTTGGGAATCTAAAAAATGCCATAAAAATAAAGCTTGGAAAGATGTGAGACTGTGTATAGACCTAGAGCAGAGGAGCCAAGAACACACGGATAGCTCCTTGAGGTGGGAAAGAAGCACAGTGGTTCAGGATGGACGGTTGGGAAGAAATGATGACCATAATGACAATGACCATAGCTAACATTTCTTGAGTGCTTATTATGTCTCAAGTACTATCCAAAACACTTTACACATATTAACTGTTTATTCCTCACTGCTAACTTACGTGGAAACGACTATTATTGCTTCCATTTATGGATGAGGAAACTGAGTCACAGAGAGGGTGTGTGATGAGACTGGTAGGTTGGAGCGGTGAGTATACTGGGGACAATTACACGGGCTGGATCCTGAAGATAAGGAAGAGAAAGGAAAAAGGGGTGGCAAACAGTCTTTCTGGGGATGTGGATGTCTAGTTATCTGCACCCAAAAGCTGGGAGTATCCCTGGACTTGCCCCTCTCCCTCTTCTCCGTTACTCCTGTAATTTCCCTGGTTTGGTCTATCCCCAGCACCGTCCCCACCACTCACAGCTGCTCTGCCAGTGTCTTGCCTGGGCTACTGCAGTGACTTCCCAACTGGTGAGCCACCTTCAGCCCCCAACCCTAATCCATCTTCTAGATTCTTTCCCCACCCAGTAATCTTCCTCTAGGATTCCTTGGCACCTTATGAATATCTCTATTTAGTATTTAGCACACTAGTGGTAACTGAATTTATATCAGTTTATCCAGTCCAAGTATTTGTTGAATGAAAGAATGAGGTCATATTCAAGGAGAGGAATTAACATTTGAAGGCTGAGGGGTAAACTTTGGACCCATAGAGAAGGGACTTTGCATTCCCAGGGCCCAAGAGCACCAAGAAGAAGTGAATCAGACCTTAGACTGAAAAAGGGTGAACTAGCATGGGAGGCTAGGGATAGAACCAAGTGGATCAGGGGGTTGCTGGAAGATGTCAGTGCTTTGCACCTATGCCCATAGATATTAATAATACAAGACATGATTCTGATAAGTTAAAAGTACCATGAATATCAGAAGCAGGATCTTCTGCATGGTGGCAGCTCAAGGTACTCCATAATAAACAGAAGTGGGAGCCAGTTGAAACAGCTTTTATTTATTTGGAGATGTCTCACTTACCCAAAGGCATCCCCATCTAGGCAAAATGAACACAGGAAAGTGATATTGCATGTGGCTGGGAAGTTGATAGACTCTGGGAGGGTGCAATTTGTGGAAAAGCGCGGATTTCTAAGCCACTCTCCTTCTGTCAATTTTTGAGTATATTCTTGGTCTTTCTTGCAGTGCACACAATTCTACAGTTGATCTTTAGGTGAAATAGTTGGGAGATTTAGATTTAGAAGCATTGACCCTCTTTCTCCCGAAGATGCTACAAGGTCAGGTGCATTTCTGCTTTTATTTAAGAGTGTGATTAGAAACAGCCAGGGCCATCCCGGACCCAGCTGGCATTTCCCTGAATGTTCATTATTTTGAATGTATCACTAGGACAATGAGTGATAGAAGTGATGACGTGATGTAACAGAGAGAAAATCTGGGGTGAATTATTTCACAAGTTTGTCTCTGCTCCTGTGATGGGAAAAAATGAAATCTGATTGTCCAGCTCAGAAGTGGAAGATATCATGTTATCTCACAACCTTTAAAGGTTTTACATAATATTTTTGAGACCGAGAAGGCTAAGGCATTATTGCTCATGTTCTAGTTATAGGCCTATCTAGTGGGCTATTGGTGAAAGACAAAGCACAGAGTCATGAATATGTCTCTGAAGTCAGTGCTGGGGCTGCCCTTGGATCTTTTGCCTCCTAACCAGGCAGTGGGGGATTGCCAGTATGGACTAACTCATTCCTGTAGTCACACTTTTTTTTTTTTTTTTTGATCAGAGTCTCACTTTGTTGCTCAGGCTGGAGTGCAATGGCACAATCTTGGCTCACTGCACTCTCCACCTCCCAGGTTCAAGCAATTATCCTGCCTCAGCCTCCCGAGTAGCTGGGATTACAGGCATGCACCATCACACCCGGCTAATGTTTATATTTTTAGTAGAGACTAGGTTTCACCGTGTTGCCCAGGTTGGTCTTGAACTTCTGACCTCAGGTGATCCAACCACCACGGCCTCCCAAAGTGCTGGGATTACAGGCATGAGCCACTGTGCCTGGCCAGTCAACACATATTTATTGAGCAGCTGCTATGTGCCAGGCACTGTACTAGGAACTGGGGATACAGCAGTGAATACAACAAAGTTCCTGTTCTCATGGAGCTTACAATCTAGTTGGGTGAGACAAAAAATAACTATTAAACTTATACTATGTCAAGTGATGATACATGCTATGAAGAAAAACTACACATAGTAAGGGGAAAGGGTGGGGTTTCTATCTTACAGAGAGTGGTCAGGGAAGGCCTTGCTACTGCAATGAGCACAGATTGAATGGAGTGAGGGAAGGAGCCTTGTGGTTGTCTGGGATCAGAGTGTTACAGGAAAAGAGAGTAGTAAGGACAAAGGCCTCGGGCGGAATCATGCTCGGCACACTCCACCAATGGCAAGGAGGCCAATGTGGCCAGAGTGACGTGAGCACGGAGAGGGTACGAGATGAGGTTGGAGAAGAAGCCCGGGGCAAGACCACATGTGGCCCTGGAGTCCGTGCAAGGACCCTGCATCCTCTTCTCTTAGTGAGAAGAGAAAGCTTTGGAGAGTTTAAACCAAGGAGTGACACAATTCGGCTGTTGTCATAAAAGATTCTTCTCTGCTGTTATGTGGAAATGTCCACAGAGGAACAGGGTGAAACCTGGGAGCCCAGCCAGGAGATGGCCATGGCTGGGACTGAGTGTAGCAGTGGAGATTTCAAGAAGTGGGCAGATTCTAGACACATCTTGAAGGTGAAACTGATTGGATTTGCTGATAGATTAGTGGAAGGTGTGAAAGAGAGACAAATAAAGATAAGCACTCTGTTTGACCTGAGCAACTGGAACTGTGAAGTTACCTACATTAGGATGGGAAAGATTTCTCAGGAGAAACCAGTGAAGAAAAAAAAAAACGATGGGAAAGACAGGGAGGAGAGAGGAATCAAGAGCTCTGTCTGGATATGTTAAGTTAGATGTCTATGTTAGATGTCTATGGGGCACCCAAGTGCAGATGGCGAAGGCGCTGCGGGATATGCACGTGTGGAGTTCACGAGAGGTGCTCAGCTAGAGATACGCATGTGGGCAGCGTCGGTGTGCAGCAGTTAAGGCATAAGGCTGAGAGGACGAACAGATACAGCAGAGGCTGGACACTGAGCCAGAGTGTCCTGACGTTTGGGGGTTGAGAAGAGGAGCTTAGAGTCAAAGGTGACAGAGAAGGACTGGCCAGAGAGGTAGGAGGAGAACCAGGGGTGAGTGGAAGGAAGAAGTGCTTCAAGGTGGAGGAAGGAGCTGCCCATCAACTACGTCAATATCACTGATGGGTGGAGGGAGGAGGCCTGAGAATGGGCCACGTAATGAGTGGTGTGGGGTCATGGTGTTTTTGACAAGGGCAGGGAAGGTGAAGTGGGCACAGACAGTTGATTAAGTGGGTTCAAGAGCTAACAGGACAGGAAGGGAGTCACTGAACATGTTTCAAGAAATTTGGCCCTCTCGGGGAGGAAAGAAATCTGGTGTAAGGGGCTAGCTGGAGGGAGATATGGTGCAAGGGAGTTTTTTTGTTTGTTTGCTTTCTTACATGGGAGATGTTTCAGCATGTTTGTAGTTAATAGACATCCAGTAAAAGGAGGGAAGATTTGAGAATGCAGGGCCAAACTGCCCTAAACATAACTTTCTTCCCTTTTCTTTATTGTACAGCTTAGAGCATTGATCAATGTGTTCTGTAATTGTTTGTGGTTGATGTTTCCGCGAATATCTCTGGCATTTATTTCCCCTTTAGGCAAAGTTGCTTCCCTCAAATATGCCCATGCGACCAGATCAGATCCATTTAATGATGAAAATGCTTTGAAAAAACAAATCTCCTGACTTTTGTCCACCAGACCCTTTCAGTTGTTCTCTTATCGCTTAGTTGTAGAGGTGTCAGCTGAATCAGTAATAATGTTACTATTACTGAAAGTTTAGGATGTGCTTTACATGAATTATCTCTGTAAAACATCAATGTGATGCGGGTACAACTGATGATCTCAATTTAATGATGAAGAAACGAAAGCTTCAGAGGTTAAACCATATGTCCATAGTGGGGCAGGCAGTGCATTGGTAAAGCCAGGTTCCCAACCAGCCCCCATTGACTTAAGCGAGACGCCCTAGAGAACTGCCCCCCAACAGGGGCTGCTGCAAGCCTTGGCCACTGCAGGCAGACGTCGGTACCGAGAGACTGCATCCTCTTCCCGCCTTGCTGGGAAAGCAGCTCCGCCCCCTCCCCATCCTGGCTGTGCGACACTACCCGGGCTCGGGCAGCAGGGGGCGCTCTGCTGTCACGAGAGGCGGACCCAACGCGCCGAGAGCCTGGCTCCTGGACTGCGACGACTCCCTCCTCCGCCACCCAAACCACCGGGCTCTCCCCTTACCCATTCTGCATCTGAGTTTGCTGCTGCTGCTGCTAGCAAAGCCATCTCTATGGAGATTTGTGAAAAACCTCTGCTCCGGTGAAAGGGTCCTGGGGTAGGGGCGGGGTAGTGGTGAGGGGTCCTGGCCCATGGTTTCAGGGTGTTGGTGTTAAAATAGTGGAGACCCGGTGGGGACAGCAGGCTAAGGCCCTCTGCTATGCCCTGGGTCTGGCTGGTAGTAGGTGTCTCGCTCAGCTCCTGGAACAGGTAGATCCGCTGCGGGGCAGGCACTCAAACATCGATTTGTTTCCTAAGTTCTTTCTGAGCAGGCTTCTTTCTAAGGTCCCAAGCACTAGAACCGCTGAATTACAAATTCCTAGTTGGGAAAATCAGATTCCCGTATCTGCAACAAAGAAGGGCAGCAGTGTCCTGTAGCTTTGAAATGCATGTCACATGAAGCAGGGCGAGGAGGGAAGCAGGTGGCGTTAGTCCTTCCCCACCCTCCTCTGCCCCTTCTCTGAGGACACCACTGGCCATTTGCTGCCCTGGTAGCGGGGGAGGCACAGCTGGCCAGGGAGGGCCCAAATCAAAAGGAAGCCATGTCGGCCGGGTGCGATGGCTCAGGTCTGTAATCCCAGCACTTCGGGAGGTCCAGGTGGGCGGATCACGAGGTCAGGATTTCGAGACCAGCCTGGCCAACGTGGTGAAACCCTGTCTCTACTAAAAATACAAAAAATAGCCAGGTGTGGTGGCGGGCGCCTGTAGTCCCAGCTACTTGGGAGGCTGAGGCAGGAGAATCGCTTGAGCCTGGGAGGTGGAGGTTGCAGTGAGCTGAGATCGCGCCATCGCACTCCAGCCTGGGTGACAGTGAGACTCTGTCTCAAAAAAAAAAAAAAAGGAAGCCATGTGGTGGGTGCCTGAGCCTGACGCTACCACAGCTGATGGCTGCATATGACAGCTCTGGTCCTGACCAGAGGGCCTCAGGTCGCAGGGGAAGGAGTGGGTGGGCACACAGCTGCTCCCACCAGGAGCATGGCACTCCTTAGCCCAAGCTGGTACCCACAAGCCCAGACCAGAAGCAGAGATGTGAGGGAGGAGGGGCCGGATGTTCCCTCTTTCCAAAAGATTCCAGAATTGGCTTGGCTGCGTGGCCCCTTGCCCCTGCTGGCAGCCCCCACACTTCCTGATTAAGTCTGGCTTCCCCAGGTGGCTGCTGCCCAGGACTCCCAGATGCAGCTGTGGGTGGCAGGAAGCAACCAGTGTCCTGGCATCACCCCAGACACAAACCTAGTCCCTGATTTGACAGCACCGCGCTGATGTGGTTAGAGCCACACACTGAGCGGCACAGAAAGTCCCCTCCTGCTGCGAGTTCTTTGCATTCTGCCTTTCCCCCTTGGAAGCTGCCAGTCTCAGAGCTGTCCTGATCTGTTTAGAACTACAGCTCTTCCACCCTGCGCCTGCCAACTGTAGCTGTACTTCGTGTGGACTAGATCTAAACAAACACAAAAATTCAATGTGCAACAAGTATCAATCACCTACTGAATGCCAAAAGTAAAGGAAGCACCTCACCCTCAAGGGACTTGTAATCTAGTTGAAGAGATGAGACCCAAATACACGGGGAGTTCAGTATCTGGGAACAGTGAACATATCAGTTTCGACTACAGAAGAAGAGATGTCACAGGTCCCTTTGTGATTAATTATCAAATGAGTGGTTCTGACAGTGAGTGCTCTCCTTGTCTAGGGGAGAGAGGGCGTGCTTCAGGCTTTCGTGGTCAGGAGCACTGCACTGGGGCAGGGGGCAGTGATGGTGCTGATGGGAGGGAGGCCTGGGTTTGAGTTGCTTCTTGAAGGCTAAATGCATCAGATCCTATTAATAGAACTCATGATTCTTTTTGCTTTGGAAAACATACAGACTAACCATCCTTTCTAGATTAGTGCCTGATTCCAGTTTACTGCCCTCCCATCATCAGGGTGCTCGGAAAATGTAATTCGATAAGTAAAAATGACCTTTGATGAGCACCTACAATGTGCCAATGATTGCACAGTGCACATTACAAATATTATTTCTGGTATTTTTCAGCAACACTTATTGGATGGCCATCCCCTACCCTCAACTACAAATGAAGCAAATGGGGCTCAGAGAATGTAGGTGTCTTTCCTGAGGTCACACATCCGAGTCAGGCATGGTGAAGCTAGAATTCAAGGCCTGTTCTTTCCTACCCCGAAGCCGTGGGGCTGAGATTTGCAGAAGGGTCTGTAGCTGTTTTCCAAGGGGTTTCCCATATAGATGCCAAATGTCCCGCCTTCAGGCAGACCTGGTCTCTTGGAGCCTTCCTAACATACTGTGTGGATGGAGGACCCAGCTTTGATATTATTTCTTGCCTTTTTTTTTTTTTTTTAGGATAAAGGAAGAGAAGCCCAAACAAATAGTGTTGCTGCAGATTTCAGAATTGAACTGAAGGTCTGAACCAGAGGAAACTTTTCAGAAGGCAGGGATCCCAGTGGTTCAAAAGTCCCTTGAGAGAAAATGGATGCCTCCCCCCTCCCCCCGTTCAGCCTTCTTTTTTGTAAGACAGAGTCTCACAAGACTGGAGTGCAGTGACACTATCTTGGCTCACTGCAACATCTGCCTTCTGGGTTTAAGTGATTCTCCTACCTCAGCATCCCGAGTAGCTGGAATTACAGGCACCCGCCACCACACCCAGCTAATTTTTGTATTTTTAGTATTTTTAGTAGAGGCAGAGTTTCACCATATTGGGAGGCTGGTCTCAAACTCCTGACCTCAAGTGATCCGCCCACCTCAGCCTCCCAAAGTGCTGGCATTACAGGCATAAGCCACTGTGCCTGGCCCCTGTTCATCCTTGACCCTCTCTCTCCCTCTCTGTTGATGAGCTAGACCACCCTGCTCCCGGAAGAAGCTGAAACCTCAGTCTGTGGAGTGGGGAGAGGCTGGCCCTTTAAGCCCCTACCCACCAGGCTCTCAGCAGTGGAGGATGGAGCAGGGTGAAGGAGTATGTGGTGAGGCTGTATCCACAGAGCACGCTTCTGGCCTGTCAGTTTGGTGGAATGGAGTGTAAATCTCTCCCTTCCCTCTATTTGCTTTCCTGACCCTATAGAAATGAGGTGATTAACACCCACCTTCTCTTTTCTATTTTCACAGAATCTCTGATCAACTTGGCACCTGTCTTAGTCTGTTTGGGCTGCTGTACCTTAGATTGGGTGGTTTATAAACAACAGAAATTTATTTCTCACAGTTCTGGAGGCTGGGAAGTTCAAGATCAAGGCCCTGGCAGATTTGGTGTCTCATGAAGGTCGGCTTCCTGGTTGAGCGATGGCCATGTTCTCACTGAGTCATCATGTGGAGGAAAGATGATGGAAGTCTCTGGGACCTCTTTCTAAGGGCACTAATCCCATTCATGAGAGCTCTACCCTCATGACCTCAGCAACTCCTAAAGGCCCCACCTCCTGATACCATCACACTGGAGGTTAGGATTTCAACATAGGAACATTCAGTTTATGACAGCACTCTTCGAAAACCCCTAGAATTCAAGATGACATGCAGGTTCCCCCTCATGAAAATAAAACCAAAATGTTCTAGAACAAAAAATGTATATGAGTATAAAAAAGAAAACCAAATCATACACTCCTCTGAAGATAACTATTGTGCTATTGTGACATTTGGGTATCCTCTGGTTGTAATATTTCTTTTTAATACAACTGTGATGAAACTACATATGATTTTGTATCCTATTTATTCACTTAGCATTTCCCCAAATTATTTATAAACTCTTTGTGAATATCATTTTAGTTACTGTATGTCATATGGAAGTATCATAATTTGTTTCTATTTTATTTCAGTTTTTGAGATAGAGTCTCACTGTCTTGTCTATGCTGGAGTGCAGTGGGACAAACTCGGCTCACTACAATCTCCACCTCCTGGGCTCAATCATCCTTCCATCTCAGCCTCCTGAGTAGCTGGGACTTACAGGCATGTGCTACCATGCCTGGCTGATTTTTTTTTTTTTTTTCGTAAAGATGGGGTTTTGCCATTTTGACCAGGCTGGTCTCAAACTCCTGGGCTTAAGCAATCCACCTACTTTGGCCTCCAAAAGTGCTGGGCTTATAGGCATGAGCCACTGCACATGGCCTCATAATTTATTTAACTTCTATATAACTAACCATCTAAGTGGTTCTAGCTTTTTGCTACTAGCAGTCATATCATTTTGATATATTTGTGCATAAAGATTTTTGACATTTTAGTTTATAACCTTAGGATGGATTCCCAGAAGTGAAATTAGGGGCCAGGAGTAGGAACATGTTTAAGGCTCTTGATACATTTTTCCAAATTGCTTTCCAAAAGGGTTAGATTAATTTATGCTTTATTAGGAATCTATAAGAGTGTTAAACATGTCACACTCTTTCCAACCATCAATATACTCTTTTAAAAATTAGTTTTTAACTACCTAAGTCTACTATCCTTATAAAACAAAGCATAACAGATCAGGCCAAGGTTGGCTTTGCCCATTCCTCATTCTGTTCCACTCCTCTTCTCTCTGTACATACCCACTGCTAGCTGTCGCTTTCAGTTCTTCCAGGCTCTTCACTTTACCTTTACATACGTCATCCAGTCTACTGTTTGATTATGTTCCCCTGTTGATGTTTTTAAACATGTGTTCTTTTTCTCCTCCTAGAACATAAATTGGCAGACTTTCTTTGTGAAGAGCCAGAGAGTAAGAATTTTGGCTTTGTGGGCCGTGTCTGCTGCAGTACAAAACTCTGCTGCTGTAGTGTAACAGCAGCCACAGACAATATATAAACAATTGAGTGTGACCATTTTCTACTAAAACTTTATCTGCAAAAATAGCTATCAGGCTAGATTTTGCCAGCAGGCTATAGTTTATGGATCCCTGTTCTAGATTGTAACTTCCTTGGGGCAAGGACCAAGTGGATTCCCCAAGCCCCTGGACCAGGGTTATGCACAGTTATCCTTGGCAATGACTACAGTAAGAGGGCTGGCATTTTTTTTTTCTTTTTTTTAAGGGACGGTGTCTCACTATGTTGCCCAGGCTGGTCTCAAATTCCTGGACTCAAGCAATCCTCCCGCCTCAGCTGGGATTACAGGTTTGAGCCATCACACCCGGCCTGGCATTTTCAATACGAACTTGGAGCTTGAGATGGATAAAAAGGACACGGAGACATCATTCTGCATCACCTCCTCTGTCCTCTCTTCTCCTTGTCCCTCTGGTGGGAAAAGGGAGAGGAAAAAAGAAGGAACATTCCAAAGTGACTTGAGTCCTTTAGGCCCTGGGAGTGGGAAATTAAAGAGATGCACTGTAACCTTTCTTCCCCACTCCCTTAGTTGAGCCCAAATGCAATTCTGCCTTTGGGCAAGGGTGTGTACCAGGCAGGGTAACAGTTGAGAGCATCAATAATGCCACTATAGGCAGAGGAATGACAAAAACTAGCATTTGTCAAGCACTTACCAGAGCACTGTAGCTTCCTATATAATCCATCGAATAATCAAACAACAATAGTATTGCTGACAATGAGGTCAGTACTGTGGTTACTCCGAGTATAAAGATGAGGACATAGAAAAACAGAGAGATTAAGTAACTCATCCAAACTCTCCCACCTAGTGATTAGTGGAGCAGAGGATGGCATCTTGTTCTAGTGCTTCTAACTCCTCCTCACCACTCTGATTGCCTCTGCGGCAAACACTCTCAGTTGCTTTCCTGATATCCATTATACTTTTCTTCCTTCGTGTCAGGACCTTGGACAACATGCCCAGGTGACAAACTAGTTTCCAGTCTCCTTTGCCATTAGATGTAGTCAATTAAGTGGTAGCTCTTTGGCTGCTTCTCTTTCCTCCTGCTTGGAATATAAGCATGATGACTGGAGCTCTAGCAGCCACTGTGAAGCCATGGTGTGGATGGAAGCCGCGTGCCAAGGATGGTGGAACAGAGGCAAAAAGGATCCTGGGAGCTCTCAGATCAGCTCTGGGCTGCCTTATTCTGGACTGGACTCTTTCTTTTTTTTCTATAACACAAGAGAGAAATAAATCTCTATCCTGTTTAGGCCACATCGATCAGATCTCTCTTACAGGAAGATAAATGTAATTCCTAAGTGTTAAAGCCTTGAAGAAGAAACCAGAGCTGCTCTTATAACACGCAAGAGATTTGTGAAGAGGAGTCCATCTGGCAGATTCAAACGCATATCTCATTCCCCATCCCTAAGTTCAGAGTCATCAAATGCAATGGGAAAAAAATGACTCAGATTTGTCCCAGGGAGTGAACAGAAGTGGAACCCAAAGGGAGGGGAGGAAGTGGGCTAAAAGGAGAAGAAAAAGCCCCAAGACAGGAGGAAAGGGTTTTTCTTACCAACTTTGAGAGGGGTGGCCACATGGAGCCAAGAGCTGAGGCTGAAGGCCTTGTGTCCTTTGAGGAGAGGGACCCCAAATTATCTGTGGCTTCTGAACAGATAAGACAATACAACGTGGACCTCAAACAAGTAATTGTTGTTTATGGTCTGGATCTATGTGGGTCGACCATCAGTCAGGCTGCGTGACAAGGACCTGCACTCTCCTTCCTTTCCACTGGCCAGTGCCCGAGTGGTGAAGTTACTCATCAAGAGGCTATGGTTTGGTGGGAGTGAAGACAGCTGGCAGCCCAATATCCACGCACTTTCCCAGGGAGTGAGCCGTATGCAAAGTCCATCCATCGCCAAAGCTGAGGGGGCTTAGGGTTATTCAGTAAGGCCTGCCACTCAGAGATTTGGTTTCAGATCCAGCAATCCTATTTAAAAATAACAGATTTTCACCTGCCATCCTCCCCACGTTCTGATCTCCAGGAGGGGGAACAATGTAGTCAAAGGAGAGATTCTCTGATTTGAGAGCCTCAGGATTCCAGGTAGCAAAGATGGAACTTTTCTCTCAAACTTAGGTTGTTGGGTTCTGCTGGGAGCTCTCTACTGATACTTGCAGTAATCTGCAAATGGCACATTGGTGTCACAGGTAGGAAGCCTGGGGGTCAGGGATTCACGGGTCAAGGTGATCTGTGGCCAGGTGAGGGGGTGTGGTGAGGAGTAAACCTATTCCGTGGGAGGACAAAGATACAGAGGAAGATCTCTTTCTGAACTGAAACAAAGAGGGGGAGAATCCTTACAAAAGCCTCTGGAAGAGGCTTGCACCATGCGGTTAACCTTGAAAGAAAGTCACTGACTGAGGTTTCACACTTCATCCTTGTCCTGACAAGTCCAGCGTTTCCAAGTTTTCCCTCAGATGACTCCCTATCAAGACAATCTGTAGATTTTTTTTTTCCAGTTGGCATATTGGCTAAAAAGATAATGTAGGTATTTTCAGTCAGCCCGGAGCAGGAGAGATAAGAGGGGAGAGAGCCAGGGAGAACTTGATTGAGTGACCAAGATAAATTTACTATACCACAGGAAATCGAAATGCAAAAATAAGGATTGGGAGCAACTGAAATATTTAAAAAGATAGAGAAGGGACTGGCAGTCTAAGGAACAGCCTTACCCCTTCATTGCCTGAGCTCCTGAATATTGCAAAAGAGAATAGGGTTGAAAAAGGACCAGAATAGAAACTAGCCATTAAGCGAGACAGAATGAAGAGTTTGGCTTACAAATGGGATTATAATTAAGAAAGGAGGAGAAATTAGAAGGGTTTGGGGTTTGTCTTCTTGGCCTCTGGTCTCACCTAGGTGATGCCTCAGACAGAATGCTTCTCTATATTGTGGTTTCTACTTCCAAGAAACCTTTCTCTTGCCCTCCCTCCCTGGGGTGAGAACTGCTGCCTTCTTGGTTGGGAGGCAGTGGGGGTGTTGGTAAGAAGACAGGCTTGGCTGCTGTAACCAAGAGACCCAATAGTAATTAAGTAGCTTATGTAGACAGTTTACATCTCTGTTGGGTAACGGTTTGAGGTGTGTTCCACAGAGTCCTTGAGGGGCTCAAGTTCCTTCCATCAGGCCTTGGTTTTGTCTATAGGTTGAGGCTTAGTTGCTGTGGTTCCAGCCACTGGGAAGGGAGAGAACGTAGAGAAGGCTCAGGCTTGGATGTGACACCCTTCATTTCCACTCACATTTCTTTGAGGACATCTTAGTTATATGGCTGCCACCTAACTGCAAGGGAAGCTGGGAGATGTAGTTTCACCATGTGCTCAGGAAGAAGGGAGAGCCATCTTGGGGGACAAGCAGTGTTCAAGGCCACAAAGAACTAGTGGAAGGAGGAACAGGAGAGGCTGAGGTGCTGATAGGTAGCAGACTGTGATGAGGGCTTGATAAATAAGAGAGCCACCCCATCAATCAGGGGCCTAGATGTCCTCCTGCTGGCGGGCACATCACAACCAACAAGCTGACCACATTCCACTCTCAGTGCAAGCGGTCTTTGGCAGCAGATGTGCTTCTCAGTGAAGGTGTGGTGATATCTCTCCACATCTCCTTGCAAATGATCAGCTCTCACCTCCACCATGGCACCAACCTGGGCTGCAGGAAGCTGAAAGGCATGTTGCCCCTTATCATGAATGGAAGCATCATCTTTGCAGAAGGTCTCCCTTCTTTATCCTTGCAAATTGAGAGTACAATCCAGGATGGAAGGAGACCACATTCAACCATCAGCATCTAGCGAGGGAATGAGGCCTCCTGAATTGAGCACTGGGCTCAGAAGGGGCCTGAAGGTCCACAAAGCACAGACCACGCTTTGCAATGAACAGCAAGGTGGGTGTCTCTTTCACAGGTGGAATGGGGTGGGGTGTTTCCATCCAGAGGGCCCCAATCAGCTCAAACCCAGCCGGCTCTTCTCAGATGGACTTGGGTTCCATGGGTGCCAATTATCAGGTACTGGCAACCTCTCCAGGGCCGGTAGCTTTGGATCAGTATTCACATCTTTTTCCCAGGGCCTCCACAATCAATAGGCAGACATCATCTGGGGCTGGCCACTGGGCAATCCAGATCTGATGTTTCAGCCCTTCCAAACATAACCTAATTCCCCTCTCTATTTTTAAGGATAAAAATCTATGCATAAAGCACCTGAATGATTCAAAGGGCATGGTGTAGCTTATCCATTTTCTTCCCCTCATATCTTCAGCTTGGCATTTCTTTAAAACAATGAAACTATTTTTTTTTTTAGACATGAAACATGGCCTCAGAGACCCCGACTTGAAGTCAGAAGATCTAGAATCTCTTGAGGTCTCTGTAAAGAGCTCACCCAGGCTGTGAACAATTCTCTCGCCGAGGTCACTCCCCTGTGTGACCTGAGAGCAGGTTGAGTGTTCATTTCTCAGGAATTTGCAAGAAAGAAAGTGTTTATGCTAGAAGAAGCCTTTCATATTCTAAAATTGCCAGCTATGCCAGTCTAAAATTGCCAGACTATGTTTTCTGAGGCAAGGTAGCTGGATCGCACTGTTGTTCAGGGTGGCTAATGTACTTCGGAGCTTGCTATTTAACTTGTTTTTGCTGAAGTCTGTAGTCTTATTTAGACACAAAACCTTGAAGAAACCTACTTCCCGATTCCCAGGCATATGCCTCATTTCCTTCCTCTCCTGGTCAACCCAGACTCTTATCAGGACGCTGTCTCATCAATCTTAAAACTTTGAAATGTAGAGTGCAAAGCTCTTTTCTTCTCTTTTAAAAATAGAGTTTATTTTTCATTCTCTCTGTAAGTCATGTCAGTTTAATATAAAGAATGGAAAATATAAAGTAACCAGGTAAATGAATGAGTTGGGCTGGCTTGGTGGGGTGCAGGCAGAAAGCAACTCTGCTTTTCCCTGGACTTGCCCTGCACACTGGCTCTGTGGATTCATTTTTCCTTTGTCTTGCTTTTTGGATACTCCCAGGTATTAGTTAAGAGTCTTGTTCCTTCAGGTAATAAGATGTCAAGTCCCAGTCTCCTATCAAACTTTCATGCAGTTTATAACTTCTCCCCTTGCTGAGCTTGGCCTGTGGGCACAGGCATGTATGTGGTCGCCACTTCTCTGTTGTCTCCCTTGCGCCCCCTCTCGGTAGTAGGCTTCTGCCGCCTGGGCCAGTGTGGGAGGAAGATGGGGGAGAGGCTTAGGGGGCCAGCAAAGTCTTGGTTGACTGGAACAGCTGTAACCTGGTATCCCGAGGGTGTGTTTCTCCTGTTTGTGCTCTTTAGGGTTCTTCGGAGACACCATCTCCCCGCTGGCTGAGGATTTTCCTGGACGGTGCTTCCTCTAGCTGTCTCCATACAATCGCTAATTTACAGCAGTCAGCTCCTCTGTTGTGGTCCCCTCACTTCTCCAGCAGGGAGCACTCGCTTCTAGGGGATCCATATCTGACCCATAGGCAGGCATTTTTCTCAGAGGAAGTCCATGTCTGGTCCATGGGAAGCGCACCTGTATCCTCGCACCACCAAACCTTACAAGTGCAGCACTTCCCACCCGTGCCCTGCCTCTTGGCTGCCCATCCATGCAGGCCATCCCAGCTGGCCCTCTGTCTTTGATTTTGGAGCATGACTCAGGTTGCATTCCTGCATCCTTCAAATTCTAGGGGCATAGAAAAAATTCTTTGAGTGGTTCTAAGTGACCCCGCCTTTGCATTTAACAACTAACTCTCTCTCTCTCTCTTTAAAGAAATCTTTACTCTCAATCTCTTCACCTTGACTCATGCATTCACAGTCTTCTCTTAAAACAGTCAATGATGTTTAAGTGCTGACTGAACTGCAGATCCTGCCATGCTGGCCCAGCATCCTGCTTCACTCTGCACCCATTATTTTCTACTTTCAGGCCTCAGAAATGCCGAGACAAGAATCCCATTTTAACATCTAGCACAGTAGTTGTAGTAGGTTTTTTATGGCTCCGGATTCATTTCAATCCAGGATTATGACCCTTTGCAATACAGCTTTGCAACACCTCCCATCCAGAGGAGAAGTCTGCTTGTCTACGCCTTGCAATTTGGTTGGCTTTGAGACCAGCTTTGTCCACATAGAAAGGGGCAGAAAGCAAAGCTAGGCAACTTCTGAGGCTAGGCCTTATGAGTCATTGCTGCTTCCACCTTTGCTCTCCTCTAGGAACATTGCCCTGAGACTGACATCCATGAAGAAGCCTGAGATGAAAGACCACATGGAGAGAAAGGCCCACCATCCCTCTGCACCAACTACCAATGGCATAAGGGAGGTCGACTTGGATCTCTGACCCCAGTTAACTCTCCAGCTGAGAGCAACTGCCTGAGTGAGCCCAGACAAAACCTGCTGAGGAACCTCCCTACTAGCAAAGGGAATCAGGAGAAATAATAAAGGGTTCTGTTGTTTTAAGTCACCAGCTCACAAACAGAGTATAAGAAATAATCAATGGATGCAGTTTTAAGTCTCTGGATGGTGGGATGGTTTGATATAACAATAGGTAACTGAAAGAGTAGAATATTAGAAAGAGAAAAAATAATTACCCATAATCCCATCACATCATCACATAAAGATGACGGTTTTTTTTTTTTTTTTGAGATGAAGTCTTACTCTGTTGCCCAGGCTGGAGTGCAGTGGCACAGTCTCGGCTCACTGTAATCTCCGCTTCCTGGGATCAAGTGATTCTCCTGCCTCAGCCTCTGGAGTAGCTGGGACTGAAGGCATGTGCCACCATGCCTGGCTAATTTTTTTTTATTATTATTTTTTATTTTTAGTAAAGATGGGTTTTCACTATGTTGGCCAGGCTGGTCTCGAACTGTTGACCTCAGGCGATCCAACTGCCTCAGCCTCCCAAAGTGCTGAGATTACAGGCGTGAACCATCACGCCTGGCCAAAGATGACTGTTCTTAACATCTGTAAGCTTTTCCTTTCACTCTTTTTTTTTTCTACACATATTTTTCAACATTTTATTCTGAAAATTTTCAAACACATAAAGTGAACATTCCATACCCACTACTTAGATTCTACAATTATCTTATTTTTAGTGCATTTCAAAGCAATGAACATCAGTACCCTTCACCTATAAGCACTTTAGCATTCTGAATATGATATTTTAAGTAGTTGTAATAATAAAATGCCTAATATATAATGTTATATCCTGCTTCATTCAATTATTTTGATATTATTAATACACTTGAATGTTAACAAACTTTTTGTGAAACTTATTTTTAATGACTGATAATGTAAAATGAAGCAAGTATACCATCATTTGTTTTTTTCAATTTCCGACTGTTGGATAGCTATGATTTTTCTACCTTTGTATCTGTTAATGTAAGCTATACTTCAAATACTCTCATTTCCAGGTACAGAAAAGAGGCCAGTGGGGTTACATGACTCATCTGATTTGCTCTGGGATAAAAGACAGTGTGTTAAATCTTGGTAAGTAAAATATTTTCTCTGGTGGGAGAACATGTGTTTTGGCATCAAAGAGAGCTAGTTCCATCACTTTTCGATTTTGTGACCTTGATCAAATTCCACAGCCTCTTTAATCTTACTTTTCCTCATCTATGAAATGGGAGTAGTAATTGTAGGTACCTCAGCTAAAGAATCAGAATGAGATAATTCACATAAAACTCCTAGGACAGTACCTGACACGTCTTCTTTATCACCCTTAATATCCATATCCACGAAGTTTTAGAAACAAAGGTATTTGCACATACCAGTGTATTGTAAGTGGAAGTAAAATTAAACAAAACTTAATTCACAAACAATGCAAAAGCCAAATGTAATCAAGAAAGTTCATGAACAGTACACTTTGATAGAACCCAAAACAATGCCTTCCTATTGATATCCAGACAACCAGGGCAGACATTTGACTGGCATGCAAGGGCACAGTTATTCTGGTTGTTTGCAACAGGTGTCCATTCTGGTTGGTCAGTGACTCTGCTTTTCTAGTTGTTACAGTTTTTGGGCCCCACCTACCAATAAAACCAAAAGCAGACAGAGAGCTAGCTCTTAGTCCTTGCTAACATTTATTTTGAAGAGGAAAATGATGCCAACGTTGAAGTTCTCCATAGGAGTTGCCTCCGACACTAGGGAGAAGACCTGAGCAAGGCTTATGGGTTGAGTCCCAGAGCCAATGTCAGATCACATCTAAGGAATCACCTCACTGGCCAAAGCTGGCAGTCTGTGTGCAAGAACGATCATCACAAAAGGGGTCGTAGGTAGGGAGACAAGGTGATTGGCAAGTCTGGGAACAGGCTAAGGAGATGGGGTCTCAGTCAACATGGGAGATTGTTTCTGTTGAGCCAAGGCTAGAGGTGGATCACATGGGCAGAAAAGCTCCTCTTAAGGGGCCAGGCTGGAAAGGACTGCTGCATGTTGCTTTCCTCAGGCCCACTGGACTCTAATGATAAATCTTGACAATCTCATCAAGGTCATGGTCTTCATTATAGTCATGATCATCATTATCATCATGAACAACAGCATCATAAAATGAGGGAGAACAATGAGGTTCTTTGAAGGACTAGGAGACCCTTGGGGGCAATCTTACCACCTGGATTACATTTGGCTATTTCCTTACCCTCTTCTTCTTTCTCCTAAGGAAAGAAACATTCTGGCCCCAATAGCTCTGCTGAGTTTTTTCCTTAGAGAGTGGTAGAAAGCCTCTTTCCAATTAGTCCACTAAGATGAGAATTATCTCCCACCACTTCTCCATCCCCTTTGTCCTATAAAAAAGGGAGAGAAGCAACACAAGAGCCATGAACTCAAGATGGGATCCATGTACAAGACTAACACACATTTTGCTCATTGTTAAAAAGGCAGAAATGCTTCCCATCTTTCATGGTCTTCTCAAATTTTTTGACTCACTTGATCAAGTCTGTTACGATTCCCAGAGCTTTGGGGCTTACGTAGCAAGAAACCCCAAACTTTCCAGAGATATTTACAGCTCTCAATTCAGAATTTTTATTTCTTTTCACCCAGATTATTCAGGGAACAGAGTGGGGGTGGGTTAGGAAAGAGAGAGATCAATGTAAGTGTTGAGGCTGATGGCTAATGGCCTTTAGATTGCAAAGATTGGGTAAACAGATTTAGCACACTGATTCAACATATTAATTGTTTGTTAACCTTTGCATAACCTTTAGGAAGCCTCTGAATGTGTGGATTTAAAACCCAAAGTACACTAGAGGTATTCCCACAGCACAACCCACTTTTACAAGGTGTTAAAACTCATTAATTTTCTGTTGAAGCAGGGCAGGAAAGGGGGGTTTGGGGGAACAAAGCACACTAAATAGAGAACTAATCAAGCAAATTAATGTATGCAGAAGGCTCTCTCCCAGGCTTGCAGAAATATCCATTTGTTACCTATATAAACTATAATTACATAAAATGCAAGTGATAGCGAGATAGAGTGTGATTTAAGGGTTGAGAGAGCAAACATAATAACAATAGTGTAATCCTAATAGCCATCATCCCTCTAATAATGTCGGCCCTTGGCTAACGCCCTCGCTTAGGGATCTCCGGGCATGTTAGCAACATTAATTAATCCTCTCGCTGTATGGCTGTGAGGGTTGCTCAGGGCATTACCCCCTCACACCTCGGGTAAGAGAGAGGGCATCAGAGCTGGGAAGCTGGGAAGAGGTTGTGGAATCCTATTCCCCACCCCACTCTCCTGCCCCTGTGCTGAAGCAAGCTCCAAGCTGAAAGCCAGCTCTAGACTGGAAGGTCATGGCCTTGGTTCTATGACGCTTGAACAAGAAGAATGGATAGCCCATGCTATCCATTTAGTAAATGAACCATTCAAACAAATACTCTTTTGGTAGGGAGAAACCCTTAGAGGCCATCTTGTCCACCTCAAGGTCTGAAACCTTCAAACTCCTTCCAAAGACCATTGTCTACCCTGTCCTTCAAGCCCTGGAGAAACAGATTGCTGATTCTTTGGGTCCCCTGGGCTTCTCCCTTGTGATGTCTGGGACTGATGTTCTCTCTTTCAATTAAGTCCCACGGACTGTAACCCCAACTGACTTGAGGCTGTAAGTTCTCCCCCGAAGGAAGAGAGTCATTTTAACACTTCACACTGTCTCACACCAGTCTCTCCAAAGCTATAGAATTAGCAATCATCAGATTCTTTTTACTGAAGATGGGCCTTTGGAGTCTCCCCTAAATGATCTAGCCCCAGAATATGAGTGATCTTGCTCTGTAAATTGTCTCTGCAATCTTCCCTAATCGGCCATTTATCTTCATGTCAATTCACTTTTTGGAATGAACTGAACAAGGGCTTGGGCCTCTTTTCCTGTGCAGACATCCTGAGCAGTCCCCGAAGTCCCTTTCCTGCAGAAGCGTTCCCTGTCAATCCCTTTCTTTCTTGCCCTGGGGCCCTGTTTCTTCCTTTCTTCTCCTCTGCCCACTACCTTCTCTAATCAGTTGCATAAAACCCAGCTCAACCACTCTAGCTGTGTGACTTTGAGAATTATTTCTCAGCCTCTTTCTGCCTCAGTTTCATCTCCTGCAAAACAAAATGTTTGGACAAGATGACTTCCCAGGTTGCTTCCAGCACACAGAGTAAGAGGTGAGATTCAATCTTGCATCCTGGCCCCACTGGGGATGGCTGTGGAAATGAGAACCCTGCCCTCCTCTGTACAGGGTGGTAGGAAGAGGTGGGGCTTCCGATCCCTTATACAGTCCTCAAAAGATGCAGCTGCTCTCTAGGCCTCCCGAACCTGGGGTGAGTCAGTCCAGCCCGGCATCCGACAAACCTCCCCACCCACAGCCCGTCTTTCCCCCTCTTTCCATCAAGTGGACCCTCTCCCCTCACACACCTGACCCTCATCACTCTGTGCTTTCTCTACAGTCTTGGCTTTTGAGCTGCTCAGCCCACACCTAGGTTTTCAGGAGGATGACTTGGACCAACGGAAGTGATGGGAAGACATCAGCTTCTTAAAGTTCTGCCTTACCTCTTGGTTAGAAGCACAAACAAACAGCAACAACGAAAGCCAAAACAAAAAACAGAGAGAGAGAGAGAGAGAGAGAGAGCAATAGAGAGAAATAGAGAGAAAGAGAGAGAGAGAGACGGAGAGAGAGACAGAGAGAGAGAGAAAAGAGAAAGTAAAAAGAATCTCATCTTTCAAACTTATCAGAAATGTCTTCAACCTAGGCATGGAACAAGCCCTAGAGTGGGAACCCTGAAGCCGGGTTGTAGCTGTGGGGCCCTGGCAAGGCACTAGGCCTCCCTTCTTTCTGTTTCTCAGTGAGATGACTGGAAGGACTACCTCCTGCTCCAGCAACAGATGAGATGTGCAGGAAACTGTACTGCCTGTGTGTAGCGGCACAAGTGCACATGGAGCCCTTTTCTGTGTGGAGTGCTGTTTCCCCCAACATTCCCAGCGACCCTGTGAGGTCGGCAATAGGGTTGGCACCATTCGCCTCTCCCCTTTGTAGCTGGGAAAACTGAAGCTCAGAGAGTAACTTTCCCTAAGTCACATGCTAGTAAGTGTCCTGGCAGAGATTTGTACCCAGGATCACTGATGCCCAATCTTGATGAGGTGGTTGTCTCCTAAATGTCATTACAGTTTGCGTTGCTGTCTCAAGCTTGCATTGTTCGCTTTGGGTTGGGGTAAAGAAAGATTCATGCCGTAGGTGGTGCCTAGAAACAGGAACAGCAGCAAGCACAGCAGTGTCCTTCTTGGCAAAGCTCCCTGGGCTCACAGAGCTGGGTCCTCTGGCTGAAGAAGAGTTTCCTTGCTAGAGTTTGGGGGCTGCCCCTGCCCAGTGAGCTGGCCAGGCCTTCTCTGGGGCTCACACAACCTCAACCATCATGGAATTGTTACTCCTGCCCCACCCCGCCTGAGTTTTTTCTGTCCTGGATGTGGCTGCAGCTCTTGGTTGACTCATTCTCATCAATTTCTAAAGCTCAGTTCTGTCCTATCCCACCCGGTGCCTAGCCTGGCCTCCTGCTGCTGGGTCTCTTTACAAATGTGCCTTGTACCTACCAAATCTTGAATTTCTTTCCTGTGCCTCCCAGTTTGCACCCACCCATCCCAGCCCCAACACACATGCACCCTGGCATTGCAACTAGACACCTGAAGGAAACTGACTTGGCTAGGAGCCTAGAACTGCAGCACTAGCTGTTAGCTAGCCAGTACTTGCAATGTGCCTGGTCCTTGTTGAGATGTGCTGGAAGAATGAAATACACAGCAGAGTTTCAAAGACTTAGTATAAAACACAAAGATGGAAAATCTGTCTCTCTCTCTCCCTCTCTCTCTCTCTCCGTCTCTTGATAGCATCTCACTTGGTTGCCCAGGCTCTAGTGCAGTGGGTGCCATCATAGCTCACTGTAACCTCAAACTCCTGGGCTCAATAGTGGCTGAGGCTGACGGAGCACACCACCACACTGGCTAATTTTATTTATTTATTTTTACATTTTTCTTTCTTTTTTTATTTTTATTTTTTCCACATCAACTAAAGCAAAAAAATTTTTTTTTAGAGACAGGATCTCACTATGTTGCCCAGGCTGATCTTGAACTCCCAGCCTCAAGCATGAGCCACCATTCCCAGCCTATATATATATATAAATATATATATATATAAATTATATATATATATATAAAAATATATATATATATATATATATATTTTTTTTTGAGACGGAGTCTCACTCTGTCGCCCAGGCTGGAGTGCAGTGGCCGGATCTCAGCTCACTGCGAGCTCCGCCTCCCAGGTTTACGCCATTCTCCTGCCTCAGCCTCCCGAGTAGCTGGGACTACAGGCGCCCGCCACCTTGCCCGGCTAGTTTTTTGTATTTTTTAGTAGAGACGGGGTTTCACCGTGCTAGCCAGGATGGTCTCAATCTCCTGACCTCGTGATCCACCCGTCTCGGCCTCCCAAAGTGCTGGGATTACAGGCGTGAACCACCGTACCCCGCTGAAGCACATTTGTTTTTAGCGTTGGAGTTTAGTTTATCTGTGTTTTTTTTTTTTTTTTGTGCTTTGGTGTCATACCCAAGAAATCATTGCCTAATCCAAGGTTATAAATGTTTACACTTCTGTTTTCTTTTTTTTTTTTTTTTTAGCCTCTCGCTCTGTCGCCCAGGCTGGAGTGCAGTGGCCGGATCTCAGCTCACTGCAAGCTCCGCCTCCCAGGTTCACGCCCTTCTCCTGCCTCAGCCTCCTGAGTAGCTGGGACTACAGGCGCCCGCCACCTTGCCCGGCTAGTTTTTTGTATTTTTTAGTAGAGACGGGGTTTCACCATGTTAGCCAGGATGGTCTCGATCTCCTGACCTCGTGATCCGCCCCTCTCGGCCTCCCAAAGTGCTGGGATTACAGGCTTGAGCCACAGTGCCCGGCCTGCCTATATGTTTAATATAGATTGTATGTTAAATAGTATTTTAGATATATTACATAAATATAATGTTACAATTTATTTTACCTGTCTCATTTTCTTTTCTGATATGGCTATGCCATGAGTTTGAAACACATATATGGCTCTTTTTGTATGTCTCTTGAACAGCACTGATCTAGAAACTCAAGATCAGATTCCACCTGGGCCATTCACTTGCTGGGTATCTCTAGAAGAACTCTCACCTTTTCTGGCTTCAGTTTCCTCAGAATAAAATAGACACCCAAACGGCTGCCATGCACATCTCTTCCAGTTCGCTCTGAGTGGCCCTTCTGAGAGGACATCCAGGGACACGCCTGGCTTTCTTAGGGGGTGAATCTCTTTTCTTTGTCTTTTTCTATTTTTTGCTCATTCCTTTAACATGTATTTAATAAGCTCAAACAATGTGAGTCAACCCCCTCTGCCTTCTCAGTTGATAGCTTTGGTGATCACTTTTCTAACCTAACAAACATTCTTTTGGGGACAGGAAGTCATTCTAAATGAGAGCAAATCCCCTTGATGGCCAAGGACCCTAGAAGCCACAACCAGGGAGACAGCTCTTGGAAAAAGATGCGTCCTGTGTTTTTGTCATTACCTAGGGGTGACGGGACCCCTCATTTGACACTGGTCTGCGGGCCCAGAATTCAAACTTCTGTCTCTGTTACCTGAATTCACAAGGCAGGGAAGTAACGAGAATCCACCCAGACCTGTTGGTCCAAGAGACAAAGAGGAAGTTACACTAGTCAGTGAGTTCCTTTATGTCCTCAGTTTACAGATCATCCCAGGACCTTGGATATTTTTGAGACTTTTGCTCATTGGGTAATTTGGGCTCCTCTGTTGCTCTCCCTCCTTCCTTTCCCACTCCTGAGAGACACTTAGAGGCACTCGGTCTATAATACATCAAATGGTGCTATTTACTGAGCACTGAGGGTATATCAGGCACTGAGCTTTTTTTTTTTTTTTTTTTTTTTTTTTTTGACAAGGAGTCCCCCGCGGCCGCCCCCCCTGGAGTGGCTCGTGGCCTCGGCTCCCCAGCTCACGGCCGCGCACCCCCCCCCGGGTTCACGCCATTCTCCGGCCTCAGCCTCCCAAGTAGCTGGGACTACAGGCGCTGCCACCTCGCCCGGCTATTTTTTGTATTTCTTAGTAGAGACGGGGTTTCACCGTGTTAGCCAGGATGGTCTCGATCTCCTGACCTCGTGATCCGCCCATCTCGGCCTCCCAAAGTGCTGGGATTACAGGCTTGAGCCACCGCGCCCGGCCGGCACTGAGCTTTTATGTGCATATCTCATCTAAATCTTTCAATAACCTTGTGGGGTAAATACTATTACTACTTCTGGCCTACAGTGGGGGAAACCAAAGCTCAGAGACACACAACATGGTTCTATTACAAACCATGCTGCCATGAAACACAAGCTCAGAGGACTTTGCCTGAAATCATAACCAAGAGAGAGATGAAGCCAGGACTCATGGCCTGATCAGACTTCAAGTTCATGCTTAAAACACTTTGATGTTTGTTGAATGTGTATTTTAATTTTTAAATTATGAATCTTGCAGATTCTCTGTCTGTCTGTCTGTCTGTCTGTCTCTCTTGTTGCCCAGACTGGAGTGAAGTGGTACGATCTCGGCTCACCGCAACCTCCGCCTCCCTCCTGGCTTCAAGAGATTCTCCTGCCTCAGCCTCCTGAGTAGCTGGGATTACAGGTACATGCCACCACACCTGACTAATTTTTATATTTTTAGTAGATATGAAGTTTTACCATGTTGGCCAGGCTGGTCTCGAACTCCTGACCTCAAGTGATCCACCTGCCTCAGCCTCTCAAAGTGCTGGGATTACAGGTGTGAGTCACTGCACCCAGCTGACATTTTCATTATAAAAATTTACAAGTAAAATGTTAAAGAGCTCCTTCACAAGCTTCTTCCTACCATCTCTTTTACCTAAACCCTCCAAAGGTAGCCACTGCCTGTGTATTTATGTATACAGATTTGCTGATGCACCCACATTTAGATATTGAGGTGGGATTTTTTTTTACATAGTGTTATCATATTGTATGCATTGTTTTTTGACTAGTTTTTTTTTTCTCTTAACAAGCTGTCTTAAAAGTCTTTCTACATCAGTAGGTGTAGTCACTTCATTGTGTTTTAGTAACTGCAGAGTATTCTATCTTATGTAAGTACCACCAGTTTCCCTAATGAGGAATAGCGAAGGTTGTTTCTCTCTCTTTATTATGAACCATGTTGCCACGAACACCCTTATGTCTACAACTTTGCATACATCTGTGCTACTGCTGTAGGGTGGATTCCTGAGATTGCAGGGTGAAAGGGTGTGTACATTTACATTTTTTTCTTTTTGAGACAGAGACTCTGTTTCTCAGGCTGGAGTGCAGTGGCGCGATCTCGGCTCACTGCATCTTCCATCTCCCAGGTTCAAGCCATGCTCCCACTTCAGCCTCCCAAGCAGCTGCGCCTAAAGGTGCACATCACCACGCCTGGCGAATTTTTGTATTTTTTGCAGAGGCGGGATTTCACTATGTTGCCCAGGCTGGCCTCGAACTCCTGGGCTCAAGCAATCCACCCACCTCAGCCTTTCAGAGTGCTGGGATTACAGGCAAGAGCCACTGTGCCTGGCCATTTACATTTTAATCACGATTGATACGTTATTTTTGGAAAAGCCTTTACTCCTTCTCCTCTACCATGATCTGAGAGTGCCTGTTTCCCCACATCCTCACCAGAACTATGCATCTTCTGGCTTTATCATTTTTGTCTAAGAGGCTCTTTGTAATATCCACTAACCCTCCTGCCCCATTTCCCTGCCTCAGAACCCCTAACCCATCATGCCTTAAGTTTCGTGCTATATAGCCATAGTGACCACACCATAGTCCCAGTGTGGAGTCATCCCCTGGGTGACAATTTGTCTCCTACGGTGACATCTGGAGACATCACTACCATCCGCTGTTTAATATTTATTGGGAACCTGCTGTGTGCTGGGCCTACACAGCAACCAGGACCTTTGGGAAGAAAACATGCAGTGATCTGAAAGGCAGAGATTGCTTAATAAAAAGCGACAGCCCCATCAGAGGCCACGGGGGACCACTGTTTCCCTGGGCTTCTGTGTGCTCCTGGTGAAGCAGGTCGGGGTGTGTTCCCCTCTGAGAAGCCACATTAATACGGCAGCTGGTCTCCTACAGGATGTCTGTGCAATTCGATGGAGCTCATCACTTTTCGGTATATGAGCAATTAAATTGTACCAGGAAGCCCTGTATCTTTATATCATCCCCTAATGACTTGGGGTGGGGAGAAAAGTGTGGACACAAACAGCCCACATCCTTGGGTAATTGGCAAAGTTATCACATTTCTTCCAAGGCCAAATGTCCAGTGTATTTCCAATTCCTCTACCCCTGCCAAGACCAGAAAACAACTGGCTTTGTCCCTGGCGTGCACCTCTGGAATTAAATGTCATTTGCAAAGCCCATAATTGCTCAACGAGACAGCCACTTCTTTTTGTCTTTCTCAGGCTCTGATACCTTTAACCCAGCCCACTCCCGCTCCCCGCTCTGCAGACTTTTGTTTCTCTGAGTCCCATCCCAGGGCCTGTCAGATTACATTTTTTATTGCATCGAGACAAAAAGCCATCTGGAGCTCCTGGTCTCCACTGTCAGTGGGCTGCCATTCCCAGGCTCTCTTGCCAGGCCCCTGATTAGGAGTCGAACCCCCCCAGCCCTCAGTCTTTATGTTTCACCCCTCGCTCTGCCTCTCCTCGGCTGTGCTGCCTTTGTCCCCCTGCTGCTCTCGCCCTATCACTGGGCTGCAGCGTACCTTGTCGTGGCAGAACAATGCAGGCTGTCAGCTCTTATTAAGTGTGTGGGGTGGGGAAAGTGCCACAATTTCAGGTGGCTGAAAGCTTACAAATTCTTCATTTGGTTCTACGAGCCCCGAGTTTCTCTCCTGGTTGCCAATAATACTTATTTTAGGCTGCAGCTATTCTTCTTTTCTTTTCTTCTTGCCCCTTAAACCTAAATAGCACTTCCAGTGAGAGCCTTTGTAAGGTCATCGAAGCCAAGGACACAGCCCTGGAAGTGGGTGGAAGACAAACTTGTCCCGCCTTAGCTCCAACAGCCCAGCAGGGAGCAGATCGGTGGATGCCGGTGTAGGGGGCTGGGGGTGGAGGGGTTGTGAGGATAAAGAGAGGCCACTGCCCCTCCCCTGCAGGCTGGGCAGGGTACTAGGAATTCTACTTGTGGTTTTGTATTTGTGTGCATGCGTGTGTGTGTGTGTGCGTGTGCATGTGTGTGCATGAGTGTGTGTCTGTATTGCAGGGTTAAACCCCAGGCCCAGGTAACCTCTGGAGTCCCAGTGTGCAGAGAAAGGACCCCTGGTGGAAAGTGTAGGCCCCTGCCTATCATGTGTCTTTTCCAAGCAGAAGGGGAGTTTTGCCCTAAGGTGGGATGAGGTGCAGGTGTGGCTGCTGGGATTCTCTTGTGGGAGCACTGAAGGAATCAATGTGTTTGGGGAAACTGTGTGACCAGCAGGTAAGGATGTGGGCGTCACTCGTACATAGCTCCCACTCTGCTCGGTGAGAGCCACGTGGCTTTTGGGCAACAGGTGTAACTTCTCAGTATTTTCAGTTATGACAGTAATCATATCTACCTCATAGGACTGATAGGAAGCTTGGATGCAATACAGGGTTTAAAGCTTCAAGCATCGGCCAGGTGCAGTGGCTCACGCCTATAATCCCAGCACTTTGGGAGGCCAAGCCGGGTGGATTACCTGAGGTCACGAGTTCAAGACTAGCCTTACCAATATGGCAAAACCTCGTCTGTACTAAAAATATAAAAATTAGCGGGCTGTGATGGTGCGTACCTGTAATCCCAGCTACTCAGGAGGCTGAGGCAGGAGAATTGCTTAAACCCGGGAAGCAGAGTTTGTGGTAAGCCCGGATTGTAGCACTGCATTCCAGCCTGAGCAACAGAGACTCCATCTCAAAAAAAAAAAAAAAAAGAAAAGAAAAGAAAAAAGAAAGCTTCAAGCCTCGTGCTTAGCTCAGAGTGAAAGCTCAATGAATGTTGGCTGTCATCGTTAGCTCTAGTTCAGGCTTCAGACTCCAGGCCCCCTACTCCCTCAGTTTTTATTTGGCAGTGGTGTCATTCACTTTGAACACCCAAGGTAGGTAGTCATCCACCCTTGGGGAACTTCCCGAGAGCTGAAGGATAGGCCAGAGGTCTCCTGCATGGGATGTGCCTTCTCAATATCCTCTCAGGGCCAGTACCTCACCCCACAATGGTGCTCAGGGAGATACCTCACAATTCTTCTCTCAGATTGCTTCAGGATGGTGAAAGGTTGCAGAAAGGCCAGTAAATCAAAAATAGTGTGCTTAAACTGAAACTCAGCCAGGACTCTGACTTCAGATGCCACATCATCTCCAAAGAGGGTGCAGACTCTTATTTAAATAACTCAACAATTGGTCTTTAGATCAGAAGCCTAAACAGAAGCATAAAGCATGATGTGTTCATTGTTCTCCCCTCTCATTTGACATCAACCTAAATTTGGCTTTGAGCTGATTCATCCCAGCAGTTAGCAAGGGGCTCCGTACAAGAGCCCCACGGTGAATGCCCGTCCACAGATGAACACTCGCCTCATCTTTCTAGAGGGGATGCGGCGGGCTGGGAGGGATGTCACATTTCCTGAGCACATACGTTTTTTCTTTGTGTTTAATTCTCACAAAGTCTATGAAGCAGGTTTATTACCCCATTTCCCACACAAATAAATGGAGACCCAGAGAGTTTAAGAAACTAGCCCAAGGCCTTAAAGCCAAGTAAGGAGTCAGGATCTATCCCCAAATCTATCTATCACCAAATCTAGGCTTTTCACACAGTGCCACCACCTCCAGCAGCCTTTAATTAATCTCCTAATAAAGGCAGACATGATACCTGTCAAGGTTTGTCAACAGTTAACATGTTCAAGTGTTCAATTTTCACAAATGATCAACTGGTTTGACCTTAATGCATCAAGCCAGTATGGAAAGACATACAGCATCTTTCTCAAAACATCGAAATTGCTTTGAGGCTCAGCCTTTCACTAATGATCACAAACTACCTTGGGGAACGATGATTTTTGAAAATGAAGCTGGTCATACATTTGCAGTGGACAAATACAGCCCTGAGTCATCTCACAAATCTTTCTTTAATGAGCACAGCAGTGGACGTTATGCAGTGTTGGCTATGCTGACATTGCTGGAATATTTGGGAGTCTGAAGGCTTGTATGGCTTTGCTTTTAAATATATTTGTAGTAGAAACTTTCCTTATTTCCAATGGGGTTATGGCAGGAAAACAAAATGGTTGGCATAGGGCTATGCAAATGGTTAAAAGTGAACTATCGCCTGTAATTCCAGCACTTTGGAAGGCTGAGGCGGGCAGATTGTCTGAGCTCAGGAGTTCGAGACCACCCTGGTCAACATGGTGAAACCCCGTCTCTACTAAAATACAAAAAATTAGCCAGGGGTGGTGGCGCACCTGTAGTCCAAGCTACTCGGGAGGCTGAGGCATGAGAATCGCTTGAGCTTGGGAGGCGGAGGTTGTGTGCAGTGAGCCGAGATCGTGCCACTGCACTCCATCTTGGGCTACAGAGTGAGACTCTGTTTCAAAAAAAAAAAAGTGAACTGTCTTTGTAGGAATGCAGAGATTTTCACATGTGCCTGCTACAGAAATTAAACTATTTTGTATCTTGGGACCACGGCTTTTCTTTTTTTTTCCTCTCCTGAATAATCAAACTAGGAATGGTTTCTGAGGTTCCTCCCAGACTCAGCTTCCTATAATGTTGTGTCTCAAAAACCAGGCACTTTTGAAGATGGTATAATACATGATTATATTATATAACAACAATAATTTATAGAACACTTGCCCTGGGACAGGCTCTGTTTTATGCTACTTTTATTTATTATTATTTTTTTAGAGATGGGATCTTGCTCTGTTGTCCAGGCTAGAGTACAATGGCACAATCACAACTTACTCGTTCTATGCTACTTTTAATCTTCAGAACAATCTTCTGAGGTAGATATTATTATCCCCATTTCTGAAATGAGAAAACTAAAGCCCAGAGAAGTTGAGTAACTTGTCTGAAGTCACATAGCTACTAAGTGGCAGAGAGTGGATTTGAAAAGGTAGTTTGGCTCCCCAGCTCCAGTGTTTGGCTATGGCCAAGTGGGTAACACACCTCTACAGAGCCGGCAGCCCACAGCATAACTGGAGGGCCACAGAGCAGCCCTTCCTGTCCGCCTGCCCCAGGCCGCTATAGCACCCACATAGAGAAGCACCCAGGGCTAGTTTTTTTTAGGTAGAAAAATTAAATGCTTATGATATCAAAGGTACAGCAATAATCACTCGGGTCTTGTCCAATTTAGTCTCTTCTCTGCTTTCACAGTGAAGGTGTGAAATCAAGGTTCTTCTCTTCATTCTTAGCCCTTTTGTTGCCCTCCAATGAGCTTATCTATTCATAATAATTGGTGGCATATGTGCTTCCATATTCAGATCTGGAGCAGAGAGCACTAGGCTGGGAGTCTAAATCAGGCTCTTGCACTGGCCCTGCCAGATGTGTGATCTTTGCAGTTACCAGCCTCTCTGGGCCTCCTGGTCCTTACTGGCACCAAGGCAGGTGGATTCCAACAGGCACCAATCCCAGGCCTGGGGCCGAACTGGACCTGCCTATGGGTTTTATTTAGTATGCCCAGTGATTTAAAAAAAATTTTTTTTGAATATGTTGCCAATGATTAAAATACAGAATTTTTTTTTTTTTTTTGAGACGGAGTCTCACTCTGTCGCCCAGGCTGGAGTGCAATGGCACAATTTCGTCTCACTGCAACCTCCGCCTTCCAGGTTCAAGCCACTCCCCTGCCTCAGCCTCCTGAGTAGCTGGGATTACAGGTGCCCGCCACCATGCCCGGGTAATCTTTTGCATTTTTAGTAGAGACGGGGTTTCACTGTGTTGGGCAGGCTGGTCTCAAACTCCTGAGCTCGTGATCCACCCTCCTCTGCCTCCCAAAGTGCTGGGATTACAGGTGTGAGCCACTGCGCCCGGCCTAAAATACAGAGTATTAACATAAAAACCTGAGTCTCCGGAATCTCATGGAACTGGAAAGATCTGGGGGATTGGAGCTCCCCTTCCCACAGTGTGGTGAGAGGGAACGGGGTCATTGCACCCCTGCAGGCAGGCTTGTGCGGAGCACTCTCTTGCTGGACTCCTCACTGCTCCCAGCGGGTTTCCCACAGCCCGCTTCCCTGGTTTACATTCCTTCCTGGGCCCTTGAGGCATCTCCATTTGTAGCCCCGGAGACCACGGTCTCCAAGGCCCTGGTCCCATCTAAGTTGACTTAGGCGTTTCATGTGCTCCCCGTGGTCTCTACACTTCAAAGGAATTAGAAGTGTCCCTTTCACTTACGACCCCCACAGGGCCTCTACTGGTGGGCTCGGTACCTGATGGGTGACTGTCTGAGTCTGTCACACAATCCGGAGACCCGGAGGGCTGAGGTCTTTGCGCTGCTCTGTCCTGGTGTTTTTTCGTTCCGTTCTGTTTTGTTGTTGCTGCAGCTGTTGACACTGGTTGGTAGAGAGTGAGGGGGAAGCTCGGAAGGTCGGTCTCTCATGCTTTTGCAGCCCCAGGTCTCCACCGCACTCCACTCTGGAAGAGGGATGGGCGCACAGGGAATGGACAGATCCCCGTTGTGTGGATCCCCAGAACCCGCTTTGGACACATTTCTGTCTGTTCCTTTGTACAAAGCCCCTGCTTTTCAGAGATTAATTGTTGTCAAATGCAACTTATTTTCCAATGCTTTCAGGCCCCATTTAAAACCTTCTGCTTTATTTTACCTTTTTTGATAGAGTCACCGAGGGTTTTTTTTTTTTTTTTTATGGATTTGCCAGTGATTGTCCAGTTTGACAAATTGGATTCTTAAAGCTGATCCTTTGAAGAAAAGGATGCAGTGTGACAAGACAAGAAACAGCTCATCCTCAAATCAGGAGGATATATTAAAAAAAATAAAAGCAACTCCAATCTCCAGCTTTCCTGTGACTCAAAGGGTGTCTCAGTTGTCACTGATAATCTAATCTTTCTATGATAGGTGAGGAGCAGGACAATGGCGACCCAGCCAGGCTGTGGGTACGATAGGCCTCTGATTAATAGGACTGTCCAATAAGCCCCCAGCCCCCAGGAAGAAGATTAATGACATTTGATGTGAACTCTGACCTCCCCTGGCAAGAGCAGAGGGAGAAAAGGGAGCCGCTCAGACAGAATGGTGCATGCTGCAGCCATTGATTGATTCCTGAAGGCTTTGTTACCCCGAGGTGGTGTATTTGGGGAGGGAGCCTGAGCATCTCGCTGCCTGCTCGTGGGCTTTGACCGGAACCCTAGCCTAGCAGGGTTTTGCAGTTGACACCTCTCCCAAAGACCAGCCTTTTATTTGCCCCCAGGAACACTGTGTCTGAAAAGTAACAACCTCCGGAGCCTTGGCCAACCTCTGCTGACCTGTCATCCTCAACCGGTGGGATCACTTTGACCCCTCCCCAATCCCAGTGCTAGGAATCAAATGAAGCAGGCTTTAAAAGCCAGACTTGGCTGGGCGCAGTGGCTCACGCCTGTAATCCCAGCATTTTGGGAGGCCAAGGTGGGCGGATCACCTGAGGTCAGGAGTTTGAGACCAGCCTGACCAACATGAAGAAACCCCGTCTCTACTAAAAATACAAAGTTAGCCAAGCATGGTGGCACATGCTTATAATCCCAGCTACTCCGGAGGCTGAGGCAAGAGAATCGCTTGAATCTGGGAGGCAGAGGTTGCTGTGAGCTGAGATCGCACCATTGCACTCTGGCCTGGGCAACAAGAGCGAAACTCTGTCTCAAAAAAAAAAACCAAAAAAACAAGAAAAAAAACCCAGGCTCACAAGCCCTCCTTGGGGCTTTTTACCTCATTCTCTGGGTCTAGGATCAGGGGAAGTAACTGACTTTATGGCAAAAAACTGTTTCTGTAGCAGGAAGCAGCTGAAACCAGAGGGAAAAGGGCATGAGGTGGGCATCTACCTGGCTACCAGAGGACATTCAGGGGGTGGGAGGAGAGAAGGAGACAGCCTGCTTGCCTCCCACAGCTTGGATGCAAAGCCGAAGTCAGGCTCGGCAGTGGTTGGGTCTTTTTGCCTTGCTCTGAGGCTGACTCTCCAAATTGCCTGCCCTTAACAGTATGGCCATCGCATAGCCTTAAATGTTGTTGTTTTTTTTTTTTTCCCATGTAATGCCCTTTTCTGACTTTACTGCTTATCTCAACTATTGTATGAGAGGGACCATTTGGCATCCAGGCCTTGATTATAACAATGACCACATGATGATGGCCAAGAAAAGTATGAATCATGAGTTAGATCGACCACTGGAGTGTGTAGGCCAGTGACCACCCAGGAGCTGGAAGTATGTCTGCCTGTGAGTGTGAGCAAGACCCGACCATCGGGGGGCCCTGCTCCTGGAAGCAGCCTTGCTTGTTGGTAGACTGTAAACAAGGGTGGCTGGAGGGAGCCCTCTGAAAGGTGCGCCCAAGACAAGACTCATGGCAGTGGAAGCCAGAGATCCACAGACCCCCTGACTAGAGAGGCAAGGCAGAACTTTGGTACAACCCTCACTTTCTGATAACACACTTCAAAACCATTGAAAGCTGAATTCACTTTTTCAGAACCTTAGCAGATGGACCGCCCTCTCAGCTACCCAGGGGCTCTGCAGGCCAGTGGGTCCTTGTTGGCAGTCTTGCCAGCTTGCACCACACAACAGAAGTGGGGCAAGTGTTTGAATATTTTATGGCATTTGGCTTTATTTGATACATTTGAGTGGGAGATGGGCAACATAAAGCTGCTATGATACGACTCATAAACCTCATTTCACCCGGACAAAGGTGAGCCTTGGCGGGCGTGCCTGGGCTGGTGACTCTTGACTTCAAAACATGATGCATATGGAGTCCCTGTGTCTGGCACATAGAAAATGCTTTAAGGGTGATAATTTATATTTTTTAAAAAATAAATGATTATTCACAATGTGATGCTCATTGGACGATCCTTTGACAGCGTGCTCAGTTGTAAAGAGGAAGATTCAGAAGCATATGTGAAATACCGAAAATTATTTTTGAAGAAATATTCCAAAGAAGAGGTGTAATTAGGGATTTTATCATTTCCTTTTTTTTTTTTTGAGATGGAGTTTTGTTCTTGTTGCCCAGGTAGGAGTGCAATGGTGCGATCTTGGCTCACTACAACCTCTGCCTCCTGAGTTCCAGCAATTTTCCTGCCTCGGCCTCCCTAGTAGCTGGAATTATAGGCATGAACCACCACACCTGGCTAATTTTTTGTATTTTCAGTAGAGGCAGGATTTCTCCATGTTGGTTAGTCTGGTCTCGAGCTTCTAACCTCAGGTGATCCACCCGCGTTGGCCTCCCAAAGTGTTGGGATTACAGGCGTGAGCAGCCACTGAGTCTGGCCTGTAACTTCCTTTTTTAATGAACTGAGAATGGATCCCCCTTGCAACATGGAGTCTGTTTTTCAGTTTTTGCCTTTAGACTACTACCGGGGTTTGGAGTAACTCATTATGTTGAAAAGTAGGGGACTGCCTGAAGTATAAAAGGCCAGCCAAGGCAAGGCTTCCCTAGGAAGGAAGAGAAGGAGCTGCCTGGGCCTCCCCTCTTCTCCTCCCAGGCTGGCTGCCATGTAATGCAATGTCTGATGAATTGGTGAAGGGTATAAACACTCACCCAGAATTACTGGGCCAGGGGCATTGCCATGCACTCTCCTTAACTGTTGGGTTGACCAAGTTTACCTCCTGCCCTGGCCAGGCCTGACTGCAGAGAACTGCCTCCCTCCCCTGTCACTACATGCTGTTAAATAACACGGGCCAGGAAATCTGGTCAAAGCATCCAACTAATGCAAGATTACCTGGGGAGGAAGGAGAAAAATCACAGAAGGTGAGAAGACATCCTGCTTTATTTCCCAAGCAATATAAAGAAGCAACTGAGACCTGGATTAAGATGAAAAGTTCTATCCAGAAGTTTCTCAGGTCTGATATTATTCAGAGTCTCAGGTATTGATTAGCTCAATGATTCTTAAACTTTGGCAATTATCAGAATCCTCTGGAGGGCTTGTTAAAATACAGACTGATGGGCTCTGGAAACTCCCAGAGTTTCTAATTCAGAAGGTCTAAGAGGGGCCTGAGAATGTGCATTTCCAGCAAGTTCCCAGGGGATGCTGATGCTGCATGTCTGAAGACCATATTTTGAGAATCAATGGATTAGCTAGATCGATGGAGGGCATCAGAATGATTTTGGGGATCTCATTAAAAATACTGATTTCTAGGCCCTTTGTATTAATCATGATGTATATGGCAGAAAATTGACAGAATATCAGACAACAGTTGTTTGATGAAGAAAGACATTTAATCACATATCAATTCTATTGGAGGTAGGTAATTTCAGGTTTGGTATAGAGTATCAATGATATTATTAAACAGTGGAGGTTCTTTTTATCTTTCTAGTTGTTTGTCCTTAGCCCAACTGAATTTTCATCCTTAGGTTTTCCTCATGATTGCAAAATGGCTGCCACAGTTCCAATCATCATGTTGTCACACAACTGCATCCAAGGCAGAAGAAAGAGCAGGCATCTCTCCTTCTCCCTCCCTCCCTCTCTGTCCCACTTCTAAACTTCAGTATCCTTTCCATAAGTTTTCTTTTTACAACTTATTGGCCAGAAGTGAATCACAGGCCTACCTTAAGTAAACCAATAGCAAAAGGGAATGGAAATACTGAATGCACCCAGGTTTACCACCTGGGTCTGGGTGAAGGCTCACCTTCCCTAAGCATGTTACTGCCTCATCAAAATTGAGATTCTATAATTCAAGGAAGAAAGGAATGCCACTGGGCAGGGATGAACAGTGTCTGCCCTAGCTAGGGTGACCAACCTGTCCAGTTTTCCTGGGACCGTCCCAGTTTTAAAATGGAAAGTCTCATATCTGGGAAAATATGTTAATTCTGGGTAAATCAAGACGGTTGATCAGCTAGGTGCAGTGGCTCACCCCTGTAATCCTAGCACTTTGAGAGGCCGAAGCATGAGGATTGTTTGAGCCCAGGAGCTCGAGACCAGCCTGGGTAATGTAGTGAGACCCTGTCTATTAAAAAAAAAAAAGATGGTTGATCACCCTAATTTCAGTCTCCCAAGGCCTTCTGAATTAGAAACTCTTGGGAGTGGGGCTGAGAACTTAAAAATGATATTTTAACACTCTCCCAAGGTGATTCTAATGCATGTCAAAGTTTGAGACTCAATGGGCTTTAGTTACCATGAAGCCAAAAGGGGGACTCAAGGTTGACGTATTTCCAGCAGACATCAGAGCAGGAGGAAATCCCAGATGAAGTGATGCAGGTACAGCTTGAGACTGGGGATTCTCACAGGCTCACATAGCTTGGAAGGACCTAGGCCTAGGATCCCAGCCTAGAAGGACCCAGAATATTTGAATTCCATCCCATCCTGCTCCCATCCTCACTGCCAGAAGGAAGGGACACTCTAATTTAGAACCCCTCCTCTGGGCCATCTTAACTCCCTGTAGCCAAGTCTGTCAGGCTCCTTATCACAGAGTCTTGTGATGCTGGACTTGCAGGTTATCTCCATGTGAGATGGCAAATCTCCTCAGTATAGGAGCCTCATTTGAGTGTCTTCTATCCTAAGCATTCAGCACTATGCCTGGCTTATCTTAGTCATTCAATAAATGTGTGTTGAATTCGTGAATGAGTGAATGAATGAATGAATGAACAAATAAGGAGGCTGAATTCTTGAATTTAAAGATAAATTCTGGCCTCTAGACCCCAGATCAACCCTTGGAACAGACAAGTGCCCAGAGCTTAGAATCTTCCCTGCTTTATCAACAAGCTGGCAAGACTCTGGGTGGGGCTGGGGTGGGCATGGGAGTCGGGGTCAAACTCTGTCTTAGGATACTAGATGACTGTGCACTGGCTCCCCAGCCTAGGCTTCTGTGGAAGCTGTGCATGTCCCCAGCGCATGGTGCTGGGTAACTTTCCGATGGTTTGAGCTCATTACTCATCATTAGGAGGCCTGGTGTCTGGAGTTTTCCAGGTGATCAAAGCTTCTCTGTCTGGAGCAGCCAGGCAGGCCCTGGTGTCTGTCACCAGTAATCTCCCAGCCTTGCCAGGCAGACAGTTAAGTAACCCAGGAAGGAGGGGATTTGGTTTTTAAGCTCACGTAATTCAGCCTGACACCCCCACATGCAGAGAGTGGCTCTGGCTCTGCCCTGTGGAAGTTGTCCCTGGTTGGAGGGGTGCAGGCTGATGGGAGCAGTAGCTTGTCTGTGTGCAGGTTTATTTTAGAGCCTGTGGGCATCTCTCCTCACCCTGCTGTGCTTTGGAGGGCTGGGAGTGGAGGGAGAATTGGTACCCATCGCCTCCTGCAGCAATGCCTCTTCTCCCCACTGAGACGGGCTTCCAAATAGCCCCCCGACCCCTTGCCCTACCAGAACCAGGAACTCCTAATGGGGCTCTTTGTCCCCGGTCTCTGGTTGGGCTCAGAGTCCAATTTGCCTCCCCAACTCCAAATCCCTCAGCACTACACACAATCTATGTCATTGGCCAGAAAATGTGCTGCAGGCCCAAAGTGCAGAGTCAGACTGCAGCATACTATACCTCTTCAGGTTCTGATGTTTCAATAACAATCACAAAGTCCTTCAATCATTGGGGGAAAAAAATTAAAGGATGCTTAAAACAATTTTTAAATATTGCATCTCGTGATTTTTAAAAGTTGGATTGAAAAAATTGGCCTAGACGTTTTCTTCTGATTTTGCGCAAACCGTGCAAAAAAGTTGCACACCCTTGCCCTCAACAATGCAGCCGCTGCCACTCTTCCTCTCAACATAGAAAGCAAAGTCTGAACAAAGAGTGAACTTGGGGAGTTGATTCGTCTGGAAAATGGAAATGGATTTGCTAAAGAGTTTGTGTAAATGTCCAGGTATCAGCGTCACAATGTGTCCTTTAGAAAATTGAGAGTGGGAATAGAACATTCCAACCCCTAAGACTGACAACTGGTGTGATGCCAAGTCCTTCCCAACATACTCTTAGGGTCACCGTGCTGGCCCGGGGACCTGGTGTGGCTTTCTTTCAAGCAAATGTTCTTGCCCTGGCTAAGTTCTGTGCTCAGTGGAGTGGCTGCTGGTGCATTTTAGACACCACCACTCCCCCAGACTGCTTCGGAGGGCCTTGCTGGCACAGCCCTAGCCCTCCCAGGCTGGAGAAGGGCCAGCTTCTGTCCAAGGCCTGCTCCTGTGTCTTCAGCTCCACTCCCACCAGGATGTTTTACATATTTTAATTAAAGTGCCGCCCTGGGCTGGCAGGGCCTCTGATGGATGGCTCTAATCCGAGTTGCAGAGTTGCAGAGTGTGAAACATGGCATCCAGCGATGCGCTCCTCCTGCTCTCGAGGAAGCTTTGGCTCCCACCTCTGGAGGCGGTCCGCTCGGTTCCAGGAGGAGCGGCGAACCGGCAGGCGGTGGCAGGTGGCAGGCACATTGGCTGGGCTCAGGGATGGGAGGAGAGCGAAGGTAGGACAGCGCCATGGATGGTTTCCGAGGACCAGCTGGCTAGTGGGCTGCGGATGAGTCCGATTCTTGCAGACACACAGCCCTGTGGACACTCCTTAGCAGTGTCAAATTATGACAAATGGCGTGGGTAAAAGTTGCTGGGTGGCAGCTGCCGCATCTCAGAGGGAAGCAGGTATTTTTAGCACCGCGCCTCGGGGCTCTGGTGCTGGGTTAATTAATCATAGAGAACAGCACCATGTTTTGTTCTTGACCCTGGTCCCCACCCCCCATCCCAGACTTGTCCCCATTCCCCTGACTGGAATACCAGCTGCAGAGGTGGAAACTGTGCACAGCTGGAGCAGCCCTGGATAGCCCTCATAACACTGGGGATACCACTCCTGCCTCCCCCAGCTAGGTTGCTGCACGGTCCAGCCCCTCCTGACCTCCTCTCACTGCTTCCCATTGCCACCAGCCACACAGGCCTCTTCTGGGCTCTTCGAGCCTCTTCCTGCCCCAGGCCTTTCCACTTGCACTTCCTTCCTGAATATTATCCTCAGGTCTCCTCCTCCTTCCTGTCTTGCCCCAAATGCTGCCCACTCCCTAACCCCGACAAAGGCACTCCCTGAGCCCACCCCCACCCGACAGGCTATCACCTTCCACTGCTTATTTCCTTCAGAGATTTGGCACCAACCCAAATCATCTTATTTGTTGATTGCTTACTTTACTGGTCTCCTTCCATCAAAATGCTGCCTGCTTGAGAGCAGGAGTTTTTTCTGTCTTGTTTGTTCTCTTGAATTTCAGTTGCGTGGCTCTGTCTACACAGGGTAGGTACTCAATGATTATCATTGAATGAGTGGATGGATGGTTGGATGGATGAATGAATGGACAGGTGGAAGCCTGGCTGGATGGATAGATGGATGGAAGGCGGGATGGATAGCTGGATAGATGGGTGAATGGATGGATGAATGAATGGACAGGTGGAAGGCTGGCTGGTTGAATAGATGGATAGATGGATGGAAGCCTGGCTGGATAGCTGGATAGATGGGTGGATGAATGGAATAATGGATGGATGGATGAATGAATGGAAGGATGAATGGAAGACATTTTATGGGGGCATCTGAGAAGACACTGATTGTATCGCAGTATCCTTGCCCAGGCCATAGGAGGCACCAGGTCAAGGGATTCTGGGAAAAGAGTGACTAAATAGGGCCAACAGCTGTCCTCTCTCTTTTAGAAATATCCAATCACATGTTCTTTGGGGTTTGGACAGATTGCTCTGAGTTCTGAGTTCCGTTTTTTTTGTTTGTTTGTTTGTTTTTTTAATGATTTTTTTTTTTTTTTCTTGGGGATGGGGAGAGATAGACCAGTGTTTTTTTTTGTTTTGTTTTGGTTTTTTTTTTGAGATGGAGTCTCACTCTCTCGTCCAGGCTGGAGCGCAGTGGCGCAATCTCGGCTCACTGCAAGCTCCACCTCCCGGGTTCATGCCATTCTCCTGCCTCAGCTGCCCGAGTAGCTGGGACTACAGGTGCGCCACCACGCCCGGCTAATTTTTTGTATTTTTAGTAGAGGCGGGGTTTCACCGTGTTAGCCAGCATGGTCTTGATCTCCTGACCTCGTGATCTGCCCACCTTCGCCGCTCAAAGTGCTGGGATTACAGGCGTGAGCCACCGCGCCTGGCCTAGATAAACCACTTTTAAGAGACTCCCAGAAGACTGCTTCCCACTCTGCCTGGAAGCTCCCATTAGTAGTTCATTTCAGAGGATTTTGCATGGTTCTTTCACCGAGTCTTTTTAGGTCTAATTACTCTTGGTGGAAGACACAGTTGGTTGCCCATCCTCTTCCTCTGCCTTTCTTGCTTGAGAACAGAACCCCAATTTGGTTCTGATATGGGAGGCTTGTGTTTCAGGGAGGCCTGACCCAGCCCCAGTCCCAGGAAGGGGCCTGTGATTGGCCTCAGCCAACTGTGGAAGCCCCACGCCTCTAGTCAGTGATGCAGTTAGAAGGGGCCCAGGAATGTGGCTCTAACTCATGGGATGTGAGGAGCTTCTAGCTTCTGAGCATTTTCCTCCCTTTAAAAAAGGTACATGAAGAAGGAGGGCCTCTATGTCATGTCCTTTTTCCCAGTCCCCAAAAGGACCAAGGCTTATTTCATTTGCAGAGACAGATGAAGGCATATGATGGGGTGGGGTCCTGGGGAAACCATCTGGCTCTCACTGGCAAGCCATGGGCAGGGTCCCACAGGAATGGTGCTCAGACCCAGTGATGCCCAACCTGGGGAACTATTAGAACATGCCCACTATTGAGTCCCATCCCCTTCAGGTTTAATCTGATTCTCAAGGGCGGGACTGGGATCTCTGCGGGGCTGAGGTGCCCCTCTTGTCCCCCCATCATCCTGAGACATGAGGAGGCTGTAACCACTGAAATAGGCCAGGGACAGAGAAACCCATCTGACAGTGGGTTCAAGGCCCGGAGACGTTAGAACTCCTTTTCCTTGAGAACTTTAAGCGAACAAAATGATTGGCTTCTTAGTTTCCTAGTTTATATGGAAGGAAATTTTGTGAGAAAGGCATAGTCCTTGACTATGAAATTTCTAGGAGAACGTTCAGGAGAATGTGTATATCAAGTTGCCCTGTTGAGGATGCTGCCCTGAAGGCTCGGGAGGCCACCAAGCCTGGGGTCTTCTCCTGACAGCACTCACTCACTTCTAGCTTCAGCTGTGCTCTTGTGGAAATACCGTCCTCCCCTCTGGTTCTGAGAAGCAAACTGCAATGTCATTTAAAAATAAACACCAGGCAAGTGGAGAAAATGCTATTCCACACGCCTTTTACTACTTTTCTTTCACAGATCTGGTTACGACTTCCACCATTCCCCGTGGGAGGCACAGAAAAAGAGGCAGAAAATAAAAGAGAGAGAGAGAAACAGAAAAGCACTCAGAGAATGATAGAGACTGCCCTTTTGCTGATTCAAAAAATATTTATTGAGAATCTATTATGTGCCCAACATGCACATACTCCCTTAATTAAATACACCACAAGATCACATGCTGTTTTTATCAGCTCCTCAATCCCCATCTAGCTCTCTTAGGTAGTGGAATCAAGAGGTTGCTGTTTTTGCTAAGACCAGTAGGTGTCATCATGTCAGCGGGAAAGCCAGGGGTGCCCGGGATTTGACAGCCACCTGTGAAAATAAGTTTTATTTCATCTAGTTCTCTGAGTGCCAGTATATGCAGGGCACCAGGCAGGATGCTTGAGGGTACACAGGGTAAGAAACTCATGATCCCTGGCCTCATGGAGTTTACTGTGCCATCAGGGACCTGGAAAGACAAAGTCCTAAGTCACAAAAAGAGGGAGAAGATTGTAAGTGCCTCAAGAGAGGTTTAACTGAAGGACTATGTGGATTCTTCAAACATCAGAGATGTCAGAACAGCCAAATCCTGCCTTCTCACATTATGGTGGAAGGAATAGGTTCCGAGAGGGAAGGTGATTGACCTAGGGTCACACAGCAATTCCAGTCTCCAGATCTCCTGACTCCTAGAAAAATGCTCTTTCCACCATTCTGTCTCAATAATCGAAGTTGCTTTTTTCATCTTGCCATTTAAAATTTCACCTTATTGCTTGATACTTTATTATGCTACAAAAGCCCCACAAAATCCCCCAGAAAATTTCACCTTAGTTTAGCCTTGAACCTCCCTGCAAAATGCCCTCTCTGATGCCTACTGCAAGGCTCCCTGGATAGGTTAATGTGCATCTCAGAGGAGGCAGCTGCCCTCATCACAGGCCCTGTGGTGCAAGAGTCAGCTTGCAGAGGCTCATGAGAGCTGATTTTGTGCATCTCTTCCCAGTGACATCATGTTGGTAGCTTGAAATTGGCCATGGTGGGAGTATTTATGCCATGGAAATTGGCAACAGCTATTAATAGATATCAGAGTTTTATTCACTTTTCCCCATAGAACTGCACACCACTAAATTAGTATTCCTACTTTATAGATAAGAAGATTGAGGCTCAGGGAGATGGGGTAATCTGCCAAAGATAGGTAGCTTATAAGTGGAGCTGGGACTCCAACCCAGGTGGTTTGATGCTAGAGTGCTTGGCAATAGTAGATTGAATAGGACTTAGGGCCACTTTGACATGGAAGGGTCTAGGTTGAGCCTAGGTTTCTTAGTCTATTGTGTGCTGCTATAGTAAAATATTGGAGGCTGGGTAATTTATAAAGAACAGAAATGTATTTCCTTACAGTTCTGGAGGCTAGGAAGTCTGAAATCAAAATGCTGGCATCTGGCAAGGGCCTTCTTGCTGTGTCATTCCACAGCAGAAGACACCACATGGTAGAAGGGCAAAGAGAGGGTGAGAGAGAGACATAAAGGGGCTGAACTTATCCACTTATAAGAAACCTGCTCCCAAGATAACAGCATTAATCCATTTATCTCTTAAAGGGTAGCCTAATCATCTCTTAAAGATCCTTCCTCGTAATCCTGTTACAATGGCAATTAAATTGCAACATGAGTTTGGGAGGGGACAAATTTTAGCATCACAGCACCAGTTGTCTTATGTGGGCTCTGGTGTGGGTGCTGTTCTGGGTTGCTGTCATTAATCTGACAGCAACACTGGAACAGGAACTGGTTTGGGTGAAGAGATCACCGATTCAGTTTTGGATGGTTTGAATTGGAGGCCCATTGTTGGGGAGACATTTAGATTTGGAGCCCAGGAGAAAGGTCTAAGCAAGAGACTGAGATGTGCAAGATGAAGGTTTGTTCCTGACTAAACCAAAACCAAATGTAGATTAGCTGAAGTATTTTCCTTTGTTCTAATTATCAGGTAAAAAGGACAAGAATTACCTTTCTACGTGTTTTTTCTCATATTTGTCAACATTCAGGTATGTTGGAGGACCATACACTCACTTGCTCCCTGATCCTAGTGTGTAGTGAGCACTTAGTATTTATTGGATAAATATGACTAACTCATTTTTACCCTGCATCTACTGAATCAGCCATTGCTGTGGACCACACATCAAAATCTAAGTACATTTCTCACAATTTCTAAGATTATCTGGAATTCTGGCATCATTATAGGAGTATGGATTTGGAATAAGAGATTACTTTTTTTAGCATTTTAGAGCTACAAGTGGGATTAGGTATCATTTCTTACAATGTCTTTGTTTTACTAGTAAGGTACTAAAGCCCAGAGACCAGTCCAAGACCATGCAGGTCCCTTGCCAGTGTGGGAGACTACCCAGTCCTGGCAGCCAGTGAGCCTGGCCTGGCTTGCCTTGCTCTGGCCAATGTACTTCCCTGCTCTGGGACTTGGTTTGTTCCTCAGGTTAAAGAAGAACCTGAGTTCTGGTTCTGGAAGGGTGATGAGTTAAGGATCCGTATCTCAGGAAGGCAACTTGGTCAGATAAACAGACAAAGCTCTAGGTAACCAAACAAGGAAGCTACAATATGCAAATGAATGGATTGTGGCTTTCTTTCTGGTTGGTTGAAGGGGCCCTGATGTCACAATTCTAGGGTTTCTCCACTCCGAATGATCGTGTCTCTAGCCAAAAATATTTATTGACCTGGCTGGTCTCTTGGCTTCCTCTCTTTGTCCAACGTAGAAGAGAGACAATGGAATCCCTCTACCAGGCTGGGTCCATTCTCATGACGGTGAATACTTTACAGGGGAAGAAAATGGTAGAGAGTGGCCTCCAGTCTGGAGACTTTTCCCTGTCCCAGTCATGGCCCTCCTGCCTCCCGCCACCTGCCGACTTGGAGATCCTGCAGCAGAAGGTGGCCGGGGTGCAACGGGAGCTGGAAGACTTTAAGAAAGAGACATTGAAGTCCATCCATTACCTTGAGGACTCCTTCTGCGAGATGAATGGTGCCCTGGTGCAGCAGGAGGAGCAGGCGGCTCGTGTGAGGCAGCGGCTAAGGGAGGAGGAGGACCGTGGCATCGTGCGCAACAAGGTTCTCACTTTCCTGCTGCCGCGGGAGAAACAGCTCCGGGAGCATTGCAAGCGGCTGGAGGACCTGCTGCTGGACAGGGGCCGCGACGCCCTGCGTGCCACTAAGAAGAGCCAGGCTGACTGAGCCTTGTGGGTAGAACTAGCCAAGCACCAAGTAGATGATTTTTTTTTTTTTTTAAATGGAAGGACAAACCCCAAGTCCCTACCCGCTTGCTTTCCTTTTCTCATTTCCATTGCTTCCCTTCTACCTAAATAACACCTTGCTGAGAGGCAAAAAGACTTCAATATGTTTTTTTGGTGAAATTCCATTTATCCAGCACTCTCAAGGAAGGAGGCACCCCACTACTAAGTCAGGCCCCTGTAACTTTCACTTGAACTGTTTTCCTGTTTGTAATGGTACTATTGCTCAATGTATACTTTTTTTTTTGTACAGTATATTCTTAAACTGATTGTGCTGAACAGATTCACCTTTTTTTTTTTTTTTTTTTGAATGATTCAAGGCTCTCATAATTTGAGACTTAATGTGTGGTCAACTGATACCATGTCATGTAACTCATGATCTCCCCAGAGGGTTCAGACTGCTTGCCCGTGCACTAACACTACCCCAGATTGCTCTGCTTTTAGTATTCTAACCCTTGCCTGTATGGTCTTTCTGTCTCCCTTCACTGTTAGACTGTCACATCTCACTTTTCTTTGCTGTGTCTTTCTACCTCTACTTCCTTTCCTGCAGACTGGCCAATCAGAATGACAGAGCTTATTAGGACTGTGTGGGTGGAACTCGCTGAGCTTTAGTGACCGATAATGCAACACCTCTGAGATGGGACTAGGAAGTGGGGAAACTGATTTCTGTGTTTGATCCGTGGAGCAGGAATTGTTGTCACAATGCCTGGCCATTTATCAGGCAATACAGACATACCATCCCACTTACTTCCATAGGCACTCATTGGAGGTGAATGTTGATTTTGCATGGTTCACACTGGGAGACTGGCCACAGGAAGGCAAGTCCAGTACCCAAGGTCTGCACCCCAGTAAGTGGCAGGGCCATGGTTTAAGTCCAGGTCAGCTGTGCTCATTTGCCTCCTGCTGCACCCCTCTCTGCTCCCCAGTTTTGGAACCACTTTAGGCTGTTCATGGACGTGTTCTGGAAGGCTGAGGCTATCACATGGGTGATTTGGGAGTTCATTAGCTGACACTATACCTTTTATTTCCAATTAGTCTTCTATTTCATCAATTCATATATCTTCTCTCTGGCGGCCCAAATGCTGTCATGCAGCAGGGATTCTCCTCTAAACAGCAGAAGTGAGGTGCCTGGAGACGAGAGCCAGTCCCTGAACAGAGTCAGGTCTATCTTTCCAGCTCTGAGCTTACAGCAGATTCCATATCATCTGATCTTCTGTGGCAGTCTCATCCTCCCTCTTTCTTCTGTCATAGAATCTCCCCAGCTAAGATTTGAACATCTGGAACTTCTAAGCTGCACTTCCCAAAAGGACCCTGTGACCCGTGGTTAATTGTAATACCCATCCAATAGCCATCTACCACGAAGGGTTGCATCCCTACTCTAACTTTAGGCAGTTTTTTTTTGTTGTTGTTGTTGTTTGTTTGTTTGTTTGAGATGGAGTCTCTCTCTGTCACCCAGCCTGGAGCGCTGGAGTGCAATGGCGTGATCTTGGCTCACTGCAAGCTTCACCTCCCAGGTTCAAGCAATTCTCCTGTCTCAACCTCCCGAGTAGCTGGGACTACAGGCACATGCCACCATGCCCAGCTAATTTTTGTATTTTTAGTAGAGTTGGAGTTTCACCATATTGGTCAGGCTGGTCTCAAACTCCTGACCTCAGGTGATCACCCACCTCGGGCTCCCAAAGTACTGGGATTACAGGAATGAGCCACTGCTCCCAGCTGCTGTTTTGTTTTGTTTTGTTTTTGTTTTTTGTTTTTTGTTTTTTTGAAGAGAGTCTTACTCTGTTGCCCAGGCTGGAGTGCAATGGTGTAATATCAGTTCACTGCAACCCGGCTTTCAAGTGATTCTCCTGCCTCAGCCTCCCGAGTAGCTGGGATTACAGGTGCGCACCACCACGACTGGCTAATTTTTGTATTTTTAGTAGCGATGGGGTTTCACTTTGTTGGCCAGGCTGGTCTCAAGCTCCTGACCTCAAGTGATCCTCCCACCTTGGCCTCCCAAAGTGCTAGCATTACAGGCATGAGCCACTGTGCCCAGCCTTTAGGCAGTTTCTTTGGAGGATTCAGCTAAGTATTAATAATGGTAATACTAACAATATGAATATTATCACTAATATAAGAGCTTAGTGTTATCAAGAATATAATATAGTCCAGCCACCATGGTTGGCCCTTTGAAGGTAAGTACTGCTGTGGTTTGAATGTCCCTTCCAAAACTCATGTTGAAGTTTTTTTTTTTTTGTTTTTTGTTTTTTGTTTTTTGAGAGGGACTCTCTCTCTGTCACCCAGGATGGAGTGCACTGGCACGTTCTTAGCTCACTGCAGCCTCTGCCTACCAGGTTCAAGCGATTCTCCTGCCTCAGCTTCCCAGTTAGCTGGGATTACAGGCGCCCACCACCACACTGGGCTAATTTTTGTATTTTTAGTAGAGACAGGGTTTTGCCATGTTGGCCAGGCTGGTCTCAACTCCTGACCTCAGGTGATCCACCCGCCTTGGCCTCCCAAAGTGGGATTGCAGGCATGAGCCACCGTGCCCGGCCTCTCATGTTGAAATTTAATTCCAAATGTAACAGTGTTGGGAGGTGGGGCCTTTATGTGGTAATAGATTAACGCTATTATCACAGGAGCTTGGTTAGTTATCTCAGGAATAGGCTCCTCATAAACGGATGAGTTTGGCTCCATCATATTTCCACTGACGTCGACATTTCTTTGGCCATATCTGGGTTGCTTGCCCACCCTAAACCAATTATGAAAAGAGGAGAGCAATTGCCACAACTCTGCTCCTGGGCCTGGACACTTCAGTTACCCAATATCCAAAGAAAATCAAGGTTCCATTAATGAGGCTGGTGGTAACCAACCCCAGCTGCCACATCCTCAGTCTTATTTTTTCTGTACCATGGATACTGAGGGCCAGGAAGAAGACAGCTCTGGGAGATGGCACTGGCTGGGCAGTGTTGTGCAGTGTGGGTGGCTGTTGCATGGCTGCAGGGAGCATGGAGTTAGGTCTGGGAATCGGGGAGATGGGCTGGGTCTAGGTGCAGGTGCACCTCAGTGCTGTGGGTACAGGCCCACTGTCTTCAGTTGCTTCACCTTCATCTGCCTGATACCCAGCCTTCACCCTTAAAGTCAGAGGCTTGAGATGACCCAAAAGGTGCCAGGGAAACTTTGCGACCCCTTGGTCGTTAAAACAGGCAGCCACTCTTAGAGATGCAATCAGTTAACACCACCACCCAGGGCAACCAACTTGTTCCAGTTTAATTGGGATTTTTCTAGTTTTAAAACAGAAAGTCCCTCAGGCCAAGATCTCTCAGTCCTGGGCAAGCAGGGATGGTTGGTCACCTGCACTAAACATAAACATACCGTGGGGTGATCCAGGCGAGGTTGTGGGTGGGGCAAATCACAGGAGCTCAAGGCAGGAAACAAGGATGGTAGAGGCCATACAAGCCAGGTCAGTGCATCTCTGCTGTCATTTTTAGCCAGAGGAGGCTGGCCTGTTCATTCTGCAGCTGGAAGAGCTTGTCTTTGTGTCCATTTCTCCTCCCCACTCTCAGATCCTTGCCTTCCACCTCAATCTGGCAAGAAAATTTGAGAGTGAGGCCTTTTCCGAGCAACTTTTGAGATCCTTCTGGGGACCCCTGAGATTCCTCATTAGGCCACAACTCACAGCTGCACCCTTAGTCCTGGAGGACAGAGGAAACCCATGGTGGATTAAAGAGCCAAGGAGAGGCTGGGTGTGGTGACTTATGCCTGTAATCCCAGTGTTTTGGAAGGCCAAGGCGAGAGGCTCACTGGAGGCCAGGAGTTTGAGGCCAGCCTGGGCAACATAGTGAGACCCTCACTCCACAAAAATAAAAGAAATTAGCTGGGTGTGGTGGTGCATGTCTGTAGTCCTAGCTACTTGGGAGGCTGAGGCAGGAGGATCACTTGAGTCCAGGAGTTCAAAGCTAGAGCGAGCTGTCATCATGCCACTGCACTCCAGCCTGACCAATAGAGGAAGACTTTGTCTCAAAAAAAAATACAAAATACAAAATAAATAAAGCCAAGAGGAGATAATTTTGCATTGTAGCTTTGGAAACTGGAGTGCCTCATTTCAACTCTTCTGCTCCCAACTGTGAACAATAAAGTTGAGCAGCCCAACTGCTCACTTTCCCTGAAATTCTAAGACAAATAGAAGACAAAAATAACAGATGGTTTTCTCCATGCCAATAGCCGTTGTTCTCAAAGGTTTTCTATAAGCTGCAAGGCTCTACTTGCTCCCCCTCCGCATCCACAGCAGTCAGAGCGCTGCTGAGATCCTAGACATATGGCTCCATCTTATGAAAACCACTGGTAGACAAGGGAGTCCTCCCTGGGACCCCAAGTCCTGTGTCCACTGCAAGCTGGGATGCTGGGGTGAGCAGCAAGGTGGCTGAGATGCAGGAAAGCAAACATGTGTGTGGCTAGGGCAGGGAACTCACCTAGTTGGCACAACTTCAGCCTTGTCTATTTAATTGATACGCCGTGCTGGGAAGAAGAAAGCACTCAGGGAGGAGCATGGCTAGGCAGAGTTGTGCAGTGTGGCTGGGAAGCAAGGGTTTGGATCTGGGCGTTGGCTCCATTCCATATGCAGAACTTTGCCTCTTGATCTGACCCAATCCTTTTAGTAATCCGCCCAGTGCTAAGAGCAGTGAGCCTTGGGCATGTTTTTTTGACACTCACCAGGTGTCAGTCTAGAGTGACTTTCACTGGATCCAGATGTATTGGGTGTGGCTCATGCAGCAGACATAGCAACTCTTCCAGAGTTAGAGGTGAGAAGGCAAAGAGGAACGCAGGGGTTTGTCCATCTCCTCTCCTATTCTCCTCCTTTTGGCTGCTTCAGAAGTGAATGTAGCTCACAATGAATGCCCAGCAAGGAGTAGCTGCTCAGGAAACATATGAATAGAATAGGAAGTGGTGGCATCATCTGTGCCTGTTTGTGTGAGTGGTGTTTATCAATATGACCTTTGAGAGCAGCTGACAGGAAATCTCTGGGCAAAGGCAGCATTTTGTGGCAGAGCACTGAGCCAGTGGTCAGAAGTTCCGCATTCAGATTCTAACTCCGCAGCTTCTTCGGTTTCTATTTAAGACATGATCCTTTATCTAACAAACATTATCTCTGTCATACCAAGACCTCTGTTTCCCCATTTGCAAATTGGGATTTGTGGGGCCAACTTCCCAGGCTTGTTTAAGAGGTAATTGAGATAAGGCATGTACAACAGTGCTAAAAGGAAATACATTAAATTATAAGAGATGGCAATCTTCTACTCCTAGTCATCTAAGAGAGCCAGCCCAATTTCTAGACTTTTTTGATGCAGAACTAAAGAGGGGAAGCTAAGGATCTTGCTTCAGAAAGGGCTGAGTTTATTCATGGGAAAGAAAAAATAGACATAACTAGAAGGAAACAAGGAGAAGGATAAAAGTAAGAAAGAAAACCTGGCAGGCTCAGATTTTCAGAGAGAAGTCTTTTCAGTGTGTAGTTGAGAATGAGTCCTGAGAATGAGGTTGGACAGCAGAGGTATAGGAGAGATGAGGGGAGGCCAATGGGTTAGGGGAAGGAAGGCATTAAGAAGTGATGTGTATAAGAGCCAGAATCATAAAATCTTAGAAGAAAGTATAGGAGCAAATCTTAGATATGACATAAAAGGAACAAGCAAGTAAAGAAAAAGTAGATAAATGGGACTTCATCAAGATTAAAAACTTTTGTTCTGCAAATGGTACCATTAAGAAAGTAAAAAAGGCAATCCACAGAATGGAAGAAGATATTTACAAATCATTTATCTGGCAAGAGACTTGTATCCTTAAAAAGGAGAAATAACTTTTACAACTTAATAAAAAGATAACTCAACTGAAAAGCTAGCAAAGGATCTGAATAGACATTTCTCCCAAGAAAATAGACAAATGATCAGCAGGCACACAAAAAGATATTCAGTAGCCTTAGACACTAGGGAAATGTAAGTCAAAACCACAATGTGATACATTTCCCCCCACTAATATGGCTACTGTCAAAAGACTAGACAATAACAAGTGTTGGCAATGATATAGAGAAATGGGAGCTCATTGCTGATGGGAATGGGAAGTAAAATGGTGCAGACATCTTGGAGAACAGTTGGGCAGTTTCTCAACATGTTAAACGCAGAGTTATCCTATGATCCAGCAATTCCACTCGTAGGTATATACCCAATACAAATAATAACACATCTCCACATAAAAACTTGTATGTGAATGTTCATGGCAGCATAATTCATAATAGCCTAAAAGTGAAAACAACTCAAATGTCCATCAACTGACGAATAGACAAAATGTGGTATGTTTATATAATGGAATATTATTTGGCAATAAAAAGAACAACGTAGTGGCCAGGTGCGGTAGTTCACGCCTGTAATCCCAGCACTTTGGGAGGCTGAGATGGGTGGATCACCTGAGGCTGGGAGTTTGAGACCAGCCTGAGCAATGTGGTGAAACCCCATCCCTACTAAAAACACAAAAAAATTAGCTGAGCATGGTGGTGCTCACCTGTAATCCCAACTGCTTGGGGGGCTAAGGCCCACGAATTACTTGAACTCTGCAGGTGGAGGCTGCAGTGAGCTGAGATGGCACCACTGCACTCCAGCCTGGATGGCAGAGCAAGATTCTGTTTCAGAAAACAAAAACAAAAACAAAACAAAAATGTTTATAAAATGAAGTGTAAATTCAAATATACAGTGAGAAAAATAAATGATACTATGATTTATCATTCAAATCCCATTTAATATTGAGAGATACAAATACAGACTGGGATTATTTTTAGTTGTTTTTAGTTTTTAGTTTACGGACATTCGGGAGCCACATGGGCTCCAAAAACTATCTAGGTTACACATGTAAAAAGTGCCTGAATTAGATACTAGGCCATAGAAGGCATGTCATAAATGGTAAATGGATCAAAACTGGAGATCAATGACCTTGATTGACCTTCACCATCTCCAGGAGGTCTCAGGAGCGTGGCAGGATGTACAAGGCATTCTTTTGTACCCAAATGTGTGCTTGACTCCCCTTCATCAGGGAGATAGGAGATAGAACTGCCACAGGGAGATCAAACCCCAAACCCCTCCAGGGCTGGAAGAGATGTCTGATGGAGCAAACTGCAGCATCATGACCAGGCGCTGGTGACAGCTGTCACGTGACCAGGAGGTGGTCAAAAGGTCTTAAGCTTTTCAGATGTGCCCTCCAAAAAGCTTCACTCTAAGAGTGAGATTTCTTTGTTGACCTCTTGACCATCTCAACCCTTTCTTTTTGGATTCCTTTCAACATCAGAAAAGAGTAGCGGATAGACAAACTGGCCTAGCTGAAGTACCAGCTCTGCTACTCGGTTTCTGCATGGCACAGGGCTGTTACTCTACCCTTCACGGTGCTGTCCGATAGGGCATTCTGCAATGATACAAATGTTCTGTCATTCTGCATGGTCAATTCAGTCGCCACCAGGCATGTGTGGCTACTGAACATTTGAAATGTAGCTAGTGGGATTTAGAAACTGAATTTTAAGTTTTATTTCATTTTATTGGCCATATGTGGTCAGTGGCTACAAACTTGGAGCCTCAATTTCCCCATATTCCTCATGGGGATAAAGACACTACCGGCCTCATAGGACACTTGGGTGAATTAACAGAGGGAATGCAGGTAGGGGAGGATAATTTGCTGAGATTTTAAATTATAATTCGGTTCCCTAACCCAAGAAGGAAGGCTATGTTCCTGGCCTCGGGGATTCTTATTTGCTAGGCCTCAAACAGATGTTGCCAGAGACCCAGAAGGGAACTTCGGCATTTGTGCTTGGAAGCCTGGATCATGGAGTGAAATTACGCTGGATCAACTCAGAGTGTAGGGTGATGGAAGCAGGTGATTCTGTGTGCAAGAGGCGGAGGAGGCCAGATCCAAAGGCAAGGCTGGATCAGGACCTCAAATCTTTCAATCCACTCTGTGTGCTGAGCTGGCTGTGTGGGACATAAGGGTCCTTCTCCCCAGGTTGGAGCAGGTCCAATCTCCTTCTGTGTCTCTCTCGCTTCTCTTTTGAGTCTAATAAGCGCAAACAGGAGACAGCCAACGCATTGTCAATCAGAAAGGCAATGAAGCCAAAGCTCATCAGGGCTGAGGTTTAGAACCAGGATCCCTGTTCCTGGGCCAGAATCAGGACTTGAGGGAGGAGTTGCAGAGTCTGAAGGTTGGAACTTGGTCATGAGAGCCCCAGAAACAGAGCTTGTTGGCAGCAAGCAGAAGAGGTTTCTGGGGTTTCCCATTGTGGGCCAACAGGCCTTGGGGTGGCAGATGGAGAGCCTAGCCTGGCCGGCACAGAGTGGGCACCTTGACTTTCAGAAAAGCAGCCTCCTGGGAAAGGTTTTCAGAGAGGTTCCACTAGTCTTGGGCGAGAGGGCTGCCTGTGTGAGAGCAGAAGGCAGGCCCTGTCCCTGAGACTCTGAGAGTGGAACGCCGCTGGTTCTGGTGCCCTTGGCTTGTCTGTCACTATCCTCAATGGTTACTGCTTTGGGAGGGGTGTGGCCCCATTTTTGAGTTTGACCGTTCTGGTGGAGTCAAACATGTCTCTACTAAATAAATTAGATCTCTCCAGGGCAGATCAATATTTAATGTGGGGCTTAAAAAGACCGACTCAGGAAATGAGTTTAAAAGTGGAGAATTTGCCTTAGGTAGCAATTTCTAAAATACAGTGGTATCAGGGGACAGGTTATTCAAACCCAAGCCTTGGATAATATAAAAACAGTTGAACGAGCCAAGTTCTTCTTCTGGTCCATCGGTGACTCTGAATCCCCTGGTTTTCCGTGTGCTACTCGCAGGGGATTAGTTCAAGTAAGACACCTTAGAGAACATCTACCCCAGGGATGGCAAAGGCCACGTGCACTGCCTGCAGCCCTCGCAGGCGGCAGACATCAGTCATCCATCCCAACACTCTTCCTTCTTGAGTCAGAGGGAGACTCATATTTTTTTCTAAACATCTCACTCCCAGGTAGCCACTATCTATATTGGTCAGAGTGGCACTTGAGGTGACATTTATTTCTCATATTCATCAAGTCCAAATTTCTCATTTAGCAGAGGAGACGTTCAAGGTTACATAGTGATTAGTGGCTGATACAGGACCAGTGCCCTGTCTTCTTGCTCCTAAAATAGACTTTCCCCCCAACAGGAAGGCATTAGAGGTTAGGGTTCCATCAGAGAGATTTTACTGACCCCTCTGTGGGCAACATAGGGCTTTCCCTGAGCGACATTTGTCTTTTTTTCTAGAGATAAAATTAGAGCATTTCAGAGCTAGAAAGCAGCTTAGAGATCTTCTCCTTCTACTCTCTCCATCACAGGGAAATGAAAACTCAGAGAGGCCCAAGTGATTTGCTTAGAAACACATAACGGGTGGTTCTTTCCTCTGCAGCAACAACATGCATTTCATTCCTGGAGTTCTCATTTCAAGGCCTTATGCAAATTCCACAGATTTTCGGACTTCCATTTTCTGGTTAGAATCTCAGTAATTAAGACTTGCAAAAGGTGCGTGTTTTAAGAAGTGCATAGCCATCTACCGTTGATATATTTTGATGTTTACAATACACTCCCGGATTTACTTTCTAATTATATTTTGTTTGGTTGGTACAAAAAATTGGTTTGTAGTCCCTAAACAAATAGTAGCTAGGAATCGAGATTTGTGCTGGGTCACAGAGGGAGGAGTTGATTTTGCACAGAAATCTTTTTAATGATTTGTGTGTGTGTGTGTGTGTGTATGTGTGTGTATGCATGTGTGAGCAGAAAATGACAGTTTCTAATACAGGGAAGACATTTTTTCTTTCTGGGGTGGAGGGGCAGGTAGGTGGCGTTTCAGTCCTGGGTTTCAGACCACTTATGTGGCCTCTATTTCCTCATCTATAAAATGGCGATAATGATACCTGTCCTCCCAACCTCAGAGGCAGGTTGTAAAGGTTGAATGGAATAACGTCTGCGAAGGAGTTTTAAAGAGTAAGGGATTATTGAGACTGGGCGTGGTGGCTCACGCCTGCAATCCCAACAGTTTGGAGGGCTGAGGCAGCGGATCACCTGAGATCAGGAGTTCGAGAGCAGCCTGACCAACATGGAGAAACCCTGTCTTTACTAAAAGTACAAAAATTAGCTGGGCGTGGTGGCACACATGTAATCCCAGCTAATCAGGAGGCTGAGGGAGGAGAATTGCTTGAATCCAAGAGGCGGAGGTTGCAGTGAGCCGAACTCGTGCCATTGCACTCCAGCCAGGGTGACAGAGAGAGACTCTGTCTCAAAAAAAAAAAAGAAAAGAAAAAAGAAAGAAAGAAAAGTAAGGGGTTATTGAGACAGGCAAAGGGGATGGAGCTAGTAGATTGTAGAGAGGGCAGTTCTCAGGAGTGGGGTAGTGGGGGGTGCAGGGGAAGTAGATGTCGCCTTGACAATGGGATGCTGGCAAGAATTTCCATGCCCTCATTACACGAGGTGCTCCTGTCAGATTTAAACCAAGCCCTGCTTTACTGCTTGAGATGCTGTGATATTTTAGGAATGGCAGCCCAAAGACATTCTGTGTTTTTAAAAGGTCTCTTTCCTGAATTTGCCACTGGGTATTATTTTTATGCCACTGTTCTGTTATCTGACTTCAAAATATACATCATATTTATATTGCCTCTGCTAAGCATATATTTTTATTTTATTGCTTACCATGTGGGTGACATTTGGTTATTGAATGTCTGGAGAATTGGACCCGGTTGTTGTTTTTTATTCTTCCTTTCGTAAGTGCTTGCTCTGATGTATTAATCTTTACAAAAGCAATGAGACAGGGACACATGAGCATTCGCACTCACACACACACTAATCACATTGCCATTTTATCTCACTTTGCGGGTGTGTGGCTACATTTATAAGAGCCGACAGATCTGAAATAGGTGGTCTGAACTGATTCAGGTGGGGAGCAATGAAGCCAGCCACCTCCTGGGGACTCAGTTAGGGAGGGAGAGAGAGAGAGCCTTTTGTCTTCTGTTTGTGAAGGACACACCAGGCGAGAACCAAGGAGGGAACCATTGTAAGTCTGAGCTGGAAGGGACCCTGGGGATATATTTATATGTGTATAAAAATATAGGCATATGTTTTATAGATATTTTATATCATCTATATCCACGTATCTATCTAGCATCTCACATAATTCCTGATCCTGGGCTCAATAAATGGTTATTGAATGAAGGAACAAAAGAATAGTTATATACACCCTTTATTGAAGTCGTACTCTGTGCAAGACACTTCACACGCACTCTCGAAGCCTCTCAGCATGTCCGCAAAGTAATCCATTTTGAAAATAAGGGAAACTGAGTTCCTCAAAATGTTATATGTAAAATTGTCATATGACCCAGCAATTCTACTCTTTTGGGGGGAATAGACCCAAAGGAATTGAAAACTGTTACTCAAACAAATATTTGTACATTAATGTTATCACAGCATCATTTGCAATAACCACAGCATGAAAACACCCCAAATATCCAGCAATAAATGAATAAATCAGCAAATTGTGCCATGTTCATACAAAGGAATATTATTATGCCATAAAAAGGAATGAAGTGCTCATATATGCTACAACATGGATAAAACTCAAAAATATTATGTTAAGTCAAAGAAGCCAGACACTGTTCACATATTCTATTTATATGAAATATCCAGAATAAGTAAATCGATAGAGACAGTGAACAGTTTTGTGGTTGTCAGGGGCTGGAGAGGACAGAGGGGGAGATGAGGAGTATCTGCTTAGTACTGTGAGGTTTTGTTTTATGGTAACTAAAATGTTGGAAACTTAGATAAAGGTAATGATTGCATAACATTGTGAATGTACCAAATATCACTGAATTGTGCACCTTAAAATGGTTAATTTGGTCGGGCACTGTGGCTCATGCCTGTAATCCCAGCACTTTGGGAGGCCGAGGTGGGTGGATCACCTGAGGTCAGTAGTTCGAGACCAGCCTGGCCAACATGGTGAAACCCTGTCTCTACTAAAAATACAAAAATTATCCGGGTGTGGTCGTGGGTGCCTGTAATCGCAGCTACTTGGGAGGTAAGGCATGAGAATTGCTTGAACCCAGGAGGTGGAGGCTGCAGTAAGCCAAGATGGCACCATTGCATTCCAGCCTAGGTGACAGACTGAGACTCTGTGTCAAAAAAAAAAAAAAAAAAAAAAGGTTAAGTTTATGTTATGTGAATTTCACCTCAATTAAAAGAAAATAAGGAAACTGAGCTTAAAGGGTGTGGTAGATTGATTACACTGACAACACTTATTACTTGCCTCCCTGTGATCCCGCCATTTGCCCTGTAACTTTACAGGCCTCTTCCATTCTGACTCCAGGTTCAGTCAAATGACTCTTTGGCCAATGGGATGGCAGAAAACTTAATGCAGGCATAGGCTTGAAAAAGCCCAGGTGTGTTTCCACTCACTCTCTTGGAAATAAACACCATTATGAGAACAAGCCTGGGCTCTCCTGGAGGATGAGAGACCATGTGGAGCAGAGCCAAGTTATCCTAGCCAAGGCCATCCTAGACCAGCCAGCCCCCAGCTGATCTGCCAGCTGACTGTAGATGCATGAGTGACCTCAGCCAAGATCAGTCAAGTCTGGCTCACATCAGCAGAACCACCCAGGCTACTCATAGACTCATGAGAAATAATAACCGATTGTTGTTTTAAGCCATTAAGTTTTAAAGTAGCTTGTTTTTCTTAATCACTAACTGACCTAGAGTGGTTGAATCACTTGTCTGAGGTCTCACATCTAGTAAGAAAAGGTAGAACAGGTTCCAAAGTCTGGTTCTAAAGGATTGTTCTATGCAGTTGTCACCTTCATTTCACAAGTGAGGAAAATGAGATTCAGAAAAATTGGGGATGAGTGTAGAAAGATGAAACAAGAACATCGTGTGTGTGTGTGTGTGTGTGTGTGTGTGTGTGTGTGTGCGAGTCCTCCTTCTCTGTCCTAGGTAATGAAGGAATGTCACTTGTAAACCCTCCCAGCCTTCCCCAAACCCTAACTCAATACTATAGAAAGGTATTAAAATGCTGGCACTGACTTCCAATTTGAGTTTCCAGTGGCATCTCTGCAGCTTTCCATCAGTTCTGGTCAAGGTTGCTGTCCTGCACTGCACTGCCATGGGTACTGCCTTGCTAATGGACAGGTAAGAAAGATAACTCGTCAATGTATTGTTCTTTTCTCCTAGAGCTTTGAGTATTAGCATGCCTCTTTAGCAGATTTTAATTCTGTGAAGCAGTGAGTTGCTAGGATAATGGTTGCCTTAAGCAGCTGTGGAAAGAGTCTCAGGGAGAACATGCAGCTCATATAGGCCACACAGTTTAGTGAACCAGGACCCAAGATTCTCAAATGTGGTGCTATTCCCTGACATTCCTTTTCTACAAAGAAGATCCTGAAATCGCCATCCTACCCCCAGCCCCTATAAAAAAAATGATTCCTTCTTGTGGGCAGAAAGGCCAAGTTATTCTACATCTTAAAGTGCTGGATGAGGTAGGAAGAGCAGAGGAGAATTTCATGAACTGGGAGCCAGGAGGAGCTTTTTCAGGGGGTTGAGGAGAGTTACACCCAAGCAGCTGCAAGGAAAGAAGGAAGTAGAATGAATGAGATTTTAATAAATGTTGTTGGAGTCCATGGATCTGAGTCTCCTTTAGTGGTGCTAAGACAGAGAGTAAGGAATGGCATTGCATTGTGCTTCTTGGTCATAATAATTCTCAATGAGCCACATGAGTCCAGATTTTAGCAGGGTTACATCAGGCATGGGGCTGAGCCCATTGTGAACTGGAGAAGATAAATAGGAATTCTATTTTCAATTCAATGTTTTATCTACAATGTTCTGCCCATCAACTGACCATCTGAGTTTGGGAAGAGACTTAAGAATATAGGCTTTCCCCATTCACTGCCTACGTATAGGCAGTGGGGTCTTGACCATTTATAGGACTCTGTCCTCTCCTTGTTGGCATTCCTGAAGCTGAGCTCCCAGGTTACAGGGCTCTCAGTAGCTGAGAAAATGAAGAAAGTCTAGTTTTACTTTGATGGGGAGTGCTGAGCCCAAGCTCTCCCTTCCTGGGATGGCTGCTGCATCACTTTCAGGATGGGACTCCTTGGGTCTTAGTCTGTGAATCTTACTGCATGAGTGAAGGTGCCTACAGAACCCAGGCTGAGCAGAGAAGCCAGAAGTGGGAATGAGAGGGGCTAAATCTCTTTCCTTCCTCGTGTCACAGATCACTCACCTCATATGTAACACCACACGCAAATGACCCCATACCTCACACCCTTTCACACACTGTGATCACACACATCATATCCCAGGCCACATGCATGACACATATCACATATATGCCACACGTGCTATAGAAACATACCACACACCACATAACAAATATACATCACATCATCTGCAAATCATACATACAGCAAAACCACACTTCAATGCACTACACAAAAATTACTCCCAGACATGTGCCCCTCATGAGACACACCCATCACACCATATACACATACATCACACCCATGCACACACTTTGTATGCCTGCCACCCCATGTCCCATACCCATACCCATACCCACACATCTCTCCTCTGCATGCCTCATAGCACACACATCTGCTGTGCCCCATGTCACACCCCCCTGCCAGGTTCCTTCTCACTCTAACCAGGGCAGAAACCTAAAAATGTCTTACTGATCATCTTCATGGCACAAGGCCCCATAGGCAAGGGGGAAACAGTGTGGATGGAGTGGCTGCATGCAAGCAATTGCATTCTTTGGGCATCAAATAGGCATCTGGGTACAACAGAGCATTTTTCAAGCTGGTGGAATTTTTTTGAAATTTATTTAAGTCAGATGATCCTTTTCTCCTCCCTAAAAAGTAAGACCATAGGTGCTACCTTGAGGGGCTCACCATATGGTGGGTGTGACTGACAAGTAAGCAGGTTATAACAAAACCTTTCCAGAGCCCTGGGGGCCCAGAGCTCACCTGCCTCGAGCGTGTACCTGGGGAGACCTTGTGGAGACACAGGGGACACAGAGTGCCCTGTGTCTGCTCTGGAACTTGCAGGCTAACTCAGTGACTGGCATGGAAAGGCTGAGAATGCTGGAAGATCAACCTGCCAAGGAAGTGCAAGTTCATGGAGGTTGAAGACATGGGAGGTCCAAGGTAGTGATGGAGAGGTGGTCTCCATGACAGTTAAGGGCTAGGCGTTGGTGCCATAGGCACCTAGGTGTGAGTTCTGCTCCTGCTGCTCAGTAGTGCCAGGGCCTTGGGCTTATATGATTTAATACTTAACCTCCCTGGAACTCAGTTTCTTTTTCTGAAATGAGGGACAATGATAGTACCTATAGTAAAGGGTTGTTCTGAGGACAAAATCCAAATGAGAACATTCATATGCCTGGTACAGATTAAGCGCTCCATGAATACTGGCTGGTATTATTCTTACGACTATTAGTATCGTTGTTTTCTTTGGAGTGTGGTTCCCCAGGTGATGGGAGGAGATGAGATCCAGGGCTTAGCAGAGGGGTCAGTCTTGGAGAAGAGGAGAAGGAACAGGTGGAAGGAGCGAGCCAGTGGGAGAGATAGAAGTTGTGAGATTAGAGGAAGAAGATGTAATAAGAAAGATGGAATCTGAGTTGGTTGGTATGGACTGGTGGTTCTCAGCCTGAGCTGCCTGATGGAGTCACCTAGGGAGCTTTTAAAAATGCCCATGCTTGGGACCCACCCTGAGAACCCATTTAACTGGTTTGGGGAGAGCCCAGGTGTCGCTATTGAGGAGAACAACCCTGATGATCACAGTGTGCAGCCAGGGTGGGAAGCGCCAGGAGCAGGTGAATGCCAGCCCTCAGGTGGTCATCTCCAACAAAACCCCGGTGGGCCTTCACCATGCTTTTGGGGGGTATAACTTTTGGCAGTGCCCTGGCCACGTATCTTTCCCCTGGATCTAAAGGGCCCCATGGAGCAGATGCTAGCTACAGGCTCTTCCCCTCCTTGGGAGTTCTGTGGCCTGAAGTGAGGAGGAGATTTTGTGGATGGACTGACTGAGGGGCCGTGGGTGGGAGACAGACGAGCTGCATAGACTTGGCCTATAGGGCCTGGGAGTGACATTGGATAGGGCTACATGACAGGTCCCTTGGGGTCCCTCTGGCAGCACATAGCCAGGAAAGGAACAGCACCCATGGAAGGGGAAGGGACCACAGAAGATGGGCCCAGTAGGGACCAGGCTCTGATCACCATGCTGCCCTTTGCCCTGGAAGCTCATCTGAGCTCTGCAGCCCTGGCTCCAGCTGCCTCCCCAGCCTCTCCTTCTGAGCTTGACAACACCACCCTCCTCTAATCCTCCAAGCACCACATGCTCTTTCCCAGCTCTGTGTCTAGGCCCAGTGCTGCTTTTGCCTTCTGCCTTAGGTCACACCACTCAGACCAGCTAACTCCTCCCTGTCCTCTCAGACTCAGCTCTTGCAGGAAGCCTCCTGCCCTGACCCTCCTTTCTGGCTAAATGCCCTGTATTTCCATAATACCTTTGCTTACCGGCATCTTGGCCTTTTAAACCCCATGTTGCAGTCACCTGTTTGCAGTCACCTGCATCATCAGACTATAAGCCCTTTGGAAGAAGTTTCTGAGTTACAGTCACATCCTACTATCCCCAGACCTGGTACACGGAAGACATTCAGCTGAATCTGGGAACAGGTGTGTAAGAGCTGGAAGATGGTTCTTGTTTCCCCAGAGTGCGTTCCCTTTATCCACCGTGTGTGTGCACAATCTTCCGGAGTGAGAGAGTGGCTTAGCTCCAGGAGAGGCTCTGCTGGACCTCAGGGACAGCTGGGGGCATCAAGTGTCTGAGGCTGCAGGGAGCTGTGAGGCCTCTGCTGGCCAGTCCCGGAGGAGGTGTCTTCTTGCCTTCTGCCCAAGATGGAGGAACACTCCTAGCTCTGTCTAGGCCTTTCCAACCCTGTGCCTCTTGGGACATCTTGGAAAGCAATGTGGCATCTCAATGAGTTTATTCTTCCAGTATGTGCTGAATATGGAAATCCGTCCCGGTGTGCTGTAGGTCAATAAGCCTGCTCTTCCATCTCAGTGTCCCCTGAGTCTCCTGGCACGGACTGCCCTCCTCCTGCCCTTCCCTCCTCCCTCCTTCCTTCCCTGCAGCACCTCTCAGCCCTGGAGCAGCAATGACCAGGGTGTAGACATGTGAGAACCTGAAACAGGGGCTTGCTGCAAGGTGGCCAAGAGGACAGACTGTCAGAGGCCTCGGTCTCCCTGCTGAAGGCCAAGGTTAATTCAGCTGCTCACCCTGGCGAGGGGTGCTGTTCTTTTCCTCACTGTCCTGATGGCCAAGGATAGTGGTTGATCCCATTCTCTCTTGCCACCTCATCTGGGAGTCAAGAGGTGGGTCAGGTCTTGGCTCTGCCAAGTGTCTTTGTGTGCCCTTGGGCAAGTCCCTCCTCGTCTGTTGAACAACAAGGTGGGTCCAATGGTCTGAGATATTGCGACTTTCCCAGGAACGGGGGATAAATGTAGCCCTGCTGCCTGTAGGTGGCTCAAACATCGTGGCTGCCTTGCTCAGGGTCTGAACTTTACCTCACAGTGAATCACATGGAAGCGGGGGGAGCTGAGTGGCACACTCTATTGCCACATTGGGACAATCTGGATGTGGGAACAGTGAACCCCTAAGACTACCCTCCTTCATCCTACCCTTCATTTCCTGGGGCTTGCTCCCTTGCCACTTGGTGTGGGAGGTTCTGCTTAGAAACAGACTAAGCTGCCCCTTTCTTTGCCTCTGACCCTGAAGGCAGAGCAGCCCCCTTCTGAAGCCTCTGGCGAGTGGCCTCAGAGCAGATGCTCCTCTGTGTCCCCGCCTCCTCCAAGGCCAAGAGGGCGCATCACTGCCCCAAACCCCAGGCTCGGGAGACCCTGCTTCCCTACCATGTTGACCCCGCCAGCTCCCCCCAGCATCTGTGGCACTCCTCAAGGCACTCTTGCTTTGGGACAAAGAGCCGGCACTTCCTTTGGTCCAGCCAAGCCGAGGGTGGCAGAGACAGGTGGCAGTCCTCCTCCTGCCTCAAACAAATGCAATCAAGCCATCAAGCTGCCTTTTTCTTTTCTAATCAATTCCCATGACAAATGGGTCTGTGAAGGAGGGCAGCCTGCCCCAGGCATTCTGTACTTCAATCAGGACAACAGAAGGAGCTGGATTCATAAAACTATAATGCACCGTTTGAGCGTATTTCCCAGGAACCGGACCTAGACATAAGGGGGCTGCCAGCACCCTCCCTCCCATGACGCGAGGCAGCTTAACCCTTCACCCGAGCACAGATGGAGTGCTCCACAGCCTCCTCATGGGACCAGGGGTGGGTCTGTGTGCTTGGCTGATCAGAGGGCATTTGCGGGGAGAGGGACCGAACCGTTAAGAGTGAGCAGCAGCACATGATCAGCGTGGGGACGTGTGGGCTTTGGAGTCGTGCAAACCTTCACCCCCGCAGCTGCATGACTTAACTTCTCTGGTCCTCAGTTTTTCTTGTCTGTAAAGTGAAGTTTGTAACACCTTTCCTTCTGGGAGGTGAGGAATAGCAAGACGAAGAACACAGACCTTGAGTCAATGCCAGCACAAAGAGGGCACTGAATGAATGAACTGAGTCCACTGGACTCAACACATCACACAAGCCTTTTCCACAGACACGCACCAAGAAGGCGTTCAGAAGCCACCACTGCATCGTAATCACACGTAGAAAACTGGACAAACTGGAAACCGAGTCTTCTTATATCCACCACAGAATTGAGGCCACCGGGCAAACCACTGCACCCCAAATTGTAAAGACAGACAGGTGGATACAGAGAATCACAACTTATTGGAGCAGAAACTTCTGTGGGAACCAGTTCCGGGGTAAAACATACCCTGTAGTTGACAAATTCCTAGAGGCTTTGCACGGGCAAACCTGAGAAAGAAGAGCCTCGGGGGAACCCAGTCACCAGGCCCCCACGGCCCACCTGGTCATCACAGTGAATAGCACAGAAAAATCTGGTGGTGGGGAGGGGAAAAGAAAACATTCTGAAATACTCAGAGCATTCTATTCTTACCAAGTCCTGCCCTCAGGAGCCTAGCCTGCTGGAGATTTTTTGTTCTTGTTGTTGTTGTTGAGATGGAGTTTTGCTTTTGTAGCCCAGGCTGGAGTGCAATGGCGTGATCTCAGCTCACTGCAACCTCTGCCTCCTCGATTCCAGTGATTCTTCTGCCTCAGCCTCCCAAGTAGCTGGGATTACAGACCTGTGCCACTACACACGGCTAATTTTGTGTTTTTAGTAGAGATGGGTTTTCTCCATGTTGGTCAGGCTGATCTCGAACTCCTGACCTCTGGTGATCTGCCCACAGCCTCCCAAAGTGGTGGGATTACAGGCGTGAGCCACTGTGCTCGGTGTGGTTTTTAAAAATATATATATATGTATATTTTGGACAAGGTCTCACTCTGTTGCCCATGCTGGAGTGCAGTGGTGCGATCGTAGCTTGCTGCAGCCTCTACCTGTTCCCAGACCAAACTGAGGATTGGGCTGCTATTTCTTGTGGCCCAATAACGAGATGTAGATGAACTGGGGAGGAAGAGAGTTTTTATTTCTGCAACTGATGACAGGGAGAAGGCCTGGAAGTTATTGCCAGAACAACTCCAAATTATAGAGTTTTCCAGAGCTGATACACCTTCTAAGCTATATGTCTATGCACAAGTGTGCATTCATCTAAACACATAAGTGATTAATTTCTTTTAATCTATAACCAAGGTCCGAGTCCTGAAGACCTTCCACTGGAGCCTCAGTAAATTTACTTCATCCAAATGGGTCCAGGTGTTGGGGTAATTACCCTTATCTTGTCTCCTGCTAAATCACTGAAGTTTGGGGAGTTCCTTCAGACCTCCAATAAACTTATTTGTGGAGCCCTGGGGAGTTTCTTCAGACCCACAATAAAACTTGTTTAATCCTAAATGGGTCCTGTTAAGAATTCCTTCGTTATTTTATCATGCTTTAAGGCCCAGGAAAGGCCTACACAAAACTCTTGATGGGCTTTTGTTACATTCCAGCCGTTGTATAAGGGCACCAGCTTTTCATATTTAACTTAACCAAATAAAAATGTGAATTTTTATACTTAACCACTCAGTCAGTACTGACACAGTTGTTATGGAGGCCCGCATTAGTGAGACCTGGCCTGCCACATCCCTGCAAGGTTTAAGTGATCCTCCCGCCTTAGCCTTCTGAGTAGCTGGTACCACAAGCACGCACCACCACACGTGGCTAATTTAAAAAAAAAATCTTTTGTAGAGGTTGGGTTTCACTATGTTGCCCAGGCTGGTCTCGAACTCCTGGGCTAAAGTAATCCTCCCACCTTGGCCTCTCAAAGTGCTGGGATCACAGAAGTGAGGCACTGTGCCCAGCCCCTGCTGGAATTTTATCAGAGCCTAACCTACCTAGAGGAAGAAAAACACCCAACTCAAGCCCCTGTCTTCTAGCCTTCCTGTTCCACCTAAGGGGCTGAAAAAATTGAGGAGTGTTGTGAAGCCCAGGGGCACAGGCCCAATAAAGGACTGAGACCTAATCATGGGGCCAAATGCCTCCCCTCCCATCACATTACTAAAGGCCTATATCCATGGAAGCCAAGGCTCACAGGGGTTCAGGGACCTGCTGAAAGCCCCACAACTAGCAAGATGGGAACCAGGATTTGGATCAGGTCCTCTCACTTCTAGACCACAAGCCCAACAAAGATGCTCTGCCCTTCCCCATTGGCACTGTACTTGATTTTTCTTGTCCTGGAGTGTCTTAAGGCTGAAATTCCTCTTTTCCCAAAGCAGGTGGAAACCTTGGTGATTTAGGTAATCCAAAGCAGCTTATTCCTGGGTGGCCCAGGGAGATTGCCAGCAGGGAGACTAGTGGTCTCTGGGCCCTGTTGCTTGCAAGGGGTCTGTGTGGCATGCCCCATGCTCCTCTGGGTCACACTGGCCCTAAGTTGCTGATGTCCTGTTTTAAGCCTAACCCTAGTCCATTCTAGATGTCCCACTCAAGACTCAGGGGCTGAGGGATGTGAAACTGCCCAGTGAGAGCACAGATCTCATGGTTGAGCTGCCGGGAGCCAGGCCTGAGCCACAGCTCCCCTCCCTGCTACCAGCACTGCAGCAGGCCAACCTGAGGACCAGATGCAAGGACACCCCCCCTCTACCCCTGACACTCACAGCCGACCCTGCCAGAGCTCAAGGACAGTCTGTCTCCGTCATGTGGGGGATGCCCTTTGTTGAATGCTTCCAGAAACAATCTGTGTCCCTTGGCAGAAGGGAATGGCTAGAACTCCAGGTTTGCCACCTCCTTATCTAGGTCCAAGTGTAAGGACAAGTATGGGCTTAGGAGCACAGGCTCTGTTGTTGGGCAACCTGGGTTTAAGGCCTGGTTCTAGCTGTGTGACCTTGAACAAACTCTCTAGTCTTGAATTTTGTCCATGAAAAGTGAGGATAATAATTACAAACCAATTCAATCCTGCCGAGAGGATTAAGTGAGATGGTTTACACAAAGCCTTAGCTCCTGGCAGCCAGAGAGGATCATAAACCGTTCCTATTATCATGGCTGGGGCCTGCCCTTCTGGGATGCTGAAGAATCAGAAAAGAACCTACAATGCTATGCTCACAGCAATGCAGTGCTCGCAGCTCTCCGTGCTCCACCAACTGTCTGCTGGGTGACCTTGCGTCAGTCACTTTGCCTGGCTGGGATAGGGTGAGGAATGGCGTCTGGCAGCAGCTGTCCCACCCCAGCAAGGAGTGACTCATTGGTGGGGCCTGGACTGGGAGGCAGGGACTGGGTGGGGGAGGCACTGCTCTGCCACAATTCAGGATATTATTGTTTGTGAGTTTGAAATTTCCTGACAGACAGAATGAGCCATCTGAAGCGAGAGTTTCATTTCCTTTGCCATCCCGCTCAGCCATCTCCCGGGGATGGTGCATGAGTGACAAGCTATAATTAAAGCCTCAGCGTAAGTCCTAGTCAGAGAAGGACGGTCTTGTAGTCAAGTGCACACAGCTGAGGACAGACCTTTCCGTCTGTGAGTCTTTAGGGATCCTCTCCCCGGTTGCTCTGTCTGTCTGCTGGAGCAGGCCGCCTCTCTGTCCTCGTGACCTTTACTAGCTTGGTGGGGGTTCCCCACACTCTCAGGCTTCAGCCTGCCTGCCCTTTCCCTGAGAAACCCTGTGGATCCATTCTGGGGCTCTGCAGAGATCTTTGTGCTGAGGTTCCAGGAAGCCACCTGCCTGTGGAAGAGGTGCTGGGGCAGAGGCCACCCGGGAGCTCAGGCCTGCTGTGGTGGGGATGGTGAGGCTGGGGTCTGGTGACAGGATTGCGTCTCTCTGGTTCCAGTCTGCCTGCAGCTCTGCAGCACGCATGTGGCAAGGCGGGAGCCACTAGACCGAGGACTCCTGCCTCCACTGTGACCTCTCTGGCTATTCCTTGGCAAGGAAGCAATATTCCTAGTTTACACCGAGGACAATGAGGCATAGTGAGGGGAGGTGGGAAGGTGTCCCTGACCACCCTGCCTTCTGCTAACCACAAGCACATGCCTTTCCTGCACACTGATTTCTTTGCTGCACGTATCAACGTGGTTCTGCTTTCCAGGCATCTGTGGGCTCCTTGTGAAACTACAGGTTTCCAAAGGGTGGAAACTGTCCTTTCCATGTCTTTAGAGTCCCTTCCTCAACAGGCATGTTGGTGGGGCATGAGCTCAGGACATGTGCTGGGAGGTCTCCAGTGGCTCTCCCAGGCCTCTCCCCACCCTCCCAACCTATTCTTAGACCCAGGGTGCAAACTGCATGACCCTTACTCTGCAAACTGCATCACCCTCACCCTGTTGCCCACTGGCTCCCCGTTAGGTTTGACTGATGGGGGACATGAGGGGAGACTTTGCAGGAGGAAAGCAGAGAGGGGTCAGGGCATTTGTTTGCTCAGCTTCCTCCTCAAGGGATGGTGACTGGCAGTAGCAGGGTCACCCCTCCTGTCAGGCAGCCCCACTTCTGTGAATTCTGCTCTCCCTGGACTGCTACAACATGCTCCCTTGAGGCCTAGGGGTGCCCACTGTTGCCAACCTCAGTGTATTAGTTTCCTAAGGCTGCAGTAAGAAAGCCCCACAGTCTGGGTGGCTTAAGGGAACAGAGATGTATTCTCTCGCAGTTCTGGAGGCTAGATCTAAGCCTTGGTTTCTTCACCTCTAAAGTGGACATAATATTCCTCTCTGTTCTACCTCCTTTGCTGTGTTGCTGAGGCCCCAAATGAATGCATGAGCCAGGTCGTGCTCCCTCCAACTCTGTAGAGGACACTTCCTTGCCTCTTCCCAGCTTCCGGTGGTTGCTGGTGTCCTTGGAGATCCTCACTGGCAGCTGTACCACTTCAGTCCCTGCCTCCATCTCACATGGCCTTCTCCCCTCGGGTGTCTGCCTCGGTGTCTCTTCTCTTTTCATAAGGACACCAATCATACTGCCCAAGGCCCACCCTACTCCAGTGTGACCTCATCTTCACCAATTACATCTGCATCAACCCCATTTCCAAATAAGGTTACATCTGAGATACTGGGGGTTAGGATTGCAACATGTCTTCTTTGGGGGACAGAATTCAACCCATAACCTTGAGGGTGCTTCTCCGTTCATTGTTGGTTCCCTTGGCCCTGTCCACGGCTCTTTAAAGAATGTCTTCATTGAACGCTTGAGTGTGCTGTTTGTTTGCTGCTCTGAAAGAGATCCCTGCTCTGACCTTCCTAGCTGTGTGAACTTGGACAAGGCACTTAACCTGAGCCTTGGTTTCCTCACCTCTAAAGTGGGAATAATATTCAAACTTGTTTTATTTCCTTCCCTGTGCTGCTGAAAGCTCTTTGTAAACCAGAAAGGCCCATAGCAATGGCTGAATCCTTACATTTCTTTGTGTGTTGCAAGGTGCCATTGGAGAACGGCTGTGTCTACGTTATTCTCTGGATCTGGATCTGAACTGAATCTAGTACCATGTGCCAATACATGCTGAATAAATGCTTTTTGATATTGCTGATGATGGTCTTGCATTCATTCTGGCTGGATATCGAGCTGCTTCCTGGAATACAATTCACCCAGGGCTAGTTTCTTGGGGTCCTTTTGGTTTGGCCTCCAGCTGAGTCCTGACATCACAGACTCCTTTATCACTGGTCTTCTTGAGATATTTTAAGATGACTGTGTCAGCTGGGGTCAACTTCCGCTCGGCTATCGCTCGTGCTGTCAGGAGGAAAGAGGTTTCAGCTGTCCAGCGGGAGCCCATCAGTCACTCCCGACAGCCCTTAATCAGACAAAGGAGCCCTCACCATGGCGTTTCAGAGAGGGAAAGACTGTATTATTGTTCATGCTCAACAAATAATTTTCAACAGGAGATTTAAGCCTGTGAATAAGATCCCTTGTATCTTCCAAGCATTTAGATCCCTAAGGTAGCGGACATCCTTCTTCTCAGGTTTGAGGTCTCCCACCTTTTTTTCTGGCATAACTCTTTCCTTTCCCAAAGATATTTTCATTCATTCATTCGTTCATTCATTCATTCATTCACAAACACTTGTTGGGCCACTTTGATATACCTGGCCTCTGCCAGTGCTAGGGACGCAGCACCCTGAGAAACCCATGCTCTTATAGAAGTGACAGGCTTATGAACAAATAATTCCAATGTCATATGAGAAGCACTTGAGCTAAGGTGGGTACATAGAGTGGGGGAGCCCAGAAGGAGTGACCAACTCTCTCCCAGGGAAAGCTGGGGGCAAAGGCTTCACAAGGAGGAGACTCTGCTGGGCTCTAAGGCCTTCAGCAGGCGGACGAGGCGAATGAGGGCATTCCAGGATGAGACACCAGCAAGTGCGAAGTGACAGAAGTGGGAAAGAACATTCGGGAATTTTGAGTGGTTTAGCGGGTGGAGAGTGGGAGAATTTGAGGCTGGCAGGATAGGGCTAGATCACAAAGCACTGAGAACTTGGGAGAGAATAAGCTCCACAAAGATAAGCATCTTGACTGCCTTGCTCACCACTGTCTGCCCTGCTCGCCACTGTCTGCCCTACACCTAGGACAGTGTCTGGACATGGTAGACATTCAATAAATATTCATTGAGTAAGTGAAGGAATCATGAGTGCCTGGCAAGGAGGCTGGTGCTGAATCAATCCCTCTGTCACCCACCTTGATTTCATTGTTTTCCAGCATAAACATTCTTCAAATTCCCATCAGCCTTTCAATAAAATTCATATTCTCTGCTGCTATTCAAGGCTTTACTTAATCTATAGTATCTCCCACCACCTTCTCCAACTGCATGTTCTGAGTCAGGAATTGGCAAATTACAGACAGTGGCCAAATCTGGCCCACCATTTGCTTCTGTAAATACAGTAGTCCCTCCTTATCCACAGTTTCAATTTTCGCGGTTCTAGTTACCTGTGGTACAGTACAGTAAGGTATTTTGAGAGAGAGAGAGACCACATTTAAGTAAGTTTTATGACAGTAGAGTGTGATAATTATTCTACTTTCTTATGAGTTGTTAACCACTTATTGTACCTAATTTATAAATTAAACTTTATCATAGGTATCTATGTATAGGAGAAAACATAGCATGCAGAGGGTTTGGTACCTTCCATGGCTTCAGCATCCACTGGAGGTCTTGGAACTTATCCCCTGTGGATAAAGGGGAACAGCTGTAATTTTTATTGGAATACAGCCAAGCCCGCTTTTAACAAACATATTGTCTATTGCTGCTTTTGTTCTATAAGGCAGAGCTGAGTAATTGCAACAGAGATCATATGGCCCACAAAGCGGAAAATATTTACTACCTGGCCCGTAATGGAAAAAGTTTCCCAACCCTTGTGCTAAGTCTTTGGACAGAGCACTTAACATAGTAGATGCTCAATCCATATAGTATTCAACATATAGTTGTTGAATGAACGCATAAACAAGTGTGTGAACGACAAGTTAAATGAGTGAATGGAGCCCAAGTCTCACCTGTACACATTCCCCTTGTTTTCTGGCTCACACCTTGCCCTACATGCTGTTATCATCTCTCAGGCCTGGGCAAAGCACTGCCTGGTGATCTTTCAACAAGACAGAGCAGAGGACAGGGCTGGACATCCTCCATCCCCACCCCCAGCCCACACACAGGGCCAAGCAAGGTAGACCCCAGCAAGCTTGGGCCCTGGGAACAGAGGTAGGTCTGAGACTGCAGAGCTAAAGCAACCCATGGGCCCAGCTGTATGTGGATATGTACGGGACTCCAAATGCGGCCTTGCCAGGGCTGGCAGAGGTGACTCGCCCAGCCTTGGGTATTAGTCAGGATACATACAGGTAGAGTCTGACAGAAAACCCAAGAAGAAGGGGTTTGAACAATCAGGAAAATGGATCGTCTCCCAAGGAGAAGCCCTGGGTGGCCTTGGTTAGTTCAGTGCCTCTCCACCCCATATCCTCCACATCTGGCTGGTCATCTAATGCCAGATTCCTCGAGGTGCCCAAATGGCTCCTGCAGTTCCAGATCCTACATGCTGACAACACTTAGAGGCGGAGGAGAGGCAGGGACAGATGCTTCTTGGGCTTATTTTTAAGAAAGTAGAAAACTTTACTGGAAACTCCACCACCATATTTATCTCCATGTCTCATTGACAAGAGGTAAATGATGACCCATTTTGAAAACCATTACTGGCGAGGAGAAAGGAATCATTGTGATGAACACAGATTAATCAAGATTTACTCCCCGAAGCAGGGGAAGGATAGAGTCTTAGCTCTGGAGACAGGAAAACGTGAGTTCCAATTCTGTCTCTACCACTTTGTAGCTTAACATGAATCACTGAATAGCTTGATGTGAATCATTTAATCAGCTAATGATATAATCGAGTCTCAGCTTCCCATCTGTAAAATGGGCTCAGTGATAATGTCTGGCCCATAGACATGGTGTGCAATAATTTAAAGCAAATAAGCCTGGCAACATAACAAGATGGCATCTCTACAAATAAGACATAAAAAAGTTAGCTGGAAGCCAGGTGCAGTGGCTCACACCTGCAAACTCAGCACTTTGGAAGGTTGAGGTTCAAAACCAGCCTGGGCAAACTGGGTAGAGTGCTGGGAGTTCAGTCCCAGCACTTTAGAAGGCTTGAGCCTAGGAATTCAGGACCAGCCTGGGCAACATAGAGGGACTGATCTCATTTCTACAAAAAATGAAAAAATTAGCCATGTGTGGTGGTGTGCACCTGTAGTCCTGGTTACTTGGGAGGCTAAGGTAGGTAGGTCTCTTGAACCCAGGAGGTTGAGGCTGCAGTGAGCTATGATTGCACCACTGCACTCCAGCCGGGGAGACAGAAAGATACTCTGTCTCAGATAAATAAAAAAGCATCTAGTACAGTTTCTGATACACTTAGCAAATATTCTTTTCTTTTCTTTCTCCCTTCCCTTGATCTGCACACTAACCATGCCCCACTGGCTCCTTCCTAGCTGTCTTTTCTGCTTTAAGCCTTCTTTTTCATGTCTGATGTTTATTAAAAAATTTTTTTTAAAACCTAAATGCAGGAATTTACATTTATCCCTTTTACATGTTTTCAGCCTATTATTTCAACCTGTCAAGATGCTTTTGAATCTTGATTCTGCCATCCTTTCTGTTAACAATCCCTCTGGCTTTGTGTCAACTGCAAATTTGATAAGCACATCTTCCCTTCGACTTCAGGCAAGTTGCTGAGAAAAGGGTTGAGGTGGACAAGGTCAAGGGCTGAGCCTTGGGGTATTGTTGGAGATGCCTGCTGAGCTGACATCGTGGCCCCACCTGCTTCCCCGGCACCTGAACCATTAGGTAGGCAACACTTCACCTTCTAATTCAGGGACCAAGCGGCTTTGACACTCGAATGGCCACACTGTGCCTTTTGCCAAAGGCACCCACTCATCCCTCCTCTCTTAGTTGTCCCTCCAGGATGGGAATCCAGTTGGGCACAGCTTAGCCTTGGTGAACTCATGCTGGCTTCTAGAGATTGTTGCTTTCCCTTCTGTAAGTCCTCATGCTTAGAAATTCACCAGAGATTGTTATCAAACTTGCCAGCCTGTTGTTACTGGGATTTAATGTTTTGTTTTCTTTTAAAAATCAGAGTATGGGCTGTCAATAATTCAGCATCTCTTCACTTGCTATCATCCCTCAAAGATGCCTGCCTGCCAGGCGTTCTGTACTTGCTTCTGAGCTTCTTGCCCTGGGACCTTGTGTCTGGAGAATTGAACTCAGAAGACCAGAGTTTCTTGGGCTTTACATGTGTTGAGTCCAATTCCCTTCTCTTCCCTCCCCTTCTTTCTTCCTTCCTGCCCTTTCTGCCTTTCTCTCTCTCTCCCTCCTTTCCTTTCTCTTTCTTTCTCTACTGAAATAAAACTTTTGAGATTTTTTTTCCCCCATGTAACACAATAAAGACATATTCTCTGTAGAAAATTTAGGAAATATCTACCTCTGAGACATTACCTGATTTACAATTTAGTGTACCCTCCACCTATTTTCTAGGTGTAGTCTGTGTTAGACTGTTGAGACATATGATAATACAATTTAAATATATCTTATAAAGATTTTCAAAATATTTTATACCACAGTTTTTCTCACACAAAGGTAATAAAATAAAAAGTAGTACATGCTCATAATAGAATGTGAACTGTCTAAGCAAATTTACATCCTGTTATTTAATAATTTATGTATGTTTGTATTTATTTGAGACGGAGTCTCGCTCTGTCACCTAGGCTGGAGTGTAGTGACACCATCTTGGCTCACTGTAACCTCCACCTCCCAGGTTCAAGTGATTCTCCTGCTTCAGCCTCTTGAGTAGCTGGGATTACAGGTGTACACCAACATGCCTGGCTAATTTTTTTTTTTTAATTTTTAGTAGAGCTGGGGGTTCACCATGTTGGCCAGGCTGGTCTTGAACTCCTGACCCTCAGGTGATCTGCCTACCTCATTCTCCCAAAGTTGCTGGGATTCCAGGCGTGAGCCATCATGCCTGGCCTATTTATTTATTTATTTATTTATTTATGTATTTTTTGAGACGGAGTCTTGCTCTGTCACCCAGGCTGGAGTGCAGTGGCACGATCTCGGCTCACTGCAAGCTCTGCCTCCTGGGTTCACGTCATTCTCCTGCCTCAGCCTCCCCAGCAGCTGGGACTACAGGTGCATGCCGCCACAGTTTTTTTGTATTTTTAGTAGAGATGGGGTTTCACCGTGTTAGCCAGGATGGTCTCAATCTCCTGACCTCGTGGTCCCCCTGCTTCGGCCTCCCAAAGTGCTGGGATCACAGGCGGGAGCCACCACGCTCCGCCTTTATTTATTTTTTACTTAACATGCCAGCATGCAGTTTCCAAGCTCTTACAGAGTCTGGAGGCGTTTTGATGGCTTTGTGAGAGTCCGTAGACTGGACGTTCCGCAGATTGTTTAAATTGTCTCTTGTTTGGGGCCCTCCTTTTGTTTCTGGTTTTTCATTAAACAACACTGTAATAATTTGTGCATGCCTTTTTTCTCTACTGAAGGTTCCTTCCTTTAGACAGAATTCCAGGAATGGATCAATTATCTCTTAACTGTGTTTGATTGACACTTTTGGGTTTGAAGACCCTCCTCCGTGACAGAGACATTTGGAGCTCAGTGAAGAGGTGAGGTGTTTCTGCTTCCTCCCTACCACCCCGTCCCATGCCACCATCCGCTCCAGCTGGCAGATTCTTCTTGCTCCCAAGACAGATCAGAAGCCCTTCGGGTTGCGAACAACATGGCTATTGTGTGTTTTTTCAATCTCTCCTGACTTGAGTCTGGGTTCACCCTCTTCTGATGATTTTTCTCTTCCACGAAGACTTGTTTAACTAGTTCTTGTGAAGGCAGACTCTATTCTTTTCCACTTCATTCCCAAAACTCTTTTGTCAAAGAAAATAAAGATCTCGCCAAGGGTTTCCAGAGAAAGCTTGGGAGATGAAAAATAATTGAAGGCCTCTCTAGCTCCTGTCCCCTTTCTTAATGATTTTATCACCACAGGGTAAGTTTAGGCCTTTCTGCCATTCCTTTGACACTGACACCTCTGATACCTTAGCTAGGGTCCAGCCACTGCCATCTTCATCAAGAAAAGGCTAAAATTATTTGCTCCTTAGCTTCTGGGTGGAATCAGAGGACTGTGAAGGGTGGTGGGGAGAACCCTCCTGGCTGAGCTGACCCAGACCACCTTGATGATGGTGAAGATGTGAACTTAGCTCATCTGTGTGGGCAGGTATGGAGCAAGAGTTTTGTCCATAGGCTGGGGCAACCTGTCCCCAGTGAACGGGGCTCCCCTGATGCTAAGCACCACGGGGATGATGTCTGTGCTATCCACCAAGTTTTATGTTCTTCCTGCCAGACTCTTCTTCCTCTAACAGCACCTACCATTGGGTTTGTCCTTCTAGCACCAGGCACCTCACAGGCCAGGTCTAGTTCTACCATACCACATAGTCTGTGTTGTGCTCCTATGAGCTGTGCCAGGCATAAAAAGAAAAGGCACCTCCAAGAAAAGGCGCCTCCTAGACTGTCACTTTTAAGGAGTAATGAGGGAATTGAATGGGAAGAAGGGGTTTGGGGGCCTTTGAGTAAATGATCTGGAAAACTAGGGAGCCATTCAGTTCCCAGAATATAGGTCAACTGTTGGTTGGCAAAGACGGGACTCACCACATGCCCCTGTCTAAGGCAGTTTGGCATGGTGGGAGAAGACTCCCAAGAGGGGGTTAGAATGCCCGGTTCCTGAGCTTAGTAGCTGTGTAATTTTAGGCAAGTCACTTATTCTCTCTGACCTTCAAAAAAAGAGAGAACTTGACCTAGATAGGTGGTTCTCAGTGTTTAGAGTTTCAAGACTCTGGTGATGACTTATTCTGTTTTTATTATTCATTGCTTGAGAAGAAATGTCTGTGACTTTGGGAATGCTGCAGGTGTAAGCTTTGCTGGAAGGCATCCCTCATGCTGGTATCCTAGAGGTGTCTGAAGCAAGGTTCAGGGTCTGCAAGAACTCCAGGAAGCCTCTCTTCTCCTGCTTCCCCTTGTATTCTCCTCCAAAGACTATAAGTAAAAGGGGACAAGGGACTGGGGGGATGGGAGATAGGGGATGAAGGGATAGGGGAGGATGGGGTAGGAAGATGAGAGGATGAAAGAATGGGGGATGAGGGGAAGGGAATAAGGAGCTGGAGGATGGGATTGGGGGATGAGGAGCATGGCTATGTAAGCGATAAGATGGTGTTGCCTGTCCTCTTTATCATCTTCCTTTTCTCATGTCCTTGCTTCATGGGATACGCTATTTTTGGTATAATCCTTCAAAGCAATGCTATGCAAGGTGGCCAGAAAGGTTGTTGTCTTGTAGCTGTTCCCCTTTAAGAAGAGAGGGTCCAGTAGCACCCATACCCACCACACCTACCCCAGATGGAAATCAGGAGAATATCTCCCCAGTCTCAAACTCCAGGAGAAAATCTCAAAGACCAGATGGAGCTGGTTTCCTAGGGGCAGGAAGAAAGGAGAAAGGAAAAGGCGAAGTAGAAGAAACTCTCAGGCCCCCACCCGAGGCTGCCTGTCACCCAGCCTGATGGCTCCTCCATATGCCAGGGCTCAGAAGACACTGCAGAGTCCCTGCTGAAGACTGTCCATGTGCTGACAGATCAGGCACCAACAAGGCTGCGGCAGCCAGGAAGCACACAGATAGCCCAGATAGGCCTCCAGACAGGGCAGAGGGGCAGCAATTCCTTGGAAAATGGAGAAGCAGGGAAGGCAAACAAGTCTTGGTGGGGTTGTAGTGTAAAGAAAAGACAGGTAGAGGGGCAGATAAAAGGGAAGTAGGGGACACAGACAGGGGTCCTTAGTAGAACCTGGGCAGAAAACTCCCGACCATGAGGACTGCCAACCCACGAGCAGGGGTGGATGGGCAGCCATGCCTCCTGCCTGGATTCTAACCTGGGCTCCTGGAGTCGCCCTCTGCTCAACTTCAGGCATATCCGTCCATTCTCTGAGCCTCAGTTTCCTCACCTGTGCAATGAGGAGGGGCAGAGATGAGGAGGTAGAGTCACCAGTCTGCAAAGCTCCCTTCAGCTCCATCTCAGGTTCTCCCATGCCTGGTGGCCCCCTCTCTGTGTGGCCCCTGGGGAGGCCCCCAGCCCCAGCAGGCTTGCAGCAGCCTAGGGACTAGCGCCCCATTTCCTAGATGTAACTACCCATTACATGGAGCCAATCTCTACCAAGCTGGGGCTCTGGCAGCTTTATTATAAGTTTATTACATGCTAATTCAAGCAAATAAATTTGCCCCAGCTGTGAAGCAGAGGAGATTAATAACCTCAAAGATTACTTTGCTGCTTTGATGAGTTTCTTGAGCAGAGTATATTTAGGAAGAGCAACTAGATTAGTCAAAACCCCCTTTAATTATTAGTGACACTGTGCAAACGACTCTATATGACTGGAATACCAACTACTTAACTCCCTGACCTTCATATTCAAATAAACACATTTTATTATAGCAACATGCCTTCTGAGTCCACACACCATGGCAACTGCCGGCCTGAGGACCTGGCAATGGGACAGCTGGCATGTGGACTCCATTAAGGGTTGGATGATGGCCTTGAAGGTGTATGTCCCGCTTTCCCCGTCTTCATCCCTGGACTGGCTCAGGGCCAGAGGATGCTCTGGATGTCCTGGAGCTAGAAGAATCAATTCTCAAATGAGGGGAAATGACTTGCCTAAAGTCATGCAGTGAATCAGCCATATGGCCTCTATGGCTCTGCCACCTGGATCTTCCACTCCAAAATCAGTTTTGCAGCAAAACGTTGGGTCTGCCTCCTGTAGAAACTATGAAGGTGATGAAGTTCAATTCCAGCTTCCTCTTAACACTCACCCCTACGCAGGTATAGGAAGCTTTTGTGTGGCTCCATTTTAGCACTCTTCCTCCATGAAGCCTTGAGCTGTTTGGAAATCCCACCTACTCAGGCTCAGAGAATGAAGCGTAGAGGAGTCGTTTCACCAGGCCTGCTGGTATCTCCTGCCAGGGAAGGAGTGTCCCGTATGTTAATCCACTGCTACACCAGAAACCCAGCAGAAGATTCTTACCCAGGTCCCATCTCTGAATTCGTTGTTTTTTTGTTTTTTATTTTTTTTTAAGAATCTTAAAATTAGTTTATTTATTTTGAGACTGGGTTATGAGACTGGCTAATTTTTGTATTTTTGATAGAGATGGGGTTTTGCCATGTTGTCCAGGCTAGTCTTGAACTCCTGGGCTCAAGCAATCCACCCACCTTGGCTTCCCAAAGTGCTGGAATTACAGGTGGGAGTCACCGTGCCTGGCTCCCTTCCCTGAATTCTAACAAGCCGATGAAGGAGGCACTACCACTGTATTTTCTAGGTGAAGAAACTAGGGCTCAGAGGATGTAAGCAATGTGCCCTGAAAAGCTCTTCCCTCATATGTCTACCTGGAAAATACCCCTGGTCTTTCCTGGTTCAAGTGTGACTTCCTTTGTGACGTTTGTCTGTGTGCTGTTCCCTCCACACTATCCCGGCATGGAGTCTATTCAGTGGTGCTGACTTACTTATGATTTACCTCCCTGATTCTATGGCCCCTTGAAAGCAAGAACTGGGTGGGTCTTTTTTATCTTCATCTCTTTAAATGCTGGCCGGAAGCCTGGTTTGTATAAGTGCTCAACCGCCATTGACAAAAACTTGAAATCGTTCTAGACAATCTTGACCATCTGGGTGTGCGATGCAAGGCCACCTGTCCCAAGTCTGACCCTGCTGATTGGCAATTTGGAAGAAAAAACAACAGCCCTAGTTCCCTGATACTACTCAACAAAAATTTTACATGTAAAAGGAAAATATGATATGAAAAGAACTGTAGAAAATAAAGTTGAACATGTATCTCAACTCAACTGGAAAATGCCTTTTTCAGTGTAGAAACCAAGGCAGAATTCATAAGAGATAGATTTGGCTATCAGTGGGATAGAAATGGAAGTTGTGTGTGCAACTTCTAGGTCCTGCCCTTCCAGAGAGTTGGACTTCCTGTCCCCTTTTCTCCTTGCTGGCTGGTGTGGGGCTGGGAGGGCAGAATCGGGCGCAGCTGTGTAGATTACAGGATGAACACCATGTGTTGAGAGTACTGGAGAAAGAAGATCCGTTTGGAGCCATCACATCAGCTCTAGAGGGCTTATACTTGAAATATTAAGTGAGAATTCTATCTTATTGCTATTTTTGGGTCTTTGTTACCGTACAAAGCCCGTATTTGAATTATATCATATCTTCATATTGATATGAAGAACTGAGAATTGGCTAGAGTGTTGATATTGCAGAACATTAAGATTCCGGTGCCTACAATACTCTGGGCATGTTTAGAAACTGTTCAAATTCTAATAGAGGGAATTTGAAGGTCTCTTTTAAGATATCTTGTTTTGTAGATGCCACTGGAACCATGCAAAAACAAATATCCTTACAGTTGTAAAATAAAATTATTTTTATAAAGTAATCCATAAATGTTTTTCTAAGAAGTCTAAATCATGAAAGCAAAATGAAAAAGAGAAACCTATGTATTAATTGGTACTATAGCGTAATTACACAGAAATAACTATTTCAAGTGATTTAAAGACAAAGTAATTTGATTATCATCCCAAGTTGATATAGCTTAATAAAAATATCTGTGAAAAATTCTAGAACTGTTTATCAATATATGCACATTGGTGATGACAGTGCTGGTATTGTTAATCTGAGACTACTGGATATATAGTGTGATCAAGGAAGTGAATAATTATGTTGCTTTCATTGGGAATTGTGACTTTCAGTGTGAAAGAAAGGATATACAGATGTAAGACTGATGAAGCTAAGGATAAGCTCTGTAATCCTGAATCTAAATTGGTAGTATCAATATGAATTCAAGAGATATGTCATTATTTTCTAGTTCTGCCCATGGTCTGATTATTTTTTATTCCATCAAAAAGACTACGGAACAATAGCCAACCCAGTAACAATGAACACCAGCTTATGGCCTCTAACTACTGTTACCGCCTAAATGGGGATTTGGGCTTTTTGGAGAAATGACAGTTTCCAGTTTGGGGGTACAACACATACAAGATGAGCCTAGAACATCTTGTTATATCAGAAGCCATCAAAGATTACTAGGGAGTAGCAAGTTGAAGAGGCTCCTACTGGCCAAAGATAAGACAATTTGATCATCAGTAAAAATAAATGCACTGGACTGAAACACATCAAATATGTTTCAATCCATGAATTCATAATATTTTTTAAGAGGCAAAAGAAAAATCACTCATTGATCATTCCTGGGAGATGTTAGGGAACCTATTCATAATTTTGAAAACTAGAAAATAAGGAGAAAGAATCAAGCACCTGCTTTTCCTACATGAACCACAAAGTAAATGAATGGTTGATGAGAAGGAGGATCTCTTCATATGAAGAATGAGAAATAGAGTAACATCATTTTACAACTCTTAATGAAATGATGGATAATTGGTTATCATGTACTATCTGGTGGAAGAACACGGCACTACCTATGAAGTTTTATTGCCAAGAAACTGAATCTGAATGTTATGAAACCTCTAGGTTTAACTATCAATTTCTTGTGAAGGAGAAGGAAAAACATTTAAGGACACTGTGGAGATGCAGTCCACAAAATCCCAGCTGTGAAAAGCCTAAAAAACTAAGAACCCCACCTTTTCGATGAGCAAAGTAGATGTCTATGTTGGGGTAGGCTGGGGAGGCAGTGGCATGGGTGGCATCAGTCCAGCCTAGGATGTCAGAGACTGAGAGAAGAATGGTGTCCCTATGGGGGGCAGGTGGCAGCAACCTAGGGTGGCTGTCAGAGCCCAGGGTAAAGAGAGGATTTACAAGCGTCTACATGGTGTGGCACAGGGGGTTAGAGTCCAAGGAATGTGAGGAGTGTGTCCACATGCGAGAAGCATCCTGGTGAGGGGATGCAGTGGAGCATAATGTGCTAGAGCTGGAGAGAGCTAAAGGGAGCATCTACTTGGGAGGGGTGGTGACAACTGTGGCCTTATGTGGAATTTTACAGTCAAAGCAGGGTAAGGAGAGTGTCCATGTGAGGGTCCCCAAAGGTGATGGGAGATGGGTTACACATTTAGGTTTATTCTATAAGCAAATATGTTGAGGATAATGGGAGCCAGGACTCTCACTGTCTGAGAAGGAGTTACAAATATGGAAAAAAGGAACATAGGAATGAATTCTGTGGTGTTGGATTGGAATTAGAGGTGTTAAGTTGAATTTATAATTTTCTATACATGTTTATATATACATGGATGTAAAGGTGGGTATAAATGTGTATAAATACGTATCTAGGTAGTGTATGTGTGAGAGGGAGAGAATGTTGTGCATGTGTGTATTTTTTAGCTCTGTCCATTGAGAGGGCCTAAGAGAAGTGATATCCCAATACCAATGAGCACATCTAGTACCCATATCTTCATTTCTAAAAGCCATTCTCCACTAAAAAGAAGCCAAAACCAGGCGCCTGTAGTCCCAGCTACTCGGGAGGCTGAGGCAGGAGAATGGCGTGAACTCGGGAGGCGGAGCTTGCAGTGAGCTGAGATTGCACCATTGCACTGCAGCCTGGGTGACAGAGCGAGACTCCATCTCCAAAAAAAAAAAAAAAAAAAAAAAGGCAAGCCAAAACTCCTTGGAGAAATGGATGACTTTGGACCCTGGGCAGACAAAGAATAAGAGGAGCTTAGAATATCTTGTGCCAGAAGAAAAGTACTCAAGAACTGATGAGGATGTGTTGAAGGGACACAGAAGCCACCTTGAGGGGCTCCCACTGGCTAAATCAGGGAATATTTAAATATAAAAATAAATAGTGAAAATAACCAATTATAATTCTTTAATAATTCCCAAATCCACACTAATATAAAAAATAAATTTCCCTTAGAATAAAATAACAACTAATAAGTGTAGAAGAAAAGATGCAACTAGAAAATCACCATTTAGCTACCATGATAGTGATAATTCAGCTAGGGAGTATTCATTGATGCTAAACTTGGTCAGTGAAAGTTTGATGAGGAGTGGATATTTGTATACATAGTCTCAAAGTATCTCCCCAAAATATATTTATTAACCACAAGGAAAAAAAGAGTAAATTTGTCCTGATACAGCCTAGCATATTTAAGTGATCAAAGTGAAAATCACTAGTAACAGGACAAATAGAAATTGTGTATCACCTAGTAAGACCAATGAGAAGAACACAGCCTCTCTTCTGTAATACTCCTGCTAAAAGGCACGGACTGATTCCGATCATGATGAAACATCAGAAAACCCAAGTTCAGGGACTGTGTTAGTCCATTTTCATACTGCTATGAAGAAATACCCAAGCCTGGGTAATTTATAAACCAAGGAGGTTTAATTGACTCACAGTTCAGCATGGCTGGGAGGCCTCAGGAAACTTACAATCATGGTGGTAGGGGAAACAAACACATCCTTCTTCAAATGGCAGCAGGAAGGAGAAGTGCCAACCAAAAGTGGAAAAGCCCCTCATAAAACCATGAGATCTCGTGAGAACTCACTCACTATCACAAGAACAGCATGAGGGTAACCACCCCCATGATTCAATTACCTCCCATCTAGTCCCTCTCCGACACATGGGGATTATGAGAACTACAATTGAAGATGAGACTTGGGTGGGGACACAGCCAAACCATATCAGGGACTTTGAAAAATAATATGCCTATAATCTTCCAAAGTGCTAAGTCATGAAAGTCAGTGAGGGTGATGAACTATTCCAGATTGAGGGTCACTAATGAGACATGACAATAAGATGTAATGCATGATCCTAGCTTGCATCTTTTGCTCTAAAGGACATCATTGAGACAACTGATGAAACTTGAATGGGTCCATGGATTATCCAGAAGGAATGAGTCAATGTTAATTTCCTAATTTCATGGTTGTATTATGATTATGTAGGAGAGTACACACAAGTATTATTTGCATGTTTGCGTGTACCTGGAGTTGCCAGTGGTGATGGGACATCATGCCAGCCATTCACTCTCAAATGGTTAAAGGAAAAAAGTCCTTTGTTACTATTCTTACAAAATTTGTTTGTAAATTTGAAATTATTTTAAAATAAAAAATATATTAGCATTAAAAAAGCAAGTTGTTCATAATGACCAAAAAGTAGAAACAGCCGAAAAGTACATCAACAGGTGAGTGGATAAATAAAATGTGGAATATTATTTGGCAATAAAAAGAATGAAGTACTGATCCATGCTACAAGATGAATGACCCTTGAAAACATTATATACAAGTAAAAGAAGCCAGTCACAAAAAAACACATATTGCATGATTTCATTTACATGAAATGTCCAGAACAGATATATCTACGGAGACCAGAAAATAGATGAGTGATTACCAGGGAATGGGGGAAGGGGGTAAATGGAGAATGAATGCTGATGGGTATGAGTTTCTTTTTGAGGAGATGAATATGTTCTAAACTTGATTGTGGTTATAATTACACAAGTCTGTGAATATACAAACAACATTGAATTGTATACTTTAAATTAAATGGGTGAATTATATGGTTATAGAAATTCAATCTCAGTAAATCCACTACCAAAAAAAAACTAGATACACATGATTCAGCAATATATATATTCCTGTGTAATCCTAATCTGTGAGATCTGGGGGGAAAATGAACCTTCTACCGAATTTAGTTAAATTCAGTATGTATTTGTTGAGCACCTTTTTTTTCCCACCATGTTCTGTGCTAGGAGCTTGAGATTCAGAACTAGGAAGCACATGGCATCTTTGCCCTCCAGGAGCTCAGGCAGTTCCACTGCTGTGGGATCGCTGCTGTCACAGAAGGAAGCACAGGGGCTGTGGGGGCCCAGGAGGAGACACTCCATCTGACTGCAGCATCCTGGTAAGCTTCCCCAGGGGATATGACTTAGAGCTGAGCCAAGAGAGTGAGGAGGTGTCTGCTGGGTGGAAGAGGCTATTGCAGGGAAAGGATATTGCAGGCAGAGAAAGCAGCATGAACCACAGGATAGACACCAGGCACTGCACGATGTATTTGGGAAATGGCAAGTGGTTAGGTTGGAGGGGTGGGGCAGGTGGGCAGGTGCCCCAGGATGGAGGCCATTGTGTGCCAAGGTAAAGGGAGGCCCTGATGGGCAGAATCCACCCTGTGGTCAGGAAAACAGCAACAGAAGGTCATTTTCAGCTTCCTGAATGCTAATAGTAGCAGGGAATTATGAGACAATTGACGGTGCCCATTGGAGCAGAGCAGAGGCCACAGTCCTGAGACTGTCTGTTCCTCTGTGGGTTAACTGGCCCTGCCCCTGGTGCCCTGCTGAGCTATCCAGGCCAAAGCCTCTTCTGTCACTATGGATCACCCCCCAGAATTTGGTCTCGCTAGCTCGGTTCCCTGGAGTCTGGCTGTCACTTGATTCCCCTGGAAGCCAGCTGCTGTGCTGTGGAGGAGGCGGGGAGCAGGGTTTCAGGGACGGATCTTCTTTGTGCAGAGCTCACATCCTGCTCCTGGCTCCAGATGGAAGTGTCAGCTCCCTCCCTAGCCAGAAGACGGGCTCTGAAGCTGTCAGGCCAAGCTGGCTCACCTCAGAGGCTCCTGGGAGGAGGGGAGGGGAAGAAGGGAGGCAAATATAGAGCCCCTCTGATTCTCTGCAGGAGCACAGCTCAAGGTGTCCCAGGTCAGGAGTGGGGTGGCGGGGAGGCTGCAGCAGGGCAGGAGGAGTTTGTATCTCAGGGTTGTTCGGCAGAAGATTTTGAAGAATATTTACCTTCTTATGCCTCTTCTTCCTCATGGCAAAGCCTGAGGGATTCTTAGAAAACCTACCCAGTCTCTGGTATAGTTGGCATTATAATTCTCATTTCACAGAAGCAGCAGCTGAGCTGGTACAGATAGGTAAAGGTCAATAACCTGGCTTTAGACCCCAAGGGCAGCTGATTCCAAAGCCCGCATAGTGCAGGATACAGGACAGAAGAGATTTGAAGATCCTCCCAACTGAGGAGAACCAAGAGAAAGGTCACAGGAATTCTGAAAGCCATCAGCAGACCCTGAAGGTGCCCAGAAATGCTTCATGGTGGGTAAGCTGGGGTTCTACCACCAAGAGTGGGCTAAAGAATGGCTAGATGGTGCATTCATTCATCCATTGCGTACATTTTTATTTAGGGCCTGCTATGTACCAGGAACTCTTCTCTGCTAGCCCGCAGCCTTGCAGGGTTCCAGGTGCCAGAGATACAAACTTGAATAAGCTACTGTGTGTACTTGCCTGGAGGCTGGGAGGGAAAGGGGCAGGTAACCCCAAACCACAGTCCTGTGTTAGAAACTGCAGAAGTAGATGCAAGCACTATATTCAATGGGCAAGTGAGGGTGAAGGCTCCCCAGGGGAGGCAGGCAGGGAGCTCAGGTAGGTACTCACTGCATTCTAGAATGTATCCCCATTCTGGGCTTGGTCACACTTGATTTTGTCAGCACCCTGAGAGTAGATCCTTCTCTGCTCACTTATTGAGCACAGAAAATGGAGGGGCAACTCCAGAGGGCCGGCTCGTTGACATCATCCAGATCTACCTGGCAGGCCAGATTATAACCAGAAGGCTGCTTGGCACGTTTTCAATCAGAACAAGGGGAGCTGGATGGAGTAAATGTTTAACTGCATCAACGAAGGTCGGCGGGTGCATCTGCCTCCCAATAGGGAAGGTCTGAGCACAGGACAAGAATACTAGAAATCCATCAGCCGAGCCCTGCTTCTGTCTCCACGTTGCACACGCCCAGCCGACTGGCCGTGACACCTGAAGTTCATTGTTTAAGACTCCTCTCCCCAGGAGATGAACGCTGGCCTGGAGCCTCTCCTTTGATCTTGCTTTCATGGCTAAATGACACTCCTCTCTGCCTACCTCCCATTTTATAGTTTGATTCCTCAAGAGAGATCTTGATCCTTCATTTGCAAGCACTTTTAGGAAAGCCTCACAGTAACTAACCCTCCTATCAACACACCCAATAACCAATTCATCAAACGACCCACTCCACCAAAGTTACCAAATTTGAACTCGCACATGCGCACACAAACCCCCCCAACATCCCCCCTCACACACACAACTTGTTTCTTTTAGCTATGGGCTCTACTGCAATTCTTTGCAAGAGAAAATTGTCCCACACCTTGTCTGTGACAGAACGGAGAATTGTTTTGCATGACATGATCTATAGCCCTTGGGGGAGGTTAGATTTTTCCAGCACTGTTCCCTCGGTGCCTTTTCACCACACATTCCTTCATCACACCTGATCTAACAGTGTGGTTTAGACACCCTTCTCCTGCTTCTGATGTCTCTACCACAGAAGAAATCTCAGAACTGGCTTTCATGGAAGTAGCTCTTTTAATTGGCAAGTTTGAGATACAACTCTGACAAGTGGTTGCAACCAACTCATCTGAGAAGTTGCTTTATCATCTCACGGGGTGGCAGAGCAGGCTCGGCAGGGCTGTGGGGACCTGGGGCTCCAGCATTCTGGAGCCTTCAGACTCCTCTCACCCATCATTCTCCCCAGTTTCTGCCTCCAGCCTCCCCATCCACCCCCTAATTTCCACCGCATGTGCCTTTAGTCCCACTACCACGCTGAGCTGTGTTCTGATCTGAAGCTGTCTTTCCTTAGCAGAGAGTCCCTATTTCTTCCCAGCAACCTCCATCTGTTGTGAGGAAGCCAAAAAAAAAAATAAATGAAAAGCACATGACTACAACTCCACAGAAATCTTTCAAGGCTATTAAAATTGTTTCATTCAACACAGATAGCTGAAAACTTTTTAAATGATCATAAAAAGCAAGATTCTAGTGAACTCGTTCCTTTTGGCAGATTGGACATTTGGATGACTGGTCATTTGGTATAGTGGCCTGCCGCCACATGAAGTTGACAGACAGACCCTGGATGGACATAGTGGGCAGGTGGGTGGGGAAGGCAGCCCAGAAAAGGGGCTGCTTGAGCTGAAGGAAGAGGAGCACCTGTATCTTGAGGCCACCTGGACTCAAGCTTTTTAACATATGGTGTGCCTCTCTGTTGTGTCCCCAAATGTAAGGTGGTTTGTTGTGAAGAAGAGTTCAGGTACCAAACTGTATCATACCCATTTTACACATACACTATCACGGACATCATATGTGCCATACCTATACACTATCACGTATATCACATATACGACACCTATGCATATCCACTATCATGCGTATTATTATTTTATTATTTTTTTTGAGATGGAGTTTTGCTCTTGTTGCCCAGGCTGGAGTGCAATGGTGTAATCTTGGCTCTCTGCAACCTCCGCCTCCAGGGTTCAAGTGATTTTCCTGCCTCAGCACCTCTGGTAGCTGGGATTACAGGCAGGCACCACCATGCCCAGCTAATTTTGTATTTTTTGTAGAGACGGGGTTTCTCCGTGTTGGTCAGGCTGGTCTTGAACTCCCAACCTCAGGTGATCCGCCTGCCTCAGCCTCCCAAAGTGCTGGGATTACAGGTGTGAGCCACCGTGCCCGGCCTATCATGTGTAATATATGCACTATACCTCTATGCTGTCATATGTATCATACACGTATACTACAAGCTATCCTATGTGTCATGTACTATATCTGTACATGATTATATGTATCATATGTATCATATCAGGAGCAGCACTGTCATTCACTTGTTTTCCCCTGTGCCTTCCTGGGAGACTCAGCTGTGGAGTTCCAGCTCACAGAGGTGACTGGGTCCCAAGGTCAGGTGGGTGATGCCAACCTGTCCTTCTCTTGTGGGTGCTTTGTGTGAGGCGTAATAAAGGGTGAGTATGGGGGTTTTAGGTGGCTTGAGGCAGGAAGGTCAGCCAGTCGCACAGATGGTGAGACCTGTGCTGTATCCGTGGCACGGTTTGTACTGGAGAAGCTGGAGTTCAAGATGCCAGGCTGGAGAGGTGGCAGGCAATGAGGCTGGAGTGCAGACAGGGCTGGATCAGAAGGATCTGGAAGCCTTCCTAGGGAGACTGGCAGTAGCCTGTGAGCCTATGTTTCTCAACTTTATCAGACCCACCACTCCCTTTATATAAAAACAGGATGAAATGCCCCCTTTTCTATCTTGAAAGAAAATCCACAAATAACATAACTTATGTATACATGTATTTTCAAAAAAACTGTATAATTCTTCTTAATATAAAGGGGAAATGTAAATTATTTAATAAAATAATATGGTTTTTTGTTTTGTTTTTTGAGTTAGGGTCTCATGCTGTTGCCCAGGCTGGAGTGCAGTGGCATGATCACGGCTCACTGCAATCTCTGCCTCCTGGGCTCAAGCGATCCTCCCACCTCAGCCTCCTGAGTAGCTGAGGTGGGACCACAGGTGTGCTCCACCATGCCCAGCTCATTTTTGTATTCTTTGTGGAGACAGGGTTTCACTGTGTTGCCCAGGCTGGTCTCAGACTCCTGGGCTCAAGCGTTCTACCTGCCTCGACTTCCCAAAGTGCTGGGATTATAAGCATGAGCCACTGCACCTGGCCTAATAAAAAATATGTATTTTAATATGTAAATATTTGGGAATGACCGTGCTAGAGGACATAATAAAGTAGTCAGACGCCTGCTCCTACATGTGCAGTCACAGTGCATGTGGCATTCTAAGTGCACACGGATACCAAGGGCCATTTGCTGTTGATGACTTGATTTTCTGAAATGGCAAATAACTGTTGGTGATATTCTGAACAAAATAGAGCATGCTTTTAATTTATGTGGTCGTTACACTCCTGCTAAAGTCGCTGTATACTGAAATTATGCAAAAAATATTTTGAGTTGATTGTCAAATAAAATTGGGCAAAAGGCCCAGGTGATTATAGATTGATTTTTCATCTCCATGGATATTGTGTGGGTCCCTTGAAGGGTACAAGGGACCCAGGACAAGTTGTCTCCATGTGGGATTGGCCCACACATTTTGGGCAGCCTCATCTCTGGCCCTGCCCCCTAAATGATGGCAGGGGTCTCCCATCATTGTGACCATCAACATGCCCCCAGAAACTTCCAAATGCCAGTGTTGAGAACCTCTTTGTGGGTATGGGGAGCTAATAAAGGGCTCGAGGGGCAATGTCATGGTTGAGCTGGTAGTGCAGAATGCCCACTCTGGCAGTGGTGGAGGGATGAGTGGGGCTGGGGAGGACATTAGTGGCTATTGTGTCACTTGAGAGTTCAGCAGAGGGAGGGCACAGGGGTAGGCCCCCAATCCGCAGCAGAGCCCTTCAAGAGTCCCCCACGATATCCATGTAGAGAAGAAACCAGTCTATAATCATCTGGGCCTTTTGCCTAATTTTATTTGACAGCCAATTCAAAGTGTTTTTTTGTGGTTGGGCATGGTAGCTCACGCCTATAATCCTGGCCGAGGCTGGAGGATCACTTGAGGCCAAGAGCTTGAGACCAGCCTGGGCAACATGTGAGACCCCGTCTCTAAAATAAACATTAAAAATATTTTTAAAAGTATTTTTGCATAATTTCAGTACACAGTGACTTTTTCAAGAGTGTAACTGCCACATAAATGCAGGGAAGAGCCTCTGGGTTTCTCAAATCCTCAGACAGATGGGCCCTGGATAAGTATGGGATGAGGGGCAGTCAAGGATGGGGTAGGGGTAGAATTTGGGCAGGGGCAAACAGAGATAGTCACTTTGGCTTGCAATGCCACAGAGCCAGGACCACTGGGTCCTTTGATAATGGAGCCTTTGGCCCTTTCTTTCTTTTTCATTTTCTTTTTTGAGATGGAGTCTCGCTCTGTCACCCAGGCTGCAGTGGAGTAGCACCATCCGGCTGACTGCAATCTCCACCTCCCAGGTTCAAGCGATTCTCCTGCCTTAGTCTCCCAAGTAGCTGGGATTACAGGCACCTGCCACCACTCCTGGCTAATTTTTGTATTTTTAGTAGAGATGGGGTTTCACCATGTTGGCCAGGCTGGTCTCAACCTCCTGACTTCAAGTGATCCTCCCGCCTTGGCCTCCCAAAGTGCTGGGATTATAGGCGTGAGCCACCGTGCCCACCTGCCTTTGATCCTTTCCCTAGGTCTCTGCCCTGGCTGACTCGGGACAACCCTACCCCCATCCCGCCTTCTATCCCTAGTTCCAATGCACAACCTCCTTCCCAGCCTTCTGCCTCCTGGGGAGGGGAAAGGGGATGTGCAGTGGCGGTAGGCTGGGCTATACAGCTGCCCCTGTAACTCATTTTTTATGTCTCAGTGCTGGAGGAGCTGCCCTGTGGTCCCGCTAATGTCCGAATGTTTGGGCATCTCCATTTCTTCTAGTTGGCTAGGTTGGCAGGGAGTGAGGGCAGAGGTGCTAGCCTCAGGTGGTTCTCAGGCAGACTTTCCAGGCTGGCCAGCACCATCTGCTTGATCTGGCTGCTGGGAACCACTTCTGGGGCATACCCAGAAGGGAGAGTCTCTGGCCTGAATGGTACTATTCTAACAGACAGCCCTTCTTGTTCCTGACTTACTGCCCCACTTCCACATGGTGGTGTATTCAAAGAGATTTCTACAGTCAAATATTATTGAAAGGTAATTTATGTATTTATTTTTATTTTTGAGATGGAGTCTTGCGCTGTTGCCCAGGCTGGAGTACAGTGGTGCAATCTTGGCTCACTACAACCTCCACTTCCCGGATACCAGTGATTCTTGTGCCTCAGCCTCCCGAGTAGCTGGAATTACGGGTACCCACCACCATGGCCTGGCTAATTTTTTGCATTTTTAATAGAGTCAGGGTTTCACCACATTGTCCAGGCTGGTCTTGAACTCCTGACCTCAGGTGATCCACCCACCTTGGCCTCCCAAACTGCTGGAATTAGAGGCATGAGCCACTGCGCCTGGCCCTTGAAAGGCAATTAAGTATTTCCCAAAGTGATTCAAAACATTTCAATTGGTGATTCTATCAAAATTTTCTCTCACCAGAGAGCTAGTGAGAGAGAAGGAGAGAGCAAGCATGTGTTTGTTTCTTCAGACTGCTAAACCAGAACACCACAGACCGGGGGGCTTAAACAACAGACATTTATTTCTCACAGTTCTGGAGGCTGGGAAATTCAAGATCAAGGCACCAGCGGGCTCAGTGTCTGCTGAGCACCCACTTCCTGGTTCACAGACAGCACTTTCTCACTGTATTCTCACACGGCAGAAAAGGGGCAAGGCAGCTTGTTGGAATTTCTTTTATAAGGGCATTCTTCCCATTCATGAGGGCTCCACTCTCATGACCTAATTACCTCCCAAAGTCCCCACCTTCAAATACCATCAAATTGGGGGTTTAGGCTTCAGCATATGAATTCGGGAGGGTATGCAAACATTCAGTCCACAGCAAAGCATATGGGCTTCTTAGATCTCATAACAACCTAATGGGGAAGATGCCATTATTCCCGCTTCATGTGCACGTACACATGTATATTTATAACTGTGGCAGCTGCCTCCTAACACTCTACTTCCTTGTTCTAAACCCAGCTCTGGTCTCTCCTGACCACCTTACATATCTGTTCATTTCTCTTTTACCTATTAAAGGGGATTCTGTCTTGGGCTTTTGGGCCTTTTCTGGGGAGGACAATTCTCCTCTTTACTCTTCACTTCAAATCTGCTCCACTGAGGCCCAAGTTAGCAAAGACCAAAATCTCCTTGGGAGGTGTGGGAGCAGGCTTTTTTTTTTTTTTTGAGACAGAGTTTCACTCTCGTTGCCCAGGCTGGAGTGCAGTGGGTATGATCTCGGCTCACTGCAACCTCCGCCTCTCAGGTTCAAGCAATTCTCCTGCTTCAGCCTCCCAAGCAGCTGGGATTACAGGCACCTGCCACCACGCCCAGCTATTTTTGTATTTTTAGTAGAGATGGAGTTTCACCACATTGGCCAGGCTGATCTTGAACTCCTGACCTCAGGTGATTTGCCTGCCTTGCCCTCCCAAAGTGCTGGGATTACAGACATGAGCCACCACACCTGGCCCAGGCTGACTTTTTGACAGGGTCATTCATTGCTTGTGGTGAGGTCAGCACTATCCCAATTAGACCTCCTATCACACCTGGCTTCCACTGACACACGTGGTCATACCTGCACTCTCACGGAAGCATCCACTTATGCTGTTTCCTACCATTTCCATCACTTAATTCTTTGATGAGCACTTTTATGGTTCTTCAATATCAAGTTCTGATATTCATAACCATGACTCTGATTAGTGTGAGACTTCAAAGCACCTATTGAATCATTAAAGAAAAATTAAATTATGTTCAGAATAGCTGAGCTAATTCAGATTCTCTGAAAATTGGCAATACAATACATTTCTACTTTACACAAGCTAGCATATTCAGATTAAATCCACGTAAAAGCACAGCTGAGCTATACCACTTTGAATAGGCTGTGAGTCCACAGGAGCCCATAAACACACAGGCACATCTGGGAATGAAGCAAAAAGCCAGAGTCCCATCCAGCCAAATGCTGTCACTACCCCGTAAATCTCCCAGAAATTCGAACAGCCGTTAACGTTTGCCGACATTGTGAGTGATGCTTTCATAATCACTCCCATTTATCTGGGCTTGGCCATGGACGGGGTCATTTGGTTAATGCAGGATTCCATCTTCATTGCTTTGTAACTAGTTTTTAATCAGTGATGATTGCTGAGCTGGGATGCTGTGGGCTGGCCCGCCTGCTCCTTCCTCAGAGACTGCCCACTGATGTGTCCTGGCAATTAACCAGAGACCTGCGGGAGGGGTGGCGAGGGTGGCGAGGGCAGCAGGACAGCCAGGCTGGCTGATGTGGCCATGTGCCCCGTCCCCTGTTCCATGTGGGGGGGGAGGGTGGCTCCTTGGCCCTTATCCACCTTTGGAGGGTTGGCAAAGGACATCAGCAGACACAGGGATGCCCTCACAGAGGCATCCATTTGGACTATTGCTTTTGACTTGCCCAACAATTTAATCTCCCGGGGGGTAGAGAAAATGACCAGTGGATCAGCCACTCTGAAATCAATTCTGACCATCAAAGAACTGACCGGCCAACTGGAAGTGATAAGAATCTTGAGGGAAAGGGTATAATATTATACCCTTTATAACACTGCACGGAGGCTTAGCACGTGGAAGTATCTCTTAGACTTGAGGGAGGCAGAGTGCAAGACATTCAGAAAATAATATATAGTTATTCCTTCACATGACAAGATTCTGAAAGGGAGGATGGCGTAAGAAGGTGAGAAAGGTCTTACCAATGCACTTCTGATTGGGCCACTCTCAAATGACCCTAGTGAGGAAGAGGCGGAGAGTGTCCCTCACGGTTCCAGTGATGGCTGAATGAGCTTACATACACATACACATACACACACACACACACACACACACACACACTCTCTCTCTCTCTCTCTCTCTCTCTCTCTCCCTCTCAATCTCTCTCTCTTCCTGCCTCTTCCTCATTAGGGTCATTTGAGAGTGGCCCAATCAGAAGTGCATTGGTAAGACCTTTCTCACCTTCACACACACACACACACACACACACACACACACACACACACAGTTCCTTGTATCTAGTTCTAGAATCTTTTACAAGAAACTGAAGAGAACAATTGCCTCTGAGGAGAGGAACTATGCTGCTGAGGGACGGAGAGAGAAGGGAACTTTACTCCTTGTATCTTTTGAATTTTGAAACACATGACTTGACTGTATTACCCATTCAACTGAATACATAAAAAGGCAATAAGGAGTATTGATAGGAGATGGAAAGAGGGCCACAAACTCAAGAGAGCATGTAAGAGGGCAGCCTAGACTCATAAGAATAAACCCAAGATGGCGGAAGGCCCAGCAAGCAGTCATGGAAGGTGCACCCTGCACTTCACACAAAAGGCTTTTGTAGGGATATTCAGAGCAAGACAGAGATCAAAGGAAAAACAGGCCTGCTACTGGGGTCATGTTATCAGATGACACTGGAGGTGTCTTGGGAGCTGAGGGAAGGCAGAAATGAAGAGAGGGAGGTTCAGCCTCACACAGCAGAGGCAGGGATGGGCTAGGGAGTCACTGAGGAAAGGTGCTCCCTATTGGAACACCCACAGCATGTGGGTAGGGAAAGCGAGCAAGGGAGGGAGGAGGGTCCTTGACAGTGGATGGGACATGTCTGCCTTCTTTGCTGCTGTACATTGTCCTTTTTTCACACCCAACCAGGAGCAGGCAGAGCTGTCCTGCTCAGAGGGTGGGTGGAGACAGCAAGTTCCTGGTCTGTCCTCAGCCTAAGAGGCTGGTCCAGTGTCTGTCGATTTGCTGAGTGAGGAAGAGAGCCCTGAAGAAGAGCAGGATGACAGGAATGTGGGAGGGCAGAATCCTGCTGAGCGGTTGTCTGTGGGAGAGTGTGGCAATGTGTGATAACAGTGAGCAAGTGTGACAGCCTGAGTGTGGGAGGCAGTGAGGGAGGGAGTGAAGGCGTGTGGGTGGGTGTGATTCAAAGTGGGCATGAGGGAGGGGTGCAGGTGCCTGAGTGATATGGTTTGGCTGTGTCCCTACCCAAATCTCATCTTGAATTTGTAGCTCTCATGATTCCCACGTGTTGTTGGAGGGACCCAGTGGGAGATAATTGAATCATGGGGGCGGTTTCCCCCGTACTTTTCTCATGGTAGTGAATAAGTCTCAGGAGATCTGATGTTTTTATAAGGGAAACCCCTTTTGCTTAGCTCTCATTCTCCCTTGTCAGCTACCATGTAAGATGTGCCTTTCACCTTCCACCATGATTGTGAGGCCTCCCCAGCTACGTGAAACTGTGAGTCCATTAAAACTTTTTCTTTGTAAGTTACCCAGTCTTGGGTATGTCTTTATCAGCAGCGTGAAAATGGACTAATACAGCGAGTGACTGAGTGATGGGTAGGACGACTTCAAGGGGGTGGGAGTGTGAGGGAAGCAGTGGGAATGTGGGAATGGCAGGGTAAATGTGAGAGCAAGAGTGTGAGAGAGTGAGTGTCTGTGAGTGAGTGGGAGAGAGCGTGGGCGAAGACTGAGCAGGAGTGCGTGAAGCTGTGAGAACGTGGGAGTGGGAGTGGCCATGGGTGTGAGTGAGAGGGCTGAGTGGGAGTAAAGTAAGTGTGCATAGGGCCAAGTGAGTGTGTAGAGTGTGTGAGGGGTGTGAGTCTCAGAGGGTGAGTGTGAGACTGTGAGGGCACAAGGGAGTGTGGGTGTGAGTGTGGGAGTGTACAAATGAGAGGATTTGACTGTGCATGTGTGAGGACTGTGTGTGTGCATGCGTGTGTGTGTGTGTCCTGCTGGCGAAGATGAAGACAGGCTGTTGATGGGGTGGGTCTGACCAGGCACTTCCCATCTCACTCTCACCACATCCCCTAAGGACCTTCCATGGTCTAAACCCGACAAACCCTCCCTGGCTGACAGTGAAGCTGCAGAGATAGCTCTGGTCCCATGGAATATTCTCCTAAGCTCATCATGCTGCGTATTAAATTGCTAATGTATATCAAATGAGCAGAGAAGGTATGCAGTGTAAAAGAGGAGAGTCTGGGGTGTGCCAACAGTTTGGGGAAGAAGGATGGGTAGGACTGGGTAAAGGAAGAAAGGACAGCTGATCACATCACCCCTTTACTCAAATCCATATTACCCCAGTGTCCACTGACCAAATGCTGAATTCTTTATTTATTTTTAAAATTGTTTGTTTTTTAGAGATAAGGTCTTGCTCTGTGGCCCAGGCTGCAGTGCAGTGGCGCCATTGTAGCTCACCGCAGCCTTGAACTCCTGGGCTCAAGTGATCCTCTTGCCTCAGCCTCCCAAGTAGCTGGAACTACAGGCACCTGCCTGCATGCCTGGTTAATTTTTAATTTTTTTGTAGAGATAGGGGTCTTGCTATGTTGCCCAGGCAGCCTGGAACTCCTCAAGCGATCCTCCTGCCTTGGCCTCCCAAAACATTGGAATTACTAGCATGAATCACTGAGGCCATCCCTAATTCTAAAACCTTTAATATGACTTTCAAGATTTTAGGTAATCCTGGGGAGTGAATGTGACTTTTACTATCTTACATAATAAGTACTCAATAAATGTTTGATTGCTCTGGTTCCATGGTCTGTCTTAGCTGGAGAGGGTTCCTCTCAGCTCCACACTCAGCCTTCCACACTCTGCCGTGACATTGCCACTTTGCCAGCTGGATCCATGCCAGGCTCTCCCAACATGGCAGGAGGACAGAGGAAGGACATCCTTCTTCTGTCTACTTACTGCTCCAGGCAGCATGCCTCAGCAGTGGGTCTTCACCTAGTAGCGATAATAGGTTCCAGTCTCCAGCTTTTTTAGGGGGTGTTAGGAACTGAATGTTCATGTCTCCCCAAATTCCTGTGTTGAAACCCTAACCCCCAGTGTGGCTGTATTTGGAGGTGAAGCCTCCAAGGAAGAAGCTAAGGTTAATGAGGTCGTAAGGGTGGGACCCTGATCCAATAAGATTAGTGTTCCTATAAGACACCAGAGAGCTCTCTCTCTCTCATCACACACACACACAGTGAGGAGAGGCCATGTGAGGAAACAGTGGAAAAGGTGCTCATCTACAAGCCAGGAAGACAGCCCTCACCAGAAGCCAGATCAGTCAGCGCCCTGATCTTGGACTTCCATTTTCTAGAACTATGAGAAAATAACTGTGTGTTGTTTAGGCCACCCAGGGTATGGTATTTTGTTATGGCAACCACAACAGACTAACATAGGGGGTATCCTTAGAATCACCCTGGTGATGCCCCTCAGAGGTTTTTAATCAAGTCCTTATGTTAATTTATCTCTGTTCACAGAGAGCTCTGCTTCTGGTTTTCTGATAAGACCCTGACTGATCCAGAAGCTATGGGAAAGACAGGAAGAGATGGTGCCTATACTAGTCAAGGGCAGGAACCTCCAGGCTGAGGAGCTGGACTCTGTACCTGTTTTCTTTGCCTCACTGCATCGGGCTGTGCCCTGAGCCTCATCTTCAGAAAATGGAGGGAAGCAAGTCCTGGGTGACTGCAGGATCCCTGTAGCACAGCTCCCCCAAGGTCTTAATGAAGTGCCATTACACCTCTCAGCTAATATAGTTCCCAGGAAAGGGGCGGGGCAGATAGATGGCAGAGAGGGAGACTGAGTCACACTCACTAGCTAGGCCACACAGTTAGTTAGAAATAGAAGCAGGCCTGGGACTCTTCCTCCCAATACGCCACCCCCTTCCACAAAGACCCACAGGCTCCCTGCCTCCTCCCTACTTCTAATTTGAAAGGTAATCCTTCCCACATTATTAACTTGCTGTGTGACCTTTCTCATGTTACTTTTCTCTGAGCCTTGATTATCTCATTGGTTAAGTGAAGCGGGTAAACTAGATGTTCTCAAGGGGTTTTTTCAGTTATGACATGCTGTGATTTGATGATTTTTCCTCAATGAAACCAAAGGGTTCAATTTATCTCCCCAAAGATTTTCTATGTTCTATGCTCAGCTTTTGATTTGACATAATTATAGCACTTACGTTTAGTGCAAATTCACATACTCATTGCATGAGTTATTAATTATTCTTAAACATTGGCATAGTACTCGCTGAACCTGAGGATGTATACATTGGTTAGGACCAGGGATGGGTTAAGCAACTAGATGTCTGGGACAGCAGTTAACCTATCAAGCCAGGAAGTTCATGGAACTTAAGTCTGGTTAAACCAAAAAGGGGCCAGGGATTCTAAGGCCATGTTGTGTACTGATGAGCTACTTTAGTCTGCCTACTCCTACAGAGTGTTGTACAGATCTTTGATAGGTTTAGCATGAACATACTTTCAATGTATGTCTTAATTTCATTTGCACTTAGCCTTCTAAAAAAAAAGGTATTTTGCCAAAAAGTGGCAAAACTGTTAATTACCCCCTTCCCCAAAGCCTGGAAAAACATGGAACTTACAATGGGTTTTGTCCTCCATGTAACAAAAGCCTTAGCTTTCAGGAGGAGGGAAGGAAACCATCTGGGACCAGACTAAGAGGAATCTCCTTCTGCTGGGAGAGGGGCAGATCATAACACCCAGGGACAGGACTAAGGCACAGGCACACAAGGAATACCTAAGGCTAAGAGTGAAGCAGAAACACTGAGAAAAACCCTCTGGCAACTCAGCCTCCACCTTAAGAATAAGAAAATGCTAGAGGAATTTAAAGCTGGTGGGGCACTGAAGATAAACCCAAACCTAGAGCAGCAAAACCCAAATCCAAGTCAACTTCTGACTAAATCGACTCAACCACCCATATCAAGAGGCAAACTTTGTCTACAAAGGACCAGTATACATCAAATATTTTAGGTGTTGTGGACCATGTGGGCCCTGTTGCAACTACTCAACTCTGCTGCTGAAGCATGAAAGCAGCCATAGACAATATGTAAATGAACGAACACAGTTATGTTCCAATAAATCTTTATTTATAGACACTGAAATTTGAGTTTTATATAATTGTCTTAAGTTGCATAATTACTATTCTTCTTTTGATATCCATTTGACATATTTAAAAATATAAAAACCATTCTTAACTCATAGGCCATACAAAAATAGGCCACAGGTCTGATTTGGCCCAAGGACCATAGTTTGCAGATCCCTTGCCCGGCAGAAAAAGAGGCATGCATATTTAATACAGCCTTTACTGTTCTAAAGATGTTTTGCTTTCAATCAAAAGTCATGAGACACCAAACACAAGACAAACAACCCACTGTCAAGAAACAAAGCAGTCAACAAACCCAGATTCAAATATGACCCAGATGTTGAAGCCATCACATAGGAAACTTAGAGTAACTATGCTTACTGTATTGAAGGCTAGAGTGGAAAAGATGAACAACATACATGAATAGACGTAGAATTTTAGCAGAGAGAGGGAAACTACAAGAAAGAGTCAAACAGAAATGCTAGGAGAAAAAAGTGACAGAGACAAATACTTTTTTTTTTTTTTTTGAGGCGGAGTCTTGCTCTGTCGCCCAGGCTGGAATGCGGTGGTAGCGATCTGACTCACCAAGCTCCGCCTCCCGGGTTCCACGCCATTCTCACCACCTCAGCCTCCCGAGCAGCTGGGACTACAGAGCCGCCACCTGCGCCCGGCTAGTTTTGTGTTTTTTAGTAAGGCAGGGGTTTCACCGCGTTAGCCAGGATGGTCTCGATCTCCTGACCTCGTGATCCGCCCGTCTCGGCCTCCCAAAGTGCTGGGATTACAGGCTTGAGCCACCGCGCCCGGCCGACAAATACTTTTAACTAGCTGATCCGTAAACTTGATACAATTTAAGAAGGAATCAGTGAACTTGAAAATAGGTGAATAGACTTTGGGAGGCAGAGGCAGGTGGGCCAGGAGTGTGAGACCAGCCTGGCCAACATGGTGAAATCCCATCTCTACTAAAAATACAAAATTTAGCCAGGCGTGGTGCACACGCTTGCAATCCCAGCTACTTGGCAGGCTGAGGTGGGATGATCTCTTGAACCCAGGAGGTGGAGGTTGCAGTGAGCCAAGATTACGCCACTGCACTCCGGCTTGGTCAACAGTGAGACTCTGTCTCAAAAAGAAAAGAAAAAAGAAAATAGGACAGTAGAAATTGAACAAATTAAATACAAGGAGAAAAAAAGAGTTAAAAAAAGAGTACCCAAGAGGTGTGGAAGAATACCAAATGGTCCAACATTGTGTAATTGAAATCCCAGAAAGAGAAGAGAAAGAGAATGGGACAGAGGAAATATTTGAAGAAATAATGGATGAGAATGTCTCCAAAATAACGAAAGACATGAAACCACAGAAAGAAGTTCAAAGAATCTCAAGCAGAATAAACTAAACAAAGAGACAAAACAAAGAGAAAAAAAAAAAAAAACCCATGCATACATCTAGACACATCATAATCAAACTGTTGAAAAGCAAAGATAGGATAAAGAGAGATAGAGGTAAAATTAAGAAAAAAATAACAGTAGATTTAGCATCAAAATTATGTGAGCCAGAAGACAATGGAGTGACATCTTTAAAGTACTGAAAGGAAACAAAACAAAACAAAACCTGTCAAGACAAAATCCTATCCCGAGCAAAAGTATCTTCCAAAAGTGAAAGAGAAACGAATAGTTTTTCAGACAAATAAAAACCAAAAATTCATTACCAGCAGATTTGCGTTACAAAAAGTGTTAAAGGAAGTTCTTCAGGTGGAAAAAATAAGATACCCAAAGAAAACTTGGATTTACACAAAGAAATGAAGATGACTGAAAATGATTAAAAGAAAGGTACGTATGAAAGGGTGTTCCCCTTATTTTCATTCCCTCTAAAACATAATTGATTGTCTAATATGAATTACTATTGGGCCGAAGGAAGAAATAATACTAATTCTATATAAACTTTTTTAAAAATAGAAGAGAAAGAACTATTTCCCAACTCATTTTATGTGGCCATCACTACTCTGATACCAAATAAATTAAAAGAAAATAACAGTACAAATTAACATACACACAAACATCCTTAAGAAAATATTACCAAATGGAATCTAGTAATATGTAAAAAGGATAATATATCATGACCCAGAGGGCTTATATTGGGAATGCAAGGCTGGTTCAACATTTAAAACTTAGTTAATATAATCATAATATCAGCAGATTAAAGTATAAAAACAGTATGACCATTTCAATATATGCAAATAACATTTGACAAAATTAAACATCCATTTATGCTGCATACACGCTCTCAGCATCCATACATGCTCTTAGTAAACTAGGAATAGGATGGAACTCCTTAACTCAATAAAAGATATTGACAAAAACTTACAGCTAACATCATACTTAATGATAAAAGACTGTCCACTTACCTCTAAGATAGGGAATGAGTCAGGGATATTTGCTGTTGACATTCTTGTTCAATATTGTACTAGAGCTCCTAGCCAGTGAATAAGGCAAGAAAAATAAATAAAAGACAGCTTAACAAAACACAGAAATGAAACTATTTTCAGACAGTATGATTATCTACATAGAAAGTCCCAGTGAATCTACAAAAAAGTTGCCAGAATTAATGAGGGAGTTTAACAAGGCTGAAGGTCAAAATATAAAGTTCAACTGTATTTCTATACATGAGCAATGAACAATTGGAATTTAAAAAAAATTAAGTACCCTTTAGACTTGCACAGAAAAACATGAATTATGTCCAGCAAATTATGTTCAAGGTCTACATGCTGAAAACTACAAAACATTGATGACATAAAGTTAAACAGAAAAATGTCCCTTGTGTATAGATTATAAAACTCCATCTTGCTAAAATGTCAATTATCTTAAATTTGATCCATAGATTTAACACAATTACAATTAAAACCCTAGCCACATTATCTTGTAAAAATCAACAAGCTCATTCCAAAATGTATATGGAAAACAAATGAACTACAGTAGCCAAAAACAACACTGACAAAGACCAAAGTTGGTGGGTTCACTCTACCTGATCGCAATACTTAGTATAAAGATACAACCAAGACAGTGTGGTATGGCAATATAGATAGATAGATAGGTATAGATAGATAGATAGATAGATAGATAGATAGATAGATAGATAGATAGATAAGAGAGAGAGAGAGAGAGAGAGAAATAGATTAGTGGTACAGAACAGAGAATTTAGAAAGACCCATGCAAAGAGTCAACTGGTTTTTGACAAAGGTACAACAAAACTCAATTTAATAGAAAAAGGATATTCTTTTCAACAAATGGTGCTAGAACAATTGGAGTTCAATATGTGGAATAAAAGAAAAACCATAACCCATACCTCCCACCATACATAAATGTTAACTCAAAATGGACCACAGACCTAAAAGAAAAATGCAAAACTATAAAACTTGTGGAAGAGAATATAGGATAAAATTGTTGTGTCTTGAGTTAGACAAAGATTTCTTAGATATGACACTAAAAGAACAATCCATTTTAAAAGATTGATAAATTGGATTTCATAAAAATTAAGAACTTTTGCTATTTGAAAAACATTAAGAGAATAAAGAGAAAAGCCAAAGACTAGGAAAAATCTTTGGAAGCACATATTTGATAAAGAACTTGTATTCAGAATATATACTCTTAAAACTTAATATGTAAACAAGCAGTCCAATCAAAAAAATGTAGAGAGACAGGGTCTTGCTCTGTCACCTAGGTGGGAGTGCAGTCGTACAATCTTGGCATACGGCAGACTTAGCCTCCTGGGTTCAAGTTATCCTCCCACCTCAGCCTCCTGAGTAGCTGGGACTACAGGCGCACACTGCAATGACCAGCTAATTTTTGTATTTTGTTTGTAGAGATAGGGTCTCATTATGTTTCTCAGGCTGATCTTGAACTCCTGGCCTCAAGTGATCCTCCTGCCTTGGCCTCCGAAAGTGCTGAGATTACAGGCATGAGCCACCATGCCCACCCTACCCAATTTTAAATTTGGGCAAAAGATTTGAGCAAATACTTCATCAAAGAAGATAACCAAATGTTGATAACATGCAAAAAGATGCCCAACATCATAACTCATTAGAGAAATACAAATTAAAATCACCATAAGATACTACTACGAATTCATTAGAATGACTAGAAAAACAAAAATCTAACAATATCAAGTGCTAACAAGAACACAAAGTAACCGGAACTCTGAAAAATGTCTAGTGGGAATGCAAAATATTGCAGTCACTTTGGAAAACAGGTTGGCTAAAGTTAAATATATGCTCGTCATATGACCCAATGTCTTCGTCCTATTTACCCAAGAGAAATGAAAAATTATATTCACCAAAAACCTGTCCATGAATGTTTATAGTGGCTTTATATATAATTGCCAAAAGCTGGAAACAAATTGGGTATATCTATATAATGGGAAACTAACTCAGCAATAAAAATAAGTACTTGACACACAAAACATTGATGAATCTGAAAACGCATGCTGAGCAAAAGAAACCAGACACAAAGAATCCATCCTGTTTGATTCAAGTTATATGAAACTCTAGAATAGGCAAAACTAAGCTATAGTGACTAAAAGTAGGTCAGTTATTGTCTGGGATCAGGGATGCCAGTAAGGAGCTCAAGAGAATTTTTGAAGTGATGGAAAGGTTCTCTATTTTGACTATGCAGGGAGTTAAACAGGTGTATAGTATACATTTGTCAAAACTCATGGCATTGTGCACTTAAAATGGATGCACTGCATTATATGTAATTTTATACCTCAATGTATCTGATTTAAAAAATGCATTATTGTCTTTGGAAGGTAGGAAGGATTGTGGCCGTGAACCTATTGTATTTAGTGCTTACATGAAACCAGGTTCTCCCAGAGGGATATCACTGCCCCTGCAGCTTCCTGACCACAGGACTCTTTTGGCATGCTCCTAGCTACCTTTCGCTCCTTCTATCAAAATCATTGCTTACCCTTTTCTTTTTTTACTCAGTTCATATTTTATTATTTAAAAAATGGAAATACTTTGTAAATGAAAAAGTGATACATATTTTTTCTTTTAAAATCTAGAGAGAGAGAACGTACTATTAACAAGCACATGTACCCTGGAACTTAAAGTATAATAAAAAAAAAAAAAGAGAAAACCCACATATCACTGCATACAATTGATTCTCTCTTCCCAGACGTTCTTGTATTCCCTTTTTTAGACAGCTAATTTTAAAGTTAATTTTATCTCAACTGAATATACAAATTCACACTTCTTTTGAAAAATTAAAAAGGACAGGAAAAGCCAGAATTCTCTTTGACCACTTACCTCTTCCCCATTTCACCAGTCAAGATGTAATTATTATTACTGGAATGTGGATCCCAGCTCTTTTAAAAATACTTTTGTTTTAAAATTTTATTTTCATATAGTCACACTTAAAAATTTTTTTAAATTTTATCTTATAGAATTTTCAGTGAAATCTTAAAACATGTATTTTTCGGCATGTCACCTCTTCCTATTCCCCTCTCCCACTTGTCTTATTTCTCAGCCCCACATCCCAGGAGCCCATGTAAACAACCTGGAGTGTACCCTTTTCTTTGTGCCCATGTCATCATACATGTGATGTATATACACATATGTATCTTCACATATATACATATGTAGGAGTTTTAATTTGTGTATGTGTACATTTATACATACACATACATATATATGTATTTTTCAAAGATATTTTACCTTATTCAACTGTGCTTCATAAATTTCTTCAAGCCACTTGTTAGACTCTGGGGTTACCTGTTCCAATGGCAGCCTAATTTTCTATGATATGATGTATATTGATACGTTAGTCCATAATTTTCCTAGTGATGGGGAATTCAACCATTATTATAATGCATATACCTCTCTTATAAAGTTTATCCTTAAATATTTTTTTCCTATTTCCATTACTAAGTGCTTATTACTGGAGAGGAGGAGGCCTAGTGGTTTTTGTATATTTATCTTACATCCAGCCATCCTGCCAAAGTTTTCATGAATTTTAGTAGCAATTTTTCTGTATTCATTTTCTTTTACTGCAGTCTTTTGAAATTTCTAGAAATAAAATCATCTTTGTCTTTTCCTCCCAATGTTTATGTCTTTTGTTACCTTATTTTTTAGAAGGTTTAAGGTAATAATAGTGACAGCAGCACCACTACAACAAGTTCCTTATTTTAACAGAAATAGGTTTTGTGTTTCACAATTTAGAATAATTAATGTTGGTTTGGCAAATATTAACAGTCTTTTGGTAAACAGTGTTTTCTGTTTCAACTTTCCATGGTGTTATTAGAAAAAGCTGCCATATTTTTCAAATACTTTATCAGCATGTATTATTATGGCCATATGGTTTTCCTCCTTTAGTTTGCTAGTAAAACAGATGTTGACAGATTTCCTGATGTTGAAGTGTCCTTGAATTCTTGAAAGAAGTCCTGCTTGGCCATATTAAATTACACTCTTGATATACTGTAGAATTCTACTAGCTAAAATCATATTTCAAAATTTTACATCTGAGCTCCTAAGTCTGTAGATACATTTTTTGTTTTATTACTGTATTGGGTTTTGACATCAAAGCCATGTGTTTTATAAAACGGGAGAGCTTTCTTTCCATACTTCTCTATCATCTGGAATAGTTTAAATGGTACTGGAATTATTAGTTAGATAAAACTAATTTGGATCCAGTCTATTTTTCAGTATATCTTTATTTATCATTTCAGTATCTTTTATGATAATAAGTTTATCCTGGTTTTCCACTTCTTACTAGTTTTTGTAATTTATATTTGCTAGGAAATTTTCTGATTCCCCTGAATTTTTTGGTTTGTTGCCAATATTCATGCTTTTCTCTGTTATCTCCTTTCATATTCTTCATATTGTATATTTTTGCTCATTTCTCCTTTATTCAGAGGAGTTTGTCTATTTTATTACTGTTTATAAACATACAGCTTTTGGACTTATGTTTTCTATTCTATCGCTTTCAACTTCTATTTATCAATTTATTTTTCTAGTATTTTTTTTTTGGTTGCTATTTGCTACCTTATTAAGGAGAATAAGTAATATATTCCTTCACCAAAAAAAAAAAAAATTCCATCTGAAGGCATTTCAAGTTTACATTTTTCCTCTGAGTACAGCTTTGGCTATATGCTATCAAGTTTGGGTATAATGTGTGTTTTCTGTTGCTTTTTGGCAGTTTGTAATCTTCTTTAACTTTTCTCTCTGATCCAACAGAATGTTTCTTAATTTTTACACAGTTACAATATTTATAGTCACATGTTAATTATTCGTTTCTAAAATTTTTTTTGGGTGGGGGTGCTGCTGGCCAAAATTTATTTGATTTTTATGTTCCATGAATATTAACCAAAAAAAATGTGCAACCTCTATTCAAAGAGCCATCAGATCAGGTTATATAGAGCCATCACATCAGGTTTACTAGTTGCATTATTCAATTCTTCTATGTCTTTGTTTTTTGTCTATTGATTATATCTAGTTCTAAGAGAGGTATATTAATTTCTCTAGTTGTATTTTTACTTTTTATCAAGTTCCCTGCATTTCTAGTGGCTTTTGATTTAAAGTATTCAGTTCCTCTGATAATTGGGACATAGAGTTTACTGCCACTATATCTTCTTAATAGATTGTGTCTTTTGTCATTACATAATATGCTGTGGAGTATTTTTAACCTTAAATTCCACTCTGATACTGACATTTCAATTCTCGCCCTTGTTTTTTGTATTTGCCTATTTTCTCTTTGTCACCCCTTTATTGTTAGCCATTTTCATCACTTTAAGTGTGTTTCTATACCTAGCACATAACTGGGTTTTGTTTTTTCTAAACACATCTATTTTGTAATGATAGAAAATTCAACCCATTCATATTTAGATAATGGTAGATTCAATTGATCTCATTCCTTCTATCCTACTTTGTGTATTATTTATTTTACATTGTTGTTTCTTCTTTTTCCTTCTAGTTTTTGCTGATTTGTTTTCTATTTTTTTTTTTTTTTCCTCCATGAAACATTAAAACAGGAAAGTTTGTTGTTCTCTAGCTTGGTATTGTCCTGCCTTTTTTTGGTGCATTTTGTTGACTCAGGTAGGCACTTAGGTTAGAAGCCTCACTCCCACCCTCCCAGGCACACTCAACACTGATGCTGATATTTGTCACCAGGCTTGAACCCGGGGCAGCAGGATGTATTGGAGATAGGGTTCCATTCTGCCACTCTGCAGTTGTACAACCATGGGCAAATTATCCACCTTATTTGACCGTTAGAATGTAGATAGTCATGTGGCACATGTGGGACTAACCAGGGCACATGTATGATCCACTTGGCATACAGTTGGTGCTCCTGTTCCCTGCTCTGTCTCTCCTTAGGCTCCTGGGCTGGGTTTGGGCCTCCCCCTTCTTTGAGCTGAGCAATCAGGATGAGGAAGATGGCCACAATGGCCGGCCTCATGTGTCTGGCTCACTTCTCTCAGAATTCCTAAAAGGGATTTCTCACGTCAGCTCCCATTGGTCTTTCATTTCTGTGGGGCAGCAGGGATTATACTCTTCTCTCCGGCCCTTAAACAGTGTAACGAGACACTGTGGAGGGCTGTCTGTGGACACACAGGAGGTGGGCCTGGAACCCAGTGCTCCTGCCTCCAGCTCCAGATAAAGGAATGCATCTTCTACTGTCTCCTCTAGGACCCCAGTGTAGCGGGAATACCTTAACATTGTTAGTGTTTCAGCCTTTTTAAAGAATCTTGTCTAGCTGGTTTTCTGGTTTTCACTGGAAAGCCCATTTTACAAAAAAGATAAATTTGTTATATGCAGGAGACAGGAAGTTGGAGGAGGGACCCAAGAAGGCCATGTCCTGGAGACTACAGCTTTTCTGGGGGCCTTGAGGAAGCAGCTAAGGGACACTGGCAGGCATTGTCCTTCATCCACGCTTCATCCCTTGCACACCTCTTGGCCTGGTGTTTCTCTCCAGGGCTTCGAAGCTGAGGAATCCACTGATTCAGAGCATGCTGTAGCTGTCATCATCAGGTCTTGGGACTTGCCCTCAATGTACTGGGTGTCAATTCTTTTGTATCCTCTCATTTGTTTGGTAGAGAGAGGGGTGGAAAGTATTGCAGATGATCTATCTCTACATCTTTAGTTTTGTGATTCTGCTGATTTCCAGTAGGCAAAACTTTAACCTCCTTGAGGGCAGAGGTCTGATACCTGTTCAGATCTCTACTCAAGGGTTGTGGAATGTGGTTTGGCGCCTTCTCCCACGTGCTGTTGATAACTGAGGACAGCACCCAGGAAAGCCCCTTAGCTCCTTCCACCATCTGGGTCCTCTGATCTGCAGGACCTTTGGGGTTTATTCCCTGTCCACCTATGGGTTCTGTGTGCCTTCTGCTGTTAATCTACGCCACTCTCCCATCTGCTCTTCCATCTTAGTGCTCTCTTGCCACTTCATAAAAATGGTGCCACAAGCTCCCTGGGGACAAGGCAGGGGCTTCTTCCCTGCTGGAGGCCCGTGGCCAACATTCACGCTGAGGGGTAAGGGTGGCAGGTGCTATTTGATGAGATCCTCTCCCGCTCAAGCAAAACAACAGGTCTCCCGGAGCCCAGCCCTCCTCTGCAAGTGAAAGAATACCAAACAATTCTGTTCAAAACAGTTTATTTTATTTTATTTTATTTTTTTGTCAGACAAACACATTGATTTCTGGACCACAGTAGAGGATGGAAACCTTTCACAAACTTATTTATTTGAAAATACAAATATAAAATTATACTTTCCACATCTGTGATGTGAGAGACTGCCATCCACATAGTAATTTTTTACAACAGGGCTTTAAGAAAGCCACACACAAAGACCTGAAAGATGCTTGAGATATATATATAGATAGATACATATATATGTATATATATAAAAAAAATACTCACTACCAAAGTTCTCATCAGTTTCATACTAAAGTATAAAAGTAAGGGTGAGGTCAGCCACAGTGCTAGGGAAAGTTTCATTTAGATACATTTATGTCCACATGAAACGCTTAGACTTGCATCCTATTACATATGGAATTCGGAGTTTACAATACACCATGAACGGCAGATTGGCTAGCCCACGCTACTTAAGAGGACACTCACAGATTCCACACGGGATGGTACATTATGTACAGAATACAGTAGTAGAGAACCTTCGAGGGAGGTTCTGGAACTTTTGTCTCTCAGCCTCCAGCCCCCTCCCCCATCATGCCCCTGCCTCCCGGAACTGAAATCCTGTCTGAGACAATACATTCTGATTATTTGATAGCCAGGTGTTTGGATTAAGGTTGCCCCCCCAGCCCCCGACAAGAGGGGTGGATTTTATTTATATGTTTTTGTGTTTTAGTTTACTTACTTTTTTTTGGTGGAAAAAAAAAAAAGAAAAAGAAAACAAACATATTACAGTATTAAAGTATTGCTTAACTTCCAGCGTCTCCTTGTGTAGTGTCTGTGCCCAGGACGGGGCTGAGCTGACGTCTGCTAGTTGTCTGCTTTGGGGTGAGGGTGGGGAAACCCGCCAGTGTCTTTCTTCAATGTGCTTGCCTGCAGTCAGTCCCTCTGCTCTACCCACTGTCTGCCTCCCTTGGAAGATAGCCTGGCTTGTGAAGCACATTCAAGAAAAAAAAAAAAAAAACTCCCTTCCCCCACCAGCCCCCCACTCTCCCTCTGTCCCTGCGTGCCACTTGCAACCGATAAAGAGAAGTATGAGTTAGTGTTTCTTTTGTAAACAATTTCATATGCAATATAATACAGAAAGCATGGCTGACCTTCAATAAAAAATGTAGTAAACGATATTGCTTTATTCTTGAATATGCTGCAGTGAGTGAATGGCAGAATGAAGCAGTGTGGAGGTGGTGGAGGAGGCTAAGTCCCTAGCCCTCGTTTGCACTAAAGATCAAAATAGGTTTTGTTTTTCTATTTGGAACCAAAAATAAAATTTTTTCCCCCAAAATCCCCAAATGAAAAAGAACAACAAGCAAAACCCACCCCCAAGAAATCAAAAACAAAACAAAACCAAGAACAAAAACTGAACACCTTTCAGGTCATTAGAACCAACAATTACCCAATGATTTTTATACTAGTCTAGCAAGATGTGTGTAACATTCACTGGCTGTGATTGCTGTGCAGTGAAACAGTAAATTGACAGCAATAGAGCCATGCTACCTTAAAGTCCAAGCTACAAGTTCAAATTAAGATGAAGGTTATGAAGGATAAAAACGCAAAGGCCTGTTGGGGCTTCGTTTGAATCAAGCTAATGGGCGACTGGGATAGAGCGCGAGGCTGTTTGGTTTTCCCAATGGATATGAGGAAGGCCACGAGCCAAGTCTGTGGAAGCTGCTAGAGAGCAGACCAAGGCTTGGTCATATCCGTCAGCCCCATGCCCAGCTAGAACCGGGAATGGGTCCGGGAGCTAATGCCACTCACTCGCCTCTGCTTGGGAGGAGAGGAGTTCGGGGGTCTCAGGCAGATGGATCTGGAAGCCAGAAAGTCACCCGGTGGCTGTTTGATAATTCCGGGGAAAAGCCATCAGCCAAGAGAGTTTCTCCCCCAGGGAAGGCGAAAGGTGGTTCCCATGTTCGCCATTGAGCTTAACTGAAACAAAGACAAGGCTGAACATCAGTGCTAAAAGAATTTACAAAAATCTTTCAAAATGGACTTCTAGATGGATGGGGGGACTAACGTGAACCTTAAACCTAGGTAGCCACATTAAAACATATCGGATTTCCACAAGATTTGTGCTATGGGCTACTGGGTCTCTTCAAAAGGTATATAAACATCTAAAACATATTCACACAGATTATCAATTTCTTCTGAGCATTCTTAAAAAAATATTTTTCTCTTAGTAAAATCATTTTAATATACCATGCCTCCCTCTTTTAAAAAATAAATTAAAAAAATCCAGTTTTGCATATCTAGCATTAGCATTTAAGGTAGTATGGCACCCCTTCACAGTGGGGGGGGGGGGGGAATCTACAAAACGCCGTAGAGTCCGCCGGCATTTTAACATGGTGAGACCTTGGGTTAGTTGAAACCACATCAGATCAGCTAAAATAAAATTAAACTTGAAATTGAAAAAAATAATTAAAGGAAAAAACTGCCCCAAAATTATTAGCTTTTTTTTTTTCATAAATAAGAGAAAGTTCTATCCTTACTGGTCCTAAATCTGAATAACTATGTCTAATTTTTTTAAACCTTAATTATGTTATACCTATCAATATGTACTAGAAGAAAGAGGAGAAAAAAAGTCGCTACACTAGTACCAGGACAGCACGCTTACAAGATAGCCATTTTATACATTATTAACATACAATGATCAACAAAGAGTCTTCTATGAGGTGATGGGGGATGCAGAGAAAAGGAAGGGAAGTACAGTACATCACCAACATGGACAAAATAGGAATTAAATTCCCTCGTCTAAACACTGAATTTCTGGGAATTTACTATTTTTTCTTTCTTTTTTTTTTTTTTTTTTTAAATAAAACTTCTGTTTTGTTGTTTTATGACTTGAACAAGTTTTGATATTTTAAAAGCGCTCAGCATTTAATCTGGTTGTTTGGGGGAAAAGAAAAGAAACAAAGAAAGGAAAAAAGCAATAAAAAAACCTCACCAAACAACCTAACATTTTATTAGAAAAACAAAGAACATGATTTTTTTTTTAATTAAAAAAAAATGTTGTTGCTGTTTCATTAGAATTGAAAAAGGCTTTTTTCTTTCTTTCTGAGTTAGCATTTTGGAGTCTTTAGTTTGAAGATGCTTTTGCCCTACCATGTCTGTGAATGTCTACATTAGTCTACTTTGTTAGTAAAATTTATAAAAATAGGAGTGCAGCAGCTCTTTATAATAAATGTCGCATTCAGTGTCTCATACTGGCTGTGCCTTAAGTACCAAATTTATAAACGTAACAATTTAAAAAATATTAATAAAACGTCAATATCACATTTTAAAAAAGAAAAAATATATATCCACACTACAATATGTTTTAATGCCATCTATTGAGTTGTACTTCTATAGTTGCTGTTGCCGACCTATTACCAATATTTAAAAAAAAGTTAAATTAAAAAATATCCTTCATCATAAGTATCTTTCCCCAACCGAGGACCATATATTATAACAGCCAAATGTTAAACATGTGCAAAGAGGAAACTGTCAGTTTTTCCCACCAGTCACAGTGCAGTGATGTTTATACTTTTTATTTTTAAAATTCTGTTTACATCTACAATAAATTAAAAAAAAAATTCTTCCATAGCCTCTCTGGTGATACTTGCAGCACTGAGGTATTAAAAAAAATATATAAACCAAAAGGTTGCTTTCCTAATTTGTAAATAGAAAGTGAATGGAGAAAGGTTGTATTAATGCAGGCTTATCCACTCCTGGCCCATGGGCCCCCAAATCTGGGAGCGGGGTGGGGAGCAGGGGGAGAAGAGAGGCAAAGTGTCCTAGGAACCTTTGGAGGTGCTGAAATGATTGGACAATAGAAAATGATCAAATATTTAAAAATTAAGACTGAAAAAGAATATCCCCCCCACCCCACCCCCACCCAAGCCAAACAGGTGTGCTTTGAAACTTTAAATATGTTAAATATTAAAATTGTAGCTTTGTTTTTAAAAAACGTCTTGGGAAAAGCAGTTTTTCATATTTTAAATAAAAATCTAACTAGACGGTAACATTTGAAGCTGTGCACAGACAAGAGGTTAATAGGCTGGTACAACACTAATACAGTTCTTAGGTCTATCACACAGACAAAGGAGCTAAACAGTGCTCTAACTTGTCCTGGGGTGGTCCTGGCAGCTGGGCAATCTTCATCTCAGTAACTGACTTGGCCAACGTTCCCTTCCCGCCTCCTTCCACAGAGCATCAAACTGCCTGGGACCGACTCCCTCACAAAAATATTTTTGATTCTCTCTTTCTTAATAGTTTCTATGTAGTTAATGGAATTGTATTTACAACATTTCTTTTTTAGAATTCACAATTTCAAAAAACCTTATAATATCACCTCTTTCAACAGAAAAAAAAGCACTTATAGAAAAGGAGGACACCCAAAACACTGTCGTCCTTACCTTATTGCCGAAAATAGATAGACTCAGATTAACAAAGAGACATCACAAAAAGAACTGCTAGAGAGTCTGTTAATTAGCTTACTACATCTCACTTCTTCTACAACGCAAAATAGAAAGCTCATGCCCACCTCCCGCCCCGTACTTCACAACTTTGCTTCAGTGTGTGCTCAAGTTCCACCTGAAAATTCATACAGTCTCAGAATTGGTACCAAAATAGGGAGAGTAATATTACCATCTCAGCATCCTTTAAAAGTGAGAACAGAACCAAAACAAGCAAAAAAAAAATTTTTAAGAAAAAATAACTCCTTAATATAACAATTATACTATGGTTAGCTTTGAACTAGATATTAAAGCTATGTGACTACTGGACTAAGTCAAAATCACTACCAAATGTGATTCAAAGAGATTTAAAAGGAGAATGGGAAGAGAGGAAGGGAGAGGGAAACCATCAAGAAAAACAAAACAAAACAAACTGAAATCATGGGTTATATACACATTTAAAAGCTGTTGTCTTATATTACAGCAGATTTGTGAGATGATGAGATGTAGTCAACCCTCGATCCGAAGTGAGCCATCTCTGGTTGGGATGGGGAGTGAGGCTGGTGGGGGTCCAGGTCTGAGGACATCACCTAAACAAAGGGCCACTCAGAAACTTCGCCCAGTCTTGCCTGGACATCCAGGTATGCTCTGCAGGGTGGGGAAGGCCAGGATGTCCAGAAGAAAACATAAAATGGAGGGGAGAGGGGAGGAGAAAGAAGTGTCAGACAAGTATGAGATTTCCTCCACTGTTTTAACTAGAGTTTCAAAGATGGACTTCATTGCACTACTGAACATGTATGAAAATCACCTGGCTAGAAGCCTACTGAGATCACAGCTTTGGAAATCTGACACCTAAACCACGCCTGATACTGGGGAGAGGACAAGGTTACAACTCTTCTTGCTGATTTGATACAGTACCATAGGGTTCTTGAGGTAATGGTGGGAAATGTGGTCACAGGGGTTGCAGCCAGATGGGCCAACTGCCCATTGACCGGAGATACCTTTTTTCTGTTTAAACTTGTTTCCAAAGCTAAATGTTAAAAACAAACAAACAAAAAAAACCCCGCAAACTTTTGCCTTTATTAGATACCCATCAATAACTTTTAAATGCAAACTTACGCTAAAAGATCATACCACATACCAAAAACTAAAGGTCATGACACTAAAAATATACAACAAATAACCAGCTTTGGTTACAGGAAACAAAAACAGGCCCAGGATTCACAGATGTGTTAATTGAGTCTCCCTGAATTGACTGCGGGTGGAGGGTGGGGGGTGGGGGGCGGGGAGCGGGGCCTGGGCTCCTCTTTTGTGGATGGCGCTAAATGTCAGAGGGTCACCTCTGTTGGGGACAATGTGTATGTCTGACCAGTCCTTCCTAACTGCTGCGGTGCAGCCATGTGGCTCTATGAGTTCACCTAATCCATTTTGGAAGGGGGTGAGTTGCTATCACACTCTTGGCTACTTCGTCCTTCTCTGGAAATTGAGTCCTAGACTTAGATGAGGGAGGATGGGCTGGTAGCAGCCTCCCCCATCCCATTCTATCCCGCCTCACCCCTATGGAAAGGCTTTAGTGGCCTTGGGGGTACATGGAGCTGTGGGCAGGAAGCCCTACACCACTCCTTCTCTTCCAAGGGAGGTAAGGAGGGAGCACAGGCAGCCCCAGTGCCTGGCCTTTCAAGGGTCTGCTGTGCCTGGTAGTTGTTTAACCCCCTCTTCATGTGACTTCACAAAGGGCTGGAGCCATCTTCAGTCTCCGGAGTTCTTGGTGATATCAGTTGTCTCTGCTCCCAGAGAAACCTTACTTCCTCTGGGCCCCCAAACCCAGCTTAATTAGTAGCGAGTAGCTTTCCTTCAAACTGTTAGTGGCCTCTGGCTCTGGCCAGCAATGGCTGGGTCAGTGGTCAAGGGGAAGTGGAGGCGAGGGGTGGGGGAATTCACACACATGGTTTATTTGGTTAACAGAGGCAGTTGCGTTAGTTGAGGTGATCCCTTAGCAGCAACATTAGAGAAATCCAAGAGATTTATGGAGCTCAACTCAACCCAGTTCTCCACCTGGTCTGACTCAGGAGCCAGGAGCAATCCCTCTCTAGGAGAGAGGCATCCAATGAAGTGTAAGCCTGAAGTGGCCAGTTCATCTCCAGCCTTGTTTCTCCTACATCCCAACTCCAAGAGTGAAAGGCTCTGGTGCCCCTGTGGGATTTTCCTAGTGGAATACATTCCCTGGCCTCAGCTGTCACTCTCTCTTTTCCAGAGACAGATCCATGTTCCAACCTCACAAACTTCATGTGCTAACACAGTACACACCTAGTGCTTTCACAAGGACAACCCCTCTCCCTTGCTGGTGTTCTTCCCAAGAAGGACAGATACTCACTTCCACAGGAGTGTGTGGCACGGGGCTTCCTCACTGCCCCAACCTCCCTCTCCTCTCTTCCATCCCCTCCATATCCCCATCAAAGTGATTGAAAAAATGTTTAATTAACTTGAGCTCAGTTTAAAAGGTTAGGAAACTGGCAGGGATCCAAATCCATGTTACACAGGTGATGTCGTTAATTTAATTTGCTTTTCGTGCAGTAATCTGGATAATTACTCAGTAGTTACTGGCAAAAATGTTTTCTTTTCACTAAAAGATGGAGTCTGACTGTTTGACTGCATGAACCCCATTGGCTGAGCCCCAGCAAGGCCTGGGGAGCTGAAGGGGCCCAGCAACTCACAGGGCCAGCTCAAAGGACCTCCAGGAGTGGGTGGCCCTGGCCCCCATCCCTGCTTCCAGGCCTAGCAGAAGCCCAATGCTTCCCTGCCTCTATCCCCCTGGGACGGGCGCAGCACGAGATCTCCTTCCAGTTTCCCACACTCTTGATTGTATTTCAAGACAGAGAAAGATGAAGGGTGGGGAAGATACAGAAAAAGAATCCAAAGAACCAAATTAAGAAAAAAAAGAGAGAGAGTCAAAAAGGTGGGGGTCATGATTAAAAGCTAGAGGAAGGGATGACAGATTAAAAGACTGGATTTGTTTTTGCCCCCACCCTCCTGAAAAGGGGTCCAGAAAGAGGAGAGAGAGAGATGTGGATGTGATGAGACAGGGGCACGCACGTACATGTATGACCCGTGGACATACATGTACGGACACACCAGCAGGGCGGAGACACATGGCAGAGACGGTAATACCTCAGAGTGAGATGGCAACGAAAGCACCTGCTCAATGGTATCCATTTGTAAAGGCCGTTGCAATCAAAGGTCCCTAAAATTGCACAATTGTTAAGGTCATCAGTGTGCTATACATGGGAACAGATTGTCACATTCTGGGAAAGGAAATTATCTCTAGGACTAGTTCTGTGGTTGCCAGCATGAATATGTAATTCTGAGACACCGTGCCATGAGGGGCCAGGATGACATCCTCCTTAGCTCCAAACCCCTAGTCCCCACTCCCTCCGCCCCTACCAAGCCTATCTGCTTACCCAGGGAAAAACCAAAAGCCAGATTCAGAGGCGTGGGTGGGTGGTGGGAAACGGGGGTTTGTGCCCCCAGTGATGGGCACGGCTGCCTTGAACCCCAGAGTGCAAAGATAAGTCTCTGTCCACAGTCCCAGCGGCTCTAGCTGGGGAGAAGAAATCCCGGTGCAGACAGACTGGGATGCTTTCTGGTTATTTCAGAAAAACATCACAGCCCACAGGTCAAAAGACCCCGGTTTTCAAGAACAAATTGAGCCTGTGTTTCTGGATGCTGAATATGGAAATGAGTTGTGTTCTAAGTAGTGATAGATGGTCCCCTAAACTGAGCAGCTCTTAGGTGAATAATAATATTCTGGATTTGGTACCACAGTTGATCCGAGGGGATTAGAATCATTAAACTACTGACTTAAGTGATACTGGCTTGGGAGCAGAACTGAACAAGGACCCACCCTGCACCAGTAAGGCTGGCAGGTGTGTGTGCATGTGTGCGTGTGCATGTGTGCGTCCGTGTGTGCGTGCATGCATGTGTGTGCGTGCATGGATGTGTGCGCGTGCGTGTGTGCATGTGCGTGTGTGCGTGCGTGTGCGCGTGTGTGTATGAGGGAGGAGCTCCCAATGCCAGGGGGCATGAATGAGGCCACCTGGGTGCCCTAGACTGTCTGCACGTGTTTTGTTCTCCGCAGCGTGGCCCCCAAGGCAGGGCTTGCCAGCTGTTGCTCAGAAGCAGAGTCTGACAGGAACGTGGCCTGGGACTGCAGACGCGCCCATCTTAGCTCAAAACCAAGCTGCCTCCAAAATGCTGAGGCTGGCTAGGGCAAAGGTTGGCCAATTTTCTGTTTCCAAAATGGAAGGGACAGCGAGCAAGTGGGCTCAGGCACATTCATGCTCACACACACCGGGAGGGAGAAGAACAATACAATCTGAAAACAGCATGCAAATCTGTTAAGCAAATCTCCATTGCCTGGATTAGTCAGATTATAGAACCACAGAGCATTACAAATATCAAATGCATCTGGCCTTCAAGGGGTGGGGGCTGCAGCTAAAGAATGCAAATGGGAACTTACTTGGAACCTGGAAACTGTAAGAAACATTAGCAAAGGAAACTGCCTGGGAGAGGGCTTGGACCCCCACACCACCTCCCAGGCTCCAGCACTGCTACTGGACTTTAGATCAGGGGCTCTGTTGACTAAGGCTCCTACTCTGGTGGGGAACTGGGACATTTCCCAGCTTTCAGGTCCCAGCCCACATGACAGTGTCCAGAAAGCGGGGATCAAGGAAGGTGGCCACTACTGAGGCCCTATTACGTGCCAGTGCGTGACATTATTTCGAATAATCCTCCCACACTCTTTGAGGAAAGTACAGAGATGCTGGTTTTGCAGTTGGGGAAATGAGGTTCAGGCGGGTCATCGAAGTGGCTCAAGGATGCACTGTGTGAAGGTGATGGAGTGGTGAGATCTGAACTGGACCTGCCCACGCTCCTTCCGCTCCATCACACAGCCACACGAGAGGCACTCAGGACACGTCTAAGACGACGGAGGCTTTAGCCCTCAGGAGCTGGTGTGATGTTGATGGGGACCCTCTGTCCTCTCCTCTGCCCCCGATTTTGGGCTTTCCTGGCACACCCACAGGCCACAAGGAGCTGGTCAGGAAGGAGGAGGCAGGAGGGCAAGGGAAGGCAGGTACTTACAGCTATGCCGTGGCCGAAGCCCGAGCCCGGCTGTGGGCTGGCCGCACTTATGTAATTCCCCACTCCGGAGTCCTGGCTGGCAGGGCCATAGAGATCGGCGACAGGTCCTGGGCTGTTGGCCCCCGGGAAGCCTCCGGGCCGCGCCGGGTTGGAGCCTGCCGGGGAAGCGGGCGCGCCAAAATTCGGTTGAGCACTGTAGCTATTCAGGACTGGTGTGCAGAGAATAGAGCTGGGTATGAGGCCAGAAGCCAGGCATGCACCGGTCATTACAAGCCAAACACTTGAGAAAAACAGCTGAGGCCCAACTTCTAACACTCAACCAAGGCCATGCGAAAACATCAGCAGGGACTCAAGAATACTCAGCCCAGGCTACTACTAAGAAGCTTGGAGCTCCAAAAATATAGAGAATAAAAAAACAATCATTCAACACACTACGGCAACCAACCGGAGGTGCTTCACTGCCCACCAAATTATCACAATAGAAATAGAGATATATATGGAAGAAAGAGAGAGAGAGAGAAAGAGTTTTTTTTTTTTCACATCTGAATTGATGCTCATGCAGTCTTCTAGATCTGGGCACGTTGAGACAGCATTCACATCCCATGCAAACTACAAAGGAACTAGTTTTAGACTACACATTGTGTTAATATTGATATTAAAACGTGACAGGAAACAAAGCAATTTGTGTCCAGGAAAAAAAAAATCTTTGCGGAGGGGATTTTTGATCTTTTCTTGTATGTGTGTTTCACTTTTTCTTTTTGGATCCATTAAATGACAAATTTGTTTTGTTTTGTTTTTTTTTAAAAAAGACAAAAAAGATTTCCATTCTCCATCCCACCCCCACCACTCCCCCCTCCCCACTGGCTACTCCCTCCCTTCCCACCCTTCCCACTCATAACCCTGAATGAAAGTCATCAATACTGAACGTGGTCGGAGGATGGGATATGTCATGGAGAGTTTGGGCATCTTGACATAACAGTAATGATGGCGGCAGAGAGTTTCCTTTTGGGGTGGAGAGAAGGGGATGGAGGGAGGGATGGGGGGGAATGGTAAACCTGGAGGCTGGGGCCAGAGCTGGGGTGGAAGCCAGTGGTTCTACAGGACACCCACACACTCACCTCCTGCAGGAGAAGGAAAGGGGGGATTTAAACTTTTTTTTCCTTTTGTTTAAAAAAAAAAAGACAAAGAAGTATGAATGCAGAACATACCGCCTGAACCAATTCATAGCTAAACCATAGCTGATCAAAATGCCTGCTTTCTCTTGGTTATCCTGCAATGTCAACTCCAGACTGAGAACAGCAAGCTCAGGATGTATACAGAGAGGGGACTTGACACGCACAAATCCAGAGAGTGGTGGGGCTGCAGATCGGGGGGCAGCGGAAGGTGACACTGCCTCGGCCCCCCACCAATCTCATCATTCTGACCCTAATGAGGGCCGCAGCCTGTCAACCAGTTAACTAGGTTAATTTTGTTCACCTTTATTTCCCCTTAGTAGTTTAAACTTTATTTTCTTTTCCAAAATGGAAAACAATATTTTTTTTTAATTGTAAAAGGAAGTTCTTATTGATTTTTAAGCCTCAAGGTGAGTCTGGGCTGGCCAACTTTGGTCTACGGCTAACCAGTATTAAAGAACCAGACATTCTGAGAGTCACATTTTTAGATCTTCGGCTCCAAAGGGCTGCTCCTGGCAACAATCACTTCTCCCTTCTGCCTCCCTTGGCCTCTCCCCCTCTTCCCTGTGACCAGTTGCCTTCAATGGCAGAGGCAAAGAACATCCATGCAGGTGGGGTCACTCCTGGCTTTGGCCCCTCCCTTGCCCAGAGACCTGTGGTTTGAGGCCCTCAGTTCTGGTGGGCCTGGAAGAGCCAGAAGTGGATTGATTTTCACCCACTTGTCACAGGGATGGGAAGAGATTGATGAGGCACCCAAGGCACACTGGCAGGAGACTGAGACAGAGACACAAAGATACACGAGAGACCAAATCAAGCTGGGCCTGTCTCCTGACTCAGCAGAGAAAACAGAACTGTAGCCGCCGGATGCCCTTGGGGTGGGAAGCCCGAAGGTGAGCCCCTTTGAAGCTGTAGCTGAAAAATGAATAAACTGGCCAATGGAAAGAGCAGGTTAAAGAGAAAAAGAAAAAAAATAAATTACAGAGGCTGAGAGCAAGTGAACGGCTGATCTGGGAATGCGCTCGCAGACAAAAGGATCAGAGATTTTTGAATACAGAAGATTCAACTTGCAGATAACACTTGGCCCTCTCACTCATGGAGGCAAATATCAAGCCGAGATATTCAAAAGGCGGTATTATCTTAGTCTAACACATTTTTTTCTTCTGAGCTCAGGAAAACAGAAGAAGCTTGGACAGTGGACTCCTGGTTTTATCCAGGCAGCTGAAATCCCTCCCTATACAAATGAATTAATTAGCCTGTTCCATTTTAGGCTAATAGGATGGGGTGGGCATGAGGAGGCGCAGTGGTTGATGGAAAGAAAGTTTTTTTGGCTTCTTTCTTGTCTGGCCGGATGTGAACCCCGGAAGGTGTTGGGCAGGCTCACCTAACTAGTGGGTGGGGAGAAGCAGGTTTAGATTTCCGTTTCTTCCAACAGAAGAGCCACTTAGAGACTAACCTAGCCAGCAGAAGCAGTCTCGGAGACAGGATGTAGCGTGCCCACAGAAGGGTGATGTCCAGAAATGCCCCCTTCTGCAGGCTTAGAAGACAGAAGGGCTGTTGGTGTTATGCCCATCCCTGGCAACCTCTCCCATTCCTGTGTGCGGGGAGGCCTGTGGCTTCTGAGTTGGCCTGAAGGGAATTTCACAATAAGCAGCTCATCTTAGGTCTATATCACCCCTCCTTGCTCAGTCATCCTCCATCAAATGACACTAAAATCACCGTGGAGAAGACACTGTATTAGAATGCAGCTTTCAAATCCCAAGTCCTGTTTTATTATGCACTTGCTCATCACAATGCCGGAGCCTCAGCTCAAAGGTCACCTTGCAGATGTCCCCCAGCCAGGGGTGAAAGACAGGGCTGCTGGGTCCCCACTAGAGGGCGCAGCCGGCAGGCAATGAGCGCCCAGTTCTGGGCTGGTCCCCTGTCTCCAGCTAGGCTTCTGGGCAGTGGAACCCGCACCCCTGAGGGCCGGGCACACGGAAGAGAGGAGCCTCTATTTTCCACAGTCAACACTTGTGTGTGTCTGTCTCTGTGAGCAGAAGACCCAGGCTCCAGAAAGCATGTTAAAGTCCCCGAACAAGCCATCTGGAAACTCATGCATCTTTGAGAAGACTCATAAAAAGCAACGGCTCTGGCTGCTTAGGAGAGAATGGGGACTGCCACTTGGCACATAAACTTGTCAGTAGCTGTTCCTGCTGTCTGACATGGGAAGACATTAGGGACAAAGTAATTTTCTTCTTTCGCGAAGTCAGCGTAACTCCACATACTGAACACTGGCTGGCTACACAGGAAAGGGGCTCATCTGAGAACGCTGTCTCCCTCTAAGAGGAGACGTAGAGAGTGGGGTTGCAAGGGGTGGGGGGGAAGGCATGAAGCCAAATCTCTGACCTGAGGGTGCTTTCTGTGGAAGTCATTCTCCAGTCGATTCTCAGTGATCTTTCTAAGTGAAGGGTGCCTTTTCCCCAGGCACGGAGACTTATTTTGGGGGGCCAGAATAGGTCCCATATACCAGGATCAGCTCGGGAAGAGAAGATGGGACGTGGCTCTTAGTGGACAAGGGCACCTTGTCTACTGCTCAGCTAGGGTGTGCGTGTGTGTCGGGGGGGAGGGGCAGGGAGTACACTTTGTTGAATAAATAAACAGTGCTGAGATTTATAAATTGGATATTATGACTCCTGTCCCAGAAGAGGACAATGTCTTGCAAACGTCTTGGCATTTTTGCAGCAGGAGCTATGAGCGTTAAGTGGCTTGGGATAAGCCCTGCTCTAGGATGGCAGTTTGGGGGCTCATTGTGGTGATCAGGTTCATTTCATTAGCAGCATCCATGGAAGCATTTTAATCCCAGGCAGGTTTCTCTTTGCCCTTCATCCTCACTCCCCAATATCCTCTGGGCTTTCCCAGTCAAGGTGGCACCCACAGAGAGGCAGCAATGATGTAGAGAAAGGGAGCACTGGACTCGGAGGCAGAAGACCTGACTGTGACCCCAGCTCTGTTCTTACAGTCAGGTGCCTTGGGCTAAGAAGCCACTCACAAACCCAAGTCCTCATCTGTAGCAAGTGAGTGATGCTTTCCTTATTCAATCTGACTCACGGGGCTGCTTCAGGAATGAAAAAGAGAAAGTGTTCTGTAACTTGTCAAGTTTAAAACAAATACACCCTATTTCTGAAATAGTTATGTATGCAGAGCCCAATAAGGCAGGTACCACCTGTGGATTCAGGAAAATCTGATATAGGAAAATGCAATTCACTATCCATATGAATCAGGAGGTGACTTACAAAAATCCCAATTTATCCATTTGGTGCATTTAATCATCTTGGGCCTGAAGAAAGAACTCCTGGGAATGGGGGTCAGAAAAGCGAGGACACCGAATCTCACCGAGGGTGGCAAGAGGAGATGCACTTGAATGAAAGTTGGTGGCATTTCACATGGGATAAAAGCAGAAACTTCCTGCCCATCAATAAAATACTCTGATGGCTGACCTGGGAAAGTCCGAGAATCTTATCCTGGAGATCCTAACAGAGACGGATGCTGCAGGCTTAAGACTCTCACCTGCAAGGGTTGGACCCAAAGCTACCGAGCATCTTTCCCTTAGGGTTCTAAAACGAGATGGGAGAGATGCCTGCTGTCTGGCCAGCATGTGACTCTGCCCAACTGTGGTGAGAAGGGACTGGCCTGAGAGTGGAATTAGGCATGGAGGGTAGGGAAGTGGCAGGAGTCAGAACAGCCTCATTGTAGGTCTAGAAAAGGTATGGAAGTCTAGTCCAATAATTCTTGCGTTGTCCCTAAGTGATGCCACTGGACCCGAGGCAAAAAGCTAGAGCCAGGACAATGAGGGGGGCACCTCTCAGAGGGCACCTCTGGCTCTAAGGCCTGAAAATTGGATTATTACTGATCCAGAGAAAGGAACTGTTTACAAAATATTTTCCAGATGAGCTCAGTTCATATATTTGGGACAAGCCAGGGGCCCACCAAGTTTCAGCCCTAGACCCAGCTCCTAGTTCGGTGGGTCTCACATTTCCGCAAAAGCCAGGGCCAGCCCTCAAGACAATTTCAGTCATCTGCTTTGTGAATTATCCGCTGCTGCCAGGTTTCATTTCAGGCCGAAGACCACAGTGGCCCCGGCACATTTCCGGGAGAAAGACCCTCCCCTGCCCAGCTCGTGCATGTGGCTCGGGTAAGGCAAATGCAATGGAGGGCCCACCCTTGCCAAGGCCAATTCAGAAGGGATTTGGGCTGACTGGTGTCACGGCCTCCATTCCCAACCCCCAGTCCTGACAGGATGGAGGACTGAGAACAGGAGAGGTCATAAGCCTGTGTAATAGTCTATGAGGGCAGAGGCTGTGTTAATTCATCACGCTGAATTTTTAGGAGTTTTTGTTTTAGAGAAATTTAAAGAAACTAAATAAAGTTATCACACTCTCCAACACTCACCTCTACCTTCACCTTGTCTATATCATGCTTGTATCTGCCTTAATTTAAAACTCCACAGTCATAGGACTCTATCTCCCTTATTAGCAAGAAATTCCTCCAGGCAGGTGGGGAACTCTCAGGATTCTCAGGGAGCCCTATGTTCCCGATCAGAGAGCATACTCTCCAAAGAGCAATAGCAACCTTCTGCCATTCCTTAGTGGACACTGGCTCCACAATGCCAGTTGACTGTCAACAGTGAGGGCCTGCATGAGTCTCTCTGAACAGCCAGCTACTCTTTATTGGAGGGCTCTGAATTTCGGCAACTGGGCAGCCAGAGGCCTTCCTGGGGAACAGAATTGGGGATCCCATTCTGCAGTTTCCTTCCTGTGTCCTCTGAAAACAGTGCCCACTGTAAATAATTGCAGATGGTCAAATGCGAAAGGTAAGCATGAAAAGACAAAATCTATTTCTGATAATGGAAGGAGAATACTCGGTTATGAATTGGCATGTCTCGAGCAGAGCAAGGTAGGATTACACTCCAGGAGTCTGCCCGGCCAGCTATGTCCCAGCAATCCTTGGCTCAAGCTTTCCTTCTAGAGCTTAGCCTGAAGGTAGGAGAGACTGGTAGAGAAGATCAGCAACGATGTCCAACCCGGGAAAATTGTATGACATGCTAAATTAAAAGCAAATCAGTTCAGGCACCCAGATGCAGGGACAGTCAATTTTATACACAATATAGTTTTTAAAGCTCTGCTGAAATTCAGGCTATTTCAGAAGGGAAATACTTTAAAACTGGGGGAGGATTAACAGAGCAATGTGATGGGATTTCTTTTTCACTGTCTGCATATACAAAGAGATATATGACTGAGAGGTACACACTCAGCCTGGTGTCAACATCATGCTAGTCTTGATGTATCTGGAGTCGCCTGGCTCCTCTTACATGCTGCACGGGACACATGGTGAGTGTCTGGGCACGCACTGGGCTGATAGGACAGCCAGCATCACACAGACATTCCAAATGTCAGTGACAATGGCGCCAGTCTTATGATAAGTTGTAGTTTCTGCTCATTCTCAAAACTTAACCTGATTCAGACCACTGAGGTTGGTGCTGATAATGTCTACTGGTTAATGTTGGCCTGTCTCAAGTAGCGAACTGATGGACATGAGCACTTAACACTTGTGAATTATTTTGTTGAAAGATCTTGGCTTCTGGTCAAGTCACACTCCCCTAAAACCCTCAGGAGATAGTATCATTATTAGCCCGTTCTAAAACTCTCCTATAACATGTGAGTGGTAAAGCTGGGGAAGCACACTACCATTCAGATCAGTGTAGGGAGAAAGTTCCAAACACCCAGAACCAACCCATCTGAGAAAGGCTTTCTGGCTAGGACCATGCATTTTCTGTTGAGATATAATCTCAACAGTGCAGTGGTGCACTCTTGACTCACTGCAACCTCTGCCTCCTGGGTTCAAGTGGTTTTCCTGCCTCAGCCTTCTGAGTAACTGGGATTACAGGTGTATGCCACCAAACCTGGCTAATTTTTGTATTTTTTGTAGAGACAGCGTTTCACCATGTTGGCCAGGCTGGTCTCGAACTCCTGACCTCAGGTGATCCACCTGCCTCAGCCTCCCAAAGTGCTAGGATTACAGGCGTGAGCCACCATGCCCGGCCCTCCTGATACGTTTTTATTATCAGCCCTGATTTGATTCTGTAAGTGTATCTCAAGCTCCAAAAGGGCCAGGCCGGGTGGGTTCTAGGCTGGTGGGTTGGGAAGGTGGGTGAGGGAGGATGGTTGTTAGTGGTTGACTGCTGTCTGCCCATGGTGCAAATTCTGGGGATGGAGCAGCCTTGAATGGGCTGTGGCCTTGTGGCCAGAGAAACTAGGCTTTTGTCATGAGGCCAAGGAAAGAACTTTCTGGAGTTGAGGTCAGTTCCCATTTCTCTCAACCCCTAAGGGCCCTGAGGGACTGAGTTTGTTTGCAGGTTTCCAGGAGGCAAGCACAGAGGGCCCTGGGAAGGGAAAGGCCATGAGGCAGTCACTGGGGCCCTGTGCGGTGACCAGATGTCACTCCTGCCTGGCATTGGCACAGGGCTTGTCCTGCTTGTGTGAACTATCTGCCAGGCTTCACCAGACCAGGCTTCAAGCCTCAAACGCAGGATGGTGTTCCCGATCCCTCTCCACCGTGAACGGATGTTTCAACAACACCTTACCCTGAGCCTCTAAAGCGCTTCAGAAGAGGAGGGAAAACCAACCCGGGAGACACATGTTACGGTTTGGCTGAAGCAGGCGGTGTCTTAACACTAACATCCTGCTGCCTCTTCCTTAAATTAATTGGCTTCAGACTCCAGGCCCACACAGGTTAGAATTTGCAAGGACTAACAGACAAGGAGGCTCCTCGGAACCTGCAGCACCCATGCCATGCTGCACTGAGCCACCCAGCAGCTGGGCACGTAGCTGTGGGGAGGCGAGATGCCACCATCACCACTCAGCAGAGAAAAGGCAGAGAGGTGGCCCCTGTTGGGTGATACCAGAGCCCTTGCTTCCTCATCCAGCCCTCCCAGGTCTGAGACTCCAAAGGAAATAGACAGGGAGTTTGCTGCCCGGAGACAACTCCCTATTCTCTCTTACAGTTTGGTGGCTCCAAGTTTCTACTAGTTCAGTCCTGAAAATGTCCCTTGCATTGCTTTGCTTTGATCCAGTGACTGCCTCTGTCCTTGAAGCACATTCATCTCTTTTTTCAAAAAAGAAGCCAGTTTGGCTTTTCCCCACATCTCCAGCCACCCTCTCATGTTGCTGCTCTGTGGTGTGCTTGGGCACCAATTTCCAACCTGAAAACCACCTTCCTGCCTGCCTCTGGCCAGGAGGCTCAGATCCTTCCTTGTGTCTTATAAGTAATTCCACTCACTGCAGGCCCAGTTTCTGCACGACAGACTACTGCTAACAGAAAACACTATGAAATCCAAGGCTAGGACCACAGACTTATGAGGCAGCCTAACGTGGTCCTCTCAATCATGATGAGAAGCTGTGTAAGAATTAGATGTCACTCTGCCCCGTTAGGCCTGATACTAGCAGGGACAAAACAGGGCCTGGAGGTGAAAACCAATGAGGCAAGAAGCACAAAGTTCTAGAAGCTGCGGCTTCTGCAGGTGTGAGGCTGGAAAGGGAACCCATACTTATGAGACCCTACCGTGTTGCTAGGCATGTTGGTAGGTGTTTCACACCATCTTTTTTCATGCTCCGAACATCTTGTAAGAGCAGCTTTGTAACCCCCATTACAGATAAGGAGACCAAGGGTTTGAGCAGCTAGGAAATGTGTCCAATGCCACACAGTGTCTCAGATAGGACCAAATCTGGCTCTAACTTGAAGGCACATGCTTTTTGAATTATGCTGCTCAGGTATCCCTTCTGGAATCATACTTTGACAAGGTTTCCTCTGTTTACTTGGATCTTTCTTTGCCCCAGAGAAATTGCAAATTCAAGGACACAGAACAGATTCTCCAACCTTGGAGTAGAAGCTCCTGAGGGATGGACCCTGTTGCCCTTTCCAAATTGGGAGCTCCCTGGCAGTGGAAACATCTCTTCCATCAGGGTGGGGGTTCCCTGAGGTCAGGATCTGACTGCCCCAAGAGATACAGGACTGCCTCTCTCCTGATGACTAGGTCACTCTCCCCTATGCCACAGACCAAAGAACAAGCAGACTTGCAGTACTGGTGGGGTCAGGCTGGAAGCAGAGAGGGCACTGCCAGAGCGAAAGTAAGCCCTGGTCAACCCTGGGCCCTCCGCTAGAACTCCCCTCCCCAACCCCAGGAAGGTGCCTGGACCCAGGGGGCCACCCAGAGAGCTGATCTCAATCCTAAAAGACCACTCCATTCTGCTGAGAGCCAAGGCCTTTGGGGAGCTCGCATGCCCTAGGGCTGAACGGTATTTATTGCCCAATCATATCTAATAGAAAACTCACTGCTGGGGTTCTAGCAGGCAGGGGGCAGGGTGGGGTGGGGAAAGTATCCCAGGGGCAGCCCCTTGAGGACCCACACAAAAGACTTTCCACTTGAGTAGCTCCTCTTTAATGATTATAAAGGCACAGGAGTCTAATCCATTTTTGATGTAAGCACTAATAGTTCTGTGTCCTTGAAGTTCAAAGCAAGCGCATACATGTCACTAATTAGCCAAGCACAGAGCCATTCAGCTCCCTCTCATGTTTCTAATTAGGTCTTTAATAACAAACAAACTCCGACCTTACCAAAAGGCCCCCATTGGTCAGTCAAGGAGGGTGGCTGCTTCTCTGTTTACGGTTGCTGCAGGCTGCTAGTTTTATTTGTACATGCCCTTAATCTCAGCCAGGACTGGCCTGTCCTCGAGAGAGACAGGAGGGTCCCTCTATGAGGACAAAAACCCCTTGGTCCACCCTGGAGGGTGGCCTTCCTGACCCTGCTGGGAAGACCAATGGAGGCAGGAGAGCTGTGGGCTCCACAGCAGCAGGCTAGAGATCCCAGCCCCACCTCCCCACCTCCCAGTTAGAGGAGGCTGGGGTACCAGTGACAGCCACAGAGATGTTATGGAGCTTTACATCCAGCAAGAACATGAGATACTTGGGCCCAGTGTTACACACTGCACCTGCCTGAGGCTCAGCCTGCTAGATTCTGGTTTGATGGGTCTGTGATGCAGCCTGGCCACTGCACAGTTTAAAAACTCCCCAGGTGATCCTAACAGAGAGTAACGTTCAAGAGCCACAGCATTGGCCTCAGTCTCTGGGTTGATTTGCTCATTGACAGCAGCTATTTACAGGTCCACTATTATTCATGAATACCATCCACACAGAATCAAACCCTAAGAGATTTAATCAACCACACCCAAGGATGGAAGTCTGAGGACAGATGTGTAAAATGATACACAGTTCTGGAACGGCTTCTGTCCCTCCCATTGCCTTCATACATTAAACAATTCATGGCTGACTGTTTTCAAATTCCCACCAAGTTTTCTATCACCTGGAACCTCTTGGCTTTCTCTCCACTCACTTCTCCTCAGATCTTTTTTCTTTTTTTTCCCCCCCCTTTTTTGAGAGGGAGTCTTGCTATCTCACCCAGGCTGGAGTACAGTGGCACAATCTTGGCTCACTGCAACCTAGGCCTCCCGGGTTCATGTAATTCTCCTGCCTGTCTCCCAGGTAGCTGAGACTACAGGCACACACCACCACACCTGGCTCATTTTCGTATTTTTAGGAGAGATGGGGTTTCACCATGTTGCCCAGGCTGGTCTCAAACTGCTGACCTCAAGTGATCAGCCGCCTGGGCCTCCCAAAGTGCTGGGATTACAGGTGTGAGTCACTGTGCCTGGCCTGTTTTCTCAGATCTTAAGGCACTGTCACTGTCACTGTTCCTATCTCCAAGGAAAAGGGATTTCGAGCTTTGGAAACAGCAGCAAAACAGAGCTGTAGAACTGAAATGGCCCCCAAGGACCCTTTATCTGAAATCCTCATTTCAGACAAAGGTGGAAGCAGGCCTGAAACCAAGTCTTCTGATTCCCTACTCTGCCTTCTATGCTGTTATGCTGCCTCTATTTTTTTTTAAGCTGTTAATCATCCTCACTGGAGTAATCAACAAGGCAACCTCTCCCCCTAGGAGGCAGAAGGGATAGAAAGCAAGCCTCTCAGCTGCTTTAACTTCGAAGGCCAGGGCATGCGGAGCCACGGGGACAACCCTGAACAGTGTAAACCTCCAGCAGATCATTTCCAAGCCTGAACCGAATGTGTCCTTTAAGCCAGACGGGAGGGGAGTCACTGGAGTCTTGGGGGCTACCTCCATTGAAGACTTAAAGACTATTTTACACACCTGGAGCTGATCAATCAAAGCCAGAAAACACAGAAGGACACAGCAAAACTGGACTAGGGGTCTTCTCTGACACTGGTCCATGGTGTCTGCTTTGCTGCTGTGCGTCTGTCTTTCCTCTGAAGGATGGTGACGCTGCCGCCACCTTTCCACCCGAGTCAGGGACTGACCCCGACTCCAGGGCATCCTGGATCCCACGTCTGTCATGCTGAGCCCCTCCTCTTCTCTCCAAGGTCAGAAGCCCACCCTCTCCAGGATACAGTCAGAAATAACTTTCCGAAAGAGAGGCAAGAGGGGCTGGGCTGCCTTTCCCGGCTATATAGCCTCTGCCACAGGCACCCAGGCATCAAATGTTTACCACAGACCTGGGCAGACCATTTTATTAATATTAATAAGTAACCAGGAACAAAGGGCCCCTTTATTTTTAGCTTTCTCTAATTGTGTAGTAATTACTCATCTACAAAACAAATGAGGCCCTGCTCGCGGTTGCCATGGTACCGGGGGCCCAGCCTCCCTGCAGGATGGTTGGCCAAGAAGCCCGCGGCTCCCGCCTTGGCCCCGCCCCTCCCCCCGCCACTGGCTCAGAGCAAAGCCCCAGCAACTGGGCAGCCAATCACCTCCCAGTCGTAAGGCCGGGCGGGGCTTCCCAGCGACCTTCCAGATGCGGTCCTCGCAGCCCACAGGAAAGAATGTTGACTCATCCCTACAGAGGACGTCTGTCTTCCCAGAGAAGCCCGCCCGTGCTCCATCGCCTAGTTTCTTCTGGGCATTGGCTAACTTCCCTCAGCCTTGTTTCAGCTAAAGGTTTCCTTCCAATAATTCTCTTCAGGCTGGCTTCCTCTTACCCGACCACGCCTCCTCGCGGCCTCCTTTGTCTGACATTGGTCTGAGTGCATTCAGGGACCAGAAACCTGATCAGAAATCTCAGCCAAAGCCAGGCAGTGTCTGCAACAGCAGGAGCAGGTGCAAAAAAATACTTATACTGCCTCCTGAGGCCACTCGTAAATGATTTGGGGTTATCTCCTCCCCCAAGGATAATGGAGAATTGAGTTAAGAGCAGCTGTGGTTTTTTTCTTGAGTGTCTGTTTTAAGGTTGTAGAGCCTGGCTCAGCCATCGCAGGGCTGGTGCGATGGAGCGTCCGCTGATAGTGGCTTATCCGAGGACAGAATGACGACAGGCTTAGGCTCAAATCCTGTCTCTGCCACTTCAGATAAGCTACTATCCTTTCCAAACTACAGTGTTTAAATCTTTAAAATGGGAATGAGAATGATTAGTGCTCACTTCATAGGGTTATGAGAATTAAATAGGGTAAGGCTGGTGGACTTGACACGATACTTGGCTCACTCATAATACATGTGAGCTAGCATTATTAACATCTATTATCATTATTGTATTAAAATTGGCTAGGATGTGTCTCTAGCATTCTATTGACCACTTACAAGATACCTTTCCCTTCAACCCTTTTAGCCTATACCATGGAGTGGCTGCCATCGTGGTGTTCTCATTCCCTGACAGATCTAATTTCAACAGCCCATCACAGCTGTTCAAAAGCATTATTTGTCTGCTTCCTGTTCTGTAGGATCCCAAGCTGGGAAGGGAGACCTGTTTTAAAAAATTAATATTAATAAGCAACCAGGAACAAAGGGCCCCTTTATTTTCTGTATTTTCTAATTGCATAGTAATTACTCATCCATATGAAGAATGAGGACTAGGTTGACTTTGCCGCCGGGAGGCCTGATGGTTTGCATTGTTGGGGAAAGCAGGTGCCACCCACGGATATATGCAAAATATCTTCCAAGGACCCATAATCCCACCTTTCATTCAGGAGAGCTCACCGATGAGGAAGAGGACTGAGGACATGGAGCAGAGGAGGAGGTGCCCCAGGTAGGGTGAATCCGGTATGGCTTCCTGGCACTTGGAGCCGAATTTTGACAGAGAGGGCAAAGACAAGGACAGAGGGAAGTGGAGTGGCAGAAAGAAAGGGGACAGTGGCCACCTCAAGGGCAAAGGAATGGGAAGCAATAGCCCCAAGCAGGGAATAAATAACAACTTGTTGGCAGAAGCAAAGGAAAACAGGGGAACAAAGGCAGAGATTTGCCATGGAATGCCCTCCTGTGTCTGCTTTCTCAATGCTTCTCATTCCACACCCCTTGCTCCAGGTCACAAGCCCAGCCCCAGACCCCAGGATTAGGGGTCAGACTGTTCTTTGTGGAGCTACAGCCAGGCTTATCTTCTTTAGATGGCTCTGTCCTTGCTGAGCTTCACTTCCACGAAGAATACGAACCTCCCTCTCCTATGACTATATCAACATGGCTTTCAAGATCTCCCAGAACCTTGACTATCTCTATCTCTTCAAGCCCATATTCCCTGCCTAGCAGACAGCTCCCACTCCAAATTCTCCAAGGCCTGTGTCATGTCTTGCCTCCTCCACCAAGCTTCCTGCCTGCTTGGTACTCTCTGACCATGTAGGAATCTATCCTTATTAAAGGCTAGCTCTCACATCGGTTGTATACTTTTGTCTTCTCCAGAAGCCTGAAAGTTGGCTGAAGGCAAGGACCATGCCATGGAATTATTCTGCATCCCACCCCAGCCCCTAGCGTGATCCAGAGTTAATCATCTTATGGATAAGAGCAAAAGGCCTACTGCTTCTTGAGCAGCTATATATTAACATCTATGGAGTGTTTAGAATGCACATGAATTATCTGTAACTCGTCCTCCCACCTCAGTCCTGCGTCTTGAATCCATCCTGGACAATGTTGTCAAAGCTTGTCAAACGTACAAATCTGATGTCAGTTCCTAGTTTCAGGCCTCCCATGGTCTCACGGGCCCTGCCCATGTAAATCCAGTCTTCTTAGCTTAGTACCAAGGGTTCCCTGCTCTGATTCTGCCGAGCTCTCTAGCTTTACCTACAGTTACTCCCCTGTTGCATTTTATTCTCCAGCCGGAATAAAGCATCTGTAGGGCCTCCACCTCACTCCACTGTCCTGGGGTCTGGTGGCTTTGCCCATGATGTTCCCTGGCCCCCTGGGGAGCTCCTATTTGTCCTTTAAAAGTGGAAACATTCACTCCCCTGTGAAACGTTCCCTGACTTCCCAGGCAAAGCTAACCACTTCCTCCTCTGTGCTACTTCTGTATGTTGGATAGGCTTCTGTTACCCGGCTTACAGCATCCTATTGTAATTACCCATTAGTTTCCACACTAGGTTGGGAGATCTTCAAGGGCATAGAGACTCTTAGTATTTATCCAGGAACTTCCAGGGCTGTAGTGGGCATCCACTGGTTGTCTCTCCAGCATCATTCTTCCATTTCCCCTCTTATCAGCACGCAGGTTTTCCTTTGGGAATCCATCCTTACCCCACTGTGTAAAGAGCCATTCCACTTAGAGGGTGATGGATCCCACCCTCAGTGACTGGTTTTGTAACCCAAGCCTTAGCCAAGCAGCACAAAGCTCTGGACTTTCCTAGAATTCTGGACCATCTGACTCCCCTCTTCTGGACAGGATGGTACGATGCCAGAAACTGTTGCAATCATTTTGCCACTATGAGGAAAACCAATATAAAGACAGTATTGAAATGAGAAGGAGGACAGAGCTAAGAGAATTGCAGAAAAAAGATCCCCGAACAATCCAGGCATGAACCCCACTCTTCTATGGAGCTTCCAGGATGTCAGCCAATAAATCCCCCATAATATTTAATTCCCTGTAACATTAACCTATAGTGTTTAATCAGTGTTGGCAGGTTTCTGATACAGTGAAAAGCACCCTTGAATCAGGCTTAGGACAGTACCTACCACACCTACCACATATAACAATAATTACTACTGTTACACACTTAATAGATATCTGCCACATTCAACTCCATGGCAGATGTCCCCTAGGTCCAGTTCTGAAATCTACATCTGAAAGATCAGACTATGAGGTTTTAGGCCAGAGCCTGAGTGCTTGGCCTATATAGAGCTGGAAGCTGAGGCTACTTGGGCTATCCCTACACGGTCTTTATTCCTGCTTGTGCCCGGTGTCCTGGGGGGCAGGTGTGTCCCTCATAAAAAACACGGCTTCTCCAGAGGGCTACTTAAGGGGGCCAAAGACCTGGGTTCAAGTCCAGGATTCTTCACCTTTGACCAAAGCCTGGCTCCCCAGGTAACCAGGTGTGTGATTTAAAATAAGTCACGTAGCCATTCTGTAGCCCAGCTTTCTCACAAAAACATGCTTGTAAACCAGGCCACAAACTTCTGCCTTCCTGACTGTCTCACAGGGTGGCTATGGTAATATACATCATGGTATATATCTGAACGTCAAAACTCTGCAGAGGCCAGGCACAGTGGCTCACACTTGTAATTCCAGTGCTTTGGGAGGTCAAGGTGGGAGGATCATTTCAGGCCAGGAGTTTTGAGATCAGCTTGAACAATATAGTGAGACCCTGTCTCTACCAAAACCAAAAACAAACAAACAAGCAAAAGACCAAAAAACAAACAAACAAAAAAACCAAAGCCGGGCACGGTAGTATGAACCTACAGTTCCAACTACTTGGGAGGCTGAGGAAAGAGGTTCACTTGAGCTCAGGAGTTCAAGACTGTACTTCACTCCAGCCTGGGAAACATGTGAGAGTCTGTCTCAAAACAACAACAAACCAACCAACCAACCATCCAAATAAAAAAACCTCAGCAAAACACAAGCAACCATGAATGATACACCTGGGCACATGCTCCCTGGATGATTCTCACCAACCCACAGGTTGACCAGCTTTAGGGGCTTCCTCGACCCTGCAGTACCCCCACCCAGCCCAGGGTGCAAGGAGCGGGTCTCTAGGCCCCTCTCTGTTGTGCTCTACATGCCCTTATGGAGCTACCAAGGACACCACCACACTTTCCACCCCTGCTCCAGACAGCTGGGCCTGAGGTACTGAGCTGACACAAGAGCAACGACCAACCAGCTCAGGGGGCAGGCAGAGATGTGTCAACCACTGAAAATAATTCCACTGATTTAAAAGACCATTAACATTCCCCCACTCCATTCACTTTAGGATTAACTTATACTTAGGTCTGGGCTTCAAGGCTAGTCACTAATTGCACTAGAGTTGATTTATCAAGTGCACAGTATTTCTATTACAAAATTATTGATTAGAGCTGATGTATTTTATCCTCAACAGGGTTGGTCTGAAAGCCCTTGGAAAATGAATGAAGCTGAGGTCAGCAGCGGGCAGCTCTGAGCATTATTATAAATTCACTGGGGTTACTGAAATCCAATGCTGGACTCTTTATGGTGAAAAGTCCTGGCTGTCCCAGAAATGTAACATTTTAATGACAAACTGGGAAACGAGGTGTCCATCCCCAGAACACACAGCAGTGGACTGAGAGATGTGTGTTCAGGTAAGATCCTTTGGTAAGTCTGGCTGGTTGTGGTGGTTGGCCCTAATGGGTCAGAGATTTGTTCTCCCTCTGGGCCACTACTGGCTCGATTCCATGGCCACAGATGTGGCTTTATCTTAGCACAAGGTTGTCCCCATGACCTTACCCACAGATGGACCATCTTGGGGTCACAGCCCCCAGAGGATGCTTGCTGCTAGCACAGGGAGGCTGGGTGAGAAAGCAGAGATGGCTGCACTGCATCCCCCACTTCGCCGCCCCCCTCCATGAATCTTGCTCATGGAAGCACAGGAAAGCCCTCTTCAGAAATGAAGGCACACATTGATCCATTTTCCTTTTTTAAATGAAGCTGACAGTGGTCATTCTCAGGCCAGAAACAGTGCATTGTGGGAAACACGGACTTTCAGAGGACAGGACTAGAGTCTCAGGCCACCGAAGGCTACAAGTGCCATCTGCCTTTATATTCCTTGGTGCTTGGCACAAAACAAATCCTTAATACATGTTGCAAGCAATACCTGGGAACCCTAAAGCTTATGGTGCAACTGACCCAAATAGCTCCAGGATCCCTCCAGCAAGTGGAAGAGTATATGTCGGATACTATCTTTCATGTCCCCCAGCCCCTAACATATATAAGGCAGAGGCTTGCAGCGGGAACACAGAAAACATCTTGAAGGGAGATTGGGATGGGCATGACTACTTCTTGAGATCTATTCTCCTCCCTAAAGCAATTTCTTTTCTGGTTCAAGTTAAACTATTTATTCCATCCCCTGACTTGCATTTTACTTTTGCTCATTTTACCAACTGGAACTGGAGCTCTTAGAATTTCCAGCCACAGGGCAGCAAAGCCATTTTCCTAGCAGAACCAGACCTGGGATTTAGGCCAGTGGGAGGGGATTTTCTGCTCTCCCTGCCTTCTGTCCCTACCCTCTTCTCTTACTCCCCAGCCTCAGGTCAATTTGCAGCTTCAGCAGCCCTGAAGCCTGACAGTTCCAGCCATCTCCCTGTGCACCTCCCCCACCCGCACCCCCATGCAGGCCAAGCTAGAAGAACAGCTCCTTCCAGATTTATCTTCCTGGGCCTTGGTGCCCTCATTCTGTTTGGGGGCAGACTGGCCTAACTCACATTCAATCCTTGTTCATTCCGATTCTGCCACCAATTTCCACAACTTGGTAGATTCTTTCCACAGCACTACCATTTTGCTTTATCTCTACGCATTCTCTCAGGGGACTTTATGGACTCTGACATTTTCCTGGGCTTCTGTCTCCCACAGTAGATAACCTGCACCCTGAAGGTTCAGATCCCACCTGTGTTCCATCAATGCTCTTGCAGCATTGGGCAGAGCCACCACACCCTGACTGAAAGAGCAGGTTCCAGGAGGCAGGCACTACTCACTCGGCATCAACATGTAAGGGGTGGGGACACCTCCAAAAGCTCTGAGAGACCTCTGGCACTCCCTTATGGCTTGTCACCACAAATGTAGGGAAGATAGTGTGTCCAAACTGGCTGCATGTGCTCCTGTTCTAAGGGCACAGGCTGCAGGACTGCTCCTTTCCCCTTTAGGGAGCCTTCCTGGGGAGTTGGAGGAAACTGGGGGTGGTTCCTCTTGGATGTTCCAAGCACACCTCCCTTCCTGTCTCCATGAAACTGTGCCAGTCACCTCCATGCTAAGAATGTCACCACTCTTACCCTACTTGAACTTCACCAACCTTAAAAACAAATGGCAGTGATTCACTAGGACCAAGTGCATTCCCTGTCTGCAGACCAAGGATCTCAAGATCTCAATCCCTTCCTTACCGTGTCTCATTTCCCCTCCACCCCCCAAGAAGTAATCCATAGAGACAGGGCTGCCACATAGACCCGTATCCCTGAAGGGCTGGTTGTGACCTGCCAAAGGACTCAAGGAGTAGAGGGGCTCGAAGGAGTCTTGCTGGTAGGCCTTAAGAAATGAAAAAAGATCTGCTCTGTTCAAGAATAGTATGAGAAAGACAAGAACAAGGAAGACCTTTAAGACTCCTTCCAATCCTGGTTCCATTTTTGCACTATAATTGGACAATATCAACAGAGATCTCAGTGGGGAAGGCTAGAGCTGAGGGTGGTGACCCAGTTCTGGACCGGGGGAGCGGGGAGTGTGAGGGGAGGTGGTGGTGGCTGATGGTGAGAACATGGATCCAAGCCCCTTGGAAACATTGAAAATATGGAGCCCCTTCTCTTCCTGGTCCCCGCACTATCCTTCAGACGGCCGTGCTGTGCCGAGCCGTCAAAGACCCTGTAATATCAACTCAACAATGCATGTACTACAACTACAGCTACGGCTACCAGTACATCTACTACAGTGCATGCATTTAGTTCAGTCCCACAGATACATACAATCTAAGAACAGGCAGGGGAGGTGTGAAATGTTTTACTGGACAACAGGTGTTTTGGAGTTGTAACTAATAAAAAAAAAATCAAAAACGAAAGTGTACAAAAAAAGACATTTCTTGAGAGTTGGATATGAGTTTGTTTCTTGAACTGTTTCATCTGAACAAGCAAAAACATGCAAACCAGCTGGTACTAACAGGAAGCTGGACACTGAGAGAGGATTAATAGGTGTGGACAAACCTTCCCGCTGAGCGTGCTCAGAAGAGTGTTTGAGAGGAGGTGTGCAGATCCTAGCGTAAGAGAGGCGGGAAAGTATGCCTCAGAGACACTCTCACCGCAGCCCCAACCAAGCAAGAGAAAAGACAACAGAAATATGACTGCTCACACTCACCACCACCATCAGGAGCTCATGTTACTAGATTGGAATAAAGCTGGCAAGTATAAAGTACAGTAAGGGGTCCTGGCTGGGGCTGGGTGGGTGGGGAGAGGTGGGACGGGGTGGTACCAGGGGCTCAGAAGCTCTAAGATTGATACACGGACCCACCCATAATGTCACCCCAAACTAAAATACCCTGAATATCCAAACCACTTCCCTCAACTGTCGGGGGAGGCTTCTGTCGAACTGAATTGAGGTTTGGGTGGGACAGGATGGGGCCACTGGAACTGAATGAATACGATCAAAATAAACAAACAAACTCTCGACTGAGCACAAGAAAAGATGACATTTCAAACTACCAGGTGAAGGGAAAAAGAAAAGTGACCACTGATAGTGAAGTTATCTAGGAGTCGGCAGGGACCTCACCTGGTGGGGTCGCCTGAGCCCTGCTCACCTCAGGTCCTGGGGGAATTAGGAACAGGGGGGCAGGCTGGCCCAGAGGAGTTGGCTGAGGTGGGCACAGACCTCAAGGCTCCAAACCCAGACCTCCTACCCTGACACCATAGCCCTGACGGTTCCAAGTTGCTACCCTGAGCAAAAACGAAGCTGCCTCCACCCCACGGCCCTCAGCAAGTGCTTCTCACCTCAGGAAGCTCCCCCTATAAGTCATAATAGAAGGAAAAAAAAAAAAAAAACCTCAAACATTGGAGCTAGACAAAAATCAAAGACAAAAAAAGGGCCCTCCATAGGATGATGTCTGATCCCTGAACAAAGCCTGAGAACCCCTGGGGAGCGGAGGCCACGTCTCCTACTGTTTGGAGTTGCCTGCTGGGTTTAGCATGGTACCAAGTTCAGGGTAGGTACTCAACAGACCCTCCCTGAATGTCTCCCTGTGTTTCCCTATAAGGGAATGCAGTTGAGCTCGTGCCGACCTGCAGTAGTTGAGGCTGCAGGAGCATCCGTTTCCCCTGGGGAGGAACTGGGGTGGGTAAGGCAGGGCTTCAGGAGCTAGGGAAGGTGAAACTAGGCCATCAACACCCAGTAAGCCCTCTGTGGCCCAGACTGATGCATACACCCAAGTGAGTCTGTGTGGTCCCTTGAAATTCAGAGCAAAGAGCTTTTGCCACTGAGAGGCCACTCACAGGTAAATAATTGGCCCTCCCATTAGGCTTGGCTTCCCGAGCATTTTCTAGAGGGTGTGAGGTAACAGTCCCCTTACTGGCAGAATGCGTTAAAAGAAAGAAAGGCAGAGTGCTTCCTTTCCCAAACCTGTAACCCTGTTTCAGGTCCAAAGTGGGGCTGAGGAACTAGGGTAACCTGGCTACAAACAGGCAGGTGTCTTCCTGCCTAGGCAGTGCTCTCACTATGGTGGATACAGTCTAGTCATTGCCCTTGGGCACATCCCAAGCCCCTGACACCCGTGCCCGGCAGCACTGTGGGGTTGCCCTGTAGCTTCTAGGCTGACCCTGCACCCTGTGGGGCGGGGCAGGCACCTCGGAGTTGAGGATTTACTCCTTGCGCTAACCCAGGCTGGTGTGGGCAGGTGGTCTGGGAGCACACTCCTGAATACAGTTCACTAACAGTGCAGCGATGAGCATGGCTGACCTAGAATGGGCTGGGAGAGACTTTGCTCCCGATGGAAATGGCTACAAATCAAACACCATTGATCCTGAAAAAAAAAAAATGTGTGGCTGGAGATGACCTTGGGGGTTAGGGGTTAGAGGGATGGGTGGGACTCCCGCCTGGCTCTGGGGGTCCATGAGAGGGTGGGGTGGCAGAAGGGGGCACAGACCGTGGGAGACGACTACGGCTCTCAGATTCATAAAGAACCCCATGCTGCCCTTTAAACTTGCCATGAAGTCAACGAGAACGGGGTGGGGTGGGGAGAGAGGCAGGGTTAATTTCGGGTTAAAGTTTAGTTTCATAATCCAAGTTATAAAAAGAAAGAAACTGAACGGAGAAAACAACAACCAACAACACTCAAAAATCTCAAGAGTTTTCTTTTATCTTTTCCCCAACCCCAGGCACAGGTAGGGCCAAGGCTTGTTTATAATGATACCAAAAAGCACTCAAGTTAAAAAACTAAATGGCACAGGGAGACACGAGGCAGCTGTGCACCCCGCCCCCAGGGCCCAGGGCTGGGGGGACTGAGGGACACTGGCCAGAGGGCAGGTGGGGCCTTTGGACACTGGCTGTGGTGAGCAGAAGCTCAGGCAGGGGGCCCCACTCTCTGGACCTGCCTGCCAGTCTGCCCACTTGCCAGCTCTCTGGCAAACTGCCCCTCGGCAACCCCTGAGAACTCCCTAGCCCCCTCCAAACAAAACCCCAGTGGATGATTCGGGGGAGTGGGTCCTTTGTAGCTTGAGGCAGTGCCAGTTTGCATGGAACGGATTTTTACTGAAGTTTTCTAATGGGCCTCACTGTGCCAACTTTTCATCACCCAGGGTGTGGTTTCTTGGCATTTGCCCTCTGGGCTTTTAATGCTCTATTTCCTGGTACCTTCACCAGCCCCCCACCCTGCCCAGCCCCACCCTCCTCAGAGCCCTGTGACATCAAACTAGGCGCTTCCTGGGTGCTCCAGAGCCCTGTCCGTGGGGCGTAGGGGGCAAGAGCTGCAAACCATGACCACTCAGTTCAGGGAGCAGGGGTACGGAGGGAGCCCAGTGCACAGCGGAAGCCCTGCTCGCCTGGAAAGGCAGAAAGCATTTTGGGGAGAGGGACAAAAGGGACCCCGGACATCCTGGACATGTCCCAGCTCTGGCCTGACCCCATGGTAATGCTGGGATAGTGTTCCCATGTCACTTGAGGGGTTCCAGGCATCTAAAAGGTGGGCTTTGGAGACCGAAGGACTGGAGCAACCTCACGGGACAGAAGGCCCAATTCCCTTGGCAGCTGGAGCTGAGGAGTCTGGCTAAGAAGAGTCTGGGAGGCACAGCGGCTCCGGAAACAGCAGCTTCATTTACTGAGGCTCAGTGCTGGCCCTATGGCTGCTTTCAGGGGCTCTGGGGGTTTAGCCAGCATCCAGCAAGCCCACCTGCCAGTGCAGCAGGGACCCAGGGGACAGCCTAGCATTTCTCTGGCTGGCTCAGGGACCCAAGGAAGGGAGCCTATTGAATTAGCAAAAGCCAAGGAGGGAAATGACCACAGGTACCTGAAGCTAGTTGTCAGGTGACGGGACGGTCAAAGTCAAAAAGAAACTCAGGTTTTTTTTTTTTCTAACAGAGAATAATAATCTGCCTTTGGTTTGCAGTCCCATGACTGTGACTGACCCCACTACAAGCGCCCTGGGTGGCCAGGCCTTGCCCGCGCCCCCCTGCCCACCCCCTCCCCGGGGCTGTGGTGAGAGTGGTGTTGGACAGATGCAGCCACACAGATCCGACAGGGCCTTGACCTCCCCCTGCACACTGGGGGCATGCCTGGGAGTCGCCTGTCCCATACACCTTCCTACCTGATCCTCTTGCTGCCGCCACCGCCGCTGCTGCCACTGGTCCGTAAGCCGCTGCTGGGAAGCCTGGCCAGGAGAGAGAGGAGCCTGTGTCACGGAGGAATCCTTGAAAGGGCCAGGCACAGACCTAGGTCATGGGCCACACAACCCCCGCCCTCCACACAAAGACAGGAGTGGGAAGGGATTTTCACAGGGCATCTTTTGAGAGGGACACAGAGTAGTGGCTGTCAGGCTTCTAGAAGGCACAACATCTTTAGGTGCATTTGATTCTCACCCATTTGTCACCCCAGAAGCTGGTTCTAGAAGGCCTACAACAATAATTCAAGAATTGTAGGAGGAATTTTTTTCTTGAGAAGCGGGGTTGAGCTCCCTGTTGACCCTGCATTGACACACGGTGGCTCCCCTGGCGTTGTCTTCAGTAGCACTGAGCATGGCTGGGCTGGCCCACCGCTCCTTGCAGAGATCGTGGCAGAGTGGTCAGCCCCGTGCCACAGGCAGGAGGCACTTGGGACGGCCTCTTGACAGAGCAGGCACCTTGGCCAGGAGCTGGCTTAATTCCAGCTGTTCTCTGAAGGCTCTGCAGGTTAGCGTGGCCTTTTTAACTCCAGACTTTTGTCAAAACATCAAGTCAGCAGCATCACAATCCCAGGCCCAAGGGTGAAGCATTTGGGGGTCCCAGGTGATTGCATACACATGGAGCCAGACGGGAAAGGGAGCGCGGGGCTGCAGGGGTCTATGTGGAGTGAGCCCTGTGGCTTTATTTGATCTCTCAGTGTTTCAACCTCCTGAGGCAATTGTGGGAATTTAGATGTGGCTCTTTGGTCTGAGCCCCATGGACCAGATGAAACTGGCACTAGAGGGTTTCCTAGGGGTCCCTGGAGTTCTTCTTGATCAAGGCTTTATGCTATCTAAAAATGTACCAGGCAGCAAGGCTGTCCCAGCAATGGGAACAATAGTCAGAAGGGCCAAGGTAACTTCTTGTAGCTGCAGATTCCAGATGAAGTATGCCAAGTCCCCGCCTCCCGGGCTTCTCTCAGCCACCAGCACGTGCACACACAGCCTCGCGCTGGGACACACACAGATACACTCCCATACATATAAAGACAAACATCCTCTGCCATCCAGGCAGATGCTTGGAGGCCTGACCCCAAGACCCATTTCCAATGACTGTGGTTTTAAATGATGTGCCAGAAGCCAGCCGCAAACTGAATCAACAGCCCCCAGCAGGGCTGCTCAACTTTAGCCACTGAGCCTTTTAAACAAGGAATTTCTACAGGACGAGAGGAAGACATGCACCGTCAAGGGCAGGGAGCAGAGGAGGGAAGAAAGCAGAGACAAAGCTCCCCCAAACAGAGCGAACTAGAAGCCCACTAAACTCTAAGACTATTGTCCTAGCTACACGGTACTACTGAAGGGAAAGAAGTTCAAAGGGGAACATGCTACTCTAAAAAGGTCAGGCTAAGCTACTTAAAATGTCAATGAAAAGAGACATACTTGCATTTAAATATGGTAATAGGGCTGTTGAAGGGGGAAAAAGAAAGATCCAGGTGAAATAAATGTACGGTTGTCCCTGGCTGCAGGTCTCCAAGCGCCCATGGAGACCATGCATGGTGACTGGAGGCCCTCCCTTCCCCAGAAGGCAGCAATGAACCCAGAGGGAGACCAAGGAAGGGACCCCCAACCAAGTCCTCTCCCCATTTCTTCCAGGCAGGATCTAGATTTCTGAAGATGAGGGTCCTGGCAGAAATTGCTGAAGAAAAATAAGGAAGAAGTCAAGTTATTTCTCTCTGTCCCAACCCCCAGGACACCGAGGCTTCTGCTGCTGTAAGAGCAAGGCCCAGGGGACGCTGGAGGGAGAAGATGCAGGCGAGTCATTCCTTTGCACTCCTTACCGTGCACTTAAAACAGCAGGTTTCCTCTGAAGCACGGAAAGACTTGGGGGAGGGGGAAGGAGGAACGAAGTGGGGAGGGGAGTGTAGTCAATAAAAAGACTTGTTAAAAAAAGGTCCATTTTCTGGAATTGAGTGCATTTTGGACAAAAAGTCTGAAAGAGGAAGAAAAAAAATACTTATCCAAGAAAGGAAATCCATTATCCTTAATCTCAGATAAAGGCTCCTGCTGGAGGTGGAGCATCAGACGTTGCTGAGGGCTGGAATTTTATCTCCACCCTGGAGACGGAGGGTGTGAGAAGAGGGGCTGAAGAAGCAGGGCTGCCTGGTCTGTCCCTCACACAGCACGGGCAGCAGCTCCATAGTCACCACCCCCACTGCCTCTGTGCCCTCCATCTGAAACACCAGGGCCATGCCGACACCTGGCCTAGCCCCTTGGGAGCCTCTTGGTGGGGAGGGGACGGAGCTTGCACCAGCATCCTGTACAGCGGTCCTCCTGGCCCCCTTCACCTGCTCCTCATCATCCCCTTCCTGTTCTATTAGGCCGTCCAGCCTCACCAGTCAACCCTCACCTGCCAAATATGTTTTCCATATGACCTGGCAGACAGGCCCCTGATACTGAGTTCCCACGGTCAGGTCTCTTCTTGGTGGCTGGGCTTGTGGGAGATGGGCAAGCACAGATACAAGGGGTGTGTGTGTTGGGTGTGTATGTGTTAAGTGTATGTGTGTCAGGTGTGTGTGTAATGTGTGTTTGTTGGCGCATGCGCAATTGGCACGTGGATCGGCACGTCGAGCGCACGTACGCACTGATCGCAACGTCAAGGGCGGCTCGCACAGGCAATACCGTCATGTACGGACGTGCGCAATCGATACCATCCGCCATGTCATGCGGTCATGCCATCACGTGTCATACATCCGTACGTACGCCGATATTACTGCACGCTCAGGTCAGGTCTGTCGATTACTTACGTACTGCGCAACACGTGCTGGGCGTACGCGGATCGCGTCGATACGCGTCATGCGCGGTTCCGCCTGAGCGCACGCATCGCGCACCACCGCGTCAAGTGCAATGCGGACGCGCGTCACATACGTACGTAACCGGCGCGCGCGGTCGGTGCGGCCTCGATGTACGCATTAGCGCGCGTTCGTGGCGCCTGAACGCACAGGCAACACGCGGCTCAATGATGATCGCGGCCGATGTACGCGTGCGTAATTGGCGGCACAGGCCTGATGCGAATGCACTGCGTACCACCGCGTCATATTACCGCGGATCGGTCGATGTAATGTGAGAACAGGCGGCAGGTTTGATGCAATGCACCGGCACGCACACGCGTCTGGGCGTGCGGATCGCAAGGTCGATAGTACATCATATCGATAATGCACTGCGCAACATGCTCAGATAAAGATCAAGGCAACGAGCGCAGGCGCGACCAGGCGTCAGATGCAATGTAACCTGCGTGACAACGCTGTCATGCAATGGACGCGCGTTCGATGGGCACGCACGCACCAGGTCATACCGATACGCACCAGGCAACACGTACTGGCGCATGCGGACGCATTGATGTACCGGTACGCACTGGCGGCACCAGGCAATCGATAATCCTGACTGCGGGCAATACCGCATCATGCACGCAGATCGGGTACAGCTCGAATCATCACGTGCGCCACGTAACAGGCATACCGCGTCGGCGCATGCGGACGGCAATACGCACGCACGCACGCGTCATGGCATTTCAGGTCTTATCCAGGCTACACGACCAGCACCACGCGTCATGCAATGGAATGTGTATGAGTGGCTGCAAATATTATTGGTGTGTGTTGTGTTGAGTGCATGCATGGCCATGCAGGTGGCCAGGTTGAGTGTATGTGGATGTGTGTTAAGTGTATGTATGTATTGTGTATATGTTGCATGTTGAGTGTGTGTATTGTGTACATGTGTTGGGTGCATGTAGATGTGTGTGTTGAGTACACGTGTGTTGTGCATGTGTTGGGTGGACTAGGGCCACCCCAGCTGGGGCTGCTGGAGAACAAAGAAGCATCCTGGTGGCCTGAGTCTAAGGCTGTGGTGACAGAGGGCATAGGCAGTCTCCAGGACAGGCCCTTCGTAGGACACAGGAGGCACCTGAGGACCGGGCGGTCCCTGGTGGATACGACCCTCTGGGGCTGGACCTGGGAGGGCTGGGAAGTACAGGGGAGAGAAGCCTGGCAGAGTGGCCTCGTGGCCCTGTCTTCGGCATTTCTCCTCAGGCTCTGAGGAGGCAGGGGTCACCTGGGACAGGCTACTTCCTTGGGAAACCAGGGGCTGGGTTATCAAGTAGGGGACTGTCTCAGCAGAGGGTGCTGGTGGGAAGACTACAGCGAACCAGGCAGGTGTCCTGGCAGGGCTCAAGGCTTCTTCACAGGGCCTCGGGCCAAGCAAAGACGTGGCAGAGCTCCTTGTTCCACAGGTGCCCACAGCTGCCCAGCACCCCACTGCTCAGAGTGGGAAATGATCACCCCTCCACTGCTGGAAATGTAGCGAAGGGGGGCGTCCCTCCTCAACATAGCTTCCCTGGCCAATGTGTGAAGGGGCCACCAGACTCCTCCTCCTGAGGCAGGGCAGCACAGCAAACAGCAGAGCACACAGACTTGGAGCCTGTCTGGGTTCGATGTCTGGCTCAGTCACTTACTAGCTGTGTGACTTTGGGCAAGATGCTTATGCTCTCTTTGCCTTGATGTCCCCAACTGTAAAGGAGATGACCATTTTAGTGCAGGATTAATATATGCAAAGTGCTTAGATGAATGCCTGGCAGTGAGTAAGCCTAATTGGTGAGAGCGTGGTGGCTCATGCCTGTAATCCCAGCACTTTGGGAGGCCAAGGTGGGCGGATAACTTGAGGTCAGGAGTTCGAGACCAGCCTGGCCAACATGGTAAAACCCTGTCACTACAAAAAATAAAATAAAATAAAATACAAAAATTAGTCAGACGTGGTGGCACATGCTTATAAATCCCAGCTTCTTGGGAGGCTGAGGCATGAATCGCTTGAACCTGGGAGGTGGAGGTTGCAGTGAGCCGAGATCGCGCCACTGCACTCCAGCCTGGGTGACAGAGCAAGACTCTCTCTCTCTCAAACAAACAAACAAACACTCTTTGGCCAGGTGCAGTGGCTCACGCCTGTAATCCTAGCACTTTGGGAGCCCGAGGTGGGCAGATCACCCAAGGCTGGGAGTTCAAGACCAGCCTGGCCAACATAGTGAAACCCCATCTCTACTAAAAATACAAAAATTAGCCGGGCATGGTGGCACATGTCTGTAATTCCAGCTATTTGGGAGGCAGAGGCACGAGAATCGCTTGAACCTGGCAGAGGTTACAGTGAGCCAAGACTGCACCACTGCACTCCAGCCTGGGCAACAGAGCAAGACTCCATCTCAAAGAGAAAAAAAAATAGGTGACAGCCGCCATTGTGATGAGGCCTACCAGGTCTCTGTCCAGCCATCAGCCCTGTCTTCAAGACAGGACTCTTCTCCAGGCAGGGGTGTTCCACTGTCTCCATGGTAGGAGCCATGGTCAGCTGGTAGTAAGCACACAGGGGGTCTGAATTTCTTTCTTTTTGCTTTACTTTTTTTTTTTTTTTTGAGACAGTCTCACTCTGTTGTTCAGGCTGGAGTGCAGTGGTGCAATCTTGGCTTGCTGCAACCTCCGCCTCCAGGGTTCAAGTAATTCTCATGTCTCAGCCTCCCAAGTAGCTGGGATGACAGGTGTGTGCCACCACTCCTGGCTATTTTTTTTTCTTCGTATTTTTAGTAGAGTCGAGGTTTCACCATGTTGGCCAGGTTGGTCTTGAACTCCTGACCTCAGGTGATCTGCTCACCTTGGCCTCCCAAAGTGCTAGGATTACAGGTATGAGCCACCATGCCTGGCCTGAATTTCTTATCGATAACAGTGGTCTGGTATCCTTCATAACGTCCCAACTTCATAGCATCATTTTAGTGGAGCTAACATAGCTCAAAATTAGAATACACATTCTGTTTAGCTCTAACAATGACAAGTGGGTCAAGGGGTCAGGCATGACCCTGGTGGCTTAATACCTACCATATGTTAGTAAATCCAGCAGAAAAGAGAAAATCATTTTGCTGATCAAATCTCAGAGGGCCTGAGAGCTATAGGTTGGCCACTTGGAACTTAGGTACTAGGAATGTATTATGCTCTTCCTGTCTGGGAACCTTATATTCAAGAAGAGGATGCCTGGGTAAAAAAGAAATTGCACTAATGGTGGAATTCCAGGCATGAACAAGCGCCACAGCTCGTAGAACTGTCATGTTTAATGGGAGTCAGACTCGAAGACCCATTCTTGCTAGAATGGAGTTCCTCTGCCCTTCAAGTGGGATAACAGAAGAATCACCTGGCTTGGCCTCAAAGCCCAGTTTTCAGCCCTGGCTGTCCCTGCTTTTCTGTGCAGTTGGACGTGACACTTCACTTCTTTGGGACCTGTGTAACTTTTCTCTGTTGCAAGGAGGTTGCAACAGATGACCTCTAGATGACCTCTAAAGTCCCTTCATCTCAGACCCTGCTTGAGCCTGTCTGTGGGGAGGAGGATGATAAACCCAAGTCCTCTGAGGTTGGTACTAACACAGCTCTGGGGTTGGTGACTCATCTAAGTGAAAGATGCCACCCACCGGCTGACAGTGGGGAGACACTTCGCTGGGCTTTTGGGAGTTGTGAAGATCTAGTGTAAGTGAGAAGTCAACGGTGCTTTTGGGTTTTGGGGGTTTTGTGACGATTATATGATACCACACTCACTTTTTATTGCTTCTCTGGCATTTACCAGCTTCTTCCTTACCTAAGCACAGTTATTTTTGTGTGCATATCTTATTTCTCTTGCCGGGTGACAAACTCTTCTAGGGCAGGGACTCAATCACATGTCCCACTTAGGACCTAAGCCCAGAGTCTTCCCCACAGAAGGCTGTCAATGAGCATCAGTTGATGATGGTCAGGATGCTCTGATGCAGTGGATGAGGGTATGGGCTGGGAGTCACTGCTCTGGGTACACTGCAGCTGAAAGGCAGCACTGCCTACAAGCAGCAGCCTCCCTAGCCCCACGATCCTCCACCCCAGTGGGGGCACATTCAATGCCCCTGGAGGGGTCCAGAAGCATGATTCATCCAGCAGATGGGACACAACTATGGCAAATTGGAGCGCCCTGCTCTGTATGGGTGCTGATTCTCAACCTTGGTTGCTCACTGGACCCACCTGGGAAGCTTTAACAAATGCTGAGTTTTGGGTTCCACCCCTGCGATTCTGCAGAGCAGCCTTGGCACCTGGACCTTTAAAAGCTTCCCAGGGCCAGGTGTGGTGTCTCATGCCTTAAGAGACTGAGATGGGAGGACTACCTGAGGTCAGGAGTTCAAGACTAGCCTGGCTAACCTGGTGAAACCCTGTCTCTACTAAAAATAAAAACAAGCTAGCCAGGCGTGGTAGCGGGTGCCTGCAATCCCAGCTGCTGAGGAGACTGAGGCAATCACTTGAACCCAGAAGGCGGAGGTTGCAGTGAGCCAACGTTGTGCCACTGGACTCCAGACTGGGTGACAGAGCCAGATTCTGTCTCAAAACAAACAAACAAACCAACAAAAAACTTCCCAGATGACACCAGTGTACAGCCCAAGGTTGTAAAAAAGTAAAATTGTGGCACACATCTTCAGTCTGCCAGCCCCTCCACTTTGCAGAAGCAAAGGCGCTCCTGAGAATACAGGGGTGGTGCTAACTCTTGTGGCCGGTCCCCTGTGAGAGCCAATGCGATGTCTCCACTCAGTGCAGTGGTCTCCGTCCAGCCTGGAGGAGCTTTAACCTTGGCCCCAACCCCGCCCACAGAATCGGGTGGGACCTGGGTCTCTGCTCTTTTAAAGGCCTTCCAGATGATTCTGATGCACAGTGTAGGCAGAGAACCCTTGATTTAGCGAAAGCTTTGGGGTCTTTGTTTTTAGTTACCACTGAAAGGGAACTGCCCTCTGTCCCATGGGCTGGGGAGTATTACGTCATGAACCCTTTTCTTTGCCTCCCATTGCCTTCTTGGTCTGAGAAGACACTGGTCTGGGAGTGGACTGCCTGGGGAATGGTTCTGGTCCAGTTGCTACTTATTTCTGTGATCTTGGATGAGTCAGTGGCCCCTCTGTGCCTCTCTCCAAGGAGGAGACGAGAGAATTCTGGCTCCAACAGGTGTGATTAAGGGGAATCTTTATAAAAGACTCTCTCGTAATATGCATCACCGGCCCTGAATGGTCCATTACGAAACAATTTTTCCTATGTTGTGCTTGCTTAAAGCACTCTCCACCCCCTTCCCCAGCACGCCCGCATCTCCCCAGCAGCAATTTCTATAGATGGTTCAAACATTCTTGGCTAAACCCAATGTTGCTTCACCGAATCCAAACACGAAAAAATAAGCAACCAAAAGAAGAAACTGTCACCCAGAATGTAGGAAACATGTCCTACGAGAGTTTGGAAACACCGCCATCTGTCATCCTGGCTGGCCCAGGATGCTCCCACCTCCCAGGCAGACCAGCCTGATGCGACAGGGCTGGTTCTTTCCAAGGAAATCCATAGCCCTGACTTCCGCGCAGAGAAAGACAGTGGCTGGAGGCTGCAAAGGGGCGAGAGTGGAAAAAAGGTGGATGGCACATGTCTGGAATGGGAGGACCAAGGGACTCAGATCAGAACAGAGGGTATAAAGAGGAGGAACAATTGATAACCAAAGGGACACATTTACATGATCAGATTGTCATATTTTGGTTTGAAAGAAGATGTATTTCCATTTGGAAAAAAAAAACCAAAAACTTACCCTGGCGTCCTTGGCATTTAAAATAGGAATCTGTTTTAAACACATATTTTTGGGAGAAAGTCTGACATTCCCAAGGGTACCAACCCATCACTCCTGCGGGGACCCCCGGACAGAGGAGAAGGTTGGGGCTGCTGGTTGGGGAAGGGGGTGCTGGGGAGTGAGTGTATGGCCTGGAAATGCCTCGCCCTCAGCTATAGCTGGGAAAATGACAGGCATGTGGAACCTGTCATCTGTCCCTCTGGAGAGGGGCCAAATGTGAAGGCCAGGCCTGTCTGCTGGGAAGGGTGAGAGGTTGGCAGCTCAGGTTGGTCCTGTTGCCTAAAGGAGAGAGGTCCCGCAGTCAAGAGCCCTAAGGGTGTTAGTTCCTAAAACACAGGGATGGCACAAAACTGCCCCAGATAATTTTTAATGCAACTGCTGTTTAGCTTAATTTTTAAAAAGATATGTATGTAACTCTTCACACTGATAGGACTAAAAGGAAGGTGCACTGCAATGTCAAACCTTCGTGAGGTTTCAGAAAGTGTTTCTGTCTGGGCACTTCTGATCGGATGAATGGGTTTGTGGAAGCATAAAATAGAAGTTAGGCAGCACCCGTGGGAAGCAACAAAGAAATCCTCAGAAAAGGCAAGAGCGGAACCGGGGGCCCAGCCAGGAGCGGAAGGTGTATGTCTGTCCACAGGTTCCCTGCGACTGGGAAGCACTCAGGAAGCGGAGTGGAGCACCTGTCCCACCCCCCGGACCCAGCAGAGGACCAGGAGTAGGGAGAGACCTTTCCCTGGCTGCCCACAGTGGGGCCTTTTGCCACGTTGGATCTTGTTTTTGGCAAACAGATTCTGCAGCTTGAGAATGGGCTTTGGTCTCAACCTCAACCTGTCTCCAGCACAACGTGGAGTCGTGGGCTGTGGAGGGAGAGCTCATGCCTGTCCCCAGTCTCTCTGAGAGGGGGCATTTTCATCCCACCCCTAGGGGGTGCTCCAGGCTCACAGCCGAATTCCACAGCAATTCCTCCTGCCTCCCCTCTTCCAGTAGGGTACCTTTCCCACCTGGGCTGCACATAGAAATCCCCTGCGGAGCCTGAAAAATACAACCTGGGCCCTACCTCCAGAGATTCTGATATAATCTGTCTGGGGTGCAACCAGGGCAACAGAAACTGCCAAAGCGCTCCCAGGAATTCCAGCTTGCAGCTGGAGCTGAGAACACTGCAGTAGGTAGTTTGTGTCCTGCGACTCTCTCGGGAGGCAGGAAGCAGAAAGCTCTATCTAGGGACTTTGGCCCAGTATCCTTCTCCCTGGGCCCGTTCTACCCCTGAATCACTAAATCCCTCCCCAAAGAGGGCTGGGGCCTAGCATTCAGTACCTGCACTCACCCAGAACTTCCGCAGTGAGCCGCAGCAGAACTGATAACTCAAGACCCATTCTCAGCCCTGTGCCCTCTCAGTAAATACTGAATGCCTACTACAGGCCAAGCTCGGTTATAAGCACTGGAATCATAGCAGTGAACAACACACACACAGTCTCTGCCCTCATGGAGCTTAGAGTTGCTAGCAGTGGACAGCAAAGGGGCTCTATTTATGGGACTGGGGTCCCAGGACAGGCTGCACACAGATCAACTGCCCAAGGAGAGACAACTGGCTAATGGTAAGCTGGGCCTGGGCTAAAGGAGGCCGTGGCTCACTCTTCCAGGAAGAAGGTGGGGGACCTGTGCCTTGGACCCCTCTAGCTTGGAACCAGGCATTGGCTGTGTCTGCTCTAGGGTCTTCTAGCTGAGCTCAAGGACCTAGGTGTGGCTACACCAAAGGCCACTTGAAGACAGAGGGAGCACTTGGAAGACTCAGTCCTCAGGGACGAGAGTATAGGAGTGGCCATTCCAATGAATCCTTTTCTCCAAGATCAACTGGCAAGAAAGAAAGAAAATGGAGGTATTCCCATAGCTATGATCTTGACCTACCCCCAAAGGTCTCACCACTTTGATTCAATTCAGTTAAAAAAAACTACTGAGTTGGTCCCTGGATACATGACCAAGACACAGGTAATTCTTTCCAGTTACTACCCACTGAGATGAGGGCAGGGGACAGATCCCTGACTTCAGAGGCCCTGGAGAGTTCCAGCCTCAGGCATCATTGGCCTGACCATCCAGGGCCTTGGGGATGATGTGGGTTTCGCTGCAATGCTGGCCAGATGGCTAGCATCAGGAATGGCTGACACATTACAAGGGCTCTGACGCCAGCTCCTGGCCCTACAAGGACACTTGGTTCAGTATCATTCTCTGGCCAGCAGGACTTCAAGGGAGAGAATGTCCACATGGAGTTCATTCCAAAGCCAGGGACCCTTGCTACCCTGTGCCAGCAGCCTGTGGTTCCTCGATAGGCCAGAGACACCCACTTCCCCACAGAACAAACATCTATCTGCCTGTCTTTCTGAGACCCAGACCGAGACCTTCAAGGTGAAGGGATTCCAGCTTCTAAAGAGGCATCAACAAACTATCTGGAGAGTTCTTCTTTCCCATCACACCTTCCTCTTCCCTAACTTCTCATAACAATGGCAATTTCTACTTTTCAGCCACTCTCTCATCTACCACCAATGGCTGTCAGGACAAACTGCGAATGTTCTGACCATTGATCCTTCCAGAGTTCCCTGTTCTGATGCTTTTTACACTTCTCCCTGTACCCGAAACTTCAGACACCCAATTGCCAGAGAGAGTCACAGTTTTGCTTCCTTCCAACAGGGTGTCTTGCTGAGACCCTGAAATCTCTCTTTGGGTTCCTTCTCCATGCCTGCTTTCTCCCCAGCTTCGTGCCACACGCGCTTTTTCAATGAATCCGCCATAGCAGGATCCTAGACCCCCGTCCAATGGCCCTCACCTCTGCCGACCAGGACAGCAAACGCTCAAGTCTCGAGCACTCTGACTTTTGCAGGGAAAGGTCTGAGGCCAGCCCCACAGTTCTCTTAGTGGTACCTGCTTAGGGATTCTACAGGCTTTCTCCTGACCCCCAGGACCAGCTTTGAAGGTGCTCGGATTCAGGTAAGGCCAGGAGCACCTCTTCCCATCCCTCTGTGTCTATCCTGCCTCCTCCACCCATCCATCTCTCCATCCTTCCTTTAGGCGTTTAGCATATAGTCACCAAGCACTATGCCACAGGCCCTGCCCTGGATGCAGTTTCCTACTTTGGTCCCATCACTAGCTCCGTGAGTAGATGAACATCTGTGATCTTAAATTCCCTCCCCTAGATGTTCCACCACTTTTGTCTCCTGAGTGACGATGTTTCAGATGTTGAAGGGCAGACACCGCCATGCTGGGTACCAATCCTTTTACTGGTAGACTGTGGAGCAGTCAGGGAGTCTTAGGGGAAAGCCCAGCATGGTGGGGAGGCACTTTGGCTCAGGGCAGAAGCCATTTACCAGCTAGTGTAGAAATATCTACAAACGTCAACAGCCAGTAGTTTATACCACTACCCTCCAGCCCTTGTTGAAAAGGTGGATGGGAGGACAGTCTTCTCTATTCCTTACTTTCCTCACCTGTAAAATGGAAGGGCTCGGCTTTGATGATGAGAAAATAGTCATTACACTAATGATAACGCAACAGCAGCCACCATCTGAGCACTTTTCATCGCCATGGAGCATCCCTGCATCACCTCAGTCAGTCCTTGCTACAACACTACAAGGAAGACATTACTATTCCCATGTAATAGATGAAGAATTGTAGGTCCAGAGAGGTTAAAGAAAACAGTACACAATGGTGGTTAAATCCCATTTCCCACACTGACTAGTTGTCGGACCGAAGATCAGTTACTTAACTTCCCTCTCTGCCTCCTTTTCCTCCTCTGTAAACCCAGTTACCGATACCTCCTCCTAGGGCTGCAGTGAACATCAGTGATTCGGTGAGATGATGGCGTTGGGCGCTCAGGACAGTTAGCTGCTGCTCGGTAAGTGGAATAATAACATTTATTTCTATTTTTATTATTATTGCCCAAGGTAATAACTGTAGCGGAGCTGAGAAATCCCTTTGGTGCCTTCCTATTCTAAAACCCTATTAATTTACATGGCATTTCGCATCCAAAGGGCTTTAATAGATAGCATTGATAATTCGCTTGTGAGTGATGGGGTATGTCTTATCTGAAGTGCAGGCTTGACTCTGCTGGGTTAATCTGACAGCAGGGGGTGAGGGCTTGCGGGGGCCAGGGAGGAGCAGCTGGTGTGGCCATCGCCCCGTGAGGTGGTCACCACAGGCATGAATGTGGAGCCCAGAGCCCCAGTGCTTGCGCTGGTCAGCTGGACTGATGGTTCCCAGTGCCCTCCTGCCCTGATGTGCTGCTCTCGAAACAGGGTCTTGCCCAGCTCCCTCCACCTCCTCTGGACCAGAGGAGCCTTCCTGGGTCCTTCCACCAGAGTGGAATCCTGTTTGCTGCTCTGTCCCCAACGAGCAGGCGGGGGTCCACGTCTCATTTACCACTGTGTCCCCCGCATCCAGGGCAGGGCCTGTGACACAGTGCTTGGTGACTATATGCTAAACACCTAAAGGAAGACTGGAGAGATGGATGGGTGGAGGAGGCAGGATAGACACAGAGGGATGGGGAGAGGTGCTCCTGGCCTTACCTGAATCCCAGCACCTTCAAAGCTGGTCCTGGGGGTCAGGAGAATCCCTAAGCAGGTACCACTAAGAGAACTGTGGGGCTGGCCTCAGACCTTTCCCTGCAAAACCAGGCATGCCCTGGGGGCAGCCAAGCACCTGCTCAGACTCGGGTGGGGCAGCAGGGCCTCAGTGGGAGGAATAGGAGGCTACACTTGCCTCTTCCTTTCCCACCTCAAAGGCAGCCAGCCCTGGCCAGCTGGCATCCAGAGCCCAGCGGGGCTGCACAGTCATATGCACAAAGGCTCCAGTAGGGGAACAGCCTCCTATGGCAAAGGTGGGGTCAGCATTCCAGGCTCACAAAGTGTATGTCCGGGATTCCCTGGGTCTGGGAAGAGTGGCACTGGCTTCCCAATGCCAAAACCTGTGGTCCGGCTGTTTCAGCCCAAGTACTAGGACAGCCTCTCCCCCGATGGGAAATCCATGGAGGCAGGAATGCGAGGGAGGGAAGACACACCGTGTTTGGGCCTCCTGCTGGTCCTCGAGGTGGAACACCCTCTCCTCCTCATCTGCCTAGCGAACTTCTATGTGTGCTCCAAAACTCGGCTTGGATGTTGCCCGCTATGGTCTGAATGCTCATGTCCCTGCCAAAATTTATATGTTGACATCCTCACCCTCAAGGTGATGATATTAGGAGGTGGGGCCTTTGGAAGGTGATTAGGTCATGAGGGTGGAGTTCTCATGATTGGGATTAGCGCCCTTATAAAAGAGACCCCAGAGACCATGTAAGGACAGAGCAAGAAAATGGCAGTCTACGAACCAGGAAGTGGCCCTCACCAGATGTCCAATCTGCTGGTACCTTGATCTTAGACTTCTCAGCCTCCAGAACTGTGAGAAATAAAATTTTTATATATATATATATTTTTTTTGAGACAGGGTCTCATTCTGTCACCCAGGCTGGAATGCAGTGGCACAATCACAGCTTACTATAACCCTGAACTCTCGCCTCAGCCTCCCAAGTAGCTGGGATTACAGGTGTGTGCCCCCATGCCTGGCTAATTTTTAAAATATTTTGCTGAGACAGAGTCTCACTATGTTGCCCAGGCTGGTCTCAAACTCCTGGCCTCAAGCAAACCTCCTGCCTTGGCCTCACAATGTGTTGGGATCATAGGAGTGAACCATTGTGCCTGGCCAATTTATGTTGTTTATAAGCAACTCAGTCTATGGTGCTCTACTACAGTCACCAGAATGGACTAAGTTCTTGTCCCTTCCTGAAGGCTGTTCAGCAGCAGAGTCAATGGCTCCCTCTGCATCCTGTGCAGCTGCTCCAATCACTCAGGAACACATCTGGCCGCATGTGGGATGCTCCTCCAGGCTCTGAATTCCCTGCACCCTTGCTTAGCATACTTGTGCCCCAGGAGGCCCTGTCTCAGGTCGGGTGCTGATGACCGTCTCCAGCTCTCTGCAGACAATGTGCCTTTGCCCCAACTGAAGAGACAGAGAGCAGAGGCAGTGACCCAGTTGGCTGGGGTCTCTCAGGGGCAGGGGATCCAAGCTGACCAGGGCTCTGCAAAAAAGTCTCTGTGCAGGATTCCTTTCAGCCTGGAGAGGAGCGGGTGATGGACACACCTTTGCCTTCTGCTTTGTTCTTGGCTGTCAGAAGGCACCAGCTGCCCAGACCTCAGGCCTGGCACTGCCCTTTGCCTAGAATTTCACATGCTGAGTAATTTATAGTTTTTTGTTGTTGCTTTGTTTTCTAAGTTGCAGCCTTTCACTTGCTTTTTGCTGATGGAAATGAAAACTGAAGGGCTTGAAGAAAGGTGATTAAGTTCCTGCTAGCAGACTTAATGGGGACTTTGTAAGGCTGGTGGTACAGGGACCTAAGCAGGTGGGGGGTGGGGGAAAATGAGATCTGGTGGGCACGAGGCCTCAGTCCACAGAGGACGAGGTGTGGGGTCACCTGCAGCCTCCCTCACTGCAACTGCTGCCATCCTGTCTAGCTGGTGGGGCCCTCTGCTCCTTGGGCCAGGCTGCCTTCCTTGGTCATGACACTAACCTTTTCTAAAGCACTAGATCATTCCCAGTCCCATGAACCCTCTCAACAATATGTAAGGAAGGATCAATAGCCCCATTTGACAGATGGGGAAACTGAGGTCTAGAGATGGCCTTATTTTCCTGGCAAGCTAAGGGCAAGAACTCAGTCTCCTGACTTCCCGCCTGAGGACACGGGGCTCTGGGCTGTGCCATGGGGAGCTGAGCGCTCACTTAGTCACAATTCCCTTTATTTATGCAGAGGAGCTTCAAGAGGCACAGAAAGCTGATCGAAAGTGAAACCCACAATTCTCGTCAATTCAGATTGCTCCAATTCATTTCTGCAAACGTTTATTAAGTGCCTATTAGGCACTGTGCTCTGCTTTCATCTGGGAATAGAGTCAACTCCTGATTTTCCACGCCGAGGGAAGAACATGGCAACATATTCACAGCCCTGACGAGCTTCGTGCCGCGGCCGGTCTGGGTTTGGGGTGTGCCACTGAATTTTACTTCTCCGTCTTCTTTTAAAGCAGCAGACATGCTTTCCTGACTAAGCTTGCCTTTAATATTCAAATGAGAGGATAAGCCCCAAGTATACACAGGGCCAGGTGGTGCAGGAGTGGGCTGGCCACGAGGGAGCTGGCTTGTGATTTGAAATCTGGCTGTGGATCTAATCTGGGAAGGGGTAATCCCTAGAGACATGGCTCGAGGGCTGAAGGGATGTTCAGATTAGAGGGCTGGTGATGAGACAGATGTGTGGGGGCCGCTGTGTCAGGAGGGCTTTCCTTGACAGGGAGCATTTCTGTTTACAGTGCTGCAACATCTAGCTGGGGTCCCTGGATGCACAAGTCCGTGCTTATGGCAGCCTACCTGGGAAACCGACTAGCCTGTCTTGATATTTCAAGATCTGTTTCCCTACTAGCAAGAAACCAGCCATTGCTCACTGGTTGGGCTCCATTCTGGAAGCCAACCAGAAGCATGCACCAGGCAGAGCCTGAGGGTCTGTCAGGGGTACCAGTGAGGGCATTTCTGGGGCAGGAGATGAGGAAAGAGCCCCTTAAAAACTGAAGCAGCAGGAAACAGGGAGTTTCAACTTACAGGAAAATGAGGGGCCATCCAGGCAAGCCTGGAATCGCCTCCCCAGATAAGACTGCAGAGCCTGGGGAGGGGGCTCTGTGCTCTCACTGAACTAGGCCAGAAAGAGCAGGACACAGAAGACACCAAGGAAGGAAGCAGCTCCCTGAGCGCACCCAGGGGTCTTGCCTCTCCTGAGTGGGGACTGACCACAGAGGTCTCTGCCACTTGGGTGGGCTAGAGGAGCGGGTGGATGAAAGGGCTCTGAAGTTGCCTCCCCTCGTGGCCCAGGTTACCATTCCCAGCCGGGGTCGAGCATGGCAGCTGCAGCATTTTTGAATGTTTTGCAAAATGTCAATGACCGGACAGATCTGGCAGGTGGGTGACAGCAGGTTCAGGATGCAGCCCCTTGCCTATGGCCAAGGCTTCTCTCTTGGTCACCTTGCTTATGCCAGCTCCTCCACCTCCTGAGAACTTGGGTTCCCTTCACTCTGATTTCCACATCCAAGCTCTATCCCTCAGGCTAAGACAGACCACTAAGCCTCTGCCTTTGCTCAAAGACCCAACGACTTCACTGAAGCTTACCTTGCAAGCTGCCCTACAGACAATGGACTACAGCGGCTTCCCCCCAGAGGAACAGGATATCCCTGAGCTAGCATATCTCTGTCCTCAGACACCAACCCTCCCCACTCCCCCGCGTATCTTTTAGAGTGATTGAAAATCACCTGGCACCAAAGAACCATCAATGGACAGGAATACAGAAGGCAAGCTATATGACAGACAGGCCGTGAGTTCTTCCTGGTGCAGCAACTGGCCGCATCGCTAATCACAGCTGTCCTTTCTGCTGAGCTAGGACTTGGCCTCACTATCATTCTGAAGCCAGTGCTCCAGGAAGCCAGTACTCATCAGTCAGCATCAGCACCTGAGAGCAAACCTGTTTTCCGTTGCTGAAGAGGTAGGAGCACAAACTGGCACTTTGAGAACCAGAGTTCAAGTTCAGCAGCCTGGGGAAGGGTCTCCCTGCCTGGGGACCTGCGCTGCCCCTGCAGTTTGCACACAGTATCCCGGGAGGGAGGCTTGAGCACCAAGCCATGAGATGTTAGCTTGGCCTCCTGGCCACGCCGAGTGCTCTGTGGCTGAGGCGACTGTTGGTTGTCAAAATATTGGCCCAGAGGCCTTTTGGCAGTTAGGGCCATATTAACTCTGCTCTCCCCAGTAGAACTGCAGGGCTCAAAGAACCCCGAGCTAGCCCCAGGCAGGGAGCTAGGGATGGAGCCAAGAGAGGATGAGGCGGAGAGGAGGTGGGGTGCGGAGAGGAGAGGAGGTGGGGTGCAGAAAGAAGGGACAATCCTCCAGACTCACCCTCATGGCCCCTCACTTCTCCAAACTCCTCTGACTCACTATGGAAGTTCGACCACATCACTTCTGTATGTGAAATCATCTCTAAGCATTTCATATTCTTTGGGGATCAAATTTAACTTCCTAAACTTGACTCAGCAGGCCCACCATGGCTCCAGCCTTGTAGCTCTCCTCCCACCCAAGATGCTTCTGCAAGCTCCCTGTGCACTGAACTACTCACAATCCTTGGGACCTGCAATGCTTCCTCTCTCAGGTGTGTAGCAGAAATTGCTAAGTGTCTACTAGTAGCCGTTCCACTCTTCTTTCTTAGTACCAAAATCCTTTATTTTTAGCTGAGCACATGGCTACCTGGAAAAAAAAGACACTTCTGAGGTTTCCAGGCAGCTGAAACTGGTCATGTGACCAAGTTCTGACCAATGGGATCTAAGCAAAATGTCCTGCATGACTTCTAAGAAGCATTACTAAAGGGAAGAGATGTATTCCTCTGGGATGCATATGTGATGGCTGGAGTTTGAGCAGCCTTCTTAAGAGTATGAGGTGGAGTCTTATGCTGAAGAGAATAGAATGAGATTAGAGAAGAAACCCAGACCATGAGTATTATGGAGTCACATCCAGGCTTCTTTTACATGAGAGACAAATGAATTCTGATTTTGTTTAGTCCATTATTATTTTGTGTTTTATTACTTTTGTGTTTCTCTTCTTTCTTAAAACTATCTGATTCAATGTCTAAGCATGTCATTTCTCCGTTTCCTCCATTTCTTCCTTTCCTTCTTTACCTGGTTAATTCTATTTGGCTTTTTGAGACCCAGTTCTGGTGTCACCTTCTCTAGAAGGCACTCTGGGCAAGCAGAGTGCCTTGCACCCTTACAGCATAGAGAGCTTCTCTCTCTCTCTCTCTCTTTTTTTGAGACAGAGTCTCACTGTCACCCAGGCTGGAGTGCAGTAGCGCAATCTCGGCTAACTGCAATCTCTGCCTCCCAGGCTCAAGCGATTCTCCTGCCTCAGCCTCCCAAGTAGCTAGGACTACAGGTGCCCGCCACCACACCTGGCTATTTTTTGTAGTTTTAGTAGAGATGGGGTTTCACCTTGTTAGCTAGGCTGGCCTTGAACTCCTGACCTCAGGCAATCCACCCGCCTCGACCTCCCCAAAGTGTTGGGATTATAGGTATGAGCCACTATGCCTAGCCAGACCTTCCTTCTCTCTAGCGAAGTGCCCGTCTTATGATGTTCAATTGGTCTTATCACTGCTTCTCTCGCCCTTGGCTAGCCCAAGAGCATCTGAAGGAGTCAAGCTTATTCATGTCCAGATGCCTGGTACCTATTTCAGTACCTGGTGATCAGCAAAATGGGGAAGGAGGGAAGAGAAAGGATGGGGCGTGAGGGTGGGCAGGAAGTCCTAGCAAGTCTCTAGCTTCACGTAGGAATCCTGTATCATTCCTTTCACTGATGACAGATCCATCATGGGGGATAAAAATGGGAAAACCACTGTGGAGAGCTGACTTAGTAAGAACATCAACGCCCACTATTTCTAAAACTTCCAATTTTATAGCACTTCCCAACTTACAAGGCACATTCATGCACATGTTATCCCTTAATTGTAACAACTCAACTAACTAGGCACTTTCATTATCTCCAGGGCTTGGAGGGGTACCTGACTTGCTCAAGGCCACATGGCTACTAAGTGGCCAAGTGGGACCTGGACACCAGGTCCTCCGGCTTCATAGCTAAGAACATTCCCACTGTACACTGGTGCCTCTTCCACCTGCAGTGCTCTGGGGAGTCAGGAAAGCAGGCCACGTGCACCACCACACGCGGGCCCGTGTGCGCGAGGGCAAGGGTGCGCACACACCTAGTGCACAGACAGATGTGAGGGGCTCCAGATGCGTGTGGCATTTTCACTCGAGAGGGGAGCCATGGCAGAGGAAGGAGCATCGGGGCGATACCGTGCAGCTGGTGCATGCAGATGCTCTGCCGCTCTGCTCAAGGGCAGACCACCTCAAGCAAGTACAGGGGACGCCAGGAAGCGGGGAGGGCTGGGAACAGGCGGCAGCCAGGGGGAGTCTGCATGCTTTTAGAAACTGCACTAGGGCTGTCATCGGTGCTGGTTATTCCGTGCATTCACCTCCCCCGGAGCGAGAACAGGACACTGTCAGGCTAAGAGACGGCAGCACACAGCATGTCCGTGGTAAACAATTTATTTTTCTACCTCGGTTGCTTACAGGGGGAAAAAATAAAACGTCATCAGGGAGAAGCACAGATGAACTATATACAGAGATGAAGAAAATTCACAATGGCTAAAACGTTTGTGAGGCAAGCATACTAGGACAAGTTCACCAAAGCGAAGCAATTCATAGCAAAACAAAATATGGGAGGGGAGGGGGAAAGCCATACAGATTTGTTCTTTGAAAAAAAATAATACTCATGAAAAGCCTGTGGGAAAATAAAAGGAAACTAACCAATTATTACATCAAGCATCTTTAATGAGATGAGCCACACTGCACATGTAGGGTCTCGAGGACAATGACATTCAAAGGTATGGATTCACTCACATCAAATGCATCAAATGGAAGCGTGCGCGCAGGTCACTTCTCACAAACTACCAGCACAAACAACACGGTGACTCTTGAGGGTCCAACTGAGCGGTATGTCATTAATCCAAGAGAGTGGGTGTATTTCAGTCAGGGAAATGGTGGGAGTCAGGCATGGGAAAAGATCCTTCCAAGGGTGATGGGCAGGAGTGCCAGCCTTGAGATGGGGCCTGATCAGGATGGGCCCCCTGTGTTTCACCCCCTCCCACCCCAATGGTGCCAGCAGGCAAGGCCAGGCCAGCATGGGCAGGGAGGCAAGCTGGGGAAGGCGGGGCCCACTGTGGATCGGTGCCCACCGTGCCTGCCATGTGGTAGCACCTGGGTGACTCCACTGTCCCTTCTCGAAGACAGACAGGCTTGTGATTATGGCAACAGCCACTGCCCCAAAAGACAAAGATAGTCAGATAGTGTTTCTATAGCTCCTCTTCCAGATTAGGTTTTTCACATTCTTAAGAGAATAGTCTGTCTCTGTGTGTTCACCTTTATCACTGTCCATCGTAAGACACAGGCGCTCCAAGTCACGTATTTGCAACCCCTCTGGACCACTAGCACTTCAAAGCTCACCCCATGAAATGTCCCCAGTAAGCCTGTTTGGTCATGACTTAAAAAAATTTGATGTCTTCTTCCTAGCTTCCCCTGAGGAGGCTCTACGACGTTTGTGAGAAGTTTCCCTCTGGCCCCGTTACATTCTGGGGAAGTGGGGTTGGTCACAATGCACACGAGAAGCAAAGTGGGAGGGGACTGGAGAATATTTTCTCTTTTTAATTGAGTGAAGAAATGAGGACACGAGTCTTTTCCAAGAATTAAAAATGAGAAAAAGAACATTCATTCGAACAGGCAGTTAGGACAGACTTTCAGTGAGCACTGACGGGAGCGGGGGCGGCCCAGGCCAGGACTGTGTCCTCTCTAGAAATGGTCGCAAACCCCACTTTGCTATGCCTCTCTTAAGAGCTAGTTGATAAAAATTATGTCTTGTGAAATCGGCAAATAGTCTGCAAAGTGAAATAAGAACAGAAATTAACAGATTAAACTGAAATGAGAAGTTCAGAGCAGGGAAAAGAGAGGAAGCAGGGGAGATCCCTGATCACAACCCATAATAATTCAAGACGGGATCCTGAGCCGAATTCCGGGCTGGGGTGGACACCCGGATGTGGGAAGCAGGAGCTGTTCCCAGAGTGGCTGGTCACCATCCAGCCTTTCTAGAAAAGAACTACTCCCCACTCTAAAAACTATCCAGTGTCTAGCCTTCTCTAGGAACATTACATTTATTCTCACAGAATTCTGAAGATGGGCACAGCCAGGTGCCACTTGCCACCAGCTGTGTGGCCCAGGAAGGTCCCTGCAGCCCCATGTCACATGGCCAGAATGAGGCTCTACTAAGAGTGCTATCTGCACCCCCAGCCAGATGAGATGATGTTCATAGAAAGGGTAAATCCAGGTGGAAAGGAGGACCGTTTATAAAGGGGATCAGACTGCATCTTCCTGAAAGGGGACCCAGGCTACCTGGTTTATGAGTGAGAACAGCCAGGATGAAGAGTCTCGGAGCTCTCTAGGACCTGGGCGTGCTTTCATTTCTCCCAGTTAGCTGTCCTGCATGGCCCTGCTAGGGGCACTCAGAAAGGGGCTGGGAGAGGTTTGGGATCCACGCACAGCATGAGGGGGGCCGGAGGTGGGAAGTGGGTCAAGTGGGCATACAGTGAGGACACTGAAAAGAAAGACCACAAAGAAAACATCAGGACAGTTGGGAGGTGACATGACTGCTGTGCGATGTCACGACGTCACAGGATCCCCAGGGTGTGGCAGGGGTCCGCAGAATCTACCTGATGGGGATGAGGAGAGGGCAGAGGGCTGGGCTGCCCCATTTCTGGGTCTCCGTTCTGTACCCCAGCCGCCTTGGCCAGATCCACCAGAAACCTTCCTTGTTGGCATGAGGTGACAGATGGAAGTCAGGGCATCCCAGAGCTTCTCTGTAGCCCTGGCCCTGAGGCTGTGACTCCAGCAGGCATCAAGTTTGGTTCTAGAGGGGCTCAGCTACTCCTTGCACTCTTGACTGGAACAACACATGGACCTACCTAGGCTTTGTGTCTGGAAACACTTGGCTACTTGGGAGGCATCTGGGATAAGCACAGACACAACAGTCCATAAGAAGCATCTCCTTTGGGAGGGGGTCAGGAGGGGAATAGACTCCGACCCCAGCTTGGCTCCTCAGATGAGTGGGGTGGGCAGTCCCAGCCACGGGGCCACCCTTCCCAGTTCAGGGCCACTCCACTCTTACCCTTTCTGAGAGCAGGCAGCCTTACTCTTGTGGCCACTGGTGGCCCCTTTCTGGCCATTAGTTAAAAGAACCAAGAGGCTTCCATAATGAGTGGGAAGGTGGGAAGGATGGAAAAACAAAAGTTTGATGGTTAAGAGAGAACAGGGCAGCTAACTCCCAAAGGTCAGGAAGCTGCTGTCTGTACACTGTAATGCCTGATTTCTGTCCCATTCAAACCTAGCTGATTGTATTAAGCTGCAGGGGCTGTGGCCATGACAGATGGGTCCTGAGCATAAACACTCCAACCCCACTCTATCCTCCTTCCCCCAGCTCAAACCTCCCAATTCCCAAAGCCTTGGCTTTGGTGAAGGGCTGGCACCCAGGGGACCCTATCTCACTCTGCCCAGCCTCAATTTGGTCACTGCTGCATCCGTCTGCCTGGGGCAGGCCCAGGGATGCAGGCCATGGAGGCAGAGTTGTACTCTGAGCCAACTCATGGGGGCCCTGGGGCAGGCCCTCTGATGAGACAGGTGCCTTAGCATGGGATCCACATTGATGCCCTCCCCCAATTATTCCATGTTAAGATCCCTCAATTCTAACCTCCTGGGACTAGCATCACACTCGGGGCAATGGTAGCCTGATTAAGGAGGGGAGCAGGTTGTGCAGGCTGAGTGCACAGATCAGTGCTGCACTTGGAGGCCCGAGATGTGTGAGCCTTTGTGCCTGTCATCCCCTGGAGGGGAAGCCAGGGGAGGAAGTGAGAGGAAAAGCTCCCCTTGAACCTGCCACCAGCTTCTGGGCTGAGCAGGACAGGCAGAGAATGAAGCACAGGGGTGCTGGCCCCACGGGTCTCTCTGGGGAGGAGTGGTGTGCATGTTTAAGTGCGTGGACCATGCATCCCCCAATAACAGCCCTCTTCCTTTAAGCACTGGAACAGTACCGGCCCATAAGAAATTTCCGCAGTGACCGTTCTACATTCTGTGCTGGCAATAGCCACTTGCCATACAGGGCTACTGAGTCACTGAAATGCGGCCAGTGTTTCTAAAGGAACTGAAATTTTCCTTTTACTTCTTCTTCTTCTATTATTATTTTTGAGACAGAGTCTCACTCTGTCACCTAGGTTGGAGGATAGTGGTACAATCTTGGCTCACTGCAACCTCTGCCTCCTGGGTTCAAGTGATTCTCTTGCCTCAGCCTCCTGAGTAGCTGGGATTATAGACGCCTGGCACCACGCCTGGCTCGTTTTTATATTTTTAGTAGAGATGAGGTTTCGCCATGTTGGCCAGGTGGGTCTCGAACTCCTGACCTCAAGTGATCCTCCTACCTCGGCCTCCCAAAGTGCTGGGATTACAAGTGTTGCCAACTTTAATTTAAACCTAAGTTTTAGTAGCTACTTGTGGCTAGTATTATTGTACCAGACAAATGGACGCTAGGGAGATAGCGGAAGGTGGCGGTTAAGGCCCAGACTGCCTGGTCCAAATGCAGGTCCTGCCCCTTGCATACTGTGACCCCTTCAGAAGGAGTTTCTACCTCTGTGCCTGTGCCTGGTGGGGGTATCTGCCTGGAAACGGGAAAGTTAATGACAGTGACTGGTTGAGTGCTGGCCTCTCTTGTGGTGGTCCTTCTTGCCTGTGCCCTTCCTTCCTTCAGGTCTGGGAACCTGTGGCCATCCTGAAGCAGCCTGCTGCTGTGGGGCATCTTTGGGGATGGCTTCCTCAGTGCAGGCCGAGGAGCCTTGCTGAGGCCCCTCCTAGATGGGGGAACCGCCCCAGCCCCAGGGGACACTGGTCGGGGAGCCCCCTGCACTCAAACTCCTCTATCTTGAACTTCTGCTTCTGTGGCTGCCTTCCCTGCACCCTCTGACCCACACAATCAGAGCGGGGCACAGACCCCAAAGACCATTCCTCACAGACCCCCTTTTCCAAAAGAGAGAAGTAAGGCCCGAGAAGCTGAGTGACCTGCCCACGGCCACTTGGCCAGGTGGTGTCGGAGCCAGGACAAGAGCTTGGGGCTTCCACTGCTGGTTGAGGGATCTGTCTGCCATAAAGCACGGCTCTAGGTGCCCCCAAATGCCTCCTGACCTGCCCGCCTGCACCTTTCCCGCCCCAATGCTTGCTCTGAGGCAAAGACCAGGCCAAGTCCTCACCCTGCCCTCCTGTCATCAGTGTCAGGGCGCCATCTTCCAGCGACACATCTTCACTCCCTTTGCTTCCTAATTAATCTCAGACCCTGACACTCCCAGACCTCCAGGTCTAGGCATGGCTACAAGGCAGGGGGGAAACTCCGTCTGCAGCTCAGCTCCCCATGGAGCCTCCTCCCTCAGCAGAGAACCCACAGGGGACAAGACTGTCCCTAACACCTCCTCTGGAATCTGTCCTTTGCACATGGACACCCCCAAACACCCCAATATATTCTTTTTTTTTTTTTGAGACAGAGTCTCGCTCTGTCACCCAGGCTGGAGTGCAATGGCGTGATCTCTGCTCACTGCAAGCTCCATCTTCCAGGTTCATGCCATTCTCCTGCCTTAGCCTCCCAAGTAGCTGGGATTACAGGCGCCTGCCATCATGCCCAGCCAATTTATTTTTTGTATATTTAGTAGAGATGGGATTTTAACATGTTAGCCAGGATGGTCTCCATTTCCTGACCTCGTGATCCACCCGCCTCAGCCTCCCAAAGTGCTGGGATTCCAGGCATGAGCCACCGTGCCCAGCCACACTCCAATATATTCTTATCTGTGCTCCAGATTTGAGAAAGGCTGGGGAAAAGCACACCCTGTAAAACATGGCTTCCTTCATTGTCCCTCCCCCATCCCTACAAGACCATGTGTCTCCTCACTGCTTCTTCCAGGTGAGCTCCCAGGCCTGCCAGCTACCTGGAGCTGGAGCTGGAGCAGCGGGTATCACCACGGGCTCTGCCTCAAGTCTTGATACCCACGCAGAGGGAAAGGAGAATCTAAACAGCCCACCCAGATGGATGGCAGCCCAACCCCCAGCAGCTCAACATCAACACAGCCCAGAAGGGCGCCGAAGCCACAGCAGTCAGGACCGAGCGGGAGGAGGAGAAGTGGAGGAAAGGAAGGAAGGGCGGGGAGACGTCAAACACTGGGCAGGCGAGGGAGGCCGGCAAGGGTGGTAGAGGGTGAAAGAAAGCCCCGGGCCTAGAGTTCAGTCCCCAGTGAGAAAAAACCTGGAAGAGGCTTCAGAAAAAGGAGGTGAGCACAGACAGAGGCCTCTTGCTTTAGTTCTCCTGCTTTCCCTTTAAAAGCTGCCATCCTCAAATACCCAGCACCAGTGAGTTATACTTGAGTTAATCAGAAACTCTGAGCTGCACCCTGGCCTTGAACTTCAATGGGTTTGAAATTTATCACGTATAGGTCATTTTCAAGTGGATGCATGTATGAAATGCATTCTTTTAGGGGTCCTCTCACCTCCCCCCAAATGCAGCCCACCTCTTGTGCTTCCAAAGCCCTGGGAGCCCAAGCCACTCACCTGGGAACTGATAGCCATAGCTAGGAGCAAATCCGGGGTAGCCGCGGCCATAGGTCGCCACGAAGTTGGGGTATCCTTGAACACAAAGAGAAAGATCAGAGTCCTGTTAGTACAGCCGCCTCAGGTCTGGGGTAAAATCTCACGGAGGGTGGCAATGAGGAACAGCCTGAGTTATTTTCCTTCACAGAATAATTTGTCTCCCATGAGGGTTTTTTTTTTATCAAGGGCCTGGGTCACCTCTCTCCCATGGCCGGAGGCGCTGCTGTCAGCTGTTGCTAATTAACCCGTATTTGGGCAGCCAGACCTTGCAAAGCCCATCTACTTTCCTGAACCTTCAGAGTAAATGCCATGCATCAGCACCAAACACAAGGCCTGCGCCTGGCTCTGACATTTGGAGAGCTTACCCTGCATGTACTTTACCTTAAAGCTATTGACAGTAGGAGATTAAAGTCCTTGTGATGCCTCCTCCCAAGGCAGTGGACAACAGAGCCAGCACCAGACAGAACATGGGAACTCAGGAGTCACAGTTTAGCAGCCAAACTCAGGGCTCACCCTGGGCCTCTGGAAAACGCTGGGCCTGATGAGCCACGGCCCACATTGCAGTTTTGACACTCCACGGAGGTGCCAGGATCTTTGGAGAACGGTGAGGGGCTGGGTGTGTTAAGATGCAAACCACAAAGTGTAGCTCAAACTCAGGAGCCCCGTGCGGTGTGACTGGATGGGCATTTCACAGCAAGCGTATTATTTCTAGACCCCTGTCTCAGCAGACAAGCTAGGGGGTGAGTGGTTCACTGAAAGACGCTTGCAGAAACTGCCACTGGGCTGGCCATTGGGCACACAAGAAACTCAGCTGGCAAGTCCAGGAGCCGGTGTGACCATCTCAGATCTGTCACTAACCCCCAGTGATGTGAGGTGTCATTTAGCTCATTGTGGCCGCTCAGGCCACTTCGTTCTTCACGTCCCTGCCTGATTCAGGCTAAATGAAGGCCACATGGGCCAGGCTCACTCTACCTCCCTCCACTCAGTATATGTGTAACCTCAGTGCATTTATGCTCTTAAGATGCCACCACGGCCACCCAACCACTGAGAACAAGACTTTCGCTTTGACCTTGGAGGTGAATGTCTGTGGTCGTTTTTTGGCTGCCCAGCCCCTGAGCCTCTCCCTGTGTGTGAGTCTTGGAGAGAGGCCCACCCCCCATCACAGAAGCTGAGAGGGCCTCCCTCCCGCTCTTCCTGGGGTTGGAGGCTGAGAGGCAGGCCCGTGAACCTGGGCTCGACAGATGGAAGCCCTCCTTGGGATCTGCCTCTGGAGCTGGTAGGGCAGAGGAGGAGGGACTGGCTTTGAATTTATTCTGGTGTCAGCAGCAGAATCTGGCATCCAGTGTTGGCAACAGTGGCCCCCTGACCAGGTCATTCCTGAGTTGTCCCGTTGACTAGGGCTGGGGCTCTGACCACCCACCTCCCCCGGTTCCTGCCTGTTTTGAGTCCTGTTCTCCAGCCATCTGTCAATTCTCCAGCACTGCCCAAGCTCCTTCTAATAATCTCCTTGCTGCTTACAGCAGCCAGGGTTGTTTCTGTTGCTTGTGATCAAAACACTGGCAAACAATGACTTTGATGGCTAGACTTATGGCAGCCTCCACGCTCTCCGGCAATTGAGGGCAGCAGTGACACTTTCCACGGCTGTCTCTGCCCTTCTACACACCCCCTTTAAAAACATCCCTACAAACAGCTCTGGGGTCTTACCTGCTCAGTGGCTTCTCACACATCACACTGACCACTTTGTGACCCTGCAAGTGAGGGCTAACGGAAAAGGATCACTTACTAAATTCCACTTTGCCTGCACTCGGCAACAGGAGTCACAGTCTGCTTGTCATCCTGCTGCCTACTCAGAACTTTTGTGCCTCGGAGATGGGCTCCACCGTCCCTCACTTCCTGGTGGATGTTGGTGTTGTAGCCTCTGCCCTAGGATCTGTGGATCTGCCACCAGACCTAGAGCAGAAACTCGCGGGTCTGAAGTCAGGAGACCTGGGTTCTAGTCCTGCGTCTGGCCCACAACCATGCCCTTGGGGGTTGTTATGATTTGATGTTTGTGTTTGCCCCCAATTTCTTTGTTGAAATCTTAACCCCCAAGGTTAAGGCCTTAGGAGGTGGGGCCTTTGGGGTGTGATGAGGCCATGAGGTGGAGCCCTCATGAATGTGCCCTTAACAAAGATGCCACAGAGAGACCCTCACCCCTTCCAACACGTGAGGACATGGTTAGAAGGGGCCATATATGAGGAAGCGGGCCCTCACCATACATGGAATCAGCCAGCGCCTTGATCGTTACTTCCCAGCCTCCAGAACTGTGAGAAATAAACGTTTGCTGTTCATAAGCCACCCAGTCTATGGTAATCTGTGACAGCAACACGACTTAACATAGGAGTCTTCCTTTTTCTCTTGGAGCTTAAGTCTTGTTACCTGTAGAAAGTCTTGCAACAGTGATGTGCCCAAATTCTCAAGTGAGATCAGCTGTGGCTCCTTTCTCTTGCTTCCCCCAGAACCTTCCCAAATTTGCAGTCACAGCTCACTCACTGGCCAATGGAACTGTCTCTGCCTCCACAGGCTCTTGCTCCCTGCTCCTCCCCATGCGCTTATTTCCCAGCGCTTGGTGACTCACTGGCAGAAGCCTGCCCAAGCGAGGCAGAAGGACCCAGCAGCTCTGCACTGGCTGCTAGCTAACGAGCAGGGGCCCAGTGGGATGCTGAGCTCAGGAACCCGATGGGGAAAGAAGGAAGGAAGAACGGCAAAGGCCAGGGCTCAGATGCCTTAAATGGACACATGCATACTGGCGCCTTCCTTCGTATTTATTTCGTGGCTGGGCAGCTCAGTTCTCCTCCAAATTAATCACCTGCTAGCAAATCAGATCTCATACTAGATTTCTTATACCATGATTTCAACAATATTGATAAACGGATTATATGCAAACAGCCAAGTCATGGCTGCCTAGGGGCTTTTCTGATGAAAAATGGCTCCTTTGCTTCTAACTTCAGAGCTGGGGGTCTTAAATATTTTAGTGTTAATCTGACAGCAAAAGCATAAGCCCATGTGTCACCTTCCCTCAGGAAGGTGGGAAGTGGCAGAACAGCCAGTTTCTCCCTGCACTTAAGTGACCAATACAATGCTATGACACCTGCTTTCTTCCCGGCTTTCCCACAAGGCTCCAACAAGAAAGAAGAAAAGCATGGTCAGGTTCACCCCAACTTTGGGTCTCACCCCACTCTTCCTGGACACATCAATACTACAGTCTTCCAAACCACAAAGATGAGAATTCGGCATCTGCCAGAGTGGGGGATCTTATCTCCACCCCCCATCACCGAACATCCTCTAGGTCAGGCAGATGAAATCATAAATTTATAATACGACATTACTTCAATTTTCCTCTTCATTTACTGCTGTGCAGCCCAGCTCTGCTCGAATGGTTCACAGCCCCAGCCACACGGGGGAAATTGGCTGGCTGCATATCAATAGCACATTACAGCAGACCCGTGCAGACGCTCCATCAAGCCACATTACAGCGGGATGACCCAGCCACCACTTCCATTAGCAGCCAGGCCCCTCCCGCACTGGCCACTGCACAATTTATTTGCTCCAATACTCTGGACGCCTGATCAATCCCACAGTAATTATCTCTTGTCACTAAAGTCAAAAAAAAAATCAAGGCTTCTGCCGGGGTGACCACCTCTCTCGCATATCGGCTTTCCATTGTAGAAGCAAAATACAGAAATCAACAATAGAATTTGGATTTGCCAGTGAGCTCATTTTGAGTCCCCATTTTGGGGATGCTGACAAAGTTCTCAAAACTGTGGTTCTGGTTCTAGATCTTTGCTGCAACCCTAGAGATGTTTCCCTTCTAGACAGGTCCATGACTCATCCTCTCCTGGGCTCTGTTACTCAGCTACTCAGAGTCATGGAAAACGGCTCCCACCAGGCCCCAGACTTGAAAGAGACAAGAGACAGGGCTGTTTATCCAGGGAACTGCCAGAGTGTGACAGATCTGCTGCGATGTTTAGAGCACTGCCTGGGGCACCACATCGGCTCCATGAGGTCTGCAAACAGACTAAACACCAAGTGCCAAGAGTCCTTCCTAGGCAAGGATGTGAAGGCTAAAGTCTACAAAGATGCTTTGCCCCCAGAATCACTCTGAGTTGCAGGGGCTCCTCCAGACCTGCGCTGTCCAATTTAAATTTAATTAAAATTATCTAAAATGAAAGCTTCAACTCCTCAGTTGCAAAAGCCGCAACTCAAGGGCTCAGCAGCTACCGTGCACAGGCGGGCAGTGATATTGGCCAGTGCAGACAGGACCCTCCCTCCCTTGCAGGAAGTTCTATTGGGCTGCACGGCTCTACAGGGACAATGAAGAGCTGAATTCTGAGTTTCCTCTGTCCCTCAGGAAGCGGCTAAACAAAGGAACACTTCCTTGAGAATAACCTCAACAGATATTTTTGGGAAAGCCAGATCCCAGTCGAAATTGAGTCTAGATGTGTGGTTTTAAGTTGCAGCCAATCTCCAATCTTTTGATCTGTTAGTGAACGCCAGCAGATCACAGCTTCCTAGTCCCTGTTCTCAATGATACTTTATTCATTTTTTGCCCGCATTTCAGAGGGGCTTAATGTCAGGGAACACTGAGTCAGGACTTCACGGGGGGCTTCTCAGTACGACTGCACCTAAGAATGCTTTTGGCTAATGTGCTTTAGCTGATCATCAGCATCTCTCTGTTTCTGAGCTGACAGGGTGAAGCTTTTCTTTAAGGGCTCAGCAATGTGCTATTTCTCTAACACTCGTATCAGCATGTTAAATAAACAGCATGTGCCCGATGAGGCCAAGAAAGTTAAAGGCAGTGGGATTATGTGGCTGAGGGCAGAGAAGGCTCAGAGAAATCAAATATATCAACAATCATCATGTGTTTGCTTTTATTAAGTTCACCTTCATTAAGAAAAATGAAAGAGATTCTATCACATTGAGCTGGGTAACTGTGGGCACCTCTTGGTGCTGCAAGACTGTGCCACAAAGTCAGAGGGGCTGCAAAAGACCTTTTCTGTTTGTTTGTTTGTTTGTTTGTTTTTGAGATGGAATCTTGCACTGTCACCCAGGCTGGAGTGCAGTGGCATGATCTTGGCTCACTGCAAACTCTGCCTCCGGGTTCAAGCGATTCTTCTGCCTCAGCCTCCCGAGTAGCTGGGACTACAGGTGTGCGCCACCACGCCCGGCTAATTTTTGTACTTTTAGTAGAGATGAGGTTTCACTATGTTGGCCAGGCTGGTCTCGAACTCCTGAACTCAGGTGCCTTGGCCTCCTGGGATTATAGGCATGAGCCACTGCGCCAGCCTGCAAAGGACCTTTTCTAAGAATCTTAGGTGACTCTGCTTTTGTCCGGCTCAAAGGTGGGAGACCTGGCCTAAGGATAACGCCTCCTCTTCTCTTCTACATTCCTTTTAAGGAATTCCCATCAGGTTGATTATTCTGTGATTCTGTCAAATGCTGTAAAAGCTAAAACCAAAACAGATGTAGGTTTTCCCCAAGGATGTCTGTAGCCATATCAACAGAGACCAAGATAGAATAACTGTGCAACTATATGCTTATCAGTCTCCCTCTGATGAGACCACCCAGAGTATGGAGAAAATCTTAAAGGATATTTAAAAATTAGTTCCACAGAGTCCAAGTCATTTACAGACCACTGTGCTGGTTGTCTCAGACTCCTCACTAGAATGTCAGCTCCCTGAAATCAGAGACTTAGTTTTCTGCTGCATTTTTAGCATCTAGAACGGTGCCTGGCACTTAGTAGGTACTCATTTAATAAATATTTGTTGAATGAATGAATTTTAATGTTTTAATGGTTTATAATCTCGTTTCTAAAAAATCCCTAGAAGTGCCATTTAATTTTTCCACTCTTTCAATGATAAAGGTTTAAATCATGGAAACCTCATCTAATTGCATTGGTTAGTTAACTTTAAGAAAATGAAAATGTTTTTCTGCATGAGTCAAGTTCATCAGCCAAACTGCTGTTGGTGAGGACGGGTAGTGCTTCCAGGATGAATGCGCAGGCATAGTGTACAGTGGAGATGGTGACCCATGTGAGTGATGGGGTCACGTCAGGCCACCCTACCAAAAGATTCGACTCTGCCTGGTGCCACACTACCACTTTTGAGGGAAGAGGCAAGAAGAAAGAGAAACAGTCTTTGATCACAGAGTCAAGGGCTTCCATCACAGCACGGCAAATGGCAGTCTCCTCACTCAGAGAGTTCATAGACCCAGAGTGCCAAGCTGCACCAATGGGCAAAACAGAGGGCAGCCCAGGGAGTTCCCAGTGGGTGCATTACAGAGGGCTCAGGAGGAGGCTCTGTGCTGGCTGGGGAGGCCTGTATCTCCTCAGATACAGCTTGACACTGTATCTGATTCATCCCTTCTGCCTGGACCTCTGGCTGAGCTGGTTCCTGGCTGGGGGACATATTTTGGGACCTTTTAGGAGGCCCTGCTCAGTGCATATGGATGGCCTCACCACAGTCACTGGGAAATTCAGGAGGGCCCAGGGCTGATGAGACCTGGAATCCAGCACATAGATCTTTGTCAGAAGGTGGTTACTCAAGAATAATCCAAACTCCTTGGGCTGGGAGTCCACAAGGAGAAAGAGGCTGCAGTTGCCACAGCACAGGTCACATCCGTGGGTCTAGCTAGGTTCTCAGCCATGGGTGGTAAGTAAGTCCAAGTGGTAGGGCTTCCTAGTGCCTTGTTAATAACAACTCCCAGCTTGAGTACATACTACGATACCTTGTTGATTTGAAGACACACATCTTCTCCACACTTCAACTTCTGTGAAAGTGGGATCTATCTTGCAGCCAATGTGATAAGAAAGCATTATGTAGTTTAATTAATAGCATATTTTTTCTTTCTGAAGAGTAAATGAACATATATCTTACTAGCTATAACATCTCAGATTAGACTACAGTATTTACCAGGCAAGATACAGTTTCATTTATCCTCCAACAACCCCATGAAGTAAGATTATTACCCCATGGGTAGGATAAATGAAGAACAGAGAAGCTAAGCCACTTGCTCCAAATCACACAGCGGATAGAGTGAAGAGTCCAGGTCTGCTGATTCCAAAGTTCCAAGCTCTTGCCTCTGGACCACATGGCCTCCCTTGGTGGAGCCCTGCTCTGGCTACGGCTGACCCCATCCATTTCATCCAAAGGGTTCTCTGCTTCGTTAGAAGAGGACTAGTGCCTCTGTGACCTGGGGTTGGGCTGGATAGGGTCTGGGGTTAGGCACAACCACAGCTACAGCAGGCAAAAGGCAAAGGCCTTCAGCAGCAGGGTGGGGCTGGGAAGATTGTAACTCAAAAACAATAGGCTCTGAACTGCAACAGTATCTTCACCTAACAGCTCCTTCTTTACTGTGGCTTGGGGAAGTCATAACTTGAACTGTGAGTAGATGAGGGAAGAGCTGGGCAGATGAGCAAGCTCCTGGCAGCCATCACATATCCGTCCCCCAGCGAGCAGGCGCCGTTCAGATGCTGTCCAGACAAGCACAGGGACCAGTGCTGTCTCCTACCACCCCAGTAGGTGCGCTCAGGAAGGGGCCACTCGGGTCTGCCCACAAGCTACAGGCAAAGCCAACCCTGGAGCCCCTTGGCCTGTCTCTCCCCCTCTTCCCACACACACATGGCCAGGCCGGTTGGCTCTCAAGCTCCCACAGTAGGGTCCTCGTGTTCCAAGGCTGTTTCTTCCAAATGGAAGGCCCCTGGCTTACTCACCCTTCTCATTTCTGCTGAAATGCCACTTCCCTGATTCCTAAGACTGGCTTCCACTCCTCATGACGTGCTTTTCAATCACCCCCAGACTCTATGATGATCATTAGGCATCTGTGCAATGCACTGTTACACATTGGGCTCTCTGTATAGACCACAAGCTCGCTGAGGGCAGGAACCACATCTGCTTGTGAAGCACCATGTCCCAAGGCTAGCTCAGGGCTGGTCATGCAGTAGGTGCTCTTGACCCACGCCTCCTGCCCTGCTTCCTCACCTGGGTTCCCATGATGAAACATTAGGTGCCCTTCTGTGCCGGGATCCAAGCTTGGGTGATTATGGAGATGTGGGCCTGAGCCTTTGCTTGAAGTCTGGGAGGCTGAGCACTCTTTGTTCTTTGTCAACTGACAGGAGCTGAGCTGGCTCTGCTTCACACCTCTGCTTCTCCCAGATGAAAACCAGTTCCCTCTTCCCAGCATCTAACCAAGTTAGACTCAGAAAGGTGGGAAATTTCCTGAAGATTTGGATCCTAAAGGTCTTCCATTTTATGCCGTAGGGCCTTTATGCTCATTTTAAATTCAAGACTCTAAAACCTAGTAGGTGGTAATAGGCTCAACTCTTTCTTATTTAATTTTTATTTTGCTTTTTTTTTTTTTTAAAGAGATGGGGTCGCCGGGCGCAGTGGCTCAAGCCTGTAATCCCAGCACTTTGGGAGGCCGAGGTGGGTGGATCACAAGGTCAAGAGATCGAGAACATCCTGGCCAAAATGGTGAAACCCCGTCTCTGGCTAAAAATACAAAAATTAACTGGGTGTGGTGGCGCGCACCTGTAATCCCAGCTACTCAGGAGGCTGAGGCAGGAGAATTGCTTGAACCTGGGAGGTGGAGGTTGCAGTGAGCTGAGATCGTGCCATGGCACTCCAGCCTGGAGACAGAGCGAGAGACTCCATCTCAAAAGAAAAAAGAGAGAGAGAGAGAGAGAGAGAGAGAGAGAGACAGGGTCTCACCATGTTGCTCAGGTTGGTCTCGAACTCCTGGGCTCAGGCAATCCTCGGCTTCCCAAAGTGGTAGAATTATGGGCATGGGCCACCGTGCCTGGCCCCCAACTCTTTCTTATTTTATATTTTTTCAGAAACAGATCTTTCTATGCTCTGTGCTGTCCCGGCTGTGGTGCAGTAGGTTCTCACAGGCACGATCCCACTCTGATCAGCACAGAGTTTTGAGATGCTTCATTTCCAACCTGGTTCTGTTCACTCCTCCTTAGACAACCTGATGTTCCTCCACTACCAGGAGGTCACCATCCTGATGCTAAATTTAGTGGGGACACCGAATCTGCACAGCCCAGAGTTCCTGGGCTCAAGCTTTCCTCCTGCATCAGCCTCCTGAGTAGCTGGGGCCACATGTGCACGCCACCACACCCCACTAATGCTTATTATTATTATTATTATTATTTTGAGATGGAATCTCACTCTGTCACCTAGGCTGGAGTGCAGTGGCGCAATCTTGGCTCACTGCAACCTCTGCCTCCTGGGTTCAAGCGATTCTCCTGCTTTAGCCTCCCGAGTAGCTGGGATTACAGGCACGTGCTGCAGTGCCCAGCTGATTTTTGTATTTTTAGTAGAGACGGGGTTTCACCATGTTGCCCGCGCTGGTCTTGAATTCCTGACCTCAGGTGATCCACCTGCCTCGGCCTCCCAAAGTGCTGGGATTACAGGCGTGAGCCACCGTGCCCAGTCTAATGTTTATTATTTTTTGTAGAGGGTGTCTCACTATGTTTCCCAGGCTGGCTCATAAACTCCTGGCCTCAAGCGATCCTCGTGCTTCAGCCTCCCGATTGCAGGCGAGCACCACTGTACTCAGCTCAACTCTCCTTCTTTCAGGTTTGATTTCACCATTTAAAAATACCAGCTTGGAGTTTCTTTTGATATAAAACAAAGACCTAATAAGAATTATTTTTTTAAAGGAGGAGCTAAGTAATTATCTTGTAGTCAACCAGGAAATAATTATCACTGATTTTTAAAAACACACTCTTAAATATAGATATATTTAGTTTAGACTTTTTACCTTTTTCTATCAACTGGTGCATTCCCATGTACCATACTGTTTTAGTTACTGTAGCTTTGTGTTACGCTCTCACTGTTGGTCTTTTCTCATTCCTCTTTTTAAAAACATTTTCTCATCTATTCTCACTTGTTTCTTCTTCCAGAGGTAAGTTTTAGAAACATCTGGCCAATTTTAAAAAATTACAATAGGATTTATCTTTGAAACTCTGTTAAGCCTAAAAAATTCATTTGAGGAGAATTAACGTCATGGCCATTTTTAATATTCTCCTGGCATCTTTTTCTGTTTCATAAAGTTCTTCAAAACAGTTTTACTTGCCCTTGTTATTTCCTCAGACAAGTAGATACAATTCTTTGTCAGACCACAAAAAGTTTTATAAATTTAAAATTAAGCCAGAAGTGATTTAAACGGCAGCAAATCTGAAAATGTAGAAAGGGCTTATCAAACAATATAGAAGTGGGACTCTTAGCCAAACCAAATGAAAACCCATTAACACTAGACAGCTCATGTGCCTGAATGGAATTTTACCATTAACTACCATTTATCCCATTTAATTAGTATTTTCCTGACACACAATAACTTGCACTAAAATACCGTTCTCTCGCCTTTAAATTTCTAATTATTGTTGCGATCTACACCATTACGCATCTCCACTGCTTTCTCCATCTTTCATGCCATTTAAGCGGTAAGATTTTCAATTATCTACGCAGGACGGACAGAGATACCTTTAAGGAAAGGGGCATAATATGCAACTCAATTTCTCTAAAAGCCAGGAGAAATCATTTTTAGTCAGAACAAACACACTTTGTCTTTCATCATTTTTTTTTTTTTTTGGCAAATAAAGAGTAAAACAGGCTATTTAAAACATCCATTTAAATGCAAATTTTGATATCCCAAGAGAAAAATGTTAATCATTTAAATAGACAGGATTATCGCCCACCCTTACCACTTCCCTCCTCTCCCAAGTTTTAGAAAATGTAGCCTCAGCCCACACAAGTTAAGTCAGCCAGGAGTCCTTACATCTTAAGAACTCCCACTCAGATGAGAGGGCTGAGGCAGACAGAGGGGGACTTTTCCTTCTTTTGAGGAAGGAGATGGAAAAGAGAGAAAATAGTCTAACATATCCTATAAGCCAGGCATGGGGCAAAATTATAAATACAAACACACACACACACCCCCACACACACGCACGCACGCACACATACCTACACACACACTCAATCATCACAACTGTCTTGGAGTGGGGAATTATCATCCTCATCTATACACAAGGAAACTGAGGCTCAGAAAGGTGAAGCAGTTTGCCCCACTGGTAGGTGACCCAATTGGGAGTAGAGGCCTCCATAGCCCTCCCAGTCCACGGTGACCTGCGGTCCTGTCTAGACTCACCCAGCATCCCCATGCCCAGCATGAACGCGTCCATGGTGTAAGGCAGTCCCCGGGCCCGGCCTCTTGTCCCAGGTGGGAACATGACTTCTTTCGGCTGAGCTTTCTTACATTCTACCTGTTAAACAGAAAGGCGAACAAATGAGATGCAAATGAATTCCACGTAAATGTCAAATGCAGAACTGATCTGGTTACGAGCTAAGTTATTTTTAGCCTTGCTCCTTACCCACTGTAAAAACAGCCGTGCCGAGTAAATGGCCTGCAAAATAAATACTTAAGAAAACACGCCACTTGTGCAAATCCTACTTCGGAAAAACCTACAAGGATGAAATTGGGTTCTGGAGGGGTGGCGAGGACGTAAGCCGAAGATACACACACAGATTGAAGCTCAGGTTGACGCTCGTGCAGAAAGCATGACAGATAAGGAGGCAGACAACGGCTGTTGGATGTGTCTGTGAATAATAACAACAATAGCAATAATAATAACCCCTCAGGATTTTCAGCCTTTACACGTTTACAAATGTCCCTGACATTCCCTCAGGCCAGTGATTCTTCATGCCAGGCCATCTGATTCAAACTCTTATTAAATAGACAGACCACTTAGCCTTAGCCCCAGTTCGCAGATGAGAAAACAGAGCATCAGAAGTTTTGTGTTGGCCGGGTATGGGGGATCATGTCTGTAATCCCAGCACTTTGGGAGGTGGAGGCAGGTGAATCAGCTTGAGCCCAGGAGTTTGAGATCAGCCTGGGCAACATGGTGAAACCCCATCTGTACTAAAAAAAGTATAAAAAACTAGGCAGGTGTGGTAGCACACACCTGTAGTCCCAGCTACCTAGGAGGCTGAGGTAGGGGGATCACCTGGGTCTGGGAGGACAAGGATGCAGTGAGCCATGATCATGCCACTGCACTCCAGCCTGGGTGACACGGCGAGACCCTGTCTTAAAAATAAAAATTATTGTGTAACATGCTGAAAGCCCTCCCCAACAGGTTCAGGCCTACAAACCAGATCTTTAGAATTTCTAGGTCAGCAATGCCACATTTCCACAAAACCTACACCACTACCACACTCCTGAGGGAAGTAATAAGATTAAATACTGATTCTGTTCATCTGGATTACTAGTTTCTCATTTGCAGCTACATTTTCAAGTGGTTGCTAATCTCCCCTTTCTGTTTCTCTTCCGACTCTAAAATTTCTTCATGCTAATCTGCTTGTATACCCAGAGGTCACTTATTTAATAACCTTAACTATGCCAAATACAAACCTCAGGGAGTAAGTAAAACTGGCCCTTGGAAGTTCCTTCACTGTTTTATCAGAGCACCTTAGGCCTGTGCTTATGAGCACTTATTTGCTTTTTGTTTACAGAGAAATTTAAGAAGCATTGTTAGCCAGTAATCAATCCCACTGCTGATGAAGATGGGATGTTGCAGGGTAAAGCACGGATGCTTTTAACAGCCAAAAGGAACAGCATGACAGCCTGATAGTGATGGAGAAAAGACAAGAATCAGGTATCTTATTTAAAGAGCAGTCTGGGCCATATGGTATAGGAGCAAAAGCTCTACATAGTTCAACAGCTGCTGAGGTATCACTGTAACACAGAAAATTACTATTGTTCACAGTGTGCCTGAGATATCAAGAAAAAGTTAAACTGTGTGCAATATACGTTGTTTAAATAGACACCTCTAGGCCGGACAAAGTGGCTCACACTTGTAATCCCAGCACTTAGGGAGGCTAAGGCAGGCAGACTGCTTGAGCCCAAGAGTTTGAGACCAGCCTGGCCATCATGGCAAACCCTGTCTCTACTAAAAATACAAAAAAATTAGCCAGGCGTGGTGGCACGCTCCTGTAATCCCAGCTACTTGGGAGACTAAGGCAGAAGAATTGCTTGAACCCGTGAGGTGGAGGTTGTAGTGAGCCGAGATTGCACCACTGCACTCTAGCCTGGGCGACAGAGCGAGACTCTGTCTCAAAAACATAAATAAATAAAATAAAAATAAAAAGGGACCTCTATGGGTTATCTGTTTTAGAGATAGTCTCATCTCAAATACTTCAATCAAAAAATATTTTAGTGCTCAACGTTAGGGGGATGCTATAATTACCTAAGATATAAGTCCCCTTTCTTCAAAGACACCCGATAACAGGTATTACTCTTGCTCTTTCAAGAATAACCACAAATGCCTTAAAAAATGGACAAAATGGTTCAACATTCATGACTAATATGCTTAATACAAAGAGTTCTACAGATTAAAAGAGATGAGCATCCCAAAAGAGCCATGGGTAAAAGACATGAGTAGACAATTCACAGACGGCTAATAAAGAACACATTCCCCAAGATAAAGTATATTTTTTGCCCACAGATTGACAGTGATGAAAGCATTGTTTGATATAAGGGTTTCTGAGGGTATGGTGCGGTGGGGTGGAAATTGGCACGTATTTTTCTGGAGGGCAACCTGACACTATATCAAAAGCCATAAATTTATACATACACCTAGTAATCTTACCTCTAGGAATTTGCCCTACAGGAATTAGATTATTATTATTTTTTTTAATAAAAGGAAATAACTGAAATACAGAAGAACAGGGAATTAGCTGAGTCTGGTTTATCCACACTGATTGAATGCTATGAAGCTATGAAAAAGTGTGTTGATAATAATTATGCACTGGTTCTGGGAAACCCCTCAGTCCCAGGCAAACCAGGATGACAGGTCACTCTAACTGCAGGAGGGAAAAAAGCAAATGTCACTGACTTTTTGAAAAATAAACAAGTGCATATATCATATAGGGAAAAATACTGAAAAGACATACTAAAATTGTCTTAGAGTTACTTTGTTTTTAAATTTTAATCGGGCATTTTGCTATTTATTTTCCAAGCTTTCTGCTAAGCAACAGGGAGCAGGTTTTTGTAAGATAATGCAACAGACTGTCACTGATAGGGCTATTAGAATGTTGTCATTGCAGGTAGGGGGGAAAAGGTGATTGAAAACAACAAACTCATCCAAATTGGCTCTCCTAAGCCCAGGGTTGAAAACTGACTTCGGGACGCCAGAGGAGCAGGCTGAGAAATCTCATTTGCATGAACCTGCCCCAAGCCTGGGGAGATGGGTGTGTCTTGCACAGGCAGACAGATAATTACCCAAAGCCAATACCAGCAAGGGGAATAATATCGCTAACCAGCTCAGTTCCTAATAGCCCTATCGGTGACAATCTACTGCATTGTCTTATGAAAACCTGCTGCCTGTTCCTAGGCAACCTGATCAACGGAAATCTCAGGTTTATACAATTTTCATTTAGGGAACATAAAGGTTAACTGACTGTAATGGGAGTGTTTTAAACAAACCCACCTACTCTTCCTCTCACTGAACAGGGCTGATAGCTCGGTTTAATTCTGCTCTGTCTTTGCTGCTGGTGGTTTGGGCAGCAATGACTGTTTGAGTGTCAACCACCCGCTGGGTCAACGGTGAGTGTTCCCCAAGGCCAGGGGCCATGGCACACGCACTCTCGGGGGGACCCCGCCTGTCCTGGGCATCTGAACGACAGGGGAAGGCAGCAGGTAACAGTTACCAGCAGGGAACCTGGCCTGCCTGCCCTGAAGGCCTCTTGAAAGACTTCTCAGGACCAGGAAGCCTGTCCAGTCCCCTCCACCCCCGAGACTCAGCCACTTAATTCAATGACGTGGATGCAGAGGAACTCAACACGCCAGGCAAGTGCTAGGCTTTGGGGACCCAAAGATAAATAAAGAAAGCCTCTACCTCTCTGAGAGCTCTCACTGTGTTGAAAAAGAAGAGGCTCTGACTGCCTTGTTCTCCTAAGATGAATGCAAGTACTCACACATCAACCTGCCCCTCGCTGCTTCTGCACTTGTCAGCCTCCCGAGCCTCTTGAGTTAGCACACATCGGGTCACCTTCCCCTGCTGTCCTCCCCCAGGCCCTGCATAAGCCAGAGAGCTTGGCATGAACAACCCGGGTTACGGTCAGAACCCAAACAGGATAAAAAGCAGGCTATCTTTTCGGTTCTAGTCATGTACTTAGGCTATCTGACCACACACTCTGTTCCAGGTATCTACTGCTGAGCAACAAACTGCCCCCAAACTTAATGGCTTTGAGCAACAATTTAACCATCCTTCCTCAGGGTTCTGTGGGGTGACCGGCTCAGCTGGGCTCTTGCTGGTGGTCTCATGGCACTGTGGTCAGGTGGTGACTGGGGCTGAAGCCAGAGGAGGCCTCAATGAGGCCGGAGGCCCAAGATGGCTCCTCGCTCCCATGGTAGGCAGCCACGCTGGTTCGGCTGGCCTGCTGACGAGACGTCCACCATGGCTCCTCCACGGCGCCTGGTCTTGCCACAATATGGCGGCTGAGTCCCAAGAGGAAGTGTCCCAAGCACAAGCATTCCAAGAGACTCAAGCAGAAGCTGCAAGATTTCTTCTAACCTAGCCTTGGGACTCACAGTGCTTCCTCCAACACATTCTACTGGTGACACTGGGCCAGCCTAGAGTCCGTGTGGGAGGGGGCTCTAGGGATAATCTTTGGAAACCAACAACCACATGAGGTCAGTGAAGGGCAGTGAGCTGACAAGGCAGCAGGAGGCACTCCCCACACTCTGGCTCTTGGCTGGCTGGGTCCTTGGAGCAGTGGGCACGTAGGGCTGCTCTCACCACAGGGCAGAGGGCAGGGCACGGGGCTCCCTTCCCACTGCAGCCCCACAGAGGCCTGCCTGGCTCCCCATGGTCCTCTAAAACAAAACAAAGGTGGTGCTCACGGGGACCAGGCCTCTTGCTGCAGGTGTTTTGGCCTCACCTCCTAAGACTTCCCCTTGGGGAAGGGCCACCTCCCAGTCTCAGTCCTTGAGACTCCTGCACCAACAGCTTCTCACAGTGGCTGCTGCTGCTATTGTTTCAAATAGCAACTGACCAGAGCAGTCTATTCAAGGGGCAAGAAATGCAGTGAGATGTTCCATCTGACTGAGCACTTGTAAGAAGCCTCAGAGGCCACTGATGACCGAAACACCAGGTCTCTGTTTTCAAGGTGCACAGCTGGCAATGCCACAAAACACTCCCAATACCAGGGATGTGCCAACACCCCCCACCCCAACAAAATTGATGGGAGTGGTTTTGAAATTTTCTTTTCCCAATATGCTGCTTTGTTCGACAAACTGGCCTTGGAAGACAGGGTGTGGCTTCCTCATAGTCCCCATGGTAATGGGTTCAGAATAATGACCTAGTCCCTGGACGCCTAGGGCAGCAGCATATTCCTTTAGAGAACAAAACCAAGGCCTGATGGGAGCATGGCCACTGTGGTCACTAACACTCTTATCCTTGCTGCCCACTGGGTTGGGTGCCTCCTCCCATCAGCATCCACAGCACCTCAGTAAGGAGGTTTGCAGTTTCCAACTCCTTACTCAGGAATCATTTCAAATTTACAGAAAAGTTGCAAGGATGGTATCCTTTACCAGAAATCACCTACTGCTAACATTTTGTTACTTTTGCCTTATCATTTGCACACACTCCTGAGCCCTCTATATCTATATGTAGAATTTTTTTTTTTTTTTTTTTTTTTTAGATGGAGTCTCGCTGTGTCACTCAGGTTGGAGTGCAGTGGCGCGACCTCGGCTCACTGCAACCTCCGCCTCCTGGGTTCAAGCGATTCTCCTGCCTCAGCCTCTCGAGTAGCTGGAACTACAGGTGCGTGCCATCACACCCTGCTAATTTTTGTATTTTTAGTATAGATGGGGTTTCACCATACTGGCCAGGCTGGTCTTGAACTCCTGACCTTGTGATCTGCCTGCCTCGGCCTCCCAAAGTGCTGGGATTACAGGCGTGAGCCACCGCACCCGGCCGGGATTTTTTTTTTTTTTTTTCCATTTGAGTGTAAGTTGGTTTGCATTTCCTAAACATGAGGGCATTTTCTTACATAATCATAGCACAGTTATCAGTCTCAGTATGTTTAACATTAATAAAATACTTTACCTTCCATATGCTTGTTTTGTCAGTGGACCCGATAATGTCCTTTATAGCTATATATCCATCCCACAGAGCAGGAAACTGAGGCTCAGACTCAGACATCTAACCTGTGGTCCAGACCCAGTACCTGTGTGCAGGGCTGGGACGTTAATCCCGATCTGCCTATAGCCCCAGCCCAAGCCAGGAGAGTGGGTGCTGTGGCCCTGTGTTACACCGTCTCCCTAGTGGGGAATGCTTAGCACTGGCTTTCAGAGGAGGTGCTGGAGCTTCTGCAAGAACGCCTTCCCTGCAGCTACTATGAGTGGCCACTCCTCCCCAATGGATCCGAAGTCCTTGCAAAGGTAAGCTCACTGCCCTGGCGTCTTTGGGGATGGTGGCTGGCAGTCTGAGAAGTACGCCAAGCTTTGGGAAGTAAGGGGCTTTTGTTTTTCCCTGGTCTCTGTACAAAAGAACCCAGTCAGCACGCAGCCTCAGGGCCCAGAGGGAAATCCAAGCCCTGGACCTGTGGCCTTGATGTACCATCCAGGACAAGGAAAGCCTGTTTGGCCTGAAGAGGCCAGTGTCTGCAGTTTCATTTCTCACTCCAAACAGGTCGTGTCTGAGACTGTTTAGTCCTCCGGGGGAGAGGCCTATTTCAATGGATAAAATTCCCCAGTGCTCAGGTATCAACCTTGACCGTCTGACTGTCTGGCTAACAGAAAGGGGAGGGGAACAGAGGGAAGAAAGGGCTCAGGAGGAGAGAATGTCCTGCAGTTTCTAGGGTGGGTACCTGTCCTCCCATGGCGTTTCCTAATAGATGTAAGAGATCTGACCTGGTCTTGCCCCCGATCTGCTTGACCTCTTCCCCAGCTAGGTTCTGGTGGGTTCAAGGCCAACATTGTTTCTCTGAAGCCCCAAGCTGACCCTCTCCTCTGGCCATTAGGCCCTGAGCCCTGCTCAGGGAGATGGTGAAGAGGAGGGGAGATGCTACTCAAGTGTTAAGTGTCTTGCCTAGAGCCTGACAGCTACACACATCTTGCTACTGAGGCAGGAGGGGGTGAGCCTGGCCTCCAGACACTACACGTCACACACACCTCCCCACACAGCCCTCCTTTGCCATCCAGTGGCCACAGCCTTTCTTCCTGGTCGCTGCTCTCTTGCCCCCTCTGCCAATCACAAGTCTTTTCTGGAGACCCCACAAAAAGCAGGACATTTTGTAAGGCTCTTGCAGGTTTATAATCAAGATTCGGGGAGACCCAACCTCAAGGAACTTGCAAAGCAAGGAAGATAAACACAAAGCAAGCCCTTGATCGGGGTTCAACTCTCCTACTGTGTACCTGCACGGCACCTCGCCCTGAGTCAGCCTCATAGCAGAACGAACAGGGTCCATGGCCAAAAGACGATGAGGGGTCCTTTGTCCAACAATGACTAGGATTTTGCAAGACGGCAACAAAGAGCAGAGCATTAGACCAGTGTGGGCGCCTTCTGAGGGCAGGGCCAAGCCGTGGCTCAGGTCTCATACCCAGGAAGCTGGTGCTGCTGAGAGAGCTCTTGAATGAGTTGGAGAAAGAGGCTATGATGTAACAAGGAGAGGGGGTGGAACCCACCTAGGGGAGGTGGAGTGGCCCAGGGAGGGAAACGCAGGAACCTTGGCTCCCCTTCCATGTGCAGCTCCCACTTGAGATGGGCGTGTCACCATCACTCCCTGTATGACCTTCAGAGAGCCAGGTCACCTCTACTGAGTTTTAACATCTGGTCCAGGGTTTCAGTTCCATCCAGTAGCTTTCTTGCCCAGGGCCAGAGGCAAGATGGATTCCTGACTAGTGTGAGTATGTGGCCGGGTGAGGGCAAGGCCTTAAGAAGCCATTAAGGGGCTGGGGAGTTGGTGAGGCAGCAACTGCATCCCTGGAAATCCTGACAGCTGTGCTGGGAAGCCCTGGTCCTTCAATCTGGCAGGGGAAGGGCCCCTAACCACTCTGCAGTCCTTTTCCCTCACTGGTACGAGCCCTTCTGCCCTCTGCACACTCAGGTGGTCATATAGTTTGGATATTTGTCTCCACCCAAATCTCATGTTGAAATGTACTCCCCAGTGTTGGAAGTGGGGCCTGGTGGGAAGTGTCTGGATCATGAGGGTGGATCCCTTGTGAATGGCTTGGGCCACCTGCTTGGTGATGAGTGAGCTCTTACTTGGAGTTGCTTAAAAATGTGTGGCACTGGCCGGGCACGGTGGCTCAAGCCTGTAATCCCAGCACTTTGGGAGGCCGAGACGGGCGGATCACGAGGTCAGGAGATCGAGACCATCTTGGCTAACACGGTGAAACCCCGTCTCTACTAAAAAAAACCCAAAAAAACTAGCCGGGCGAGGTGGCGGGCACCTGTAGTCCCAGCTACTTGGGAGGCTGAGGCAGGAGAATGCCGTGAACCCGGGAGGCGGAGCTTGCAGTCAGCAGAGATCCAGCCGCTGCACTCCAGCCTGGGCGACAGAGCAAGACTCCGTCTCAAAAAAAAAAAAAGTGTGGCACCTCCCTGCACTCTCTCTCTTGCTTGTACCTGCTTTCGCCATGCGATGTGCCTGCTCCTACTTTGCCTCCCCCCATGAGTCAAAGCTCCCTGAGGCCCCCGCAGAAGCCCAGCGATGCTGGCACCATGCCTGTACAACCTGCCGAACTGTAAGCCAACTAAACTTCTTTCTCAAATAAATTCCCCAGTCTCAGGTATTTCTTTATAGCAACGCAAGAACGGCCTAACACAGAGAGGCTTCCCGGCTGGTCACTGTGGATACTGGAAAGTGAGCGGAAGAGACCCTCCCTTCTCCCTTCCCCAGACATCATCATCAGGCACTGTCCTTGTGGACAGGGACCAGTGTGTGGTCAAGCACCAGGAGACCTACTTGTACATGGTAACTTTTCTTGTTCTACTGCAAAAAGGTCCTCAGGGATGTGGGACCCGCCCATGCAGTCTACAGAGGAAAGGGTTACTATGCAAACGGAAATGGAGCTGCCAGCTTCGGCACGGGAAGGCAGGCAGCAGGAACGTCTACTTTCCAGGACACATGCATGTTATAAATGGCCCAGACCTGTTTGCAAAAGGCATTGAGAGACCTATTAGATTTATAATCTTGACTCAGTAGGGTTACTCTGGGGAGGAAGGCATGCACTGTTTATTGAGTGCTATCCATAACTAGGCACAGCCACAACATCCTCATGTGTGTGTGTAATTTTCATATATTACATAACATATATACATAATGGATATAAAGTACAGTGCCTGGCACACAGAAGTCCTCAAAGAAAGTCCACGGTTGTCAATTCCCTCACTGCATGGAGCCTCGTTTCCTCTGTGCGATGGCCTTATCTGCCTCATAGTCACAGCAGAAAAGGACACAGAGGTTCCGAGGAATGACTCGCCCAAGGTCACAAAGCATAGCCAGAATTCAATCGTAGACCCCCAGCTTCAAAACCTCTGCTCCGTCCTCTAGGTCTCTGGCTGCCAGCCCCACCCCACCCCACCGCACACAGCCTTTCCCCACACCCTCCACCCAACCCTCAAGGCCTATCTGGGTCTAGTTCACAAAGCCTTTCCCGATGCTAGCTTCCACAACTGATCTCCTCACCACTTCCAGAACTAATTTCATCCACCATTTCCTCTGCTCAGTGTTTTAATTACAATCAGTGATGGCAAAGTGAAATAGGTCATAAACCAAAACTAAACATTAAGCATCTACTATTTACCGAGCAGGGGCTGGGTGTGGACACAGAAATGAATGCGGCTGAGATGTGGCTCTTCCCTCAGAGGTCCTCAGAATCTAGGCAATGGGTAGAGAGGAGCTGGTCCCCAGTATCACCTGAGATGCACTCCAATAACTGCAGTCCCTGCCCTGCCCAGATCTGAGAGAGGGTGCCTAGTCTGTTTTTTTTTTTTTTTTTTTTCTGCTTTTTTTTTTTTTTATTTTTTTTTATTTTTTATTTTTTTGAATTTATTTATTATTATTGTACTGTAAGTTGTAGGGTACATGTGTATAGCGATGCAGGTTTGTTACATATGTATACTTGTGCCTTGTTGGTGTGCTGCACCATAAGCACAAATCATTTACATCAAATTATAACTCCCAATGCAATCCCTCCCCTCCCCACACTACATGATAGGCCCGATTGTGTGATGTTCCCCTTCCGAATTCCAAGTCATCTCATTGTTCAGTTCCCACTACATAGTGAGAACATGCGGTGTTTGGTTTCTGTTGTGTTGGTTTGCTAAGGTGTTGGTTTCCAGCTGCATCCATGTCCCTACAAAGGGCTGGCTGTCCTTTTTGTAAACATGAGTATTCCATGAATTGTACATTTCTTAATCAATCTAGCCACTGAGGACATTTGGGTTGATTCCAAGTCTTTGCTATTGTGAATAGTGCTGCAATAAACATCGTGTGCATGTCTTTTATAGCAGCATAATTTATAATCCTTTGGGGCCTCCCCAGTAATGGGATGGGTAACAGACAAACAGAGAGCCAAATCATGAATGAACTTCCATTCACAATTGCTGAAGAATCTGACCACCTAGGAATCCAACTACAAAGGGATGTACAAAGGGACCTCTTCAAGGAGAACTACAAACCACTGCTCAGTGTGAAGATAAGAGAGGACACAAAAACAAATGGAAAAGAACTATGCACCATATACATGGATAGGAAGAATCAATGTCATTGAAAATGGCCATACTGCCCAAGGGTAATTTATAGATTCAGTATACATCAAGCTACCAATGAGTTTCTTCACAGAATTGGAAAAAAACTGCTTTAAAGTTCATATAGGAACCAAAAAGAGCCATATCTCAAGACAATCTAGTCAAAGAGGCTGGAGGCATCCGCTACCTGACTTCAAACTATACTACAAGGCTACAGTAGCAAAAACAGCATGGTACTGGTACCAAAACAGAGATATAGACCAATGGAACAGAACAGAAGTCCTCAGAAATAATACCACACATCTACAGCCATCTGATCTTTGACAAACCTGAGAGAAATGAGAAATGGGGAAAAGGATTCCTATTTAATAAATAGTGCTGAGAGGAAAATTGGCTAGCCATAAGTAGAAAGCGACTGGATCCCTTTCCTTACTCCTTATCTGAAAAATTAATTCAAGATGGATTAGAGACTTAAATGTTAGACCTAATACCATATAAAAATCTAGAGGAAAACCTAGGTAGTACCATTCAGGACTTAGGCAAAGACTTCATGTCTAAAACACCAAAGCAATGGCCTTAAAAGCCAAAATTGACAATGGGATCTCATTAAACTAAAGAGCTTCTGCACAACCAAAAGAAACTACCATCAGAGTGAACAGGCAACCTACAGAATGGGAGAAAATTTTTAAATCACTCATTCTGACAAAGGGAATATCCAGAACCTACAAGAACTCAAACAAATTTGAAAAAAACCAACAACCCCATCAAAAGTGGGCAAAGGATGAATAGACATTTCTCAAAAGAAACTTCATACAGCCAACAAACACATGAAAAATGCTCATCATCACTGGCCATCAGAGAAATGCAAATCAAAACCACAATGAGATACCATCTCACACCAGTTAGAATGGCGATCATTCAAAAGTCAGGAAACAACAGGTGCTGGAGAGGATGTGGAGAAATAGGAACACTTTTACACTGTTGGTGGGATTGTAAACTAGTTCAACCATTATGGAAAACAGTATGGCGATTCCTCAAGGATCTAGAACTAGATGTACCATATGGCCTAGTCTGTTATACAGCAGTCTAGCCTAGGGCTAGGGCTAGGGCTCCTGGCTTTAAATCTCTGTTCCACTTGCTGGCTCTCTGAGCTGAGACCAGCTGACTAACTTCTTCGCACCCCCATGTTCTCATCTCTAAAACAGTGACAGCTGTGCCTACCCCATAGGGCTCTCAGAGCTAATCCTATAAAGTGCTTGCACTGGATAAAGTTGGTTGAGTCACACCTTGCCCTCTCCACATGGAGCCTAGGTGAGTGCCTTTGAAGGTGATGAAGTCAGTTCACATCTGTGTTCACTGAAATCCCATACTGGGGAGTGAAGAGGAAGAAAGAGAGCAGCAGCCTCCCCAGCACAGCAGATTCTTAGCACACAGTCATTGCCCTTCTCCCTAACCCTCCCCGCACCTGTCAGCCAGGTAGGTCCCATCTCCCTGCTTTCATCAGCAGGATGTGTAGAGAGAGCTTCCCAGGCTGCACTATTTGGGGAAAAAGCTGATGGTGGCAGCAGCAGCTGTCCTCCTTTTCATTTCTGGGAACCTGCAAGGGCATTTCAAAGTGGAAAGAAACCTCAACCTCCAGCAGGTGCTCAGGTTCCGCCACAAGGCTGGAGGAGTGCTTACCCCAGTGCACGGTGGGCTGGGCCAGAGGCCCTGCACGGGGCCTAACTTCATTTATTTAAGAAAGGGAGAAAATAAAAGGTATGGCTTGAGCCTTCTTTTCTCAGCAGAGCAGCTGAAAGAAGAGGGCAAAGGAAGAACCAGGGACAGAACTCCCAGGCCCTGGGGAAACTAGAGTGAAACTAGAAGAGAAATTGGCAAGAGTCCAGGCAAGAGACACGCTACTCTGGGCTTGGTCTCTGCAGCTGCATACGGGCGCAGACTGTTCACGCCCTGCCTTCTGCGCGGGGAAAAGGCAGAAGAGAAGGGGGAGCAGCCCCTCCTAGTGGTCTCCATGCTCCCCTCTCATGACCCTGCGCCCTGGGGGTGAAGTAGGGGGACGCTGGTGGCAGCACGTTCAGAAAAGCCCAGAGGCACTGGGTGCTGAGACACTGAGGAGACAGACCCCTGCCCTTTCTGGCCCAGCCCACACTGACATCACTAGAGGACAGATGGAGGGCAAGCGAACCACTCAGGCAACTGGGAGGCCACTCCCTGCAGGCCAAATTACTTCTGCCTAAAGAGCAACAAACATTTACCACCGAACCACCCGGCCTCCCCCAACACACTAATCACTCTGCTCTCGTTAACACAGCCTGTACACAAACAGCATGTGCACGCGCTCGCCTGTGTGATGCGTGGGGGGCAGGATCTCTCCCTCTCCCACGTAAACACCAGATTCATTTATTAAATGCCTCTCTGGCATTTCCTTTTTTGCCTTCATCCTGCTTGTTTAATATTGCATTTGACATTCTCATTTTATAAATGGCAACAGAAGCAGAATGGATGGCTAAAATTAGCTTACGAGTGAGAATGATGCTACAAATAGGATCGTGAATACAGAAACCTAGTTAATTCCACCCACATTACCCGCCCCCCTCCCCACACACAAATACACCCACCACTTTGGAGCTGTCTTCAGGGCTGAGGAGGAGCAGCTGGAGGGAGTGGGGGTGAGCCCAATCACTGGGCACCCTGCCAGGTGGCAGGGCCCAGAAGCCGACCCTAGCCTGGGGCTGGCCTCCATGGATGGGCTGGTCACAGCACCGCAGCCCTGAGTCCAAGAGGACACTTAAGGACTCTCCTCCCTTCTTATCCTTCTGCCCTTTCTTCCCTAGAATCCCCGGTTCCAAGTCAATCCTCCAGGTATGCCCTGGGCTGAAGGGTAGCAGGCCTGAGATCTCACTAGGCTTTGCTCTTAGAAGTGGATTTTTTTTGGAACCTTCCTAAAGAATGAGTCAGGTGAAGAGTAGGACTCAGCTTTTCCGGAGCCTAGACAATCACATCCCTGGGCTCCTCCTGCTTTGGGAGGTGCACCACCTCCTCTCCTAGGACCGTCCCCAGAGGCACTGAGAGTGCCTACCTCATACTCTCCATCCCTGCCCCGTAGACTTGGGACCCAGTCCTGCCCAGGTCCTGCACACTTGCATTTTACTGACTTACAATCTGCTGAGGACCTCCTTACCTGCTAACTCCATATTTCCTTGGTAAAATAATTCTAAGAATGATGACGACGATGACAGTGGTGATATCACTCTGATAGAGCGTGCTATGGCCTGGCTCTGTTCCAAACCCTTATAAGTCTTAAGTGACAGCGCTCTCTGAGGTAGGCACTACCACAACCTGTTTTACAGAAAGGGGAACCACAGAGCCAAAACACGTAAGTAACTTGTTCAAGGCCACAAAGCTGGGAAGTGGAAGGGGGTTCAGCACTGAGGACTTGAGGCACCCTCTACCAGGAAGGCCTCCCTGGTTGACAGCACCCTGTTCTGACCATTGTGTAACTCCCCACCCAGGGGCTCCCCCAAAGAATGAAGGCACTGACACTTTCCATAGGCTGCTATACCCAAACTCTGTGCCTGTTTGGGGCACCCCCTTTCTACTCCAACCCTAAAAATGTGTGCTTAATAGTGAAACTGGCTGACCATTTGGCTAAATGCCTTTCATTGGACCCCTGTAGACAAGGAGCACCCTGAGTGGACCTGCTCTGAGCTAGATTAGTTTAGTCCAGGAGTCAACAAACTGTGGCCAGCAGGCCAAACCCAGCTGCCATGCGTTTTTGTAAATAAGCTTTATGTGAACACAGCCATGCCCCTTCATTTACATATTGCCTATGTGTGTGCTACAATGGCAGGGCTGAATAGATGTGACAGAGACTCTCTGGCCCTTTATAGAAAATTTGCTGGCCCCTGGCTTAGGCCCAATGGGGGAAACTTGAAGTTATCAAGGGCTGATGCCTTCAAGGCTACCCAATTACATACCCTACAACAGAACAGGCTGAGACCTCCAGGTATCAAATCAGGGCTTTACATAAGCTGCAAAAGGCAGCCATCCTCAACCTTCTGATTTCCCCGAGGAGCAAACTGGTGCAGACAGGTAGGGCACTCGCCTGTGGTCACAGAAACACCAGCCGTGGACCTGGGATTCAGGCTCAGGTTCCAAAGCTCTCTTGGTGCCTCTAAGTGACCCAGCAGGTCCCGACTTGGGGACAAGGGCAAGTGCACCTCACTCAGGAGAATCGAGCCCTTTACCCTAACAGATGCATGCCTCATGTGTCTTCTGCAAGCAATGTTCCAAGGCCTGCACCCAAAGGGAAAGGGCATGGTGAGGGGCGGGAGCAGTCCCTGGCACTGAGAGCTTCCTCCGGGAGATCTTCGGAAATCTGGTCTCTGTTTGACCACAGAGGGAGTATGGAGTGGTGCCAAGAGCACCAGACTGGCCTGGGGGCCCAGGTGCCAGGCCCAGCTTGGCCCTATTTGGCCTGGCTCCATGCTCCCTTCATTCCTAAGTCCCTTCCTTCTGATGATGGCTGGTCTATTTATTACCCACAACTCCCACATTATCTGTCATTAGCAGTGGCCCTTGCCTGGTGCTTCTCAGACTTTAATGTGCACACCAATCACTGGGGATTTGTCAGCATGCAGATTCTGACTCTGTAGGTCTAGGGTGGGACCTGGGACTCTGCATTCCTAACCAGCTCCTAGGGACTGCCGAGGCTGCTGGTACATGGACCACACTTTGACTACCAGCATCCAGACCTCTCATTCCAAGACAAGGGACAACCAAAGTAGCTGTATCCATGAATTACTTAGCAAATTTCTATAAATCCTATCACCTTAAAGGAGTGAGAAAAAGGACTATTTAAAGCAGGGGTGTAGCCAGGTGCAGTGGCTGACACCTGTAATCCCAGCACTTTGGGAGGCAGAGGCAAGGGGATCACTTGAGGCCAGGAGTTCTAGACCACCTGGCCAACATGGCGAAACCCTATCTCTACTAAAAACACACAAAAAATTAGCTGGGCGTGGTGGCGCATGCCTATAATCCCAGGTACTCAGGAGGCTGAGGCATGAGAATCACTCAAACCTGGGAGGCAGAGGTTGCAGTAAGCCAAGATCGTGTCACTGCACTCTAGCCTGGGTGACAGAACGAGACCCTGTCTCCAAAAAAAAAAAAAAAAAAAAACCCGCAGGGGTGTCCAATCTTTTGGCTTCCTTGGGCCACATTGTGGAAGAATTGTCTTCAGTCACACATGAAATACACTAACACTAAAGATCGCTGATGAGCTTTTAAAAAAAAAAAAATCTGCAAAAAAATCGTAATGTTCTAAGAAAGTTTATGAATTTGCATTGGGCTACATTCAAAGCCATCCTGGGCCACATATGGCCCGTGGGTCATGGGTTGGACAAAGTTGATGGAAAGTAATCCTGTAGTAGTATTTGTATGAAGCAAATAAAAACTCTTCTTGATATTCACCCATCATATAAATCCATATTTTTCAAATACTAGGTTTGCCTAAATGGGTAGCAAGGTATAATGAGAAGAACAGAGGGTTCGGAGCCAGAATGATACAGGTTCAAATCCCAGCTCTGCCCCTTAGAACTGTCCCACCACAGGAGATCCACTGCTACTGAGCTCTAGTGAACCTCTCTGTAAAATGAGATGAGGACCCCAGCTCAGGATGTTGTGAAGACAAAAGGAGAGAGTGCGCACGTAAAGCATGGTCCCAGTGCCTATAAGCACCGATTCCTTCCTGTTGAATCAGGTGTGAGGAAATGCTCTACTCAAGATGCCCTCGTCCCAAGCATCTTTCAGGCTGTACCCACGCTCTCACCCAACGAGGGTGGTGATGGCTCCCCAACATCATTTCAAGTTCTAGGCTGTACTAGGCCTCTGCGGATGCTGGAGGTGGCTCTTGTCAATTCTCACCTCCCTTCCTGCTGCTGCCCGGCTCGTCAGGAGGCCGCTTGAAGGCTGGGCTCTGGCGACTCATCAAGCAAGTGTTGCTGCTGCTCAGGGGCTGCTTCAATCAGGGGGGCGCTACGGGAGGCATCATTAGCTGCACCCGCACTGGGGCACACAGAGTAGCCAGGGAGGAGCCCCTCTCTAGCGGGTCACGAGGCGGCTCTGTGCATGCATTTGTGTGTGTTTATTGATAAAGAGCCACATTTGCATTTCACTCTGGCTTGGAGAGCTTGTGGGTTTGGCCCTGAGCTTGGATGGCAGTCAACTCCTGGCCCATGCTTGTCACTTATCTGTGCTTGTGGCAGTGGAGGAAGAGGCATGGAGATCTGGGACCTGTAAAACCCAAGCGTGGTTCTTCTCCCTAGCTGGGAATCTGGCTTGTCTCCTCCGCTCTTCTACTAGGATAACGTGGAACCGCATAGGCCACAACAGAGCTGACTGGGCCCAGCCAGAGAGCCTTGAAAGTCCCTTTTGGCCTGAAAAGGGCACACAGCCTGATAGGTACAAACATGAGCTCTGGAGTATAGCTTTCTGGGCTTGAATTCTGGGGCTGCCATTTGCTGACCATGTGACCTTGGGCAAACTGCTTAACTTCTCTCTGCCTCGCCTTGCCAATCTGTAAATGCGTATAATGATTGAAGAGTAAGTGAAAATCAAATGAAATAAGATGCATGATGCATAAAGTGTTTAGCAGAGTATGTAGTTTGTACCACGCAATGTCAGCTACTTGTGGGATCTTTATGTGCGAAAGGGTGTCATGTGGGGTCTTTCTGGGCATCCTCCTGCCGCCGCCTCTGGAGATGACCTCCTTAAGGCAGGGCCTACATGGGGAATGAAGGGAAGGGTTCCTGTGATCCCCACTTCCCAAAGACTGTTATCCTGGTCCCCTGCAGAGTAGAACGACTCATTCCCACTCCTGGCCCTTCTGCATGGTAGAGAAGGACCTCCATTTAAAAAAATGCCCAGGAAGCGACTCCCCAACCCAATTAGATGGGAGATGGCTTTAGGAACTATAAAGTGCCTCACAGACATGTGGTCCTTCAGTGAATCCTTTATTTAGTCCACAATTATTTATACAGGGTCTCCTAAGTGCCAGGCACAGAGACTGAATCAGAAGACCTGGACTCCAGTCCTATGTCTGTGACTAATCTGCACTAAGACCTTTCCTATCTGTGAATATCAAAAACTCATGGCTCCAGTATGTACCGGGGGGGCAGCTATCTGCCACTTTCTGCCAAATGCCCAGAAAGATCGCGAGGGTTTGAGGAGATGGGTCTGTGGTTTCACAGCACAGTCCTGTTTATGAAACACTCCTATACACGTTCTAACAATCATCTGTGTTCCTGCTTGGCAGTCTTCGAGTTTTCAGTTTTTCCGGATATCTCATTTGAATTCTGTCCATAGACCAGTTTAAACTCATTTCCCTTTCTTTGGGCCTCAGAAGTAGAAACCAGTATCACAAAAACCAAAACAATTCAGGATTCAGGCTTCTCTTCCAACACCCTTTAAATTCCATCCTTCTTCAGAGGAGGGGAACTGGCTGGAGAAATACCTCTCAATGACAGCACATGAATGATGGCAAGGATGATGGCAAGAGCTAACACGGATCAAGCTTGCACCCTGTGCAGACACTGTGCTAAGCCCTTTGCTCATGGTATGTCACCCAGTCTCTAACAACCCAGTGAGGCAATATCATTACCAGCCCTGTCTTACTGGAGCTCAGCAAGGCCCAGAGTTCTCCTCCAAAGTCCTCTCCCAGGGCCTCTAAACTCCCCACCTTGGAGCTCACAACTGTTGGGCTGTGCTGGGAACCCAGCCCAACACCTCCAAAGCCTGTGATCCTAATCACTCTGCCCCCACTTCTTCCTCTTGTCTACTTCCATCTTTACTCATTCTCCTGAAGAACAAGTACTAGCCCCAGATTCAAAGGCAAACACAAACCCTTGCACTAAAAACCCGGTTACGTGCACCTGACATAGTCAACCTCCACCTGGGTGGGAGAGAAGGCGATAAACATGAAATGGGAAAATGGCTGCAAACTTCTTTGGCTTCAAGCCAGCCCCCATGGGTTCTTTTTCTGGGGCAGAAGCTCTACTTCCTGATTGCTGCCCGGGTCATCTGGGGATTCACCCTCCCACCCCCAAGCTCCAACAACTGTCTATACAGTTCCTTTGGCACCAGTAAGCTCAAGACCTATGCTCCTTCACTCTCTGGGTAGCCTGGGACCTATCCCCTGAGGCTCAGTTTCCCAAGATAAAACCTTTCCCCATCTGTGTCTCAGGTTCATTTCAAAGCCTGTCAACAGTGAAGGGCTACACATACGCATTCAAGGTGACACACGGAGCAACGTCTTTCTGGTCTACATCTGGCCTCTCCTGATGAACCCTTAAGCCTTGGCAGGACAGGAACGGCATCTGCTGCCTCTTCTATTCCCCACTGCCCACTGCCCAGCAGCCTTAGTGGAGCCTGCCAATGGCGCGCTCTGGCTAGGATAAACAAGGTATCCGGGACTGGATGCAAGTTTCATTTAAGTCCTCTGTCTCTCTCATTTTAAAAACAGCTAATACTGGTTAGGCGCAGTGGCTTATGCCTGTAATCCCAGCACTTTGGGAGGCCGAGGCAGGTGGATCACTTGATGTCAGGAGTTTGAGGTCAGCCTGGCCAACACAGTGAAACCCCGTCTACCAGAAATACAAAAATTAGCTGGGTATGGTGGTGCACACCTGTAATCCCAGCTACTTGGGAGGCTGAGGCAGGAGAATTGCTTGAGCCCAGGAGGCAGAGGTTAAAGTGAGCCGAGATCACACCACTGCACTCCAGCCAGGACAACAGAGCAAGACTCTGTCTCAATTAAAAAAATAAAAAGAAAAATACCAAGTGGTAGCCTACCAAGATAAAAGTACCAACTGTAAACTTGCGCTGACAGTTGGGGAGCAGAGAAAGCCTATGAGGGGACCTGTGTTATTCCTACACACTTATCTCCCTCCTACCATTTTAATGTCTGAGCTGATGCCTCCAACATACAGTATGCAAAAAAAGAGTATTTTCATTTCAGATGCATATGATGGCAAGGAACAATATGAACAATATTATTTTAGTGCCCTGGGAAAAAATTAGCAAGTCAAATATTGAATCAGGCCTGTAGCACCACATGCTAAGCAGATTGCTTTGATCTTATCCACACTAAAAGCTCTATTATTGAATTTAAAGTTGGTGAACACATATCAGACCAATATACAATGCATGTCTGAATGCATGTTTCAGAAGCAAGAAATGTTTTGACAAAAGGAAGAAAATATTAAAGTTACAGCGGCAATTGAAACACAAATTTGCCCTCCCTCTTCTCTGGAGGCTGGAGGCTCTCATAGCCAACCAAAATGTTTTTGCTCCGAAGGACCTGCTGATGGTTCCAGAAACACCTGCTGAGCTTCTGTTTTTCTGGAGCCAACAAAGAAGGGAATTTTCACCCCCCACTCAATCTGAAGAAAGGAGTTTGAGACTTTGAGTGCGCAAATGCTATGCATGATATGGCACCCTCTGGTGGCCACTGATCTGGGAGGCCTACATGACTTCCCAAACTTCCAGTAATCCAACCTTCCTTTCTTTTGAGGCTGCTGTGGCAGAAAAAAGAACTTTAAAGAGCCAAAGAGAGGGAATGAAGCAGCTGATCAAGAGGGCAGAAATTAATTGATGGCAAGGGAGGGAATGTTAATTTTCTAGCAGGACCCAAAGAGAAAAACAGTTTGGTGCAGTAAACTTCCTATCTAGGATATACCCCTCAAAAGTTGCACAGCAAAAGAATATCCTAAGCCAGGTGTCAGCAAGTTACGACTCATAGGTCAAATCCAGCCCCTCTGCCTGTTTTTGTAAAGTCCAAGAATTAAGAATGGTTTTTAACTTTTTATTTTATTTTTATTTTTTTGAGACAGGGTTTCGCTTTGTTGCCCAGGTTGGAGTGCAGTGGTGTGATCATGGCTCGCTGCAGCCTCAACCTCCCAGGGTCAGGTGATCCTCCCACGTCAGCCTCCCGAGTAGGTGGGGCTACAGGCACACTGCGGCCCACTAATTTTTTTTTTTTTTTTTTTAAGAGATGAGGTCTGGCTATGTTTCCCAGGCTGGTCTTGAACTCCTGGCCTCAAGTGATTTTCCTGCCTTGGCCTTCTAAAGTGCAGAAACTATAGGTGTGAGCCACCATGCTTGGCCTGGTTTTTACATTTTAAGTGGTTAAAAAATTAATATTTTGTGACCTGTGAAAAGTATATAAAGTTCAAATTTTGGTGTCCATAAACAAAGCTTTATTGAAACACAGCCCCACTCCTTCATGTATGCATTGCCTATGGACTCTACTCAGCAGAACCGGGTAGTTGCAGTCAGCTGTATGGCCTGCAAAGATGAAAATATTCATGACTTGGCCCTTTATAGAGTTTGTCCACCTCAGTATGAAACAACTGCTACTGTTCACAGGACCAGACCCCGAGCATCTAGCCCCTCCCCACCCCTGCCCAGCCCAGCCCGATGATGGGCTGGAGCAGTCTGCAAGAAGGGGTGTGTACGTAGAGGAAGGGGGCGTTCCATTTCAGCACAACCCCTACACACTTACCATTTTATTATTGATTTCATGGAAATGAATCTCACAGACTTTCTCCACAACATCTTCATTCTCAAAAGTGACAAAGCCAAACCCTAAAGGAAAAGAGAGAGAAGAAAAAACAAAGAGAGGTGGGGTGAGTTCAGTTCTGGCAGGCCCACGTTTTTCTCTGACATCCTGAGGTCTTGACAGCCTCCCGGTCTAGGGGTAGGTGGGCGGATCCTTGGGAGGGCCTTGAGGTTGGAGGCAATGATTTCTAATTTGTACGGAGCACCCTTCCGACAGCGAGGAAAAGTTAATGATTTCACCCACAAGCTGCGGGCACTGTGTGGTTTACATTTGCCCCGAAGCAAACAAGAAATTTACTTGTCTGTTATTTACAAGGGTCAGAGCCCCGCGGCTCTGTGCACCGCAGCAGGCGGGTGGGCTAACGAGAGCCTCGTGGATCACTGCGGGGCCACGCTTGCCCTTTCCGCGAGCAGCCCTGGCCAGCCCTCAGGTCGGCCTCCAGACGGAGGCGGTTATTTGTCCTTTTCTTCCTGAATTACTTCCTCTAATACCTCATCAGGACATCCTGAGGCCTGGAAGAAACTATTAAAAGTTTCAGGCCTCTGTTCCGCACAGGCATCCTTTTTCTACTGCTGCTTCAAAAGCGCCGTGGATTTGGGGCAGTTTAAGACTGTTTGATGCCTGCTGTCAGCCCGTCAGCTATCCACTGTATTTACTCGGCTGGAGACTGGCTTTGCTAGACAAGCTGCACTGAAGAATTTTGGCAGGCGACTGCTGCTCAGTATCCTCAGTTCCTCTCCCTACCCTCCTGCCCCTTTCTTTCTTCTCCTCCTGCCTCCGACAGCATTTCCAGCATGTGGCCCCATCTGTGACCCCACTCAGTAAGTGCTGCTTTACCACGTGGCCCCACGCAGGGTTGCACCCTCCTTGGATGGGATGCAGCTGCCACGTGGTAGCACTAACATGGCGAGGGAGCATAGGCAGTGGGGGCAGACACACCGATGGGGAGACTGAGACCTGGCTTCCAGTTCTCACTGTGCATCTACTTTAGGTTTAGTCTGGGGAAGCCCCTTCCCCTCTCTGAGCCTCAACTTTTGCATCTGCAAATGAAGGTGGTAGAACTGGACCCTGGGTTTCACACCTCCTGTCACAACCCAAATCAGGATTCGCAAGGCTGTCTGCTGCCATCTGAATGTCTGTGGCCACCCCCCACTGCCCCCCACATCCCCCACCCAGATTCATGTTGAAATCCAAACTCCCAATGTGATGGTATTAAGAGTTTGGGCCTTTGGGAGGTGATGAGATTGTGAGGATGGGGCCCTCATAAATGGAATTAGTGCCCTTACAGAAAGACACTAGAAAGTTTGTTTTTTCTCTCTACCATGCGAGGATGCAATAGGAAGGCAGCTGTCTGTACACAGGAAGGGGGCCCCTCCCAGAACTGACCGGGCTGGCACTCTGCTCTTAGACGGCCAGCTTCCAGAACTGTGAGAAATACACTGTTTTTCATAGACCTTGGTACTTCCTTATAGCCGCCCCAACTAAGACACTCTTCTCCCGAAAGGTACGAACCTGGCTGAACACTAAGCTAGACACAACAAGCAGGAAGACAAAAACTGAATGGCTGTTCTATCACAATTATATTATGATAATTGTGTTTCCAGTCAATGAGTAAAATACAGATGCTTCCTTTTCAAGCTCTCTGTCTATTTTGGGTCTCTGCAACACAGGACGGAGAGGGAATTTCTCGGGTCCCTTCTGACTTTCCTGCATCCAACTCTAACACCACCTTCTTCTAAGGAACACCAGGAAACGGGGAGCTGATAGGTGGAGCTCCTTTGGCATAGCTCCTGCAGGGACTAGCAGATTCTTCGGTACAAAAATAAAAAAGGCTACTCTCTGCTCTCAAACCATTTCCAGTAAAACAGAAGGCTAGGACCACGAAACACAGCAATCGCGATCTTTATTATGCCATTTGCTACCACCACACACCAAATAGTGGGCCAATGCTCCCAGCATACACAGTCCACTGTTGTATGTATACACAGTCCCAGCATACATAAGGCAGCATCAGACATACCATGAAGTGGACATGAGTGTCTGCTGGAGAGGCTCAAAGATGGCAAGTTTCTCCCAGTGTCACCCAGTAAAAGCTAGGTTCTCAGTCACCTCAGAGGCCTGAAGCAGACATCCGACATGATACGTTGTTTGAAATGCCGTCCAACAAAAAAACCTTTGACCAGCCCTGCCCGCTAAACCAGGTCCTTTGAGAGAAAGCTACTGGGAACACTATCCTATACCCTCTCTTTGGGCATCTCCTTCTCCTTGGCCTTTGGTCCCACTGATCATTGCAGAGCTGGAGAAGAGCCGCAGCAACACCGTCCCCACGCCACTTCTCTTTGGGCTTTGGCGTATTTGTTCCCCAAGTGCTGCTTTAAGTGCTTTCAGTTTCCTGCGGGCGTTCAGCTCACCCTACCGGGGTACGTGTCAGGAATTCTGGGTTGGGAGGAGCCTTAAAAACATCAGGTTAAAACTCCCACCCAGTCAAGGACCCCTGGAGCACTCAGCCAGGGACTTAATCTTTTTGGTTAATCCCCTTCACCCACCCCCACCCTCCTAGGGCCCAGATCCCAACCGGCCCCAGGAGAATGGATTAAGAGCCAGCGCCCTCCTGAAATTCCACAGGGAGGGAGGGGCGGCACTGCAGAGGCCGCGGAATTTGGCCAGCGTGACTTCAAGCCAGAGCACCCTGCAGGAGGGTGACGCTGGGGTCTTGTTCTCTGAGGGTCCTCAGGACGGAACAGGGTCCCTAACACACACTAAGCGCTGAGTGAGTGACTGAATGAGCCTTTTCTGCTCCTCCAGGTTCTGAGCATCTTGCTGATCCACTTGAGTCACTGCTTTGCCTCAAGACTGATTCCGCTCTTCGTTCTGCATTTACCAGCTGCCACCTGTGCTAGGCATTGTGAAGGACGCCGAGATCAACAAGGCAATGGCCCTCTGCTTGCACAATTCACAAACAGGCACGAGTCAGAGGATCTCACGCAGGGAGAGCCTCTCCCTCCCATTCCTCACTTCCAGCCTGCAGGGCACTCTGGGTCTCATCTGTCTTTGAAGGTCACCCGTCTGCTCCAGCCCCCACGTCCAGGCACCTTGCAAATAAAACAAGCCAGCATAGGCCAGTTTTCAAGGAACCTCACTGCTAATTAGGACAAGTGTAGCAGGTTGAACAGTGGCCCTCCAAACATACATCCATGTCCTAATCCCTGGAATTTATGAATGTGACCTTATTTGGAAAAAGAGCTTTTGCAAATGTAATTTAATTAAGAATCTTGAGAAGAGATTATCCTGGATTTAGGGTGGACCCTAAATCCAATGACAGGTGTCCTTAAAAGACAAACAGGGGATATTTGAGACACAGAGAAAGAGAAGAAGGCCATGTGAAGACAGAGGTAGGCTGAGAATGGAGTGGTACCGCCACAAACCAGGAACACCTGGAGCCTTGAGAAGCTGGTCTTCCAGAAGGCAAGGAACGACTGTCTCCCAGAACCTTTGGAGGGAGTGCAGCGCTGGCTTCCAGAACTGTGAGACAAGAAGTTTCTGTTGTTTTAAGCCACCAGGTTTGTGGTAATTTGTTATGGCAGCCACACAAAACGAATACAGCAAAGTTCTAGGTTTCAGCCACCCCCATATCCCACACAGGGGGGCCGCACACGACCTCCTCCTGCCAGGCCTGCTTACTTGGCCAATCATGCTGCTCTGGACTGAAGGCAGGAGAGAGTGGTTGAATGAGAAAAACCCGTTCTGGCTATGGGGAAAGAGCATGAAGTCAGTGCCACCAGTGAAGGGCACCGCTCCACGAGCCAGAGGACAGCCTGGTTTAAGGCCACCTTGCAGCTAAGCAAACACACTTGATCCTAGAATACAGGCCAGAGTAAGTCAAGTCACCATGGCAGGCCATGGCTGAGTTCCCTGCCATGGGAGCTGCTTTCCTGCTGCAAACCAACTCCTTCCTGGGCCACTGCACAAATCACCTCCATACCATTCCGGACTCTCTGATGCCCCAGTTTCCCACTCTGAGATGGGAAGAAGGGCGACTGAGCTAGGAGACAGGAATTAAAATGCAGACTGTTGCACCGGGAAGGGTCGGGGCAAGACTCGGGGCATCATTTCAAATTCTGACTCTGATATTCTCCCTGCTGGTCCTTTTCCTAACCCCACAGGACTCAAAATTCAAGTATCACAAAAATGATTTTCCTGATTAGAGGAGATAGCCTGGATTTCAAGCCTGTGTACCCTGAATGCATAACAATTCAGCGATGCCAAGACTCATTTGCCGTATTTTAAAGACCTATATCATTTCAACATCTCTGTCTGTTTGGCCCGAGCACAGAAAACAAACTTGATTATGTCTAAAATATTTATTTATTCCATTTGGGGAAAGCAAAGAAGCAACAGAACACTTAATTATCAATAAGTGTTATTCCTTAACATATAATCATTTTTATTTTACAGATGCATTAGCATTTACAACAAATTAGTAACTTAGTGGTGAATAACCCCCAAAATGAATTAAAATGAGCAGTGGAGGACAAAAACAATGGGGTCAGAAATTTGGGATAGAGTGATGGGTGGGAAAAATCCTTTTGAAATAAGTATTTTACTGTGGTAAAAATATACCTAACATAAAATTTACCATCTTAGCCTTTTTTTTTTTTTTTTTTTGAGACAGAGTCTTGCTCTGTCACCCAGGTTGTAGTGCAGCGGTGCGATCTCAGCTCACTGAAACCTCCACCTCCCGGGCTTGTGCGATTCTCCTGCCTCAGCCTCCCAAGTAGCTGGGACTACAGGTGCACGCCACCACACCCAGCTAATTTCGTATTTATAGTAGAGACGGTATTTCACCATGTTGGCTAGGCTGGTCTCGAGCTCCTGACCTCAGGTGATTGCCTGCCTCAGCCTCCCAAAGCGCTGGGATTATAGGCGTGAGCCAATGTGCTCGGCCATTGTAGCCATTTTTAATCACACAATTCAGTGGCATTAAGTACACTTAAAATGCTGTGCAGTCATCACCAGTATCCACCTCCTGACCTTTTCTGTACCCATTAAATAACTTCCCATTTCCCCCTCCCCCAGCCTTAGTCACCTCTATTTTACCTTTTTTTTTTTTTTTGAGACAGGGTCTCAGTCCTCTGTCACTTAGGCTAGAGTGAAGTAGAACAATCTTGGCTTATTGCAGTCTCAATCTCCCAAGCTTAAGCAATCCTCTTATCTCAGGCTGTCAGGTAGCTGAGACTACAGGTGTGTGCCACCATGCCTGGCTAACATTTTGCAATTTTTTTTGTAGAGATGGGGTTTCACCATGTTACCCAGGCTGGTCTCGAAACTCCTGGGCTCAAGTGATCCTCCTGCCTCAGCCTCCCAAAGTGTTGGGATTACAGGCATGAGCTACCACACTGGCCTATATTTTACCTGTTATGACTATGAATTTTCCCATACAAGTGGCATCATATACTATATGTCCTGTACTGTTGTGCCTGGCTTGTTTTGACATAGGTTTTCAAGGCATCATAGTCTTTTGAACAGTCTACTGGCTGTACAGGGGATTGGGGAGAGCTGGAGGACAGGGAGTCGTGATTATTTCCTTCTCATTGTCCTAAAAGAGGGTCCCACAGAGAGTCAGAAATGGAGCCTCATGAAGGCCCATCAAACTGAGGTGTAGCAATCGGGTAAAAGATACACACAACTATCTTCACTCAGCAAGGGGCCAGATAAGCTGTGTGCCCCCAGAGAGTCCCTTTGCCTCTCTGGACCTCTAAAAGAAGCAGGCAGAAGCAGGGGTCCTGCTCCAGCCCCTGGCAGGATGAGGGCTCTAGTCCACAGTGAGTCTGTGAGGGCTGGCACTGCATCGGGGCCCTCTGGGTTACCCCTGTGAACATCCACTGCTCCCTTGGTCGTAAGAACCAGAGAACTCCTCCCCGGGTATTTAAACTCACTCAAGCCCCCACCAAGAATGGCGAGGAGATCCAGGGACTGACAACCAGGGGAGGTGGGGGAAACAAAGGGCCAGAACTTGGGGGACAAGAGACTAGTTCACCAAATTGGCATCAGCAAAGTGGCACCTGCCCCCCCTCTCCTAAAGCCCCCACCTTAACACTGCACCCTACACTTCCAAGGGGCTCCAGAAGTCAGCAAAGCTGGGACAAAGAAGGTGATGGGAAGGTTAACCTTAAACACCAGTGGTTTAAAAATGGGTATTAATAGGGTAGCAGTTGACAGGGAGCATTTAAAAATGAAATTCTAGCATTCTCTTGAATGAAGCTATTATTAGAAACTAACAAGTGCGTGCTATTTAAGAGATAAGCATTTAACAGTCAAACCTTTTCCTCCTCTTTTATCCAAATGAACAAAACTAAATATTCATCTGAATAATACAAGGCTACAAAAAAAAAAAACAAAAAAAAAAACACATACACAGAAGAAGAAGATCGAAATCTGAAAACGAGATACCTCAAAATTAAAATGACCTGCTCCAAATGCAGTCACCGAGGAACATCGACAGTTAACTTACAAGAGAATTTTTTTTTAGGTCAGAGAGAGAAAGATGGGAACAGCCTCCTCCTAGCCTCAAAAATAATTTTCTTCTCTTATCATATAGGTCAATGAACACCAATAGGCAATCATGTAGTATCTAACGCATCTTCAGTGAAAATCAATGCAAGTCATGAGTTAACACACTTGGTTAATGGAGAAAAAAAATGAGGGAAGAAAAAACCCTAGATTGTCAAATTTATTCTGAGTATCCCATGAGAAATTAAAGGTATGTGTACTTAAGAATATTTATAACTCATGCAACTTCCCTCTCTTGCTAATAACCCAGTATTTGGGGAAAGCAATATTCATGGTTTGCTTCCAGCACACACGAATCCCTTGGGTTTGGGTGTGGGGAGCACTTTCTGGTTTGAAAATCCTTTTCATCCATCATCCTACCTGGTCCTCAAGGCAACTCTGCGAGAGGCAGGGCAGGCTCTGCTACTGTCATTGTGCTCAGTTGCGCTGCACAGTTCAGTGACTCATCCATCGTGACATGGCCACTAAACCATGTTTAGCAGGAGCTGAACCCAGGAGTGGTACCCCAAGTTACTGTCATACTCCCCGCTACTTTTCTGGAGCAGACTGTCAGGGTCTTCTTTGGATCAGTAAGTGTTCAGGGCTGGATTTGGTGGCCATATGGCTCAGAGACTGTGAGAGGGGCCGACCTGGCAAGGAGGCATGGTGGTCTGCTTGCATCGTCACAAGTCAAGTCCCAGTTGGCTGTGTGTCCATTGGCAACCCCACGCCTCAGGCTGTCCCCAGCCCCAACGTGGAACATTTCTAGGTCACCTCCACGACCTGTGACAGGTTTGGCAAGTCAGCTGTCCTGCAACCCTAAACTTGGAAGGTCTGAGGCCCCACCTGGAAGCACGGAAGAGATAAGTAGTGTGCACAGATGCACGGCAGGCATGGGTAGGTGGCATCACATGGCTTGGCTTTGCTTGAAGAAAAATATAACTCAGAAAATCAATATGTTCCAAGGAAAAAAACAAGCTACCTTTTCAAAAGCAGCAGCATGTTTCTGATTACTGGCTGCCATGTTGGGAAATCACTGCACGACAGCTTGGTTTCAGTGAGAGCCAGTTGGGGTTGCCATTAGAGGTTCCTGGGCATTTTCAGACACTAGGTATTGGGAAAGGGTGGGTGACGATCAGGCTGTGTGTGCTTTCACACCCAGGTGCCAATGTGGACTCTATAAGGTGGGAAGGGCTAGGATTCCTTCCATTACAACTCACATCTGTTTCCCAAAGGTGGTTATTGAGGATCAGTCCACATTCTAATAATAACGTTAAAAAGAGAAAGCTCATCTGCCCTTACCGAGCAGCCACTCTGTAACTCAATCTTCATCCCCAGCCCCACCCTGGGGAGCATGAATAGAAATGATCGTTCCCACTTTACAGATGAAGAACTGAGGCCCCGGCGGGACCCTGTGTTCTCTCCCCTGCAGCCCACCTTCTTCATATGAAGGCAGACTGTTCCATACTCATCAACTCCTACCTTGTCCAACAACTGCATCCCTGAACCCTGTCCCTGCCATGTTTCCCTGTAAGAACATCTATGAAATAGGCAAAAGCCCTCGGTCCTCACAACCCAGCAGACGGAGGGCAAGGAGAGAGTGGGGAAAGATGCGGTCATCCACTCCAGCTCTCTGTTGGCTTCCCCTGCACCCTGAAGTATCTGATTTCTTAAACGTAAGAGCAGGGAAGGAGGCACTGGGGATTTTCAGAGATACACAGCAAAGAAGACCTTCACACAGAAAAACAGCTAGACCATCTCCTAAGCCAGTCTAACTAGGATGAGCACAGCAGAGTGACTTCTCTGAACCTTTCCAGACCCCCAACCGCAAATGTACCTGAAGTAGGACCGGGATGCCAGACTCGATGCTAGAGGTCTCTTTGCAGCAAACTGGCTCTCAAATGAGTCAGCTGCCCTGGAGGGATGGACAGAGAAGTGCTCACTTCCCTAGCCTTATTAAGAAGAAAGAAAAGGGGCAGGTAGGCTGACCTGAGCTGCACACAGCACCCAGCCTCGGGGATGGTTAAGAACAAAGACTTCAGGTCAGGAGGCCATCAGAGGCAGATACTTGAGACTGCCCTCCTGGTGGCCAGTAAACAAGCCCATGATGGATTCGAGGGGTCTGCGGGCATGCCCTCTTAGCACAGCCCTCCCTCCTCCCCCATATCCTTCTTCCTCCCTCACCCCAGAATAAGCAGCCTCCCTTTGGGGTCCCTTCTGAACTGGCCCTCCTTCATGTCCCCATCCCCTCCAGGGTGGCATCGCAGCCCCTCCACTGTGGCATCCTTCATGCACCTGCTTCCTCGTTTACACCAGTAGTTTGGCAGCTGGTTGCTGTAAACTATAATAAAATGCCTTTCCAAAAAATGAAGGAATGTGACCAGACACGCCAGACATCATGATATTAAAGCCGTGTCAATTAATTTCTCCCCCTGCTTGATAAACGAGCCCCATTCCATCTCTTAATAATGAGGAGAGAAACAAGAAAAGTTGACACTTAGTTTAATTTATTTTCTCAACTTGCCTGGTCATATTTCTTTCTGCCTTGCAGAGCTGGCTGGGGCTGCGGGGAATTACAAGTGGCTCGAGCACAGGCAAGGCAGAGATCGGCGTGAGTCGACACGGGTCTCCTTTATTCCCCAACACGCTTAATCAGGAGGGGGAAAGTGACTTAGTGAGCCAGCTCACACCTGCGCCTCTGCAGCCACCTTTGGGGCTGGGAGGAGTTGGGTGGGGGGCGGGGAGTGATCTCAGGTGTGTGAGGAATCAGATAACAGAAATGGCACTATCAGATTTCCAATCTAGTTCCATGGAACTGCACAAGACTGCATTCCCTAAATTAATATTAAGCTACATTGGCGGCTTTTGCCAGAGGGGAGCCAATTTCTCAACTGGAAAGGTGCTTTTCTTTCTTTTCAGCTCAGGGATGTGCTGGCCAACCCTTGACCTTGAAATGTGAGGAGAACCCTTCTAAAAGTCAGATGCCAACCATGAACCACCAAGTGTTTCATTAGGCTTTAGTTACAAAGAGTTTTTTCAGTTGGCCACCATAGCCTGGCGACCATTTATTTATGGACACTCCTAGACAATATATCAAGGTGGGGGTGAAGGCCAAGTGTGCTCCTAGACCAATGTTTCTGGGTGTGGTCCTGCAGCAGAATCTCTCATGGGGGAAGGGCTTGTCAAAAATGCAGATCCCTGGGCTCTGCCGGCTCCTAACATGGTCTCAGTGGGTGTCGCCCAGGAACCGCGTTTTTACCCAGGTCTCTGGCAATTCTGATGCTGATGCAAGCCTGACTCTGCCCTATGCTTCCCAATTCAGGACAAGCTAAGTGGAGACCATATGGTAAAAGAGAATCCAGAACTCTCTACAGGAAAGAGAATTTTGAGGACCTCTTACATGAAGTGGGAAACTTTTTTTTTTTTTTTTAAGAGATGGGATTTTGCCATGTTACCAGGCTGCTTTGGAACTCCTGGCCTCAAGTGATCTTCCCATTTTGGCCTCCCCGAGGGCTGGGATCACAGGCATGAGCCACCGTGCCCCTCAATAACGCTGTCGTTAAGAAGCCTCTGAAATCCAAGGCAGACCAGGGAAAGACAAAGCTGTTTTCTCCCAGGTTCAGGAACCTGTTCACACTAAAGTGTAAATGACAGATCCTGCTTCCACTCCCAGAGGTATGGGCAGGTTGCCCGAATCAAATCCTTATGCGAAAGCAATTAAGTTCCACTTTAGAATTTCAAACAGGCATCAGGCACTAGGAGATTTTTTTTTAACTGATGGGTGCACCTCCCTGAGCTTGTGAAATTAGACAAATGTTAACAGAGCTGCATTTTATAAGGACAGACGGGGTGGGGGTATCCTAAAAAGAACCACCCAGGAGGGAAGAAAGGGAGGTTAGAAGGGAAAAGAGAGAGAGAGAGAGAGAGAGAGACCTCTAACCATCCTCAAACCATTTTTCTAAGAGAGAAATCTCTCATGAATACTGATAGTGTGATTTGAAAGTGCCTGCGGCTGCAGGGAAAGGGTGTCTCATCCCAGACTCTTGTTAACTGAGTGGGAAAAAGCACCTGTGATCCAGGCCAGACAACCCCAACCTCATTTAATTCCGAGTGCGCTCTATAGCAGTGATTCTGTGAATGACACTTGTCAGGGCAGCAGATTAGTTCACAAACCTATTTTTTGTGCGTGGTGTTCCATCTTGGTCGGGAAAATAGTCAGTTCTTGGCGAGAGAGAAACATATTACTGCTGTTAAGTGCCAATATAAACTCTGGGACGCAGTGGTAAATTCACCAAATTAAATCGCTAGACAACTGGCTCAGATCAGGACCCCGGCAGAAGGTGCCAGGACTGCAGCTCGCGCCCAGCGGGGCAGAGGAGGCTGAGGTCGTGCGCGCAGCTGGAGCAAGGGCACGAGGACGTGCCGCCTCCACGTCTGCTCTGGAAACCACAGAGCCTGAGGCGGCTTTGGCGAGCTCCAACTGCAGGAGTGTGGCCTTCAAGGATTCTCAACTCAGGGCTTTCTGAGCTCAGGGGAGATGGGGTACCAGCTGGAAGTTCTTCCCTCTAGAGGTGGGTATTTGGGTTGGTATCCCCAGCCACTCCACCAAAGAGTGGGTTTCAAATCTGTTGCCTTCTCTCACATTCATCCTCCAGCCTCATCCATGCAGCGAGCAACACACACACTAAGAGGGAGTTTCAATCTACTTAATGTCCCCACTGAGGTGGGGGGAAAAGGGCTTAGACTTTGGAGCTGGGTAGATCTGGGCTCAAATTCTGGCTCTAGCACAACCGGCTGCATGACTCTGAGCAGGTTATTCAACCACTCTGACCCTCAGTATCCTCCTCTGTGAGACAAATGATCCACCTCACCAGCCAGGATTGCTTAAAAACACCTGCACCTCTGAGACGATAACTAGCCCCTCCTATCAGTCACACCAGCCTTGTTATTTCTCTTCTAGCCCAATCTCTATCTCCACACATGCTTACTTTTGTCTCTGTATAGCCTCACTTGTTAAAATCCACTTGACATGTCTGTAAGGTAGATGTTCATGGTGCTTTACCAACTGTCATGATGGGATAAGATTCAGGACAGGAAGAGGTAAAATGAGTCATACAGTGAATTCCTAGGTCACCTTGTTACTTTTAGAAGACCCTAAGAGGGCTGGGTGTGGTGGTGGCTCATGCCTGTAATCCGAGCACTTTGGGAGGCCAAGGCAGGTGGATCACTTGAGGTCAGGAATTCAAGACCAGTCTGGTCAACATGGTGAAACCCCGTCTCTCCTAAAAATACAAAAATTAGCCAGGAGTGGTGGCACACACCTGTAATCCCAGCTACTCAGGAGGCTGAGTAGAATCACTTAAACCTGGGAGGCAGAGGTTACAGTGAGCCGAGATCACGCCACTGCATTCTAGCCTGCGCGACAGAGCGAGACTCCAACCCAAAAAAAAGACCCTAAGGTGCATTCATTTAGGTTAAAAAAAAATCATCCATTAATCTTTGAGTGTCACCCTGTGCTGGCTGCAGAGGGTGTGGGCATGCTGGTCCCCGCCCTGTTGCATTCAGCTTCCCCAGCAGTCTTCTCAAGATGCCCACTCGCCTTTCTCCAACAAGTTCTCAGGGAATGGTTACCAACCGCAGATAAGGTTCCAAAGCTCCATCAAGAAACCACTACTTAGAAGCAGGTTTTCAGCGCTGCCACAAATTATATGACTTTTATTATGAGGTATGGTTTCAGAACAGTCCCACTGACAGAGCCCTGGCTGGGTGCCCACTGTTCCCTCCGCACCCCCCACAGAGGGGTCATTCCTGCCAGCATCTCCAATGACCCCACCCGGCTGCGCTGCCAGCAAACCTGCCTGGAGTCTGTGGGCAGGCAGATGACCATCGGGTGCCTCTGACGAGTGGTTCACACGAGACACACATACTTATGCACTATGGGGTGGGGTCTGGCCTATTTTATTATATTCTTCCAGCTGTTAAGGAACTGTTCTTAACATCTGGAAGCCAGATTTCTCTGAGAAGCTGTGACCAGCAGCCCAGGCAGCGGGACTGGCATGGCGGCTCTGCCAGGAGGGAGCAGAGACTGCTCCCTGACTCTTCGGCAAAGGCCTGGGATGGCGAGAGGGAGGAAGGAGGTGAGGAGGCTACCGGAGACAGGGGGCGGCACAGTCTGGAGCTCATTATTTAGGGTGTTCTACCCATCAGCACATCCACACCACCAGAGAGCTGGTTGGAAATGCAGTCTCAGGCCCCATCCTGGACCCACTGAACCTGAATCTGCATTTTAACAGGTGGTTTTATGCAAATTAAAATGTAAGATGCATCAGTCTAGAACACTGCTTCTCAATAGTGAGTCTTCCATCAGAGCCACTCAGGGAACAATTTTAAAATGCTGATGTCCAGGTCCCATCCTCAGAACTGCGTTAGGTCTGGGGTAGCACCCCAGCGTCTGCATGTTTTAAAATCTCCCAAGTGATTCAGTTAGGGTTAAGAAACTTTGGGAGGTTGGGTTTGGTGGCTCATGTCTGTGATCCCAGCACTTTGGGAGACCAAGGCGGGCAGACTGCTGTAGCTCAGAAGCTTGAGACCAGTCTGGGGAGCAGAGTGAAACCACATCTCTACAAAAAATAAAATAAAATAAATTAGCCTGACGTGGCGGCACGTGCCTGTGGTCTCAGCTACTTGGGAAGCTGAGGGAGAGGACTGCTTGAGCTCAGGAGGTCAAGGCTGCAGTAAGCCAAGATCATGCCACTGTGGCCTGGACAAAAGAGTGAGACCCTGTCTCAAAAAAAAAAAAAAAAAAATTGGGAGAAGGAAAAAAGTACAATGCCTAATTTTTGTCACCTAGAAGTAATTCCAGCTTCACTAACATTTAACATATGACTGAATAATCCCAGTGCCTTCACATGTCCTTACGTCAGCAAGACACTTGTCCTTATTTTATAAGTCACTTATGGAAAAGAGGAAATGCTTCCATGAGGGTGAGGCTAGAGTGGCTCCTCGTTTACTCACCCGAGCACAGTTGGTACCTTGTGCTGTTTACAGGTAACCAGTAAATGGAGGTATAGATTATGCGATGTGGCTCAGCACTTTGTGAGGCTGAGGCGGGCGGATCACGAGGTCAGAGATCGAGACCACCCTGGCTAACATGGTGAAACCCCGTATCTTCTAAAAATACAAAAAATTAGCCAGGTGTGGTGGCGGGCACTGTAATCCCAGCACTTTGGGAGGCTGAGGCGGGTGGATCACGAGGTCAGAGATTGAGACCATCCCGGCTAATATGGTGAAACCCTGTCTCTTCTAAAAATACAAAAAATTAGCCAGGCATGGTGGTGGGCGCCTGTAGTCCCAGCTACTTGGGAGGCTGAGGCAGGAGAATGGTGTGAACCTGGGAGGCGGAGCTTGCAGTGAGCAGAGATTGTGCCTCTGTACTCCAGCCTGGGTGACAGAGCAAGACCCAGTCTCAAAAAAAGGAAAAAAAAAAAAAAGGAAAACCAACTCTTACAAAGTAGGTAACTGCAAAGAAAACACGGATTGGAGATAATACTAATGATACAAGCATATGCCACCAAAAAGAAAATGGTCAGCCAACCCTTTCCATACCCTTAGGCAAGACACCTAACCAGCCACATCTAACCCCCAAAACATGTCTTGACCAGATGGAACAAGTTGCAGCCAAGTGAGTGAGGAAGAACCTGATTTTCAACAGAAACTGGTACGGTAGAGAAAGTGCTTTGAAAACAAATGTTTGGAAAATATTTCTATTGTTTTGTATTTTTGTTGCTAAAAATGATGTAACTAGGTCATCTACAAAAGCTCTCATATCTGCAGACTTTTAAAATCCAGAAACAGAACTGTAAAGACTCATTTGGAAAAAAAAAAAAAAAATGAACATTTCAGTGGATTTTGAACCCATTTGTTAAAAATATAAAAATGCAACACTTGATTAGTTTGCATGAAAAACTGATTGACATCAGGGAAGATGGAAATTTACAAGCTGAATTTCAACAAAATCCTTTGCATAATTGGAGGATGGGATTGAAAAATTAGTATCATGATTTAGCCAGCACAGTGAATCGTGCTTCCTCCGCTGGGATCTGTTTATCTTGTGAGGTATATTTTTCAGTTTTGCCAGGCATTAAAACCAAGTATCAAAATAAACTAAACTTAGAATCCGACCTTTAGAGTTGGATCATGAAGTGTTAAATCAAGAATTCTTTTTTAAAACCAGCATATTCAACGATATTGCTCTCTAAAGTAATAAAAATATTACTTTAATTATTAATAAATAAAATCCTTAATGTATCCTATTAGATTCCTATTTGTATAGGTTTTATAATATACATGAATATTAACATAGCGGTACATGCATATAAATTAAAAATTAGGTAAGATATATTGGGGGGCTGCATGCTCATTTTTTTTCTGCACAATTAAAAAATTTTGGAGACTCTCTAGGAGAAGGTGAGATGGTACTTCATGGTCTCTGGTTCTGAAGTTGCCCCTTATTCACAGAGATTGCTAGAAGTCTGGAGGTAGGGTGGGAACAGGGACCTTCAGTGACTGCCAGTGGGTGTGGACCCCTCCCCACACCCACGATGAGATCTTTGCCTGAGAAATTCACAGGAGTCAAGAACCAGTCAATTTCAGGATCTCCTGGGTCCTCCTGGCTGAGCAGCACACAGTGCTGAGAGGCACTGGGGAGGTTCACCCTTCAAACTGAGACTCTTGCCTCCTGCATGTTAACGGCAGCCATACCTGAACTCGTCTCAATAAATTTTTCATAGCATCGTATCTTCATTAAAATTTTATTCTATTAGCATTCTGAATCCAAACCACTAAGTACATAATTGCTAAAACATGTGTTAAGCGACGACTTACGAAATGCTGGTTTTATCATATTGTTAATTAACAGAAAGTAGGATTAATACATTCACAGATCATTAGGAGCATTTGGTTCAATTTCACCAGCTCTTCAGCAGGGTGGGGGGCAGTTGTCAGTGGGCAGCCCTGGGGATCTGGAGCAAGAACACAAGTGTTCTTCGGGGTTCACCCTCAGCCCCTCTGCATGTTCTAAGACTGTGTCTGGGAGAAGCCCAGGAGACAGCGACTCAAGGTCTATTTTTGCTAAAGAAAATTGTTCTCAGATGTCACTCAGTGTAGCCTACTCAAAAGAACCTACATAGAAAGGTTTGGGTGAGGAAGAGGAGAAAACAACACATTCTTTTAAGACAGACCAGTGAGATTCCATGGACTGGGAGGATTTGAATCTCGGATCTGAGGACATGGTAGAAATCCTGGTTGTTTACTAGCTGTGTGATGTGGGGCAAGCCATCAACCTCCCTGATCCTGTGTCCCCACCTGTAAAGTAGGAATAAAGATGCTGACTTCGGCTGGGTGCAGTGGCTCACACCTGTAATCCTAGCACTTTGGGAAGCAGAGGCTGGGGGATCACCTGAGGCCAGGAGTTCAAGACCAGCCTTGCCAAGATGGTGAAACCCCGTCTCTACTAAAAATACAAAAATTAGCCGAGTTGATGGCGTGTGCCTGTAATCCCAGCTACTCGGGAGGCTGAGGCAGGAGAATCACTTGAACCTGGAAGGTGGAGGTTGCAGTGAGCAGAGATCAGAGATCGTGCCAGTATGCTCCAGCCTGGGTGACAAAGTGAGACTCTATCTCAAAAAAAAAAAAAAAAAAAAAGGTGCTGACCTCATGGGGCTGGCATGGGGATTAAATGAGATAATGCTAGTTCTGGTTATGCCTGCACAAGTCTGTAGTTTTTATATAAAGATTTTGTACCCAATATTGCTTGGAATGAATGGGCTACCAGTTGAGACTTGAAAATACTTTAGCTATTAATAAATGTTGACTGTGTTGATAAGAGCTTTAGCGGGGTCAACCCTGAGGTACCAAAGCCGAGCGATTTGGAAGTGTATTGGAACTCACCTTATTGTTCATCTCCAGTGCAAACTGGTCACAAGATTCCTAGGCCAAAGGGGTTCATTGAAACCTTTTCCCAGCCTGTCCCGGGAATTACAGAGGTATCCAGGCATGAAATGGACTAAATGTCTTCTCTTTTCCCAGCCGTCCAAATTGCTTTAGCCTGGCCTGATGGTGGCACTCCCAATTTTTTACGCTTAATAATGAAGCCGTCCGCCTGGCAGGGCAGCTAGCAAGACCAGCACTGGAAGCCAGGACTGGAAGAGCCACAGAAGGCTGGGGTGGAAGGAAGGGGCCAGGCCTAAGTGGAGGATGTGGGAGGCAGGCCTCACCTGGGGTTTCCCATAAGCTGGGGGCCAAGGCAAGCCCTGAAGTCAAATGCCAGGGATCAAGGTAAAGCCAGGGTCAGAAATACAAAAGCAGTCAGTCAGGAAATGCAAACAGATGCTGCCTCAGCCTTCATCCATAAACTTCTGACGGGGGCAGGAGCCCTTCCCCGAGGAAGATGAGTTCTGAACCAAGGCAAACTGTTAGGATGTGATGATAAATGGGTTCACCTTGCTAGAGCTGGATACAAAAATCAGTGCTAAGGGAAAACCCCAGGAATTTGAAGGCAGATCAGCCCCTGCCAGGCCCAAGTGGGAATAGAGAGGAGAGAGTTGGTCACCTGTTTCTATTTTTTAAAATTTTTTCTAGAACATTCTTTCAAGGCCCCAGGTACCTGGTAAAGGTTTCCAGTTTCCTGTGGTGAGGCCTTTTGAATATGTGGGTCATTATTTGTGGACTATGAATGGAAAGAGCCTCTGGATTTGTAGAAAAGGTTGTAAGTGGAAGGAACCTGGGCTTTGGGTTCAGACACGGGTTATAATCTCCGTTCCACAACTGATTGGCTGTGTCTCAGCTTTCTCATCCTTCAAATAGGGACAGCAGCATTATAGGGTTATAGAGGGTTTAAGGAGAGAGTACACGGAAGCCTGGCACAGTTCCTAGCCCCCATCAGATGCTGACGCACTCATGCCTCTCTAGAGGACCATTCTCCTTACTTATATTGACTTGCTGTGATGACTTAATAATTTGGCCCTGTAGGATGAGGGTTCCAGAAGACAGCTGCCTCCGAGGGGCAGCTGCTTAGGGTCCTTGCATTTATAGCAACAGCTTCCCATTGACCAAATGGGAACAAAGAGGGCTGGAGATGAGCTGAGGGGTGACTGTCTAGGGAAGAGGGGTCCTCAGATGTCCTGATGACTGGCACAAGGCCGCCCTTGACCGGAGGCAGATGCGTCCACTACCCAGAGCAAGCCACAGGGCACACCTCGAGGCCAGGCAAGGAGGCAAGGCCTGGGTCTCCAACGGGAGCCACCGCCTCTCCCACCACCCAGCATGGGGGCCAGACCATCCCTGCATCCTCCAGAGAAGGCAACTGAGCGACAGCAGAGCTTTCCCTAACTTGAAAATCACCGTGCACAGATGTTACGGTGTTATGTTATGGCCATTCTGCCACTTGGCTGCAGAGACCAGTAACTTCAATTTATTTGTATCTGGGGCCTTAAGGAACCTCAGCTGTCATCCTTTCCTTAGTTTATTACCAAATTTCTAAAATATTACATCCTTTATTATATCCAAATTCACTTTATTGCACTTGACAATACAGATAATCACATACCATATGCTCTAATGTTTTGAAACCAATGCATGTTGACAGCGGTTTTTATTCATGATGCATAATTCCATCCCAGCTCACAATGAGGCATCTGAGCACCCAGCCTGGTGTTAAGACTCTTGCCTAATAACAGATTAACAATACAGCAAGTTTCCGAGACACACTCCCTCCCATGCCGTTTTCTATTTACAATGGGAAAAATGTACCTGGGCTGAAAAGATGGGCTTATCAAAGAGGAGGGGTGGCGGGCGGGGACAACAACCCCACATCACCACACACCCACCAGTCCCAGAGGGTTTATAATGATTTGTTATTGTTCCACGCTGATGAAACTTGATATTGAAAAGAGGAACTGGTCTTGCGCCAACTAGCAAGGCAACTGATCACACCAACCCACACTGCTGGCCCCTGAGAACTGAAAGCACAAACTGCCCCAAAGCTCTCATTAGGAGTCTCTCTTGTTTTTACTCTTGTTTTGCTATAAGCAAATATTTGTCACTCCTCTACCTTGGTGAGACCATCCTTCTCCCGTCCCCTTCCCCTCATCCCCTGGGCATCCTTCTGTTCCCAATTAGCCCCAAGCTTCCTGGTGAAATGAACACAGCTGGGGATGCATCCTTCCCCCAGCGTCCTGGCACCTCTCAAGCAGAAAGGCCAGGCCAGTAGGAACTGTCTTTGCAGCTCCTTCGGCGGCAGAGCCCCTTGTTCTGTGGGGTGGCTGAAGAGAAAGGGTGGATAATTTAAAGATGATCCCCCAGCTTTGCTGTAGTGCCCGGAACAAACAATGCCATTTCACACGTCCCCTAACTAAGCGCTTTCATTTGCTTCAGAGAAGCACTCAAACAACTGTAAACCCATTAGATCATGTCAAACGTGGTGGGAAAGAGCTTGGGCTGTCACCAGCAGAGAATCAACTCAGATTTATAGATTCTTAAAGCTTTAATATATAGATATTCGTCTTCCCCCTGCAGATAGACAAGGGGACCAGGGTAGGGGCGGAGGAGGCAAGAACAGCCCCCAGCTCAGTGGCAGACAGATTGGAGTTTCCCAATCATTCTCCCGGATAATGGGATTTCTCAACAAGGGGAGGAGGGGGGAGGAAGAAAAGCCAGGCCTTCACTTTGCTGAACACTTGGCTGTTTTTCCAAAGCTTTGCTTGGGGGTGGTGTGGGGGAGGAAAGAGATGTTATTATCAACAATGCCTCTGGAGTACCCGGTGACCTGCTGTGAACAAAAGCAAGTGGCGACCAAAGAAGGGCTGGAGTCCGAGGATGCAGAAACACTTACTCAGCCACCTACAAAGGAGGCCAAATGAATTAAGAGGCATCTTACTCCAAGTAATTGCTGTGCTTCTGAACAGCTTAAGTTATAACCTTTTTTCATAAATAAAAACCTACTTTCCCTTTGGGCTTACATCATGACTCCAAGAAAAGCTTTCTCTTTATTTCTTAATCATCTTCAGCAAGTAGGGGGCTCTTCCTACTGCCTCAAAGGGTTTGGAATTTTCTTTTTAATTTTTTTTTTCATTTTATCCTTTTCTCTTGCTTGTCTATCATCTATTGAGTATGGCAATAAGTAACTGGTAATTAAACCAGTATCTACTAGAGGCCAGGGCTTAAAGATATAATTTTATAAAGAATCCTCCTGAAATATTACCAATTGGTCTCTATGGGTCTGGAAATGAGACGGTTTAGACCAGACTGGACTTTCGTAATGCAGGACCCACCAGTGGTTTGCAAAGCGGTCCCTGGCCCCAACTTGCTGCTTCATCAATTCTAGTCTCTGTTTGAGTATTTCTGGGGAAAGGGGTATCACCCTTCAGTACTTGATAAAGACAGCTTGTTCGAGCCGGGCATCTTGAGGTATTGCTAAATTCTTCTGCCCAAGGATCAGCCTTTCTCTTGGTAACTTCACACATGGCCACCCATGGTTGGGGAAGCAGCCTGGCCCCCCTTCCCAGGGGTAATCCTTCAAGATCTAGCGTGGCCACCTCATTTCTCCTTTTTCAAGTCTCCTTGATTCCTCTGGAATTTCTCCCATAATACTGTCCTGGTCCCCATCAGACCTCTGATGTGGTCTATCTTGTCAATGCCCCTCTTAAAATAAATGCCTGGAATGGAATATTCCACATGGGGTCTGAGCAGCACAAAATACCAGATACTGGACTGGACTTCCCTTTATGGTGGTGTTCTTAGCAGCTCCATCACCTGTTGCCTCAAAGAAAACTTACAGTCAACTAAAAAACCCCAGGCATCCTATAAACCATGTCAAAATCTCAGCCTGCCCAACCTTCGTTTTTTCTTTTTTCTTTTTCTTTTTTTTTTTTTCTGAGACAGAGTCTCACTCTTGTCACCCAGGCTAGAGTATAGCGGTGAATATCGGCTCACTGTAACCTCCACCTCTAAAGTTCAAGCGATTCTTGTGCCTCAGACTTCTAAGTAGCTGGGATTACAGGTATGCACCACCATGCCCAACTAATTTTTGTATTTTTAGTAGAGACAGGGTTTTACCATATTGGCCAGCATGGTCTCGAACTCCTGACTTCAGGTGATCCACCTGCCTTGGCCTCCCAAAGTGCCGGGATTACAAGTGTGGGCCACTGCGCCCGGCCAATATGGATTATAGTCTTCTGATTATAAAAGTAACATTTATTTTAGAGTCCTAGGAAATACAGAAAACATTTATTCCTACAATAAACATTCATTAGATACCTACTATATGAAAGAAACTCAGCTGGGCCTTTAGGATACAGTGGAGAGTAGGACCCAGCCCCTGCCTTCAAGGCTGTGAGAAGCACACAACCCACATTCCCCATGGCTAGAAGGCATGCAAGGAATGGAGTTGTTGAGGGTGAGCTCCAGGACTGCTGCTGGTTTTGTTCACCACCATATCCTCAGCCCCTGATGGGTGCCCAGCACAGAGCCAGCATTCAGCAAATAATTAGTACAGGAATCAATGGCTTTAAAGGATGGCCTTCCCACAGTGTCTGTCTTACAAATGATTCCTAAGGACTAAATCAGTTCTGACCAGAGGCAGTCAGTTCCAGACCAAGTTGTAAGTAAGAAAAATATGCCAGGGCTTCTTCTTCAATCCACCAGAGGCACCTTTTCCAATTTCCACCCAGAGCCTGGGCCAGGGGAAGTGGAATCTGCTTAGCTGAAGGTTTTAGGTGCAGAGGAGTAAGTGGACAGTGAGAAGAGAGAGCAGAAAGGAAGTCAATCCTGGGATCACCAGGCCTGGCCAAACAAAGCCATATTCCTTGTCTGGAAAAGCTCATTTGCAAAGGCTTTGGTGAAAGTTCACATTTCTCCAGGCAGCAGCAGCCTGGGAGAGCCATGCAGCGACTGAAAGGTTAAACTGGAGATACGCAGCACTCCACTCCCATTGAACCGCCACCGAGAGCAGTGTCAAATTTGGTTTTGCCACTTCCACCGACAAGATAGGACGTTTGAGCATCCAGGGCAAATGGTGCCACAGAAACTATAAGCCAGGCAAAGCCCTGGATCCCCCAATCACTTTCTCTCCAGGATTAAGCCTCAGTGTCCATGGGCTGCTGTGGGCGGGATGGGACCAGCCAGGACAGGGATCTACTCCAGCTGGGGGGTGGTGGGGGGTATCTAAAAAAGAGAATGCGGCCAGGCACGGTGGCTCACGCCTGTAATCCCAGCACTTTGGGAGGCCGAGGCGGGCAGATCACGAGGTCAGGAGATTGAGACCATCCTGGCTAACACGGTGAAACCCCATCTCTACTAAAAACACAAAAAATTAGTCGGGCATGGTGGCGGGTGCCTGTAGTCCCAGCTACTCAGAAGGCTGAGGCAGGAGAATGGCATGAACCTGGGAGGTGGAGGTGGCAGTGAGCTGAGATCGTGCCACTGCACTCCAGCCTGGGCGACAGAGCGAGACTCCGTCTCAAAAAAAAAAAAGAAAAAAAAAGAGAGAGAACGCAGAATTTGTGTCTTTGAAGGCTGGCAGAGCCATCTGCCCTGCTCATCTCTTAAGACTGATGAACCAGAAGCTCCACGGTACTTGGTAGAAGATAGACGTCAAAAGCTAGGACAGAACCCACACTCAGAGAGAGACCCTTACCCTACAAAGGGTCATCTACTGCTGCGCCTGAAGGCTGTGCCCCATATGACACATCCAGCCTGGCACACATGCCAGCCTGACACATCCAGGCTGGAAGCCTTCTAGGAGAGACTGGGGGTGGCCACCAGAGGCTGAACCATGGGAAGACAGGACCTAGAATCGCATTCTTGACCTGGGCTCTGTGGACTGGCCCATGGGCTGGCTTCTCTGCCCTGCCCCGCCCATGCACCATCCTTTTGAAGGAAGACATCCCCATCCAATGGCCTGTGCTACAGACTCATGAGGGCCTTGCACTCTGGTTCTTAGCTCCTGGTTTTCTGCCAACCAGAGGTATAATGGACCCTCTTATTTGATTTCATTGGCTTGTAAAGGGACATAACCAAATAGTGACAAGAAAGAAGCTGGCAGTGGTGGAGGCCTCAGCAGAGGCTGGAGAAAAGCCAGGAGTTAAGTAATGCCTTGGCCATTAGCTCTCCCCAGAGGAGCAACGGCATTGCTGGGGCTGGGATGGAGGATATGAGGGGTGAGGCTGGGGAGACACAGATGTGCAGGGGCTGGAGTTCCTTTCCCAACCTGGGACTGACAAATCCTAGCCCACGGAAGGAAGGGCAGAGCTACCTCCTGAGTTGTTCTCCTCTAGGATGAGCCATATTCCTTTCCCCGCCTGGCTTTTCCTTGTTATTAGGTTGTCATCATTATCGTCACAACCACCACCATTTACTTGTCTTAGAAGTTCTACTCAACCCCTTCATATACATGATATCTAATCCTTCCAGCCTGTGCTCAAGGCAAGTAACGTTATCCCAGTTAGACAAATGAGGAATCAGATGCTCAGCAAAGTCACTGTCTGTGCCCTCCTTCCATTAGAGAGTCGCTGAGCTGGGATGTAAGCCCGGGTCTGTCTGTCCCTGAAGCCTGTCACTCTCCATTGGCCCCTGGAAGGGCAACCAAAATAAATGGAAGGCTTAGTGTTAACACAACCCTGGATAAGCTGCCATAGAATAGAGGCCAAATGGCTGGCTGGTTATCCTTGCTGATAAGTGCGGTGGCCCAGGAACTCAGAGGGTCTGGAGTGATGGGGGTTGACCCCCAGCCTCACGCTATGGGCTCTATCACCCTGAGCAACTCAGGTGACCTCCACAGGCTCAGCTTCCTCATTGAGAGCAGAGATTTCAGCCTGGGTAGTTCACTGCTGAATTCCCTGTGCCGAGAACTTGCTCTCAATACAAATTTGTCAAATGAATGAATGAACCTGAAAAATGGAAATCCCAGTAACGGCCTCCCTATCCGGCTTATTAATGAGGTAATATAGGAGGGCACTTGCATGGAGCATGACACATCCTAAGGGATCAATAAGCAGAAGTTGCTGGTCATTAATACTATTATTACATATTATTATAATGCTATTATTGCTTTTCAAGGTCATTATAGGGATCAATGCATTTGGGAAATATAAATGTAAGGCAGTATCTTTACAATAACTAGTAACCAATGCTGACAAATAAGGGCAGACACTGACAGGTGGTCCCCATGAATACAGTACCGCCCAGCACAGAGGACATGTGCATCTGGACTCTACGAGGGGGCGCTCCTGCTCCATCCTAGGTCACTGTGCCCATGTGGGATCCTCAGAGTTGTCGGCCACGTCCACACTTGCACGTCCACGTCCAGTGGGAATGCATCCTGTTACCTCTGCGTTGGTCACCTCATGCCCACAAGTTACAGCCATCTCAGCCTGATCTCCGCTCGGTTTAGTTAAAAATAGAGTTTACAACAGAAACCTGAATCCAGGCTCCTCTAAATCAGGGCAGCGGGGGAGCAGGTGCTACCCAAATGTGGCGCCATGCTGACGAATGGAGGTCGGCCGAGCTCGGCTCTCTGACCTGAGCTGGTGGGTGGCAGCCTCCATAGCAGAGATGCCAGCTCTGGCGAAAGGAGGGCTCTTTACACTGAAGGCAACACATTCCCTCCAACGTGCTAGCCTCCTTTGATGCAATCAATATTGGTTTAGCACCTGCTTATGTGCCAGGGGGTACCTGAGGCTGCAGCCATGCCTCAAGGTAACAAAATGGACAGAGACAAGCAGACACAGAATATCTCGAATTCAGGACAGATTGCCTTAAGGAGAAAGGTAAACAGATTGGACTTTTAAAAGCAAATCGTCAGAAGCTAGAGTTCCGAGACCATGTCCCACAAAAATTACTGGCCACCAGCCTTGGGCTCTGAGGCTCTGCAAATTCCTCTAATCCCAGAGGCTTCTATGGCAAGTCCTCACTCTTTTCCAGGTTGCTGCTGCCAAATACCATCTTGCTTAGCGAACCCAACATTTCTGGAACAGGGTGAAGCTCAAAATAATTCTCACAGTTAGACTCACTGGGACCTAAATAGCTTTGCTGATTAAACCTCTGAATCCTTATCCAAACCTGCAACATTCCTCCTTGGTGATGCCAAATCCTTCATGCTTCCCAGCAAGCTCTGGCTTGAGGATCTGATTCTGCTGCACACACCTGTCAGGGTCACCTGTCCTGACTTGGCTACGATCCACCGATTTACTCTTTGGAACGGCTGCTCAGCTTTCTAGCTCCCCCACCACACCTACTGAAGCGCAGATGAACAATTAGTTGGCCTAATGATGAAGTACCCTTCCTTAGGGGTCTGGAGAACTAGGGTAGGCGTAGGTGGGATTGAGAGGACATGAGGGAAGTGGGCATTTGCAGAGAGGGAGGGTTTGGGACCCTCTCCTGGTGTGGGCGGGGGAGGTAGAGGCATGCAGTCAGCTGTAGAAAGTATTGGCTTTCCCATTTGGTGTAAGCTGCTCACCTGCCCAGCTGGGAACAGAGAGGAAAAAACTGAGGAGTGTCTGGATGTGCTCTCAAGGTGACATTATTATCATTATTATTACTTTCCCACTGTCTTTCCAAACCCATTCCTGCAGGTTATTTCACTTTATCCTTACTATCATTCAATGAAGCATCTCAAAAGGGATTATTACTCCATTTTAACCCAAAAGGAAACTGGAGCATAGACCGGGTGACCCTTGTTGTTGGCCACACCATGAATCCAAGAGGAGAATATTCAGAGAGGACAAGAACCAGAGGAGAATATTCAGAATTCAGAGGTACGTGAGGTAAAGGCAAGGTAAAACACCACCAGGTCTCCCAGAAACCCATCTCCTGGGAGAAGGCAGGCTCCTTGGGGCCTGGTGGGGGCTGCCACATTCCCTCAGAGCATCTCCCCTTCCTGCATCCTCTCCTCTTATGGCTCTGAGGTGGCGAGGTCAGGCCCCTCAGCCTGAATTGCGGAGAGAGAAGACTGAACAAGTGACAAAAGCAAGTTGTGGACTGATTCTCCCCTTCCCAGGGCGGCCTGCCCCTCCTTTCAACAGTGACAGGCAGTAAAAGGTTAGTGGCATGCTTCCTGACTCTGGTTCCTTGGAGCTAAATGATCAAATGATGTCAGGACTGGGCAAAAGCTCGATTCCTAGTTAGAGCCGCCACAGCTCCGGAGATGAAACTCGGCACAGCGTCTTTCTGCTCAGAGGATCTTCACTGGACCCCATACATCAACAAGGCGGCCCATTATGGCTGAGTGCATGCTCCCGCCCTGGTCTTCACCCTGGCCCCACCTGTGACTCAGGCTTTGCTCAGATCTGCAGGGGGAGGAGCCTCAGAGGCTGTCACTGCTGCCCTGACTGCCTTCTTCCCATGCTGGTCTTTCTCCCACATGTCCTGGGAGGAAAGCCAACCCAGCCAAGACTCACACACCTGCCTGCCAGACCAGCCTGCCAGGAGCCCCCGTATTAGAGAAGGTCCAGCACGCTTCTGCATACCGTGCATCCCAAGCTGCCGGACTCTGGTGACCCTATGAACTCAGGTCACAGCCATATGAGCAATGGCAGTGGGCGCCACGCTGGGCCTCCCCCTTTGTCTCATATAGGTTGTTTTTGGTTGTTGGCTTTTCTGATAAACAATCTGAATAGGCGCAATGGCCTCATCACCAAGAGCATGAAAATAAATCCCCAAATTAACAGAATCCCAAGGACTGGGGACAAGAAGGCAGGGAAGAGGGTTGCAGAGAAGACACTCGACTTGGGTCTCCAGCACTGTCCATTTTTTACCTGCTGGAAGAGGCCCCCGTTCTCATCATAACTCCTATGCTCCGTGCAAAACCTTGGATAACTCACAAATAATTAAGGCACAGACTTCAACCCACCCCATAACTCCTCTACCAGAGAAAATCACTGGTGAAAGTGTGGAGAATTTCTTTCCTTCCATGAACAGTGCTTTACTGCAATCACTCTCAACCCAGCCTGTGCATCATAATTGCCAGGGGGGATTTAAAAGACAGGGATGTCCAGGCCCCACCCTCAGAGCCTCTGATTTACTTGTTCTGGGGTGGGGCCTGGGAGTTGGTCTTCTCTAAGATCCCCCCAGGTGATTCTAATTCTAATATGATTCACAGTGTATATAAATTTTATAGCTTTTTTTTGTGCAATATTATGTCATCGGCATTTCCACGTCATTTAAAAACTCTCTGTAAACATCACTTTAATGGATGTGTAATCATCTATCATATGAGCGTCCCATAATTTCCTTTCAGTTTGCTTTGTAAGTGTTCTCCTGAGTGTGTGTCAGCCGTGGCTCATGTCTACACTGTCAACCTCCCTGCAACTCCCAAGGCAGATCTCACACCCTTCCCCGCTGACGGCAGATGTACTCAGGCCCAGGGAGTGGCCTCCTGTATGCCATCTTAGGATCCCGCACTGCACCCTAAAATTCTTGAGAAACTGGTCATTTCAGCCAGGAAGATAATTTTGGTTCCACATACCTAGAGCAAAAGCTTGTGTGGTTAGGTGAGTTCCATGTTAATTCATTCAGGGTCCAGTTTTCCCTGTGAGATCCTCATGGAATTCCACAAGGCTCACTGGTTTAGGGTAGTCACCACCTTAAAAAGTATTTTTAATCTTTTCACTTTGGACCAGAAATTAGGTCAGGAGCTGATTCTTCATCTTCCTCTTGCTTCTTCCTTTTAACATCTTGAAAAATCTGCATCTCTCCAGAAATAGGTGCCTTATTAGCCCAGGCTTGCAAGGTGCCCTGTTTTGGAGCCTCAGGCTCAGTCCCGGAAGTTTAAACTCTGAGGTGAACTCCTGCAAATGGAGGGCTCATTTCAGAAGATTCTCATGACTCTCCTCATGACCACAATGTCCAGCTTTCAGAGCTCCATCAGCAAGACAGCTGCCCGCAAAACTCTAGGCTGGGGCAGAGATGCCTCTTCTACCATCCTCTTTCCAGATGTTCTAGGAAGGAGCAAACACCTGGCAGCAAACTGGAGCCCATTTCCAATTTGAAGCTACCAGTTTCCATCAGGGAAGTATCAGGCAAGGCCCCTCCATTTCCCATTCTGGGAACATCTGGCGAGTAGATGATTAGAAGCACATGCTGGCAGCTACTAACATGCTTCCCAGCTAAATCTAAGCTTAGTCCCAGGGGCCCTATCTCCCCTCCTCTCTCTAATCCACCGTCCCACCCCATTCACCTCCCCACCCTAGCCTTGCCGAGCTTTACTGCAAAAGGGATGTTGCACCTGACCCAAGGTCTCCCAGGCACACAGCCAAAAGAATTTTTAAGAGGCTGCAACAGGAAACAATCTCCCGAAGTCCAAGATAGGTCAGGACGTTTCTCCCTCTGTCCCTGCTTCTCCCCGGTACCAGCCAGGCCCAGGTGTGCTCACTTCTACCTGCCAACCTTTCCTCTCTCGCCAATAAACACCATCACAGCGCTCCAGCCCCCCAGAGGCCCACCTTGGTGTAAAGCTTGTCATTTCCACTCAGCAGGCATTATGATAACCAGGCCACAGGTACTCCCCACTTGGTTGAGAGTCTATGGCAATTTTAACATGAAGGAATGTGCTGAAAAGCACCCTCTAGGAGCTTAATAACACTCATTTGCAGTAAACTGGCTTAGTGTGAAGGCCTCTATCAGGAAAAAGAATCAACAGGGAAGAAGGGGATTAGAGGTGGAGGCTAGGTGTTAAATGTTAGGACTTGAGACATTAATCACCAAGAAAGTTCTAGAATAAGAGTGATCTCACCACCTCCTGCTGTGAGGCCCTTTGGGGGTTGACCACCTTCTGTAGGCTTCATATCCTAAGGCGCCAGAGGCAAGAGAGTCTTTGTTCTTGATTGGGGCAAGATCTGGGGACTGGGACAGGATTATGCCACTGGATTATGCCATGGCCAGTATTTTCCCTAGGCTTCTCACGATCCCAATCTTGAGTCACTGTCTTATATTTTGTGCCCACCTTATAGATTATCCCAACTCACACCGAAATGTCCAAAGCAGTGGAAATATGGTTAAATATAATTTGGCGAAAAACTAAAGCATCTTTCATTTTCTATGTGGCATCCTTGTGTGGACCGAGAGGCATTCTCCCAGCAACAGGAAGGTTCATGGTCTCACTTCCCCGCTCGGACAGCAGTAACTTCACGCCATTCTCCTGCACCTAGCTCCCCCAGCTTTTATTTCAGTTTGTTTCCCAGTTGCAGAAATGCTGAAAGAACATAGATCTTGGAGTCAGATCAACTCAGGTCCCAATCTCAGAGCCACCACTTATGGGATGTCATCAAATTCTGTTGTGCCTTAATATGTCCATCTATCAAATGGAGACAGTAATACTCCTCTAGCAAAGGTTATTGTAAGGATTCAGTAAAGGTATTTATTGTAAGCTGGGTGCACTGCAAGGTGCTTAAGACTTCTGCCTCCTCCCTTCCCCTTTCCATAATCTGTCATAACTGTAGACAGAGAAGCCTGCTAGGCCAAGCAAATGAAGAAGGATAAATACATTCCACCCTTCCATGGGGACAGGTAATCAGATCATCTCTGAGGCAGTGGCCCCATCCACCAGGAAGACCCCGACTTCCCAATGCCTGGGCAAGCACTGAGAGGAGGCCGGCCACTCTGCCGTCTTTGGGGCACAGGCTGGTTGCGAGAGGCACGCACACCCCTCTCCAGAGAGAGACTGGCAGTCGCCGGTTAACTGCCGGTTAAGGCAGCTGCACTTTACAGTAACCCAGCATGGACAATATTATGAATGACACTCGCAAGCTGCCAGCCCAGGGACTCATTACAGTCAAGGTACAACATGGCGGCCTGCCAAGCCCCCGGCTTTCACACTCGCTATGCCAGAACATCCACACACAATTTAATTGCATTATAATTTCAAAAGTGCTTTTCAAACTGGAAAAAGGCATTCACTGATTAACCAGCGAAGAGCAAAATTGTTTATGAAATTGAATACAAAAAGCTACAGAAATGTAATTGGGTCGTTCTAGCACCTAATTTTCAGGCCATTTTCCCCACTTATTTAATCACGAGATACAAAAGGAGCGACTGAATTGACTTCATACTAATTAGATTACTCCCTGCGATACTCTGGGCCTATATTCCAACTGGTTGATAGCAATGTTTTAAATGGAAACAAAAATGGTGCAGCAGCTTGTCTGCGGGACAGAATGGATTGTCTGGAATAGACCCTTCCATCCGTTAATAAGAATGAGCATTTGTCCCCCAAACCTCCCAAGCTCCCTGCTACATGGAAGCATCCTTGGAGAAACATCACCCTCCAGGGCATGGATAGGAAGACTCATCGGGTCCTTCTCCTACACTCCCTGGAAGAATGGGTTTGAACATGCCCCTTCTATTAAATCCTGCCACCTCCCCAGCGGGCACGGCTGCTTCACAGGCAGGCAGAGAAAGCCACGCAGCGACTCTCCTAATTGGCTGTACGAGGCCCTTGGTGCGCCTCTGAACACTTTTCCTTTCATTGTTTCATAAATTGACTGGTGGCCCCAACCAGATTGGTGGCAGTCTCTCGGGCAAGCCCAGCTCTGTTGAGTTCTTTTCTCAGTTCTGCCTTGAGCTTCCAGAGACGAGCCAAATCCTCAATCTCTCAGTTACTGAGTGAATAAAACCACGTTCATCCCAGAAAGCAACGCTGCGCTGTATTCTGTGCCTTGAAATGATACCTCACTCTGCACCTGCCCTCTGCCAACACAAATCTAGTAAGCTATGGTGACTTCTGCACAGGTAAACACAGGAACACCAACATGTGACTCAGGGGGCCAGGGCTTCCTTACACTCATCTGGAGACCTTCTTTTGATACGTGGTACAGTCCTCTCATGGCTTTTTTAGCTCATTTTAAATTTTATTAGGAGAAACATAATTGATTATATAATCAAATGTAAAATGTACATTATCAAGATATCGCAGCACTTCACAGACCATTTAATCAAGATATCTGGAGCTGTGCCAAAAGGAATTAACTTACATTAAGCCTCAAGTATTTATTACTCTGCCGTATTTGTTTCCACGTTTAAGATGGGTCTTGCTCCCTAAGATCGGGAGCACATCCTTCAAGGACTGTGCCGTACACAAGCTCTGGGTCTGAAGGTCCTCCGTGCCACTTCTCGATTTCTCCAAATGAGGAGAAAACCCAAAAGGCTGCTCTACCTCGAACTCTATCTGCAGATGTGACATCTTCACACAGCCCCCGATTTCTCTTGTCTGTGAGGATGTCTTTGGGGGTCTGCCCAAGTGCCCCAGCAATACACAGCCGGCCCAAAGAAGAAAAGGGGTTTTCGCTTCTATTTGCTCATCGTAAATCGCTACTCTCCCTGGGAAAGTAAACAGATGTTATTTAGGAGGCAACAGGGGTGTCTCATGTCTACAGCCAATTGTCACCAAACCCAGGGAGCCCGAGAAAGAGGAGAATAGCAAGAAGGGGGCATCTGCCTGAAATGCCTTTCCTTCCTCTGCTTTCAAAGCCTAGGCGGATACAGCTTCAACTGCTCCACAGAGCTGCTCCAACGAATGCATTCACTCAGTTACCGTCTGCTGAGCCCGGCTGATGTGCCAGGTATGGTGCTAGTCGAGGGGGTATAAGATAAAACATGTCTTCGTCTTCAGAGAGTACCCTGTCATTAGCAGGAGAGGGACAGGCAAACAATCCCAGCACCAAACTGGTAAGGCTGTGATGGAGCAGGACAAAAGGAAGGAGGACTGTCTGCAAGAATGTAGGAAGGCTTCCAGGCAGGTGCCATCCACCTATTCTACATGGAAGATGAGGCTTCCAGGCACCAAAGGGGCAGGGACAGACATTCCAGGTGGAGACAAGGGCAGGTGCAAAGTCAGGGAAGCCTCCGGGAGCACTGAATGCACTGAGAAATTACAGGCAGGATCAGGTGACTCAAGATCAGGGAATGGTACAGCGCGAGGCTGGGAAGGCCGGCTGGAACCGAATTCAGATGCTGTGCTTATCCTACAGAAAAATGGGACATCCATCATGATCCCTTCCTTCTCGAGAAGCATCAGTGCTATCCAGGCACAGTGCCAGGCACTGTGGATTGTACAAAAAAATCCTTAGAAGCAGAGCAGGGTGGCACAGCCGAATACCAGGCACCCTGGCTCTCAAGTCAGACCACCTTTGATGCATATTCTGTGCCTTCAGCAAGTAACCATGTCTCTGAGTCTCAGTTTCCTCATCTATCAAAGAGGAACTCTGTGAGGATTAAATAAGGCAACATATGTAAGGTACTCAGGACAGCATCTAGCACTGTTAGGTGCCCCATAAACGGCTGTTGTTAATGAAGGTGGTGAAACAGATAAACATACAGAATGGTAACCAACAACCCAAGGCATCACGACTGCGCCAAGAGGTACCGTCCAATGGATAATAGGCCGTATGTAAGCGCCAGTGAGTAGACAAAAGAGTGCAGCAGGGGTTCATAACTGCATTACTCAGTACCTACTATGTGCTCGCACCATTTATTGAATGAATGAGCAAAGGAAATACCATACAATTTAGCATTAACCACATACTTGATGAGACTCCCAATTCCGAAGGTCACTTTATACATCTGCGCACCATGCTGGACACAGGCTGCAAGCTCCATAAATGCCCTAAATAGTCTCCTATTAGGGCTGGACCTCCCCCCCACAGCAGCACGGTCTCCAGAACCCTGCCCAGGACTCAGACTGCAATACAGACTTTGAGTAGCCACGAGATGGGTAGAATGGCCTCATCATCATCATCCCCCCAACCTCGTGTGCTTACTGGTGGTTTCCAGGCCACCTCACATGGACCCACGGAGGCCCAGAAACATCAGAGCTTCCCCCAAAGCAGAGGAAGGACCCAAATACATTCAGAAATGTCCCCAGTTAAAAGAAAACCCTCTAAGGGCACAAGGCAGAGGATGCAAGCCACGGCCAGACCACTGACAACTGGCTCCTCGGAGTCACGCGATGCCTGGTTACAAGGCGACCTTCTGGGCTGTCCTGGGCCAGTGCTCATAAATATGTTAGCTCCTGGGCAATTCTTAATTACTGCTGCACTCAAACCCAGCCATCTGTGCCCTGTTCCAGCAAGAAATCCACAAACACACGGCACGCCCTTCACACAGGCAGAGAGGATGGGAAGCCAGGGACACGGGGGCCTTTGTGTCTTGAGCACAACAGTATCGGCTGCACAGAGAGAAACACGTGCAGGGGGCCGGCCATAAAGGACGTCCTATTCATCAGGCTGCACTTGGGAAACATGACACGCCTCAGAGGAGGCGCCCAGGCCCATTCTGGCTCAGGTGGGCTGTTCAGCAGAGCATGTAACAGGCCAAACAATGGGATCTTCCAGAACCCCTTCACCATAGCATCTTTAGGGAGGGCGGCAGGCCTGGGGACTCAGAGGTGAGGGACGAAAGGAAAATGCAAACTCTCCATTTTAGAGGCAGGGTCCATCTGTACAGAGGTCTCTGTGTGTGTATGTGTGTGTGTGTGAGAGAGAGACAGCCAGCCACTAAAATGGGGCCATTATGGGTATGTTAAATGCTGGAAGGCGAGAGTCCACGTTAGGAAGGACTGGAGATTACTGACATGGATTGTGCTTTATCCAACGTCATTCACTATTTTGGGGATAGAACGGAAATGGGCCTTTGGGTTCTGAAGCTGGGTCCAGAGCCCACTTCCCAGCGTGGTGCTAGCTTGCCTGGGATCTTGGGCAGTGGCCTACCTGCTCTCAAGTTTTTCCATCTGTACAAGGGTCCCTATCTCACAATCTTACAGGGCTGTGGGAAAGCCTGAGTGAGTATAAATGGTGCCCAAGTGTAGGGCTGGAGAGAAATAGAACTTTCCATAGGAACCAACAGGAGAAATAACTAAATCACTAAAGAGAGCAAGCCTCTAAGGTGTGCAGCCATGGGTATGAAAAATAGTCCACATGGATGGGGTAGGTGATGAGAAATGACTTAACGGGTATGATGTATGTTGTTTAGGTGATGGATATCCACAAAACCCTGTTAGACCACTATGCAGTCTATGCATGTAGCAAAACTGTACATAGACCCCACAAATCTGTGCATTTTTTTTTTTTTTTTTTTTTTTGAGACGGAGTTTTGCTGTGTCACCCAGGCTGGAGTGCAGTGGCATAATCTCTGCTCACTGCATCCTCCACCTCCTGGATTCAAGTGATTCTCCTGTTTCAGCCTCCTAAGTAGCTGGGATTACAGGCACACGCCACCACACCTGGCTAATTTTTGTATTTTTAGTAGGGACGGGGTTTCGTCATGTTGGTCAGGCTGGTCTCGAACTCCTGACCTCAGGTGATCCGCCTACCTCAGCCTTCCAAAGTGTTGGGATTATAGGCGTGAGCCATTGCACCTGGCCTGTACACACTTTTTAAAAAGGAAAAAAAAAAGTCCATGTGCAATTCATACACGAAGACTTATCTCTCCATTAGTACAGTCCCTGAGGATCTGATTTGTTAGCCACCAGTTTGCCTGTCAGTGTTTGCAGTGACTACATTACGGTGGTGAAATAAAAACAGAAGTATTTTTTTTCCCAACATAGTATTTTTAAAAGATGGCTCTCCTCCACCCTCCAGAAAGCTGGCCAACAGCATGTGCAGCAGTGGGTGCGTTCTGCTGGAGAGCTGGGACCCACTGTCGCCTGCTGAAAGCACAGATCTGAGGAGGGCTGTGTTATGCAGTTCTGAACTTCCAGTTACCTAGGAGAGCGAGATCCCTGGTTTCAGGCCACAGGCAACACGACTGCCCAGGGTAGGAGTTGCTTGGGACCGCAGGCAATGCCTTTGCTAAGAGAAGAATGCTTCCTCTGTGTATGAAAGCACCATGAGAAGAGGCCTGGATAGTATGGCCTTAGAGATGTCTCTAGACACATCAGCTTCTTGGCCAGGATCCATTTCTGAACATCTTGGGAAGCCACAGCACTTGGCTTACCAATCACTGTTAACGGGATGTGCGGATGGGTGAAGGGCTATAACGATGGATGAATGGGCAGATGGATGGGGATGGATGGATGAATGGGCAGATGGAGGGATAAATGGAAAACAACAGCTGCTATTTATTGGACACTCCTATATATCAGGCTCTTTATATATGTTCTCTCATTTAATCTATAGCAATCACATCTGAAGAAGTGTTCTGATCCCTGTTTTACAGATGAGGAAACTCAGAGAGGGTCAGAGAGGTTAAGTAGCTTACCCACATACTAAGTAGAAAGAACCAGAATTTGAATCCAGGCCTGTTGGGCTCCAAAGCTGCAAATTCGAATAATGTCTGAACCAATCCTCTCTGGGTGTCATTTCCCTCATCTTTAAAATGGAGCCACTGCCATCTGTCATTGCTTAGGTAGGCACCTTCCAAGGTCTCTAAAGTTCCTCATTAAACATGCAGCTGATCCCCTCTGGATAAAGGGGTGCTGCTTCAAGAGGGGCAGCAGAGACTGCTCTCGGGCACATGCTACTGCTTTTTGGAGCACCTGGCTGCGGGTTTCCTACCTGTCGTCCTCACAGCTCCCCTGCCTGTGGACTTCTGGCCCATGTTTCCTCACTAGCACAGCCACCTACCCCAAAAGGGGCCCAGAAGATCAAAGCAGCAACTGGGCAAACAGTTCTTATTGCTTCCTGTTTGCAGTCTGGATGAAAGGTCAGGTGGGGGTGGAGGTGGGAGACAGTCTCTGACCCGCTAGTTCAAGCACAATTCACACAGGATTTCTCAGAATAAATTGCACAGAAATGGATATGCTGGGGTTGGAAAACAGCAAGACGGGGGAGCAAGAGCGGGGATTTTTGTGATATCTGGGGCCTGTCTGGGGCTAACAGGCCTCAGGGACTGAGATGTGGGTGATGCAACTGCAAATACAGTGTGTTCCAGGCAGATGGACAAAAATATCAAATGCTCCCACCCTCCACCTAGGCAGAGCTCTGTCCAAAGCTCCCAGACCCACCCACACCATCTCCCCATCTCAGGGCTGTGGTTTCATCACTTCGCTTGGTTTCTTCTGGGTCGTGAGGTCTCTTCATCATTGCTCAAGAACAGACAGTGCAAGAACAAGAGGTTTCCATACTTGACTCCCTAAATGTGCACGTCAGCCTGTGCAGAGGGCACCGACCTCATCGCCATTTGCTTCATCAGCTAGGTGGGCTCCGGAACGTCACCATTCCCCCAAAGCAGGGAGTAGCTCCTTCGGAGTTGGGAGGATGGTGGGCTTTCCACCCTTCCATCTCTGCTCCTGCCCCAGTCCCACTGGGGCGAAACTGGCTTGCCTCCTTTCCTGAGATGCTCACAGAACAGAAACCCACAATGCATTACTTGGCAAATATTAAATAACCAAAACCAACCTGCAAGGCATGCTTGTGCTGGTGGCAACCACCAGCTTTACTGAGCTCTGAGGAACCATACAGGCATTGCCCTAATGACTCCTCTCTATACCGGCAGTAATCGTTAATAATAGCAGCATTATTATACTGCTCAGAAACAGCAACATCAGTAATAAATAATAGCAGGCACGTGTTACTGTTACCCCATCTTGCAGATAACGAGTCAGAGGCTCTGAGGATTATGTAACTGGCCTAAGGTTGCTCAGCTGGTAGGTGGTTAAAATCTGGGATTTCTAAAAGGCAGGCTGATATCTGAGTCCTTGTTTCCCAGCCACTCTTCTAAAACATGGTGATCTGGAGGTAGTGGGAGGAAGTAGCACAGAGAAGAGTTTTGAAAATGTCCGTGAAGCAGACCTTGTAATTCCCTGTGGAATTGGGTGGACGTGTCCCCACCAACCCCCTCCAGGGCTCCTTGGGGGGGCACAGGTTACTGCAAGTCCCCCATCCCAGGAGTTTTGGTCAAGGGGCTTAGCGCCCCCAAACTCTCCCCCTCCACCACCCAAGAAAATATTTTAAAAGAACAAAACCTCCCCTCAGAGACTGTGAGAAAAGTCAGCTAGCAGGGCAAGTTATGAAGTTGTCATTACGCAATGAACCGCTTCCGTGGACCATAATAGGTTTTTACATTTGCTACTGTACTACGAGAGATACCAAACAGCAATTTTAAACAGTCTCCTCCATTGCCCCATCTCCAGCCTTCCAGAATCACATGTGTTTCTACTTTAAAACCTGTTAACATGGTATAATATGTTTGGAGCACAAATCCAGACGGCCACGGGCCTCAGAAAACCCGCAGCATCCTGCTGAAGAACTGATCTTACAACTCCACCAACCAATAGCAGTGAAGGAGTTACCTGCACAGGTGGCCCGGCCCAGGTCTGAGCTGCCTGCTCCTGCTTCATGAAGCCCTACCTCTGCAGGGCCGTGGGGCAGCCTGTGGAGGCATCCACCACTTGGCTATTGTGGCCAGACTCTCTCCAGACGTCCAGTGGCCTTGGCCCTTCAGCAGACACTGGCTGTCTCTGAGCAGAAGCTGGAGAAATGCACTGGATTTGGCTGCCTGGGGAGCAGGTGCAGGAACAAAGCCAGGGTGCAGGGGCAGGCATCCCTTGGGTGGCAGGCTGTCATCGGCAGAGCTGGTCCCACACAGTCCCCTCACTTTCCCTCACCCCAGTGCCTGCCTGGTCGGTGGCTCTCAGGGGCGTTGCATGTTCACCACTAGGATTCTATAGGGCTAGGGACAGGGCTGAGACAAGCACTCGATGCAGGAGACAAAGTCACTCTGTCGCCCATGTGTCATCTTCCGCCAAGACCCACACCGTCTAGCGAACCCCAGCTAGGGAAGCTGGTGTTGCCAGTGGGGCTGCAGCTGGTCTGGAAAGGAGTCCAGGGAAACCACACTGTCCTCAAGCAGGGAGCGGATGAGACAGGAGAGGAGAGAGGGGGGGAACTGATAAAAAGGACATCGGGGCTTGTCCTCTTTTTACTCCCATCCTTCTCATTTCCTTAGCATTAACTTTCCAAATGCTGTCCTCTTGTTTCAGCCCAAAGTCTCCCTCTCAGGTGGGGAGACGGGGTTCCATCTCACTTTGTGCTTCTGTTGATGTCTGGGTCTATTTTGGGTGTAGGTAATGCTGCTTTTGTGGTTCTGATTTGGAGAAGGTATGAATTAAAATGATGTCAAAGAACTTCTGATTTCTTTTCTTTTTTTTTTTTTAGATGGAGTCTCACTCTTGTAATCCAGGCCGGAGTACAGTGGTGCCATCTTGGCTCACTGCAACCTCCACCTCCTGGGTTCAAGTGATTCTCCCGCCTCAGCCACCCGAGTAGTCTGGTTACAGGCTCCCGCTACCACACCTGGCTAATTTTTTTGTATTTTTAGTAGAGACAGGGTTCCACCATGTTGGCCAGGCTGGTCTCGAACTCCTGACCTCAGGTGATCTGCCTGTCTTGGCCTCCCAAAGTGCTGGAATTACAGGCGTGAGCCATCGCGCCCAGCCGAACCTCTGAGTTCTTGATACATGGGAGGCAAACAGATGAACTGGGAGGTTCTGTGATTCAGGAACTCCACGAAGAGACAGCGGGATCCAGCAGGGCTGTCTTTTGCTCTTGGCAGGGCTGGTGCTTTATAACTGGCAGAAGGGCTGGTCTGGGCTTAAGAGAGGTCGGAGGACTGGGGCAAGTGACTTAGAGTCATGGCTTTCTGTTGTTGTGCCACCAGGGGGGATGTGTCTCCAAAAACACACAGTGAGTGGCAGTTCAGCCAGCCAGGGTCTCATCCGCACCTCCAGGCAACAGGCTGGGTCTCATCAGGCCTCAAACTCTAGGGGAGGTACAAACCCTCCTGACCCCACTCACTCACTCCAGGATGCGGGGCCTCAACAGCAGAGGCCGAAAGGGGAACTGACCCTCTTTGTTATTTGTTGGAAAGACACTATTTATAGCTCCAGATCGTTAACTGCCTTTTTAAAAAGACTGTTCTCGGGGCCATTTTTAGAGCATCCGTCTTCCCTCGGATGGCTGCTTGGTGACTAGAAATGGCAGTGCTGAATAGGTGCAATTACAGAGGCGCCTAATACGCCGAGACCATAACTGCGTGGAATTTCTCTTTGTAATCTAAGCATGTCCTTTTCCCCCAGAGCCTTTATTTAAATATTTTGTCAGCTCCCCACGCCAGCAGCAGGCAAGCTCCGTCTTGAGCACTCTCAGAAGATGGGAGGGGGCTGTTATGAGAGATGCCACTCCTGACCCCTCATTCTTCTTGACAAAATAAATCATGAAAGCCAAGAAGAAGGGTGTGTGAGGGCAGAGTCAGCTGCAGCCCCGGAGGTCCTCAGCACCCAAGGAGATGGCGTTTCTTTCTGGAATGCTGACAATTCGCTGACTTAGCTGCCTTGGTTATTGACCTGAACATCTAGAAGAAATATTCAGCACCCAAGAAAACAGTTCTGCTCTTTTAACCCATTAACTCAGACCCAAACTGGGACTGCTTCTCATCAATGGCATTTCAGAAATTAGGGACTGTGCACTCCCAAGAGACGCTCAATGAAACCTCTGCTCCCCATTCCCACCGGGAAGCGAATGTACACCTGCCAGACTTCCACGTAGAAAGGCTTGCCTTGGTATGGGCAGACGGGGGAACACCCCAGCCCAGGGCTGTGGGGGACCAGCCAACAGCCCAGAGAACCTGTCCCTGGCCACACACCCTTCAAGGCAGGGTTCTCCCTGGGTAATCCACACCTTCCACAGTCCACAGCAAACAGAAAGTAACTGAGAAGTGAGCTGGGTGGTGATGGCATTACCAAATTAATTCCAAACTCGTTATTCATGAGAGTCAGGAAGGAGCGGGAAAGGGCGGTTGGCCCCGTGGGCAGACCCTGAAGACTCCATCATGATGTCTTGGGAAAAGCCTCCAGGTCCTGAGTGACTCCTGTGCTTTTTTTTTTGTGGAACATTCCTGGACTCATCTTGTGTAAAAAGAGGTAGCAAGATGCTTCCCTGGCTGTCCCATGTAAGTCAGCCCACCTGGCTGCGTATGATTGAGGAATTCTCATGCAGGCGGCCTGCCCCTCATCGTAACATTTCTTAAGAAGGTGATATTTCCATGTACCATCTGCCATGCCTTTGGCTTACCCCTCAGCCCGTTCACTCCTCAGGCAGGGATGAGGAACGCTATTATCGGGCATTTTGATGATCCCAACAGTGGGCTCCATACTCCATCCCCTGAACCATCTTGGACAAGTCCCTTCTCCATTTTAGGCCTCAGTCAATCCATCTGTGAAACAGGGAGATCCCACACCCGGGGTTTCCACTGAGAAGGCAGCCATGACAGCATACATCACCAAACACTGAATAAGGCCAGACGTTATATGTATATTAATTTGGGAGGGTAAACATAGATGCTAATTCAATTTCTCCTTTCTTTTATTAGTACTGTTGGGAGGATCTCAAGCTGTCACTGAGTGGGTAAAAGTACTTTGTAGATGGTTTGACCTCAAAGATATTAGCTAAAGAAACAAAAAGCTCTGAACATCAAGTGTGAACCTCGTCATAGTGCCACATGCCTCTGCAAAGCCTCTCTCCCAGTAGCGAGGGCCTCATAAAGTCACTTAATGGCAAAGGCCCAACCAGCCAATCAGTCCACTTGGAAAACAATCCTATGAGCTTGCCTCGGGAACCCACATGGGCTCTGAGTCCTGTGACAGGAGGCTGTGATGTCACTGGACGCCCTGACCTCCCTCCCACCCCAAAGACTGATGGCAGCACAGACGCGTTCTGCCTCACAGACTCCCATCCCTCGTGTGCCCGCCTCAAGGAAGAAGTATTCTTACATTTCTAACTGATGTCTCAGGGAAATAATTAGATGTCACTACTCTAACATTACATTACAACTTCCCTGCAGATCCTGGAGGAAGGGGAAATGAGTTACAACAAGCAAACCAAGCTAAATACAGTTGGTAATTGAAAAAGTGGCCAAGGAAATCAGGAGGGGAGAAGCAAGCAAGCCAGACCTAAACGGATTATCAATCATTTCCTTTTAGGGCAAGCTTCACTGCAACTTAATCAATTGCCATTGCTTCCCAAATTCAATAAGAAAACTGATACTGTGGGGAAGAAGGAGAAAAAAACATTAAATGTTCACCATTACATTCTTGATAGACACTGGACAATGTCCCCCACTCAATTCCAATCCAGTTCTAAGCTTATCGCATAAAAGAAATGTACAAGCAACAAAACTCAGATAATGTGTCACCATTACCACTAACAGTGTAAAGTGCCTGAGGCATGGTCTCCAGGCATCATTGGGACATGGGGTTTAATAGTCACAACAAGTGGTGGTTCTGAGGCTGGGCAGCCTGTCCTGGCTGTAGGGAGAGGAGGATGCCAGGTGGGGCTCCAGGAAGGTAGCTGTGTGACCTTTGGACCTCCAAGGTCTCAAGTCACTTGGCCTCGAGGGGCTGCAGCATCTGTTGCCATAGCAACCTGGTGAGGATAAACGCCATCACTCTTCTGGTTAATAAGCATATATCAAGTACCTATTATGTCCCAGGTACTGGGGACACCAAGAGGAACACAATATGGTCTCCTGCAGTTAAGATCCTCATAGTAACTGGGGGAGTCAGTGTAGGGAAATAATGATGGAGGCATGCTCAGGGGGTTCAGGAGGGAGGAAGGGGCACCCATCTGGGGACCCTCAGGAGTTTGTCAAAGGAAAGGTGGGTAGGGGTTAATATGTGCAAAAGTTGACAGGGAACCTGGTTGGTTAAGGAGCTGCTGGGGTCCCAGCTGCACTGAGCGGGGAATCCTGGCTGACAGGGAATGGAGAGGTAGGCTCCATCACGTCCAACCTGGAGGTCACACTGAGGTGCCTGAGCAGGCAGCCACCAAACTTGGCATGACCAGAATCACATTTCAGAAAGATCCCTCTAAATGGATCAGAGAGGCACAGGCCTGGAGGCAGGAGTCCCCGGAGAGCTGCTGCTCTGCCAGGGACAGATGGGACAGGTCCCTGAAGCAGAGCATGGCGGTAGGTGCAGAGGACAGGGTGACCCAGAGCTGGCAGGGCAGAGGCTGGCCAGATGTGTGGGAGATGGGGCCCAGGCTGAAGCCTCAGGTATGGCTTGAGCAACCGGGCACCATTACCCAGGAAGGGACACGGGTCAGTGGGGCGGCCTGGGATTTAGCCTAGCAGCCCCGCCTACTCACACTGCCCTACTTCTCACCCACAGGAAGCAGAAATCTTTCCAAGGAGCTCAGCCTAGTGCCCAAACACAAGGGAGGAAAGGAGTAGGAGAGCAGAGTCCCAGGCTCCCTCAGAAGTCTCAACAGGTTTGAGCAAAAGATCCCAGCAGGGGCTGCAGGCACTGCTCATGCCTCAAGAACGAAAATTCGAGCAGCAGGAAGGGAGGGTTGTGAGTAAGTCTGTAAAGATATGGCCCACGGGTCAAAGCCCAGGCTTTATAGCCACACCTGTTCAGATCCTAGCTCTGTCACTGGCTGTGTGCCCATGGACAGGTTCCTTAACCCTTCTGTTTCTTCATCAGAAAAAATGGGCCTAATAACAGCTGGGTCAGCCTGAAGGTGAAATGAGATAAAGCAAAGGAAGTGCTCAGCCCAGTACACAGGCTTAGGGAGTGCTTAGCTACCGTCTTATCAACCTTGTTAAAAACAGTATCATCATCCCGGATAGAAGGCAGGTGTAGAACATTCCCTCATATCTTTCAACACCAAGGAGGCAGGAAATAGAGCTTTTTAACGCTTCCCAAACAAGCGCGGGTGCACGCATTGACTACTTGCTGAGGAGGAGACGGGGGAAGGTGTCTCAGGACGCAACACCCCAGCCTCACTGGAGCAACGGGCGGCAGATGCTGGCGGCTCTTAGCTGTTCCTTCTACTTGATGGAGGGTGACTTTGCAAGTAACAAGGCTCTCTAGTAATGCTCCATAAAACTATGAATTCACTTTGAGAGCACCAAGTCTAATTACCTTGCCAAGACTCTCTGCATTTTTAAGAACCATTCCCCCTCCCCCGCCCCAAACTCTTGATCCTAAGGACTCTTGTTAGCAATACTTGGTGTCGTTCTTGTTTCGCCTGTTGCCGTGGCAACAAAGCAGTGTTTACCAGCCTTTCCAAGCTGGTACATCTTTATTAGCACCCGGATCCCATGAGGAGCAGGAAGCAGTGCAGAGGTTTAAAGAGCATTAATCCCCTTAAGCTTTGCAAACCTCTCTAGTTAGGGAGCCCATAAAGGGGCAGGGAGGGAGAGGAGAATTGAGGTCTCTGCCATTTTCAGGGCCCTCCTAGAATCGTTAAGCCTACATGAAGGACCAGACTGAAAAAACTTATCTCTCTGGAGCTTCGCTTTAAATTTCTTCTCCTCTTGAAAGAGACAAACTTGTGGGCTGCTTTTGCTTCACAAGAGAAGTCGGCTACCCATCCATCACAGAAGGGCTGCCGGCTCTTTCCTCACCGCCTCTCTGACCACACTGCTCTCTCGCGATAAACACAGGACTTTCAAAAACAACCGGTTATCTCTTGGCCAGGAGGAGCGATGGCCACAAAGGCACACGAGCTGGGCTGCCCGTGCACCCTCCTCTCTGCCCCTCTGAGATGAGAATCGAAGGATGATTCTGAGCCGAGATAGATTTCCAGTCTATTTCAAAAGAAAAAAACCGACCTCAGAAAGCTGCTCAAGAAAGCAACCCCATCTCCTTAGCCTCAGCCTGTCTTGGAAGATTTTTCAAAGTCAACACCAGGGCAGAAGTGGGAAAGGAGGGAGACGAACGGGATTCTTAACATCATTTAAAAGCAGTTCAATGTCCCAATCCCCCTCCCACCAAATAAACGTGTCTTTCATCTTTCATCCCAGCCTAGAAAATCAAAACCTGGCTAGGGGTCCAGGAAGACCTGTGGCTGAATTTTGAAAAACTGCATGAGTGAAAGATGATACTAACATTCATTCTGCCTTCTCAAACAGCTTTCAGTTTGGGGTGATTTTGCACTGGTCGAGCCTTGGCATCCATCATGGTCCCTAGTCTAGGGCTCTGTGCCCATGAGCCTAGTCCAATTAGGACTACTCAACTGAAGCACTGAGCCCTTAAGAGTCTGGCCTTGGGGGGCTCATGCTCTTAGCTGCGGGGATGGACAACCAAAGGCTGCATTTCCAACACTGCGGTTTCTGATCTCACTTTTGAATAGGCCAGGCAGGCCAGGCGCGGTGGCTCAAGCCTGTAATCCCAGCACTTTGGGAGGCCGAGATGGGCGGATCACGAGATCAGGAGATCGAGACCATCCTGGCTAACACGGTGAAACCCCGTCTCTACTAAAAAATACAAAAAACTAGCCGGGCGAGGTGGCTGGCGCCTGTAGTCCCAGCTACTCGGGAGGCTGAGGCAGGAGAATGGCGTGAACCCGGGAGGCGGAGCTTGCAGTGAGCTGAGATCCGGCCACTGCACTCCCGCCTGGGTGACAGAGCGAGACTCCGTCTTAAACAAAACAAAACAATGAATAGGCCAGGCATCTCTCATTATTCCCAGTGGTGCCAACATTCCCAAAACAACAACAAAAAATTCTGAAGTCACTGGAACCCTTTTTCTTCTTTTGGTGGGGTAAAGAGTTCATTCAAAGACCAGTATCAGCCTCTCAGAAGTCTCCCAGCCCACGCCACGTCAGCCCTACAAAGCTTGGTTCTTCCACTCTGTGAATTCTAGGGGCAGTGATTTCTGGGTGGTTTATGTTTATGTCCCCACTTATTTTCTAAAAATACTGAGGTGTCTTATAAAGCTTAAGTACATATAAAACTGGACATTAAGAACATGAATCAAAGCTGTAAAAGACGACCAGTCGCAGAAAGAAGAGCCCAATGGTCCCCCACGCTGGGGCTCAGAGAGGGTTGGGTGAAGCTCAGAAGCCAGAGAATCACCTTCCAGTTGTGGAAAAACTTCAAACGTAAGTTTGAACCAGAGGAAACTTGCCAGACTGTCTCTAACCAAGCAAGCCGTTGCTGGGCAATAGGGATTAAAAAAGACACTCAGGAATCAAGAAAGCCCATGAGCCAAGACCTCCGACGGCGGCAGGGCGGGGACGGCGACACCTAGCGTCTGACCCTGCTACTTCAGGCCTAGGCTAGAGCGTGCCAGGAGGTGGAAGACCCAGGGGCTGGATGCAGCAGGGCAGTGGGTGGGGGGCTGGGTTGGGGAGTGCTGGCTGGTCTCCATGCTCGGAGACAAGAAGCAGGCAGAAAGCCAAGCTCAGTTCCCAGGACTCTCTCAGGAAGGGAGTCAGGAATTACAGACCAGTGAACATCACTCTGAACTTTAATTAGACCGAGGCAACTCCCCCTGGGTTATGTGGGTTACCCTGTCCCGTTAGCAGTAAAAACCCCTCGACCAGATGGCCTGAGGGTCTAGTGAGGAAGTGGTGGGACAGCGCCCAGGTGTGTGGTCAGTCCTGGGGCAGTAGCAGGAGAGACCTGCTGAAGGTCACATGAGCTGGGTCCTTGAGCCCCAGGACAAGGGGCTCTAGGTCCAGGGCATTCTCTGTTCCAGAAAACCGCTCTGTACAGCAAGTGGAGTAGGAGGCAACCCTTTGGAGCTGAGGGATCCAGGGAAGCTGGGCTATTGGTCTGGAGCGAGTGGTCCAGCCAGGGGGAGACAGGTTGGGTGGGCACAGGCAGGGCATGGCGTCTTCCTAAGCTGCTTTTCCTACAGGAGCGGTCAGCATATAAAATCACCTCTAGTCAATCCTTACCCCAAGCAAAGGACACCACTGTTTCCAGCTTTCATGCCCGTGATCTTTTTAAATCCCTTCCTTCCCACCTTTAGAACCCAGTGAGAAGCCTCATAAGCAAATGGCCAACTGGGATACATCTTGTTATTAACCTCAACACCTGCATCTGAAAGCTAAGACTTCAGCAGCAGGTGGGGGAAGGGCGGTGGGGCATGGCAGGGCAGGAAGAGGGGGGTGTGAGAACACCAGTGTGTGTACATGCATGACCCCATGGGTGCACCTGGGGCTCGGCAGATGTCATGCAGCAACTGGCACATGTCAGGCACCTGATTCTACTTTTGCCTGAACGGCAATTTCCAATCCAATAGCGACCTCATCCCAGACGGCGGTCTGTGTGCCTTCTCCACCTACCTGAACCTACCTCTCCACCTACAGACCTCTGCCCTCCCTCCCAGCAGCAATCCCTGAGGCTCACACCAAGCCAGGAGTCTGTGGCCAAGCTGATTCTCCAGCCCAGGTGAGTCCAGTGAGGACCTACCCGCACAGGAAGAATTCAGGATGGAGTCGGGGCAGGTTCAGCCCCTGATCTGGAAACCTTATTTAGTCCGAGACATAATATTGCTCCTTTTGTCCCCTATCCATTTACCTCCCGGCACTGAAATAAGGGGACTTTGATTCCCTCCCAGTTCATGGCTTCATTCAGGAAGCTCCACAGAAGTAGGCCATTATGCGAGTTCTAAGCCACTTTGAATAAACCAACACAATTCCTTTCAAAAAAGCACCGGGGGAAGGTCATTCATGTGAATAATAACCATTCTTTCTCTTTAATCATTAAAATAAATAAATTCAAATTGCATCTTCAAAGAGCACCCCATCCCCCCATCAATTCCTACTCTTGAGTTTAATAGAAAAATGGCTCCTGAAAAATTCTCCTGTGAACTGAGGCTGGGGCGGAAGACGCCAGCACAGTGCTCTCATTCAGAACACTCTCGAAAGCGGACTGAATCAGGCCCTAGACGGAGGGTTACATGTGTGCCTATGTGTGTTGGTCTTGGATGTGTAAACTGTCTAACCCTGCTCTGAGTTTCCCTAGGAAAAGGAAAAATGTCCTGAACCTCGACTCTTCCCCAGGCTGAAAATCTCCAACATTTTCCAGCCCGGCTTCAAAGCTGACAGAAAAAGACAAGGGGAAACGGGTATTAAGAAAACGGAGAGCTCATTTGGATTTTTGCTTCACTTTTGATTCTGTCCCAAAAATTACTTTCGGAAAAGAAAAGGTAAAAAGAGGCAAAACAAAAACAAAAGGAAAAGAGACATCGTGTTCCCTCCCTGTGACCCCCCAAATCCCAACCTTGCTATTTTAAACAATGAAAAGCACAGTGTGTGAGGAACAGCTTGCATACAGCTGAAGCTGGCATTATTTACTCCAGGCTTCCTATACTAACTCAACTTTTACTTCTTAAGCACTTTTGTTAACAAAGGAGAAGAACAAGGCCCAAACGGGGGTGCCTGTCAAGGAGATCTGTGCTTGCAGCGATCCTGAAGGTCGCCTGGGATGCTGTCCTCCCCAGGCTAGCTGCAATAACGCCTTGCCAACCACTGCTTCCTGCTGTCAGCCGGAGCCACCAAACCCAAGCTCTAAGAACAGTTCTGCAAGCCCCCACTCCCGTGCACTGATAGCACTTAAAAGGAGCGTTTGTCTTCGGCAGCTATTCTCAATCCTATTGAGATTTCTAATTGGCTTAGAAAAGACCGCATTCACTGACAACTGAGGAGGGGATGGGGTGGTGGGAGGAGGCAGGCAGGCTGGCTTCCCCCAGTTCAGGAGAGACCACAGCCCGTGAAGATGCTGCTCCTGCTCCAGCATCAACCCTCCTCCAAATGCTTGGATGCCAGTCCAGGGTCTCAACTGACCTCCCTGCAGCCAGAGGTTGCTCCAAAAAGGGCCCATCTCCAAGCCTCTCTTGAACTCCTTTCTCTACTCAGCAAGGCCTTGGGCATCAAGCTAAGATCTCTGCCAACTGCTGATGCCTTGCCCCTGAGTACAAACACAGGAGCCCACGTAGGGGTCAAGGAGCTATCGTCAAACAGGATTCCTGGGTTTATATCCCAATCTCCACCTCCTACTGCTTGTGTGACCTTGGTCAAGTTACTTAACCTCTCTGAGTATCAATCACCCATTAGGTAAATGGAGTGGCTAGATTGTAAACATTAAATGTGAGGATGGATGAAAAAGCCTCAGCAGTGCCTACAATGACTATGCTCATCATTCATCCATTCACTCAAAACATTAGATTCACCCAGGTTCTAATTTTCAAAGCTGAATGGTATTATAGCTGAGGATAGGGTGAAGGTGAGGTAGAAAGGACAGCAAAGAGCTCTCACAACAACAGGGTCACGGTAGTGAGCAACTACCAGAAACGGAGGGAAAACAGCATCCCTCCTCCACTCAACCACAACTTTAGTTGCCGGACAGCAGCCCATTTGTTGCAACTAAACCCATTTGTTGCCAAAAAAAAAAAAAAAAAAAAAAAAAGGCAGTGGGGAGGTGGGCTTGTTTTCCCAAAGCATAAACTCCTCTAGGGCAGGCACCAAGCCCACATAACTGACCAAGTCTTAGATGGCGCCATGCACAATTAGATGCTTAATATATACTCATTAACAACTCTGTCGGCCGGGGCCCTGGTGGCTCACACCTGTAATCCTAGCACTTTGGGAGGCCCAGGTGGGAGAATTACTTAAGCCCAGGTGTTCAAGACCAGCCTGGGCAACATAGTGAGACTGAGCCTTTTAAAAAACAAACAAACAAATACATAAAACAATTCTGTCTTTGGAAAAGTCAAAAGTTTGGTGTCTATGTGTGCAGGCAATGTCCAGGGCTTGAGAGAATAACTACTGTAAAGTCCAAAGAGCTTTTCAGTGGGGAAGGGGTAAAGAAACAGTGAGAAGTAAGGGGTGAAGAGGCAAACACACACAAAAATTGCCGAGTGTCAAAACGCCGCTCATTAAAAGCACTTCTTCCCTGGGGTTATCCGGGCTGACTCCGAGTGGCCATCTGACCCAGGAAACTCCAGGACTTTGCTTCATGAAGTGGAGTTTGAGAGCAAACCCTCTCCCTCTGCACGCCCCCCCCACCCGCTCCCAGCCCCCACAACAAACTTATCCAGCCCTAGTGTTTACAGCTCACTACACCACAAATCTTTATTTCCTGTCACCCACTGGCCCGAGCTGTCCCTACTCCCTGTTTCTCCCAGACAAGTTAATAAGACGGAAGGCTCCCTAGAGGCCCGGAGCCGGGGAACATTATCACTTGGAAGCAAGGCAGAAATCCTGACACATCGGAAATGACTTCAAGCCTATTAATTACCCTTTCTTCTTTGGCAGATCTTTTGAAAGAAAGCTTGACAAATTGAAAGGAAGGCTATCACTGCCTCTCCGCCCCAATTAAGCCCCCACTCCCATCCCAACAACACAAATCTGACTTCTGTTTTTTTTTTTTTTTAAACCAATTAATATGTCAGAGCTGCACCCACCCCAGGAAGGCCCACCTATAATCTGCATGGACAGGGATACAAAGGGTAAGCCCCTCTGTTACAGGTTGAGCCCTTGAAATCTGAGAGACCCAGGGGGCTGTAAGAAGAAGGGAGTGGTCAGGGCTTTGGACCCCAGAGTTGGTCTTCCTAGGACATTCACAGTGAGCCCAAACCCCTCTACACACACTGGGAGGAGGATGCCACGATGGGTACTAAAGAGCGTCCACATCTATGGGATCTCTCTTCCCTGTTGGGGTGGATGCAATGATGCTTTGATTCTTGGATGCAACATCATTCACAAAACCACAACAGAAAAGCACAGGGGACCCTGAATGCTAGAAAAACTGGAGTGTTTAGGGACCAAACAACCACCCTTTCTCCAAGTTGCATTGTCTACCACACTGACAATAAAATCTACTCAGGGTTCCCCTGAAACAACCCTTTCCTTAGAGAGGTTTATGCAAAAACAATTGGGTAGGTTATGTTAATTCTCCAGAGACATGTTTGTGTGTGTGTGTGTACTTTTTGTCTATGCAACTACTAAACATCACCAAAACCAAATGGATCCCAATGGGAATTTCAAACAGAACAACTGATTTTCTTCTTAAAATGTGTTCCTTCCACCAAAGCAGCCCCCATACTATTGAATAGCACTACCATCCCTCAAGAGCTCAACCCAAGAACCTAGAGTTCACTCTAATTTTTCTCTCTCCCCTCACCTCATAACCCATTTCCAATCCATCAGAATCTACCATATCTTATCTCCAAATATATATTTTAAATCCCACTGCCTCTCCCCACCTCCACTGTACAACCCTTACCCAAGACGCCATCAGCTCTCCCCTGAACTTCTGCAACAAACTTCGACCGGCCACCCTACTTTCAAACATGCATTCCTGTCCTTCCTTAATTCAGGAGCCAGTGGGATCTTTCTAGAGCATCAGTCATATGCCTCTGCCCTTCTGACCTTCTTCTGAGCGTTCCTATTTGCCTTGCCTGGCTCACAAATCATTCACCATGCAGCCCTTGTCTACCTCTCTCAGTCATCTCTACCACTGTCTCTCTTGGAGACCCCAGGCCTCCACCTGTCCCACCAACACATCAGTTCCTTCCCATGCCAGGTCCTGGGCACTTGCTGTTGTTTGCTCCTTGGAATGCCTTTCTCACAGTTCTCTGCCTCCCAATTCCAATGCCTACTCCTCAGGGAGGCCACTCCCAGCTACCCACCTAAACAGAGTAGGCCCAGGCCCCCTCGCCAACAGCTCCCTATTTTCTCTTCTTCTTAGCCCTCAGCAGTACCTGAAATCGTGTGATGTATGTTCCTTCTTCCCGCAGAACATGAGCTCGGGAGGGCTGGGATTTGGCCTGCCTTGTTTCCTGCAGTACTGCCAGAACTAGCATTGCGCCTGGAACATGGAAGGGCCCAGGACACAGTGGCTGTGGGGTGAGAGCATGAAGCCCCAGAGGCTCAAGCACAGATGTACCTCTCCTGAGGAAGGGGGGGTTCACTCTGCCCCACAGCGGGAGGCTGCAGCCTGGCCACCCTGGGAAACCCAAAGGGAACACATGGACGGATCAGCACCCACTCCCAGAAATGCCAACCACTTCAAGCTGGCATCCACCCACAGCCTGACCAGCCCTGGCAACCCAGGAGAGGCCGTTATCACCATGCCATGCAGCCTTCCAAGGGCATTCTTAGATTTGAATCTCCATGCCTAGGTTTGATAAAGGCAAGGCCACCCACCAGAGCCCTATTTTTCTGGTGTAGTTTTTACCCTATCTCATTTTAAACTCAAACAAAATCTTTACGCCATTACCCAGGAAATCATCATTAAATCATTTGTTCGTTTTTTATTAGCGTCACAGTAATTAAAGAGAATCATATTTCAGAAATCTTCAGCTGCACTTATCAAAACCCACCCTCCAACCAATCAATTAGTATTACAATAACCGCCGTCCCTTGTTGCCGCTGCTATTAGCATTTTGATTGAATGTCTGTTGAAAAGTGACTGGTGACAGAAGATTGTGTTCAGAAAGTAATGTTTCTTTATTCGTTACCACCGAACCTTGTCTGGTTGTCTCCAGTCTCGGCTCAAAAGAGACAAGACAGTTTCCAAAAGCAGTCATTTTGGTGGTGGATTATATTTTCATGAGGTGCGTGATAAATTGGGCATAATTGCCCCGGCATCGCCAGTTACACACAGCGGCCTCCCGCTGACTGTGGCCTTCGCACCCAGCAGCTGCCCCTCGGCTGTCGAGCCCTGACGGGATGATAAGTGTCCCTTCTGCTGCCTCCCCCTCCCCCACCCCCATAATCTAGGACAATAAATACCAGGTCTTCACAAATGGCACTTCAGGCGACTCAGATGTAATAACGCCTGTGCCAGATAAGCCGGTGGCCGCTGTTATTCCCACGAAAGATCATCATCATTATGCACCCCCTTCTCTGCCAGGCACTCGGGAAACCTGTTATTCTAACATTCAGACTTATGTTCTCCAGTCGTCATAATAATAATAAAAGCACCAGTCAGTGCAGAGATGGGTTAACAAGCTCCATTATGGGGAGAGAATGGCTGTCTTCTCCAAGTCATAGGAATTAAAGACAAGAGTTCATTAAGTCACAATACTAGAATTTCAACAACCTGCTACTTCAGACAGCTCTCTTTACTGATCCCCCCTCCACCCATCAGTGATGCCCTTTGTGGATAAAGGGAGATCTCTAGACAAACAAACACACGGAAGTTTCCATCTTTGGTCAGTCGACTGCCACAGCTGCTGCAACTAAAGGGGGTTCTGCTAGATGTGTCTGGAACAGAACAAGGTGGGATACAGGGGTGGGGATGTCTGGAGTTGAGAAGGGCATGTGCTCCTAGCTATAAATATGGTAGCCGGTTCACTGCTATCCATCTGTCTGGTCCATCCATCCATCCAGTTCCAATCCATAGCAAAGGACATGTGGGAGTTTCATCTTCAGTGCAGATAACCTTTGCCCAAAGAATCTTTGTCTGTTCAATTCACTCACCGCCCACCCCACGGTCCACTAGGCAATAGTGAAGAGGCACTTACGAGGTTGCATTACGAGGTTGCATTAACGCTCTACTTTAAAAAAAAAAGGGGGGGGGGGTTCCAGAATTCAGAGGGGGGAAAAATGTGCTAAACAGTTCCTTTGAAAATCTTTCCTTTCTCTAAACTCAGTCTCCTTCTCTGCCCCAACCTCCCCCACCAAACGTGCTTGTTTCTCCACTGGCTGCCAGCCAAGATTTTATAATAGTGTCAGGTAGCAATTTCATTTTTAAAATGCTCTTATCAAGGATTTAAGGTGAAAGATAAGAACAGCACAGTAAATCATCATAAAGGAGTGTAGTATGAGGCATAGTATTTTACAAATCAAAACAGTTAACAAAATGAAAAGGCAAGGACAGGAAAACAAAGTGAGTTTAAGCATCCTTTGAAAGGGGGAGGGTAGAGGCCAAATTAAATAGAAAGATCATCCTTCAGATTTCCAAGCTCCCTTTGGTAATGGTCTCGGCATATTTGCTAAGAATTGCATGAACAGTCCAATTTCCATTTTAAAATAGGATGTTTTTAGAAGGCATATATATTGTCAAACCATTACACACACTTAACTGGGGGTTTTCACCGAAGTCATCTGACCTGCAAGCATGTGTTGCTAATATCACTGCTTTATTATTTATCAAATCAATCTCTTCATGGAATGACTAATAACACAACCCCAGCTGCTCTCCTCTTCCCACCCCAGCTGCTACTGCCCTGGCAGCAGCAAGATTCGCTGGGCTACCTGCAGCGCCCTACCCCCTGCATTTTGCTAAAGAACCTTATAAAGGAAAGAAAAAAGGGGATGAACCCAGGAGGTGCCATTTCTGATTCAAACCACTTTGTTTCTGGAAGCCACTTATCCTACCCAGGAAAAGTGAACAACGCTGCTAATGACCAGGCCAGGGTACTAGGCCTTATCAGGGGATTTTAATTAGTCCCATACTAAAGAGGCCATAAACCTAAAATAAAGCAAAATAAAACAGGGGCAGGTGTTTACTTTCCTATTTTGATTCTTTATAGTGTTTTTGATTCCAGTTTATTTTTTGAAATCAACCGAGGGCCGGCTGGGCGCAGTGGCTCACGCCTGTAATCCCAGCACTTTGGGAGGCCGAGGTGGGTGAATCACGAGGTCAGGAGATGAGACCATCCTGGCTAACACGGTGAAACCCTATCTCTACTAAAAATACAAAAAATTAGCCTGGCGTGGTGGCGGCCGCCTGTAGTCCCAGCTACTCGGGAGGCTGAGGCAGGAGAATGGTGTGAACCCGGGAGGCAGAGCTTGCAGTGAGCCGAGATCATGCCACTGCACTCCAGCCTGGGCGACAGAGCGAGACTCTGGCTCAAAAAAAAAAAAAAAGAAACCAACCGAGGGCCACGTCCAATTCAAATGTGCCTTGCACCCTCCTACCTACACACAAACACACTCACAGGCACACACACTCTGCAAGCAATGCTCACACGCACATACACACAACACACACAGAGCTGGGATGCGACCCCAAAGTGACAACATAGCTTTTCACTCCTGAAAATAGTCATTAAGATGCTGTTTATTCTAACTTTTTATATATGCTCACCAGTCTCTCTGGGGCCTACCTGCAAATTCGCAATAAATAAAAACATGTAATTAGATGATTTCCTCTTTGCCAAGGAATGATTCAATTGTCCATTAAAAGCTAGAGTTCTAAAAATTACATAAAGGGAAATTATTAGGTATTGTTGATACACATATCTCTGCTGTAAAACATATGGGCAAAATACAAAGCTTCTTTTGTAAATCTTACCCATTTTTTAAAAAGTAAGACAGCGTGGGGGAGGGAGCAAATTAAACCATAATTTTCAAACTATGTTTCCTCATTGTCACTCAGAAAAATTGCCAGGTGTTTCCAGAGTAGTTTATACATAAATATACTAGCTGAATCAGGAAAACTCTTTCCAGAGCAAATGAATCAACTTAATTAAAAGAAGACTTAAGATGCCAAAACTAGCGATTTTGGAAGTGGGGAAGAAATTTAGAACTCGATCTGTAAGCGCACACCTCTCTCTATCTGGCCTCTGGGGGAGAAGTGCGTAGACACTTTAAACACTGCCGCAGACCCCTGGCTAAAGCATGCCCTCCCTCCAGCCCTCCAGGGCAGCGACCAGGCAGCATGGGTCCCAAGAGGACTGATGCTTTAGATTCAAACCAATACTTTCAGTCCTTCTTCTAAATCAGCTGTTAAGAACAGCTATGACAACACTAAAGGCACTTTTCCCCCCTCTTAAGCCAGCAAGAAAAAACTCTCATTAGTTTGCTGGGTTCTTTCCTTGGGTGCCGGAAAAACAGTGTTCCCAAATCATCTCTTTAGGTCTCCGAGGCCCTCTTCAGAAGACAGGTGTAGCTCCTACCTGCCCCTCCAGACAGGGCTTCCGCATCTCTGTTTTGTGAGAGCAAAGGAAGTTGAGATGGGAAGTGTGAGTAGGAACCATTTTCAGTTTTCAGGCAAATGAAGACAGAGACCAAGGTGAGTGCCCACCTTCTTGTCACAGATTAATGGTATTTGCTGGGCAAAGGGGACATAGGAGGAGAGTGGAAGACACAGATAAGAATCAAATAATCAAGCAAATAACAATCATTAAGAACTCAGAAGTGCCACAAAGGAAAATTACAAGTCATGGGCACAGGCAACGGATGGAGCTGGCCTAGTCACCCACGAAGGGCCCCACATGAAGGAGGCATCCCCCCTCCCAGGGCTTAACACCAGGACACGTGCCAGACTGCCCAGACACAGATCAGGCTCAAAGACCTGGTCCAAGTCAGCAGCACTGCCTTTTTAAAGGGTTTTAAAGCTGGAAGGCTCCTTGAAGGTCATGTGACCCAGGGGTGCCCAGCCCTGACTACACATTAGCATCAGCTGGAAAAATATTAAAAATAACCAACGCCCGGGCTCCATCTTTGAGTCTCACTTAATTGGTCTGGGGTGGGACTGAGGCATCAGGACATCTTAAAAACTCCCCAGGGGATTTTAATGTACAGCCAGGGTGGAAACCATCAATCTAATTCCAACATCTAACGTGACATCAATCAGTCATCATACAGAGTGTCCAATGCTAGACTGTGGGATAAATGATCTCAGCCAGACTTTCCTAACCAACCCTGTCTCTACATGAGAAAATCAAAGTTGACCACAGAGTTAAGCAGCTCTTTGGTTGTCAGTGAAATCTACATTCCAACTAGAAGAACATAAGGGAAGAGATGAACTTTGGGGAAGGTCCCGTCTCTGCTTTATTGTGCAACGGTGTTGAAACACATTTATGACCTTCTACTAAGGAGATATTTCCGACAGGCTCCTTGGGTCACCACCATTCCCACTCAGTGAACACCAAGCAGTGGGGTGGCAAGTGGGAGGGAGCCCAGGGCTGGTGAGAGAGACACAAAACACGGCCCACTGTTGCTCCTGTGTCTATTCTGGGTCCCGAATAGATGATGTCACCTCCAGCGGCAGTGGAAAGCAGAGTCATGAATCATCCATGAGCCAGCCCAGCCCTCCAAGATAATAAATCGGATGTCAGCATTGCGTACGCACATTGCAGATTTGGTGCAGAGGCGCCGGCACTGCCTAGGGTGCTAGAACATAGGCACCAATGCTGGACACGTTCAAGGGGAAGAAGGCGCTTTCAATTATTTCCTGATACCAAGATGGGTGGCAAGTTGAGGGAAAAATTTCAAATGCGTAGGGAGTGCTCAAAGGTGTACAACTTTGATCACTTTAAAATCATGGCAGCGATTTTTATACACTACTGGGTTTGCCAACCATACCAGAGGATTAAGAGAAGCACATCCACATGAGTGCTATAATGATCAATTACTGCTGTGCCCACCGGCATCCTTACAACTGGAGACCCGTAGGTGTTGCCATTTTGACCTCCAACTGCATTAATTTAGCTTAAAAATTCACTCCAGGATTGAATTTGGCAAATGATCCTGCCTGAAAGGGCTTCTGGGACAACATAAAGAAATTAAGAAGTCTGTTTGGCAGCTTTTGAAGTTCAGTGTTGTCTTGCTGTTTTTTTTTTTTTTTCAGGATAGAAAGGGAGTCAGGTATATAGGGATGCCAGGGTGCATGTTGTCATACACATGAGCTCTCCTGATTTCCTTCTTTTTCTTCCTTCCTTTCTTTTTCTGGATTATTTCCCTGAATTGCCAAGTTGAACGAGCCAGCTAGAAACACCGTTCTAATGAGTATAGTTTGTTATACTCTGGAGCTGGGAATTCTGACAACTCATAACTGTACTGGTTATTCCTTGGCTTATAAAGAAATGACTGAGCCCTGGAGGCCACTAAATTAAAATTTAAACTTCAGACTTCTTCAAGTGTCTCTCTCTGTCTACCAAAATATATCTTTAACATCCTAAGGTCAATTTCAAGGTCTTTGGTAAATTAGACACGGGCAAGGTGTGAACCAAGTCAGGCTTTGGGGGCTGTGTTCTCAGTTGCAATGAAAGGTCTTTTCCCTAACTTGTCTTGCACATCATTTTGCTGAGGGGGGGTCGTGACTAGGAAGGCACAGAGCGAGAAGGATAAGTCTGACCACCAGGACTGCAGGCCAGTAGTGAGCAAGGGGATATACTGGGCAGGAAGCTCTGCTTTGCCCTATTATTTTCCTAGGGCTGCTGTAACAAGCTACCACAAATGGGAGTGCTTAAAACAACAGAAACTTATTCTCAGTTTTGAAAGCGAGAAATCTGAAATTCAGGTGTTGGCAAGGCCACGTCCTCTTGAAAGCTCAGGGGAAAATCTGTTTCAGGCTCTTCTCTTAGCTTCTGGTATGGTCAGCAATCCTTGGCTTGCAGCCACACTGCCCCTGTCCCTGCCTCTGAGGTCATGTGGCCATCTCCCTGTGTCTCTCTCTTCACATGTTCCTTCTTATAAGGACTGTGGTCAGATCAGTTCACTCCACTAAGACCTCCTCTTAACCCGATTACACCTCCAAAGACCCTCTTTCTAAATAAGGTCATATTCTGAGGTACTTCAACTTATCTTTTTGGGGTTAGGACTTCTTTTGGGGTATCTTTTAGGGATAAGGACTTCAATTTATGTTTTTGGAGGACAAAATTCAGCCCGTAACACCCTTCAAGGTGGAAAACTTGACAGCACCTGCCAGCAGCCATCTAGGATGTTAACACTCTCTCCAATCAGCAAGCCTGAGCCTTCATTCCCAAAGTAATGACAGTCACAGTATTCTTAGTAGTAAAATAACAGTAATTAATATGATAATGATGAAGTTAACATTTACAGATAGCCTTCCAAGCATCAGATGTTTCACACAGATAAACTATCTCACTTAAACTTCCCAAGTCCATGGGTTAATAACATTAACACCATTTAATAGATGAGAAAACTGAGGTTCAGAGAGATTTAGTAACTTGTCCAGGGTCACACAGCAATTGATTAGTGGTTGCTCTGGAAAGTGAGTCCTGCAGTTTGAATCTAGACCTAAGCTCTTATCCCTTTGCCACACGGCCCAGACACTTCACAAGCATCATTAACCAGGTGTTGCCTTGACTCCTAAGCTATAAACAATGGGAATGCAGAGGAAGATTCTGCATTTGTCACGCTGTGTAAGGTCCCTACATGTTTACTAGTCATAACTTGGGGTAGAAAAAATGCTTTTAACTTTTTAAAAACTTGAATTATGAAGCGCTTTGAACTCCTGGGATGGAGGACCTCCCTGTTCTGGCCCTCCTCCCCTCTGGTCTTGGATGAACTGGTGCAAACCAGGCTCCTTTTCAGACCAGGGTCAGTCTGGCTATTCTAATAATAGCACGTTGTCTGGGAAGAGCAGAAACTACTAAGAAAATCCTCATCTATCCATCAGATCATCTGTTTATGGAAACAAAAAGACAGAGGAGACTCAGAGGTGAAGGATGCTGAGCTGCATTGAATCACATCTTGCTGGTTTGGAACTCCTGGGTGTCCCTGGCGGGACAGAAAACTCAGATGAGGCAGCACCCACACCTCGCTCAACAAATATTAACCCCACAGTTACAACCAACTTTAAAAACATTTTATGTGCATGCCAGGAAGAAGGCAAACAATAGTTATTGTGGTAGGGTGCTAGGATGGAGTAATTTTTTTTTTTTTTTTGAGTGTCCCACTCTGTCACCCAGGCTAGAGTGCAGTGGCATGATCTCAGCTCACTGCAACCTCTGCCTCTGGATTCAAGCGATTCTCCTGCCTCAGCCTCCCGAGTAGCTGGGATCACAGGCACGTGCCATCATGCCTGGCTAATTTTTGTATTTTCAGTAGAGATGGGGTTTCACCATGTTGGCCAGGCTCGTCTTGAACTCCTGGCCTCAAGTGATCCACCCGCCTTGGCCTCCCAAAGTGCTGGGATTACAGGTGTGAGCCACTGCGCCCGGCTGGTAAATTTTTTTCTTTCAAAAAGTCTCTTTCATGTTGTTCTATTACTGTATTGACAGTTTAAATTGGAATAAATTTTAAAAGCTCACACTAAAGAAGTAAATGAATAGGTAATAAGTACATAAGGTACAAAAATTCAAAATGTAAATGAGTATATAATAGAAAGATTCCCTCCAAGTCTCTATCTCAGGTCACTTAATTCTCTTCCCCATAAAAAAGGAGCAAACACTTTTTCATGTATGTACATCTGCATATGATACGCACAAGTGCATAAAACATATTTGAGTGTTTACTCTGGCCAGAGACTGTTCCAAACCCTTTATTCTCATTAAATTGCGTAAGCCTCAGGCTAACCCAATGTCCTATTTTATAGATAAGGAATCTGAGTCACAGAGAGGATAAGTAAGTTGCCCAAGATCACACAGCTATTACGTCACAGAGTTTAGATCTGTCTTGCTTCAGAGCGTGTGATCTTAACCAATATGAACTTCTAACTCCTTGTTACCAATTTTGCAGGTATCCTTTCAAAGATATTCCATGCACATGCGAGCATATGTGTGTGTGCAAAGCAGAGGAAAAAACAACCACAAAAGGGTTTTATTTTTCAAGACTGGGATCCCCAAAACTCAAACACAGATTTTAGTTTGCCTAAAGAAGTTAAGCAGGTGATTTCACTTAAGGGGGAAGGGGAAGAACCCAGGCTGCCCCGCACTCTCCACGTGCGGTGGGCACTATGCAAGTGGAATCATTTAACTCCTACAGAGCGGGTATGTTACCTTAGCAAGGGAGCAAAACATCTGTAACTTGCCTGATATCACGCCCAAGGGAAAGCTGGGATCTGAAACCGAGTATGACCAACTCTAAAACTCAAGCTCTTTGCAGCATACCACGCTGATATACAGATACAGACGGGATAGCGTGTACCCTCTGATCCACAAACTGAAAACAGAAGCTCAAGTCCGGAGGTACATAATAACCGGGACCCCTCTAGGAATCTTAAGTCCCAACGGGGAGGCAGCCCTCTCCAGCCCACCCAGGGCTTGCAACGACCCCTGGCCCAGCCCTCTCCAGCCACTGGCAGTGCCGTGATGCTAAGAAAGGGGGTGCTTTTAATCAAGCTGCCATGTTAAAGACTCCCTTCTCTTCAGACCTCCACACTCTGCCCTCACCGAGATCTTAAACCATGTTGTGAGAGTCAAAGCCTGGGCCTCTATGGGAACAGGACCAAACAAAAGATTCATTGTCCCTCTCTACAAAAAAACCACTTCTGGGTCAATGAAGTTGCTGACCCTGAGCCCACTCCCTTACTGCTTCCGTGGGCCATAGCAGGGGGAGGCAGGAAGACCTATTAGGTCACCACCCTTTTGGTGCCAGGGCTTTTATTCCAAAGGAAAGAAGTTTAAGATTTATATTTTGGCCAAAAAAGCACAGCTCATCCCGGTACCAAATTCCCACTGGCTTTGCAAGTTCCCTCTTGCCCCGGGCACCCTGTCCCCCAGCCCTGTTGCTAGGAAGTTGAGGGCTTTGTATTACTCCGTGTCTCCAAAGAAAAGCAGGTGAACAGAAACCAAGCTACTGTGTTGATTAATATCTCAAGAGACAGCGCCGGAATGGGCGCTTCCGGAATTGAGTTAGCTCAGGGAAAAAAAAAAAAAAAAAATTAAAGCACACTCCTTGCTTTCCTGTCAGAAATAAAATTAAGGTCTCGGATCGATGTTGCCAGATTCTACAGGAATCTTTAATGGCCTCCTCTACATGTTTTCAAATTCACATTCCCCTTCAACCCTACCCTTTTAATTGGTTATTTGCGAGGTCATGTTTGCACCAATTTCTCAGGAAGGCTAATGGTGTTTATTTAACGAGAAAATAAAATGTGCAGACAGCTCCAGGGCTGGTCTCTGAAAGATGGCAAAGGGTGGGCTGACTATCCCACCCCCTTCCTTTGCCCTCCGTTGCTGCAAGGTTACAGGGCCTGGGGATACAGCCCTGCAAGGGAGTGAAGAGGCGGGTGTGCCCCTCACGGTGGGCACGCAGCATCCCCACCCCCTCACACAGTCCCAGCTTTAGAATGAGCCCAGCTGGAGGCACAGAACCTTGGGTTCGGAGAATCTGGCAGAGAGGCAATGGCTGTCCTCTTATTGTCACTGTCGGACTGGGCGATTCTTCCTTGTTCTAACTCAAGTGTGCCCAACTTCGAGGCTACACAGAACTCTTTTCCAGCAGAATCTCTTTAAGTACCCAAAGCCAGCAATGCATGACCACATCACAGCTCTCTGCTCCCCTCAAGGCCTCTTTACCCAAGCTGGACCAGAGGAGACTCAATCATATTGAGTTTCTACCCCATTCTCACCATTCTCTCCTAGACTCCTGTTGGTCAATGTCTTTCTTAAACAGTTGCCCCCCTACCCCACCCTCCGCCACCCGACAATGGTCCACTCTGGAAAGAGAACTGGATTTCATCTAACCCCATCACACTACGGACTAAACTGAAAGCTCTGGGCGGCCAGGAACCCTGCCTGTTGGTGGTGGTCTATGACAGACTGTCCGCTTTCTTGTCAAGTGGCTTCTAATCCTGGTGCAGAAATAGGATCAATACCAATACTGACCAACCATTGGTTTACAGGCTTCCCATAAACCCCTTAACACATCTCAGACTTGGGGGAGGGTTTGATGGGTCCTTAGCACCATCAGCAATTAGTAAAAAGATAACAGCAGATTTGAGAGGTGGGGAAAATACTACTGGTAAAATTCCAGTAGGGAAGACAAGCAGCAAATCCTGCTCCAGATTCCAACCGAGGGCAGCGTGGGAGCCAATCTTTTGCAGGCTGCCCTCCTGTCACATCAGCGAAAGTGTCATCACCAGCTGTGATTCTACACATCCTTATCATACTTTCGACTCCCTCCAACAACCCTTCTCTTAGACTGTGCGCTTTCCGGCCAGAGGGTCTGATCGTTTTTGTCAAACACACTTCTTTCTCCATCCTACAAAGGCACATCTACAGCTTATACAGTCCCAACATTCTTCCCTAGGTAAATAAAGTCAGAATGTTAGACTCTCATTAGGAAGGACATGCATACATTATGTCTGACATGCCACACCTACAAGTGAAGCAATGCTTTAAATTATTTTAAAATGTAACCTATACCTTTGTGAAACTCTTTTTCTATGCCCCCCCCTTTTTTTTTTGAGAAATAGACACCAATAAACAAATAATTACAGTGCAATTCTTAAGCATCTTTATATATCGTACATAAAAGAGTCAATCTGGACTTCAGAGGTCATTTCAAAAGTGAGTGTCTGGCAGGTATTCAAGACATTAAGGGCTGTTTTTCCTCCTTAGGAAAGCATTATCTTCTATCACAGCTTAAGTTACATCTTACTGGCACCATTTAAATAAATAAACTGATTACGCAAATTACAAAGACCTTAAACTTCGGCCAACTGCTTTTTGGGACAGAGACTGAGCAAGCGCCTGGAAGAACCCAAGCTCTCAGGCCACCTGCCTGGATGCTCCTCCCTCTGGCTGGTTCCCCTACCACTGCGCCTTTCCAGCCCAGGAACTGGGATAAACCGCAGCCACTCTGGGAAAGGACCCTCTCAGTCCAAGAGGCCTGACACTGATGGTGCTCGCTGGGGCGCACAAAACCATCCCACCGGCTTCCAGGGGGTCTCAGGGCTGTTACTCCTCTCCAAAGACATTAGCATTGCATTTAATAAGCAACTGCTAACTGCTGGGAGAAGAGTCATCCATCACACGAAGCTTTATTTCTCTCCCAGTGTCTCCTGTTCCTTTGCCTCTGGCAATGTCCCAGGGCAAGCAGGCCTGCTGGGTAATGAAGGCCACAGGGATGTCCTCTGCCAGAAACCACTCTCTCACCAGGCTATGGGATTAGCTTCAGAGACTCCTCACCTGCTTTCAACTAGGCCTCAACCATTCCGATCTTCCCTGGAGGAACCCAGCTGTGCAGGGCTCAGGAACCCAGGGTCCTGAAATTGGAGGGAAGGACAGCTAAGGTTCCTCTACAGTGACCCTCACAATGGGGAACGCTCCCTTCCCCCATAAGGAAGTGAGTGTGAGATTATTTCAGCAAGCAACATGCCCGCATTCCACTTTCTCCATCAGGGCTGAGGTTGTGGGGACACTGGAGAGACAGCTGGCCACTGCACCCTTCCCCCCTCCCTCCTGCTGGCTGTCTACGGCCTCCTGCCAACAACAGAACAAACTGGAAGGACAGCACCTTGTTGCCTCTGCCCTCCCTGTCCCTCCCCTCCAGCCCCACCTTGGGATCAATACTTAATGCCTTGAGTCCAAGATCTTATCTGACTTTTACAAGGATAAAGCAACAAACTTCCCCCTCCTAATGATTAAATCCATTGACGATCAGCCCAGTGTTTTCCAGACCACCTCTAACAACTTTCAGAGAGCAAATGAAGTGACTGAGAAAACTGGAAAGCCACCATTCTCCTCTCCCCCAGGCACAGATCATTGTATGGAAGGCCAGGAAATGAAGTGAGGGCCAGGAAATGAAGTGAGGGACAGGGCCAAGGGAGGCATCCAGGTTTTTGTTTTATTTTTCATGAGACAGAGTTTCACTCTTGTTGCCCAGGCTGGAGGGCAATGGCGCAATCTTGGCTCGCTGCAACCTCCGCCTCCTGGATTCAAGTGATTCTCCGGCCTCAGCCTCCTGGGTAGCTGGGATTTCAGGAGGCATCCACTACCACACCTGGCTAATTTTTGTATTTTTAGTAGAGACGGGGTTTCACCATGTTGGCCAGGCTGGTCTCGAATTCCTGACCTCAGGTGATCCACCCGCCTCGGCCTCCCAAAGTGCTGGGATTACAGGTGTGAGCCACTGCACCGGCTGGCATCCAGGTTTTAACTATAGCTCTGCTCCTTATCTGGCTGCAGGAATCTGCTGTGCAATATTTCAAACTTACGTGCCTTAGTTTCTCCAAGTGGAAATGGAGGAGCATGGTCATCCAGCAAGAAGGCTGGTGTGGAGAAGGACACAAAATGGGGAAATACTAAACCCTTAAAATGACCAACTCCTCTGCTTTAACCAGTTGCCTTGCTCAATGCTGCAGAGTGTAAGAGCCTGAGCTCCGAGTCAGACAGGCTGGGTTTATGTCCAAGCTCTGCTTTGACCAGTGTGTGACTCTGGGCAGCTCGGTTCACCTATGGCTGTTTGTCATCAAGATTCAATGGTAGGTGCCAGCACTGTGCTAAGCACTTGGTGTGTAAGTGCTCAGAAAGTGTTGGCTGTTTCTATCAAGATTGCTAACATGGCCTGCTTAGAAAGCAACAGAACTCCCCACACCATCACAGTGGGTGCTGCGTCAGGATGCTTAGATCCCCTTCAGGAATGAAGGACCTCTTTCCCAGCTGCTGGGAGTGCTGCTGGAAGGCAGTCCCCAGCTGGAAGTCCCCTCCAGGATTTCCCCAGGGAAAGCCCAGGTCACATCAGCCTCACAGGGTGAGCTGTACCCGATGACAGGCCAGTGTGCAGGCATCAAAGATGCCACTCCCACCCCCAGCTGGCGACCCCTGAAGGACCACCCCATTGCAGAAGGGCATCTCAAGTCAGCTTCTGCCTCTGCCCTCTCCTGATCAAGAGCACTTCTGGATAAGCCTCCCACTTGCTAATCCCTTCCTAGAGTTGCTTCCCAGGGAACCCAAGCTGCAACAACTGCTCGCTCCCTCCCTACTCACACAAATAGCAAAGGAATTCATCTTGAACATTCTCACAGTTAAAAAGCTAAAGGCCAGAAACATACTTCAGGTCCTGGGGCTCATCAATCCCAGGTCTCTTATTTTTTAGAGGAAGAACCTGAGATGCTCAGAGAGTTAGGGAATGTGCCCCAGGAAAAATGTCATGGGAGCAGCAGAAGCTGGAGGAAGCCCTGCCTGTAAGGAGAAAGGTGAGAGCCCCCACATCTCCAGGGTTCCACCCACTGGGAGTCACAGACTGAACGCGGGACCCTCTTCCTGCCTGCACGGTGGAAGACATACATTGCAGGAGGCTCATTCTCTCCTAGGTCCCGGGTTCTCTCCCATGGCGCTAGTGAGGCCCAGGCTGGTGCTCCTGTGGATGGGAGATACAAGCTGCCGCCGTGCAGATGGAACTGAGGGCATCCCTGCCCCAACAGAGACCAACAGGGAGCAGGGACAGGAGGTGACCAGTGGGAGCAAAGAGTGCAAATTCTGCTCTGACCTGTGGCTCCTAACAGCAAGTGGAGACTGAATGGGGCCTGGGAGCCTGGCCCACCTGACGCTCATCAGATGTTAAGCCCAGTTCCCTGTGGTTATCCCTGAGCAGCAAATGTCACACAGCTCATGTCACACAGCTCCAAGGACACACAGGTAGCTGTCAAAATTCCTGGGGTGAGGATGAGTTGAGGCCCCAGGCCGCCCCACAGGGCTGGGCTAGGAGTCTGAGGACAAGTGCCAAGCATGTGCTGTGACAACAACTCTGGGTTGATTGTCTGGGTCTCTTTAAGAAGAGAGCAGGAGGCGGCACCAGCCAGGGAGATGTCCTCAACTTCTGCCACTACAGCACTTTCCTCTTGATAAGATCATGGACAGCAGGAACCGAGGAGGTGAAGGTAAGGTTGGGGCAAGGTGGCTGCATGAGGATTTTATTTCCTTGTGCTTATCACCTGATTCCAAATGCACACTCCATCAGGCCACAGATGTGCGGCTGGCTCACTCCACATACATGATCTGTGCCTCTGCTGTGATATGTTCTTCTTTTTAAAAAACAATTTTTTTTTCACTGCGTTAAATGTTCTAAATGCAGTGAAGTATTACACCAGCTTTAGCACCCAGTTCAAAGAGAAATGCCTCCTCAGGTATCTTGAGGGGGTGGGACATGGGTATGGGCCGGTGCTCCCAACCACACAGAAACAGCAACGCGGAGTGGGAGGGCGCTGGATGAGAGGGAGGGCAGTGGGATGGCGGCTCTCTCCTGCTGAGGTTTCCTGGCATGTATCCCCCCTCCACAGGCTGCAGCCCCTCAGGCCAGCTTCTCAATCATCTTTGAATAGGAGGCCCTGCCTTTCCTCTAGTTCTGGGCACCACACATTTTAGAGTTGGTCCTGCCCCCACTGCAGGCATCTTCAGCTCTGGCAGGTCCGAGGGTGCTCACAGAGGTCCTGGCTTGGTTGGGGGCAGGAGTGTGCATGCACCAAGGCCCTGCCCATGCTCCTTCCTGCCAGTGCCCACCAGGACTCCTGGAGAGCCAACCATGACGTCCCAAAGCCACTCTGAGCAGCGGGCCCTCCAACAGACCGTCCTCCACCTCACAACGGCAACACACTCTTCCCGTGCCCATCCCAGACGAACCGCCACCCCATCATCTCTGCGGCCCAGCACCTTCTTTTCTCCCTTTTGGAAAAAGGGAAGAGGCTTCACCCACAGCAACAGGGATCTGGTTAAAAATAGAGAACTTTTCCTGGCACATCCTCTGGGCCTCCACCCAGAAGTCCAAAGTCCTGCGTTTCAAACCCACCTCTACCATGACCAGTCCTCTCCCTGCCCAGCTCTGAGAGTTAATGAGACGATACCAGTGTGAGCCCCCATCACAGGGCTTGACACACAGCAGATCAAAAAATACTTTCATTGATTTGCAAACTAAAAGGACAACAGTAGCACCTGGGGGCAACTCTGGAATCTCCCAGGATTATGAATTCTAACACTGAACACCAGGTGCCAAATTCAAATGGGCATCACCCACCAGAAAATAAACAGCCAGCAGTGCTCCTTTTAACAAACGCAATACTATCTGGACACAGCAGAGAAAGCAGAATTTGAAATCAACAGTCCTGAGACCCTGCTCAGCTCTGGGTCTCTCAGTTGCCTCCTCTGAGCCTTGGTTATTTTGCCAACCAGATGGAGGTGATGATAATGCTAATAATAAGAGGTAAGATTTATGCACAACTGACTAGATGCTTGGCATTACACTCTCCAAGCAATCCTGTGAGGAGTTTCTATGATTACCCCCATCCTACAGATGAATAAACTGAGGCATAAAGAAGTTAAGTGATTTTTCCCAATGTCACAACAACCCTCCAGGGGCTGCTGCGAAGGTCACATTAGGAGATGCATCTGCAAGTCGGGCTTGGAAACCATAAAGCTAGATCGACAGAAAGTGGATGACGATGGAGGATAACCCTGAATTACCCACCACAGGCACCAACTCCATCTCACTCTCTGGGCCCTCACTCCCCAGCAATGCAGTGGACAAAGCCGATCATTCCACACCTGCAAGCCCCTCCTTTCTCTCCCTGCTTCTCCACTGCTCCCCACCCTCCACCCCCTGCCATCTCTTCCCTCCATAAATACCACTTGACACCACTGTTATGCACCCAACGCTCAACTCTCCCATTCTGAGGATGCTGTAGAGGGACGCATTCGAAGCCAGATTACCAGGCGCACTCAGGATATCCCCCTCCTTCTCCCAGCCCCTCCAGCAACGATTCCCACTCCACTCGTTCTTGCCTTTCACTCACTCTGCCTTCTCCAAACAGGAAAGACATACAGTCAGCGCTGGGTAACTGCTTCTAATCACAGGTGACAGCAGGAATGTAAACAACACAGGAAACATCTAAATGCAATCCAAGTGGCAAGGAAACGCTGCTCACTCGCAGGCTCCCTCCCTCAAGGGCACCAGCACACCACTTCCTGCCACCCCCTTAGGAAGCTCTGCTCATTAACACCCTGTTAATAGGAACCCCAGAAACCTGAGCTTCCGGAGAACAGAACGCTAAGTCATCACCTCCTTTGACTCTGCTACCTCCAGGGAGGACTTTTCTAGATGCCTCCAACTTTTCTGTTTAAAGCAATAAATTTAATGTGTTCTTTTTGGAGAAGGAAGAGACTAAGGGCAGGGCCGGAGACCCTTTTGAGAATTTGTCCAAACCCAGGGATCTTCACCCAAGAAAAGTATAAACATACAACATTTTGCACGTCATTTCAGAGGTTCATAGACTCCAGGTCAAGATCCGTTTTTTGTAAAGTGGACAGGACAGAAGCAGCACAGGGAAAAATACAATTAAGTGCAGATGCCCTCTACACATTCCAGAGGCCCCACGGGGCATTCCCAAGGCTGTAATCACTACGTACCCAACGAACCTACAAAGTTTTATTTTGATTTTTTGGCTCTTTAGATTGACAGTCTGCTCCTAAAGAACCTCCTTCAATGCAAATTGATAACTCAATTGAGTCACTGCTGTGAATAATTTCCCCTTGGATTGCTTAGTGCCAAGGTTAGCCAGGGACCAAGAAAGGCGGGATTAGAGAGGTATATCTGAATGTGTGTGCTGGGGATGGCTGCATAACCAAACAGGAGTTCCCAAGCCAGAAGGAAATGGTTTTCCAACTATCCAGTTCTGGAACTCTTCGTGCTACTGGAACCCTCTGTGAATAAAGATCTTCAAAGGATGGTCACCTCTACCTGCTTGACTCCGGACTCTCACTGGATCTTTTGTCAGTGGGACTGGGGATGACAGAGAGAGAGGCCAGGAGAGGGTGAACTCAACCCTCTTACACTGGGGTAATCTTACCTCTGTGCCTGTTAGTAGTTTTATCAAACATCAGCATTGCATCTTCCACCTGCAAAACAAATATAGAATAAAGGTTGCTTTAGGAATTTTAAGAAAGTACACAAAACATTATATGCATGGGGGAGGGGTGAGGGGGTAGTTTCCATTATAGAAGTAATAGTTGCTTATCAAAAAATATCTGAAAATGCAAAAAAGTAGAAAGAAAAAAAAATTGGTGGCCTTTCCACCCCACACAATTACAGTTAATATCTTATATAGTTCCCTTCAGGGTCCGCTTTTTATTTTTGGAGACAGGGTCTCACTCTGTCACCCAGGCTAGAGTGCAGTGGCACCATCATGGCTCACTGTAGCCTCGACCACCTGAGCTCAAGTGATCCTCCTGCCTCAGCCTCCTGAGCAGCTGGAACTACAACATGCCCAGCTATTTTTATTTTTATTATTTTTATTGTAATTATTTATTTTTAGAGACAGGGTCCCACTGTGTTGCTCAGGCTGGTCTTGAACTCCTGGGCTCAAGTGATCCTCCTGCCACAGCCTCTCAAAGTGCTGAGATTAGAGGTGTGAGCCACTGCTCTGGGCCTAGAGTTGTTTTTTTCTTTTTTAAGAAAGAAAAAACTACACCTATTTCAATATAGTTTAAATCATACAGTATATGGAATTTTTCCTTTTGTTAACCCGTGACATTACAACATGGCAAACAATTCCCAGGTCAGTATATCATGTATACTATCTTGACCGATGCATATTTCCCAGTGTAAGAAGCCATAGCTTTCTTAATTATTGCCCTTCTAATGGATATACGAATTGTTTTTAGTGATACACAATGAAGCTTGAACATCCTGACTGTTATGGGCTCAACTATCTCCCAAAATTCATAGTTGAAGTTCTAACCCGTATGACCTCAAAATGTGACTGTATTTGGAGAGAGGTTCTTCAAAGAAGTAATTAATTTAAAATGAGATCATTAGGGTGGGCCCTGATCCAATATGACTGATGTCCTTATCAGAAGAGATTAGGACACAAACACAAACAGGGAAGACCATGTGCTGACGCAGGGAGAAGACGGGCCATCTGCGAGCCAAGGAGAGAGGCCTCAGAAGAAAGCAACCCCGCCACACCTTGATCTTGAACTTCTAGCCTCCAGAACTGTGAGAAAACACGTTTCTGTTGTTTTAGCCCTCCAATCTGCGTTACTTTATTATGGCAGTACTAGCAAACAAATATATTGATGCTAGGACCTTTTTAAAAACATCAAAGAGAAGAACATAATAAAATACCAAAGGCATCCTCTGTCTCTCTTGCTAATCCCTTCCAGACCCCTCCCACGCATCCTGTAACCCCTTCTGGATATTTCTGGCAATAAGATTTCAGGGTCCACACTCAACTCCCACATAGAGCTCAAGGAACTCACACTGAATGAACCAGATTCCGCTCTGGAATGCACTCCTTTTATGAGTATTTATGACCCACTCCTTTATCCCACAGAGTACACATCTTTAGCACAGGCGTTTGTCCTCACCCTTCAGCTGCTCACCGGGGGAGGGCACCTGGTCTGACCAGCGTGCAGCCTACTCTCTTCATTCACTCTGTGCTCAAGGTTGACGGTAAAAACACAACCCAACCCGTGTGGCTGTGGGTGGGTAAAACTGTTAACGGGGGGCCCTGTCCTCAGAGCAATTTCACTGTGTGCCTGTGGCTGAGAAGGACCGAGCACCGTTGATGTGCACTCAAAGGCTCACAAATGAGCTTGGGGGCCGGCGCTAATCCCTTTGAGAAAAGCAGTCGTGGGCTATTCATGCCTCACTCCTCCCAGACTACAATCTCCAATGGAGGGGAAGACACTGGGCAAAGCAATAAACCGAGGTTTAAAATGGTGCCTGCAGACAAATCAAATGTATTTTTCTAGATGCGATCAAATATAATAGGGGGATGAGCAAAGTCAAGGTAAGAATGGAAGATGGGGGTAGGCAAGCCGGTCATAAACCTCAAAGGGAATGGCCTGGCTTAAAAATCTCTTCTCAAGTCAGGGCCCCCTTTTGTTGCTAGGCAACCAAGCCTGAACAAACAGGCTCCCGGGGCCTTCCCCTTCTGCTCCCCATTTCTGAAGTCAGTTACTGGGAGGCAAATGGCCTGGCATGGTGGCTCCTCCAGCAGGGAGCTGCCCTCTCTCTCCCAGGCACCAGGATGGTGGGAGTGGGCAATGCTAGTTTGGAGATCCCTTAAAACAGGTGTTCCTTCACCACCCTGTCCCCATGCCCATCCAAGGCAGGACAAACTCCTTTTGGGCGGGCTTCAAGAGCCCCCCACAGGTACCTGCTGGGGCCACATACACAACAGCCGTTCCGCCTCCCATGCACCACACACGCAAAATCACCATAAGATCAACTGGTGTGTTTGTACACAGAGCAGTCACACTCGAGCATATGGTATCTCAGACTCAGACCCTGGGACTCGATAGGAATGCGAACGCCTGGGGTGTGGGTGGGTGGGGGGTGAGGCCTGCCGGGTATCACGCAGGTAAATGTGACATCTGTTTTGCACCCATCTCCATATTTTCCAAGACGTTTGCCAAATCCTTATTTTGAACTGAAAATGCCTAACAGTAAGGAAAACAGCCACCCTTCTGTGCTGGCCACGTTTTGGTACTGGGACTCGGAGTCCCTTAGGAAATAAATGTTTGGGATTTTTTTTTTTTTTTTTAATGTATTTTCAAAACCTCCTTTCAACAGTGCATAATTGGCTCCCCTTTTCCTTCCTAAGTTTGGACGTTTTCTAATACTGCCCTCTCAACATTCGCTCCACCCTGGTGAGCGTGGGGGAGGATCTGTATATGTTTTTAGGGCAACCATTGTCGTAAAGAATAGAGCTCTTTCCTCTGTAGTCCCGCTGTACAATGGGGCTCGCAAAGACCTCCTGAATAGATAAAGTGTCAGGGCGAACGAAAAATTCTATTAACACGTTACAAAATACAACGTCTAAGAAGGAGCTAGAGAGGAAAGAGAAAGGGAAAAAAAATCAATATGGATAAGTCCCAGTGCTTGGGGGTAGAAAACTTTTCAGCAATTGCAAAACACTTATTAATTCAGAGAAGCCATCAATGCGATGGAAATCTGGCAGAACAGCAAGAGCTGAAACTAGAAGAATTTGAATATACAAAGACTGAATAGAATGAAAAACACAGCCTCACATACGAGACTGTTTCTCACGGTTCTATGTGAATCAAACAGAAGCGGCTTGTGTGAGTCAAGGGAAAATAAGGGGCACAGTTAAGGTAACTGGTATTCAACCCAGAGCCAGCAAGCTGATAACTCTCGTGGTCTCGGTCTTTGTCTCTGTCTCCCTCTCTCTCTCTGTCTCTCTCTGTCTCTCTCTCTCTCTGTCTCTCTCTCTCTCACACACACACACACACACACACACACACACAACCCAGGTAGATTAGGGGGCTGTGAAGACTCATCAACATGAACACACAGGCCAGGCCTCATTCAAGATGCTAGGAGAGCCCAAAAGCTTAGGGGAAGCTGGGAATAGGAGTTTTTCTTTTTTCTTTCTTTTTCTTTTTCTTTCTTTCTTTCTTTTTTGGAGACAGAGTCTCGTTCTGTCACCCAGGCTGGAGTGCAATGGCGTGATTTTGGCTCACTGCAACCCCTGCCTCCCGGGTTCAAGCGATTTCTCCTGCCTCAGCCTCCTAAGTAGCTGGGATTACAGGCACGTGCCACCATGCCCAGCTAATTTTTGTATTTTTAGTAGAGAGGAGGTTTCACCATGTTGGTCAGGCTGGTCTTGAACTCCTGACCTTGTGATCCGCCCACTCTGGCCTCCCAAAGTGCTGGGATTACAGGCGTGAGCCACCGTGCCCGGCCAGGAACAGGAGTTTCTCTAACCCCTTATGAAACACCCCCTCTAGGGACACCACCCTCATCCTTATGATTAACACTGGTACTTACTTCACATTGACAATGTGCTCACCTGCCTTACAAAGTTCTTTGTACCTAAAATGGGCACCTGCAGGCCTAGTGGCTCCCCCGAGGGAGAGAGAAGGACAAGAGGTATCTGATCCTCAGCATGATTTGTCCCATGTCCTGGCAGAACCCCGGTCTGTTTTGGGAAAAGGAGCTTATTCCAACCTTGAGATGTGCCTTGTAATAACTTGGGGCAGGTTTGAGATAATGGCCCTGGCATCTTTAGTGGTGTATCTTTGTGAATGAAAAAACAAAATAGGCTGTATATGGTGGATCATGTCTAGTAATCCCAGCACTTTAGGAGGCTGAGGTGGGAAAACTGCTTGAGGCCAGGAGTTTGAGACCAGCCTGGGCAATATAGCAAGACCTCATCTCTACAAAAAAATACTAAAAACTTAGCCAGGCATTGTGGCGCACACCAGTGGTCCCAGCTACTCAGATGGCTAAGGTGGTAAGATCGCTTGAGCCTGGGAGATTGAGGCTGTAGTGAACCATGACTGAACTCTAGCCCGAGCTAGAGTGAGACCCTGTCTCAAAAAACAACTCCCCACCCCGGCCCTTGCCAAAAAAATAGAAAGCAAAGTAACATTTAGGTGAGCTGGTGGGGAATGGGATGCCTCTGTCTTTGTCCTGACACCAGAAGGTACTGAACACACTTCTGACTACTGCACGGTTCAGACTATGCTGTAATATCCTCAGAAGTGTGTGAAAGTCAACAAAGGGGACCTAATCTGTTAGTTTCTATGGCTGCTGGAGTTGGGGCAGGGATTCTCAAACATCATCCACATCAGAATCATCATCAGAGGGACTGTTAAGCCACGGATCTCCCGGGGTCTCACAGCCAGAGTGACTGATTCAGTAGTATTTGCATTTCTAACAAGTTCCCAGGTGATGCTGATGCAGCTGCTGGCCCAGAGACCCCTCTTTCCATGAGCTACTCTAAGGGTAAGAAGCAAGAGCAAAGGTTAAAGACACCAGGCAGAGGTTGCTTCTTCCTCTTTAACATACACTCAGTGGTCAATACATGAAACAAAATTTCCCATCTAGGAGCAATGGATCCACTTCAGTGTGGAAAGTTCTCCCTCTCTTTGTTCCCCTTCTCTCAGACGTTTATATTCTAAAATCCTAAAAATGATGATGGTTAGATCCCACGATGGAAAAGATGATAAGAAGAGGGACAACCAAATTGCCCTGCACCCAGTGCAAGAAAAGTCCAGATTCTACTAGGATGACACAAACTTTCCTTCTAACAGATAAACTCTTATTCACAGATAAACTCATGTCGAGATCTACCTAACAGATAAACTCATGTCTAGATCACGCAGCCAATCCAATCTTGAATAGAAAACTTAGCAGATGGTAACTTTATTTACTTTTATGCAACATACGTGTATGAGGCATTCACTATTGGCAAACCATCAGCCAAAGTACAAATAAAAGACAACTCACACAGGTCTATGGTGGACTGACGATATGAATGATCTCACACCCTTTCCTCAGTGAGTTTGCTGTCCTTCTCCCAAAGAGGTGGAGTTTACTTCCATCCCTTGAATCTGGGCTTAATTTGTTAGGGCTAATAAAATGCAGTGGGGGGAAGAGTATGCCTGTTTTGGGCCTAGCCTTAAGAGGATTTGCAAGTTCCTGCTTGTTCTCTCTTGCACCTCTGCCATCACCATGACAAGGGCATGCCCAGGCTAGCCTGATGAAGAATGGGTGGCACAAGGAGCAGGGCCAACTCCCCTGTGCTGAGGCCAGCCTAGATAGGTGGACAGCCAGTCACCCTCAAAGCATGCAAGTGAGACCAGCCAAGATCAGCAGAACCACTCCAAGTGTACTCCAAACACGTGAGATAAACAGTTACTGTCTGCCCCTGAAGTTCTGTGGTTAGTTACACAGCATTCTTGTGGCCATAGCTAACTCATACATGGTCCTTATTCTAAAAAATGCCCCCAAAACAACAAAGAAAGCTTACAATCAGAAGACAGACAGTCTAAAATAATACCAGAAAGTAAGCAAAGCAAAGCAAAGGGGCAGAAGAAGGGAAAGTGCTAAATGTGGCAGAGAATTAAACTATCAGGTTCCACATTCCACATGGAGCACGCTCTTCATGGAACATTCCACAAGGAACACAGGTATTAAGGTGTGGAAGGACCTCTTCTAAATCTCACCCCATCAGCAAGGTTGGAGACAGAGATCCTAGAAGCGCCAAGAGAAATTGGCAACTTGTTCCTCACTAAATGAGCACCACGAAAATCAGCAATAATTACCACTCAAGTCAGTGGGTGATGCCTCTCTAATCCTAATTCATTTAATGAATGAGTGAACTCTCTTTCTAATGAGTCAAAAGATTTATTGTGAGCCAGGCATTCTTGCTGGGTGATTTTAGAAGTAGCCAGATGGTGTTGACCACATCCAGGGGTTAGACTTGAGACAGCCCAGCTCACGTGTTGGCTGAATAGGGAACCTTTAAAGACACAATGCAGGCTGGGCGTGGTGGCTCACACCTGTAATCCCAACACTTTGGGAGGCCGAGGCAGGCAGGTCACTTGAGGTCAGGAGTTCGAGACCAGCCTGGCCAACATAGTGAAACTCCATCTCTACTAAAAGTACAAAAAATTAGCTGGGCATGGTGATGTGCGCCTATAATCCCAGCTACTCAGGAGGCTGAGGCAGGAGAATTGCTTGAACCTGGGAGGTGGAAGTTGCAGTGAACTGGGATCACGCCATTGCATTCCAGCCTAAATGACAGAGTGAGACTCCATCTCAAAAAAAACAAAGACACAATGCAATGATGCACAGAGGGAGGTCAAAAATGCTATTGTCCAGTTAGCTGGCTAACGGGTGGGACCCTACAGTATGTCCCCTGGACCACTGCCTCTTCTGCCGAAGGTTTTACAGTTTTGGCTCCCCAAGTATATAGTAGGTGAGTGAAGCTGAACTGATTTGAGGACACAAAAAACTTGTTCCCAGGAGACAGCTAAAGAGAAAAGTGTTGCTCGTATGTAACTCAGCAGGTGCTGGGAGACAGCTGGGTGTGGTGGGGAGTGCCCGCACCAAGCATGTAGGGAGTCCAGGTTCTAATCCCAGCCCCACCAGGATCTCACTGAGGACCAGTCACCTCCTTCCTCTATCCTCAGTTTTTCTTCTGTGAAAGGAGGAAATTCTATGAGACGGCTCCTAAGATCCATGCATAAAGACTCTGCCTGGAATGCGAACATGGACTCCAAAGGCAGCTGGGACGATGCTCTGGAAGCACCGACTTGGCCACTGGGCTTCTGCAAACTCCCTGTGCTGTGAGGCTACTCCAGAGCTTTGCTGTGGCCGATGCACGCCCTGAGAAATGTCCTACTCCTCTGGGGATATAAATACACACACCCACACGCCACACATATCAAGAACAAAGCAGGAAACGGCACTTCAAATGATTCTTAAATTATCTGGTCAAATGCAAGAAGAAACCCAGCTCTCCAAACTCCCCCAGAACAAATGCCCTTGAATTTCTCTTCCTGCTCCCACTCAAACGCTCCAAGTGTTAGTCTAAATAAACACCCTCAAATGCAATACCATCATACTATAGTGTGTCAGGCTTAACAGGCCTTATTTATGCTCTGTAAACTCAAGGAGCTAAAGCTACAAGAGTGAGACTCGGCTGAGGTGGCAGGACTGCCCAGGCCACAGGTGCCTGGGGCCGGTGATGGAGACAGTCGCTGCCTGGGTCCAGGATTACGCAGAACATGGGAAGGCACTGTCTCCACCTCTCTCCCTGCCAGCTTGGGCAAAACCCAAATCGGTTCCTTCCATAAAGCTCAGGAATAACGTGTAGTTTATTGAAATAGGACTTTTCCGTATGCTCTGGCCTTGCAAAGGGTGGGGTTGGTCTATCTTTAATCGTTCTCCAAAGAGGAAGGATGGAGAAGAAGGAGCAGACTGGAAAATCCCATTGGTTTATACTGAAATCAACATCAGTGGTTTTCAGCCATGACTGCTCACCAAGGCCACACCCCAACCTATTAAATCAGTACTCTGGAGCCGGCAGCCCAAAAGAGGATTTTTAAAAGCTCCCCAGTGATCCAGGGTGCAGCCAAGGCTGAGACCCACCGTTCTAAATGGCTAAACAGAGCTGAGTTGAGCCTTAACACGGCATATGTGTGTGTAGACAGGCTCTGAGTAAATGAGTATTAATGGGTCTTCTGCTGCCTAAAGATGAGACGTTCATCCCCTGCCAGAGGTCAGGAGCAGGCACTCCTTGCCTCATCCTACCTTCTTAGGACCCTCCTTAAGCTTAACTCAGTCTTAGTACAAGAAAGCCAAAGTTCTATACTAGAAGTAGCTCGGAAGGGCAAAAACTGAACAGAGGGCTTTAAAAAAACCTAACAAAACCATTTTTTTTTCCCATCACCACCAATATTTTCACAGGTATGATTATTATTTTGGTGCTCACAATAACCCCATGAGAAAGGGAGTATTACAAATTCTCTAAGACTCAGTTTTCCTAGTGGTTTGTCCTAGAGCTGGCGGGGCCGGGCCTGGGGCTCAGATGCTGGGCTTTTGAGTCTAAGCCTCAGCCTGCCAGCTGCTGCCTTCCTGCCCATCTCAGGTTCTTGGCCTCCCCTTTCTCAGCCAGCCTTTCTGTCCCTGTGTGTTTACCCCTGGAAGACTGCAGTGATGGAGGCACGCTTGGAGTTTCTATCCCAGCTGCTGCTGCCAGGCACGTATTCCCTTCATTCCAAATGTCAAAAAATGCTAGTTTGCATCCATCTGAAAGCCTGTTTATTTTAATTTGAACCCAGGCCTTTACTAACAAGAGAAAAAGTCCACAAAATTTCTTCTCAACTAGGGCTGGGTGCAGTGGCTCATGCCTGTAATTCCAGCACTTTGGGAGGCCGAGGTGGGCAGATCACTTGAGGTCACGAGTTCGAGACCAGCCTGGCTAACATGGTGAAACTCCATCTCTACTAAAAATACAAAAAAAAAAAAAAAAAAAAATTAGTTGGGTGTCATGGTGCATGACTGCAATCCCAGCTACTCTGGAGGCAGAGGCAGGAGAATTGCTTGAATCCAGGAGGCGGAGGTTGCAGTGAGCTGAGCTCATGGTACTGTACTCCAGCCTGGGCAACAGAGCAAGACTGTCTCAAAAATAAAATATCTCCTAAACTGTTCTTAATTGTGGCAAAAAAATATATAAAATAAAATTTATCGTTTTGACCATTTTTGGGGTCTACAGTTCAGTGGCATTGGGAACATTTCTTGAACTCTTCACAGAAGCCTCCCACACCTTACAATGGCCAGAATATTCTGTCCCCATTAGGAAGACCTTTATCAGCCCTTAATTTTTTCCTACACTTACTTCTTTGATTCTTGTGGGATCATTCTATTTTCCCATTTAGCTTACAAGAAAAAACCCACAATGTTTATCAGATAGCAGTTATGAATTCAACAAAGGGACACCTGCCCATGGGAACTGAAAGATGCGGGGTCTTCAGACAATTCAATCCAGGAGATGTAGACATTTTATCTACCTAAGGCAAAGCCTCCCGCTCAGAGATTTTGATTCCACAAGTCTGTATCAGACTCTAAGTTACAAAATGTCTATCCTCCTGAAATAATGATTGTTATAATAACTACCATTTACTGGAGCGTAATAGGCAATTTGCAAACCTCATTTAATTACTGTAACAGCTTTGAGGTAGATCTTATCATACCCATTTCATGCACCCATTTTTTTTCTCTTTTTAAAATTTAAAAATTTTTATCTTTCTTTGTAGGGATGGGGTCTTGATTTGTTTGCCCAGGCTGGTCTCAAACTCCTGGGCTCCAGCGATCCTCCCGACTCAGCCTCCTGAGTAGCTTGGGATTACAGGCATGTGCCAGCACACGTGGCATCATACACCCATTTTATAGGTGAGGAAATTGTGGTTCACTGACAGTAAGTGACGTGCCTAGGATCACACAGGTGGTAAATGGTGGAGCCAGTAGTTAAAATCAGATGTGTCCCTAAGTCTTCTGTTCTCCCTTACCTGTGTTCTGTTTTTTGAATCCCTAAGAGCTTTACACAGTACCTCTGTCTGCTGGATGAACAACAAACACTGCTTTAAAATCCTACCAAAAAGTGAAGAGAGGTGATTAGGTAACCTCAAGGAAATGGAGGTATATTGCCCCAGTAGGCTCAGGAGAGGAGGAATGATTGGAAAGGTAAAGGAAAATATTGGGGTCTCTTCCTTTTAGATAAGTGAATTCCAAAAGCTTGAGATCACTGGGCTCCTCCACAGTTGTGGAGCAAGCCTCCAGCAGAGCTGGAACTGCCAGAGGGCTCTGGAACGCAGTCCAGGCTCAGCCATGCGCGTCCCCCCGTGCAGTGATGCTAAGGATACTCAGTGTGTCTTGCTTCCTGGAGTTGTTAGGAAGGCTCATGTGGTAGCCAGTGAGTGCCTACCACACAGAAAATGCTCATCATAACAGACACTGGCCCAATTCACTGCCCCATCCTGGCAATCCCCTCGCCCCCATGCACACACCCGTAATGCTCCACGCAGTTAAGTCGGGAGCCACACCCAATGCTTTGAGTTTTCTTATTGTGAATGGACTATGCCAAGGGAAGGCCATTAACAGAACCAGTGTGCCCTTGGGGGAGCAGTCCCAGGAGGCCCTATCTCAACACTAAGCCAGGGAAGGCAGAGTCTCCTGGTGAGAGGTAGGACTGGTTGGCAGCTTCATTCTGGCTGAGCTTGCAAAGCTGTGGGCCCGAGCACTACCCTGGAGGGTGGGGCAGCAGGCTTTCACTGGGGATATCTGAGATGGGGTGTAGAGAGGAGTCGATGAGGGAAGGGGAGAGAGACACCGAGAGACAGAGCTGTTTGAGGAACAGCAGTTGGATCCGGCAGGCTTGACAGCTGTCACATGGAAATGGCATCTGGCCTAACGGCCTCTTGTGTGAGGCTCCTTCAAGTGGCGGCTGCTGTGCTCTGGAAATCCAGGCCCGTGTTCAGCACTGGTTGTGAGTGCGTGCGTGCATGCATGCTAGTGTGCTGGGGGAGGGGATCGGCAGGCAGGCTGCTGAACTGCTGGACGCTCCCTTCTCCCCCTCTCCAACCTCTCCCCATCAGGCCTCACCTACCGTGAAAAAGGCCCAAGCCTGCCAGCTCCAGAGGAGAGAGGCAAATCATTAGGGGAGCACTGATGTGCCGGAACACTCTCTCACATTCCCATTAAACAAATACTAAACTGCTAATTGCCAAAATGGATCTCCACGACTCTGACCGAACAGGGGAAGGGTTTATAATTACCAAGTGTGAAAATGCACAGCCTGTAAATAACCACCTCATCTGTCCTAATACGGGCTGATATTGATGGGCATGAAATAAACATCAGGACAAATGGAAAAATCATCCACATCTCCTGTGGCCAATGCAATCTCGGATGGTGACAAGCGTAGCTGCAGCCATACGCCTGGGGAGGGGAGGGAAAGAGGAGAAAGGAGTTTTGTAGGCTTGGAGAATCTCGGTTCCAATCCCAATTTTAATCCCATGGGCCATCTGCACCTTCTTTCTGTCTGAAAAACAGGGAGGGTAAATAACAAGGCTTGATAATGGGATGAAGGGCTTGGCTACATGTCATAAAGGCCGGGGCCCCCAGGGCAGGGACTTCTGAGTACATCAGCTTCCAGGACAGGCTTCAGACATCTTCCACCCTGCTCTCTTTAAGGCTGGCTGATGAAAAAAGAAGAACGAGGGAGAGGGAGAGCTCTACCAAGGTGACACATTTATTCATTAAACTAATATTTATTAAAGCTCTTTTGTCTGACCAACATGCAGAGTTGGTTGCAGAGCACAGATGAAACAATGTGTGTTTAGAATGACCTTTGGGCTCTCTGACACCCCTGTGCCATGGTGCCTCCCCATCCCCCACCATCTCTTTCTGCCACTCTGATGGGAGGTGGACTCTGGTCTGTTGGGTCCCAGAGCCCATCACTTTTCTTGGCCACAACAGGGGAGGGGCAGGGGGATAAGCCAGAGGTCACGGGGTAGCTGCAGATTTCCCAAGCCCGAGGCCCTTTTCTCTCCACCAGCCCTTTGAAGGCACAAGCCTTTGATTCCGATGAACTCAGCCAGATCTTGGAGTGAATACTGGTAACTGAGGGAGAGAGGAAGTTCCATTTGCCTCAGAATCACAGACTCAGGAGTTAGAAGTGACCCAAAGGTCACCTTTCCACTTCCCACCCAGTACAGGAATCCCTTCTCCAAGGCTCCTTTGAACCCTTCGTGGAGCTTCAAAAGCTTAGAGCATCTCTGCCCCGCCCTCTCGGACGAGCTGCTCAGGCCTGAATTCAGCAGCAGTAGCACTTAGATGCCTGAAATAGCAGCCTCCTCTGATCCCCAGCGATTCTGGCACAAGGCAGAATTCTGCGAACTGTATAGCATCAGGCACCCAAATCAGCGCACTCAGCACCACTCAGCCCCAGAGTTTCTTCATGGGGCTTTGATGACATCCAAGTAAGTCCCTCCTTCCCCTATGGGCTGCCTGACAGCCAGTCTCCCCAATCCCCTTGTCCCTAAAGTCATCCCTAGAGTCCCACAGGTTTCTCAGTCCTAGTCCTGACCCAAAGACCCTGTTGAAAATTAGTTAAATGAAGGAAGGTCTGAACTACATACAGACTGTTTTTAGAGGAATTCTAATTTGTTACTTTTGAATTCCCAAACTGTCTTCAAATAATGGCTAAGAAAATGCTGCTGAGAACAAAGTTCAAGTGCAGCAACAGGCTGAGAGATGCAGTCACTTGGCAAAGTTATCTCTTGTTCAGAGAGGATCATAACTCTTCAAGGCAGAGAGGATAAAAAGGATATGAGTCCAGTCCACTCATTTTCTAGAGAAGCAAACTGGCTATAAGCAATTAAGTGGGTACGGTCGAAGCCATAATGACAGAATAAAAGAAACGTGGCATGCCATCACACGTCCTGGGTTCAAATCCCACTCCACCACTTCCACTTACGCATGATCTTGGGCATGGCTTTCCAAGGCAGCTCAGCTTCCTTGTGTGTAAAAGGAACACATGATCACTGTTAACCTTCACCCCAGCCTTGGGAAGTAGAAACTATTGATACAACACGCAGGAAAGCATTTGGCCTGTGGCAAATGACTACCCTATGTATTACCAGAATGAATCCCAGCCCCGGCACACACAGATGCTCAAGAAATATCTGTTGGATGAGGACTGCATAATGGGATAACAGACTTTGTATTGATGAGTACAAAGTCGTGAAATCATTACGGATGAGTGAGTGTGCCTGGCTTGATGTACTGTGGTGCAATGAATCGTATGCAAAGAAATCATCTTTTAGAAACAGGGGGAATGGACAAACAAACCATTCCAGTACGTTCCTACAAGGGAATACAGCTGGTACACAGCTGGTGCACAACTGACCAGAGGGGTCATACCAAGTGAAAAAGTCAGTATCAAGGCTCTATTACATACTATACGACAAAATTATTGTGATGAGGAACAGATCAGTGGTTGCCGGGAGTCAGGAGTGGGGCCAGGGTGTGACTATTAAGGAGAAACACAAGGAGTTTCTTTGTGGTGACGGAAGACTTCTATTATATATCCTGACTGTAGTGATGGTTACTCAAATCTCCGGGTAGTAAAAATTTAAATAATTACACACAAATACACATGAAAACTGATAGGGTACCAACACTGGTTTCCTGGCTTTAATAAAGTACTGTGGTTATGGAAGATACTATCATTGTGGGAAGCTGGGTGAAGGTTTCACAAGAGCTCTTTGTCCTATTTTTACAACTTCTTGCGAGTCCTACACTATTTTAAAATAAAAATGTATAATAATAATAAAAAGAAACCACAAGGGGGCTCATTATTTCAAGAAACCCCATGGCAGATCTGTTTGTAATACAAACAATTATGCCCTCATTTCAGTTGATTTGGATAAAGTAGGTGTAAATAAGGTAGGCATACAGTAGAAAGATCTATCCCTTATCTGTTTCTTGTATTTGGCACTGGCATACACAACTCTGAAATCTTATTTTGTCACATGAATACGTGAATTGGTGGTCCACACTCCCCCATCACTTCCCTCTCCCTAGTCCTCAGGAAATTTCATATACGGCTCTGCATTCCCTACCTAATGGCCACTAGAGGGATTAATACAAAAATAAGCATCCAATAAGTACGTACTGTTGAGTTTCAGGAAGATTTTGGAGGATAAAGAAAAAAACTCAGATAAGACCAGGTGCAGTGGCTCACGCCTGTAACCCCAGCACTTTGGGAGGCCAAGGCGGATGGATCACCTGAGGTCAGGAGTTCAAGACCAGCCTGACCAACTGGCAAAACCCCATCTCCACTAAAAGATACAAAAATTAGCCGGGTGTGGTGAGGGGTGCCTGTAATCCCAGTTACTCGGGAGGTTGAAGCAGGAGAATTGCTTAAACCCGGGAGGCGGAGGTTGCAGTGAGCCAAGATCGCACCATTGCACTCCAATCTGGGCAACAGAGGGACACTCTGTCTCAAAACAAAACAAACAAAACAAACTCAGATAAAAAAGAGCATCAAATCCAGTGGTTTCTAATCTTTCTATTTTAAGCCATCAGGCCTGTCTTTCATTTAATTTTTGAAACACAGATCTTAAATGTTTTGAGATATTTCATATACCAAACAAACTACACTTACTTTTGAAGTATGGGAAATCATTTATCAATATTCATCCTGATCATCACCAGGGCTTTTTGGCAGCATGAAGTGACTGGGACAGGGTGCGTTGGGGTGCTCTGTGTAAAGCAAGCACACCTGACATTTTAGTTGGCCCACATGTGGTTTGGGGTGGGGTACCCGTGGTGCCTGACAGATTTTTTGAGGTAAGGAAGTCAACCTGAGGACTCGGCGTTCCTTCTGTTGACCCTGAGAGGTTGGAAATTTCTGGTCTACTCCTTACACCCAAATCACGACTCAGATCTTTGCAAATGAGTATTGACAGAATAACCAACCCTCCTACTTAATCCCTGAGCCACACAACACCCTAAGGGGGAAAAAAAGAAGGGAGAGGGAAAAACCCACATCTTCCCTTAAAAAAAAAAAAAAAAAGTATCAATTCAAGCTGCTTCAAGACCCAACAAGCATGTTTTTCTTTCATTTATTTCTACATCAACACTCTGAAGGATAAAGATCTTTCTCATTTCAAGAGCTGTCAATTTGCTTTAGTGCCATGTTTTCATCTGTTTGAGGTAAAGAGGAATTACAAAGCAGGCAAATGAAATAATGCACTGCAATCTAACATATTTTGGCAATTCAAATTGGGACCGGGAAAAAGGAAATTAAACAAGAATGACAGGCCCACAGCACACCTGTGCTGTATCCCACTGGTCCACCCCTGCCTTCCCTCCACTTGCTAACTTTATAACTTGATGAAGTCTTCAGTGCTTTGCTGAACACTGTACTATTTGCTGCACCCTAATTCTTCAAATCATTTCTACATTTTGCACAACTCATACAATATTTTGCTTTCTGAAGCAGAAAAAAATGTTTCAGCTGCTGGAAAATTGTCAGGCGCTATTACTCTCAAGACCCCCTTGAAACAGCACAGGGTCCACCGTCCTGTTCCCGGCAGATTTACTACACTTCCCTATATAAATTAACAAAGACAAATGCTTGTTGAAATCAGACTGTGTGAGGCATCCTTATCCTCTCCAGCCTAAGGGTTCCATTACAATGGAACTTAAAAATAAATAAAAGGAAATCTTAATCTCCTCTTAGGGTCCTCCTCTGCCAATAATGACGCCCCATGAAGATTTTTGCCTAATTCATTTACATTTCTTTTTTTGTTGTTTTTAATTAAACTGCTTCTCAACTACCCAGCTCTATAATTTTTCCTACTTTAGCTCCAGAACTAGAGATTTTGTAAGAATAGGAATTTCCAAGGTCAAGATGTCTCTGTAGATCTCGGGAACTGTGTGGTACTCAAGAAACTGCCCTTCATCACCGCAGGAGAAGCACAGGGAGCCGGTCAGAGGGTTTGAGAGCCCGGGGGAGTGGGGAGTGAGGCTCCCTGAGGGACTGCAGTAAAGTCCCCAGGGACTCCTCAGGGAGTAAAGGGACTCCACCCCGACTCCTATCAATTTAAAATCAAATGATGACAAATGTGGTCATGGGCATACAGTCCTGTCTTTTGCAGAATCCCATCTGCTTGGTGACACTGTCGAATTCTAGATTTCTAAAAAGCATTGCAGTTCTTCTGCCAATGACCCACGTGTCCACAAACAGTGCTTGCTAGGGCATCTAGGCCCAGGTCCCAGCTGACCAGTACAGACTAGTGGGAGAGGCCAGAAACTCTAGAGCTAGACTCCCTGGGCTTGGATTCTGGCTCTAGTATTTATTAGCTGTGTGATATTAGGCAGATTACTCAACCTTTCTGTGCCTCTGTTACTTCACTTCAAGTTGGTACCTATCTCATAGTGCTGTTATGAGCATTAAGAAAAGCTAATTCAGTCTAGCTCGGTGGCTCATGCCTGTAATCCCAGCACTTTGGGAGGCTGAGGCGGGTGGATCACCTGAGGTCAGGAGTTTGAGACCATCCTGGCCAACATGGTGAAACCCTGTCTCTACTAAAAATACAAAACTTAGCCAGGAGTGGTGGCGAGCACCTATAATTGCAGCTACTCAGGAGGCTAGGCAGGAGAATCACTTGAACCCGGGAAGTGGAGGTTGCAGTAAGCCAAGATCACGCCACTGCACTCCAGCCTGGGTGACAGAGTGAGACTCTGTCTCAGAAGAAGAAGAAAAAAAAAGAAGCTAATTCATGTACAATATCCTGGCACATATGAAGAACTAAACAGCTGCCATCCATTATTATTACATCCTCAGCGAGCTGGTCAGAAGATCTAGTATTGTTCATGCCTGAGGCCCTCCCTCTTTCTACAGTTAGGATGCTGATGCTAAGGGAAATTAAAATTAGTGGCGATGCTGGCTTTACCTGAGCGAGCAGTGCCAAGGATGAGACACAATGGCCACATTCTCTAACATCTATCTGTCCAGCCCATGTTGCCCATATGGGAGGCGGCCGTGTCCCGCCAGGAGGCTGCAGAAGCGTGGAAAACCAGGCAACAAAAAGAGACAGACAGGCTTGTGCTGGCATGAGATGGTTTCTGTGATTTACAACCAAGTCTTAACTGAGACTCTGTGGCCTCTAAGTTCTGTTCAACGAGGAAATTAACTCACTGAGGCCAACCTCTATTCCAGTAAGGACCCCCTGTGCCATCCTGCATAGAAAAGAGATTCAGCCCTTACCTGAGAAGGCTGTTCTGGTCAAACGGCAACAGGTGACAGCAGCCTCAGAGCTATCACCCTAAGCCCAGTTAATGCCCTAACAACTGGGCTGAATGAGCTCCTTCTGTTCAGCAAATGGGCAGCCCTTAACTTAAAAAGAAGTTTGTCAGAGGCAGTGGTGCTACCTTTAAAATCCATTCATTCATCTGACCAAAAAAATAAATAAATAAATAAATAAATTCATATTTACCATATTAGGCCCAAAGACTTTTTAAATGAGGAAGACTTGATTCCTGTCCTTTGAGGTTCATGCGGGCAGAGGTGCCATCAGTGCAGGACACATAAGTGCTCTAAGCTGTGCAGGCCCATGCAGCGCACATACAGGCACTCTGTCAAGGCCCAGTTTTCAGTCATTCATTCATGCACTCAAAGGCTCTGAAAATGACACTAACTTAACTGGGGGAGACGGTTCATCACAAAAATGGCAGGAGGTGGTTTCTAGGCAAAGGGGCACCAGGGACCTGGTCATGGGGCAGCAGGTATGCATGTGTGGGGTGGAATGTAAGCCACGGGAGCAGGGTAGGGAAATCGCAGAAAGCAGAGCTGTCTGTGCGGGCCTGGCCTGTGTGAGCTACGGAACGGCTGGGTCTGCACCCTGAAGGTAAGGTTCTGGCTTTTGAGAAAAAAACTGGAGGGGACAAAATGATGTCAGAGAGACCACACTCAGTCTTTACTGAAACCAATACTCCACTGCCAAATAGACCGGGAGGACATCTAACAGTGCCAACTGAGGCCAAGGGCTCAGGGGCTTAATCCTCTGCTGTCCACAGTTACACAGCAGGCCAGAGGCAGAGCTGGGGTTAGTACACTGCCCCAACCCCAGGAAACAGCCTCCCCAGGGCAACACCCCACTCCAGGAGCAAATGAGAGGTGTTCTGAGCCAGCAGGACTTGAGCCCGGATGGCCTGGAACACCGAGGAGCCCCAGTCTCAGGCATGCAGGCAGGAAAGATGACTCTTCCAGCTTAATGAACCTTCTCTCCGTCTCTGGGTAAGTGTGGGGTGGGTGGCGGTAAGGGGAGGGAGAGGCTACTCAATACATTTGAGCGGGTGGATCACCACTCCACCTTTTATTCCATTCACTTCACATTTGGAGTTTATTAACGCGCCTTCCTTTGTTCCACTCTGACGTCTGCATGACCACGGTAAGTTCCTGCCAGAGCATCGGCTCCCTGAGGGCAGCGCCCGTGTCTTCTCCATCCTTCAGGCTGCACCTGGGACCCCGCTCTGGGGACTCAGTGTGCCATGCTGGCTGACCCCCTCTGGTGTTAGAACAGGAATCTGGAAAAGCACAAATGGCTCTGTTCCAGCCTGGATGTGGTGGTGACCTCCTCCAAAGGGTCAGGGCTGATCGATACTCCTGGAGTTTCTGATCACCAAACAAAGCTGGGATTCCAGGGACAGAAGCATCTGCTTGGTGGATGCATGGCAGGTACAGCTCCCTCCCACCTCCAGAGAGTGGGATGCAGAGAGGCAGAGGCAGGACAAGAGCCAGCCCTGGTGATTTAAATGCCTGTTCCCAACCCCAGTTTACGTGTCACAGACGAAAGCCAGAGAAACACAAAAATGTGCCATAAGCCTATTTTTTAAGAGGTGTTTCCAGACGAGTGTCCTGCCTTGGCCAGCTCCAGTAGACTTTAGAACTTACATGGCTTTTAAAACCAAGAGGAGGCCGGGTACGATGGCTCACGCCTGTAATCCCAGCACTTTGGGAGGCCGAGGTGGGTGGATCACCTGAGGTCAGGAGTTTGAGACCAACCTGGCCAACATGGTGAAATATCATCACCACTAAAAATACAAAAATTATCCAGGCATGGTGGCAGGTGCGGGTAATCCCAGCTACTCAGGAGGCTGAGGCAGGAGAGTCACTTGAACCCGGGAGGCGGAGGTTGTAGTGAGCCAAGATCACACCATTGCACTCTAGCCTGGGCGACAAAGAGTGAAACTCTGTCTCAAAAACAAAACAAAACAAAAAAAGCAAGCAACCAAGATGCCCCCAGACTAGTGAGGCGGACTCAGTATTCTTCCATTTGCGGGCGGCATAACGCACACAAATTCTCCCTGGATAAATTCTCCCTCACTCTCCCCCTCACTCCTTTCCACTTGAGAGAAAAATATTTAAGAGAAACGCTCTCTAGACGGCTGAAATTTCCCCCTCACTAGCTCAATTTAGTTATTTATCAGAACACTTCGGCGCAGTTATTTTCAGACTTCCACATGAAATAGTAATACTTAGCACTTCCAATTCATCTCCCAAGCAGTTTTGAAATGTCAGCTCATTAATCCTCAACACCCTTGAGAGGCAGCACTTTGCCCCATCTCTCAGACTGGGAAGACGGAGGCAGGGCTGCCCGAGGATCCCTGTGGGTTTCTGCAATGACTCGAGGCTGATCTGACTCAGGGATCCTCTCACTTGGACCACAGAAAGCATTTTTCACTGAAGATGACACGGTACTTTAGGACTTGAGGACTCTATTCTAATGAATGGATCCTGGAACAGCCTCGTGGCCTCTGACCACGGGTACATGAACATGTGCAAGAACACGTTCCTTCAGCACTTTGTCCAGCCAGGTGCAAGCCTCTCAGCACAGCCCACTGTCTGCCATCAGCAGATGCCCTACATCTCCCAGGTCCTATCTCCCCTTGGCCAGGCCTGCCGGGCTCACGCACGTATCTGTGAGCTGCACTCTGCGCAGATCTGGGAGCTGCACTCTGTTTCCCATGTCTTGCCAATCCCACACATCTGATGGCATCTGAACCAAAACATCACTTTCTGGGGGCAAACTACAGGCTTTGGAGGAGGCGTTCCAAAGAGGGGCTTATGTCCCGTGGTGTGGCTTTTCTTTGCTCTCTGAAAGAAACACTTCCAGACTTCTTCCCAGCCAGCATCAAACCTTTTAAGCTATTTGGAGCACCCCGAACTTCAGCCTTCAAATGCATTTTGTATTTATCACTTTAAAATGAGATTTAAGGTTCCTGTCATTTGAGTCTTCACTTTATTAGTGAAGAAAATGGGTTAATTTTCCTGTGGGCAGGACAGGGAAAGAAAGGGCTGTCAGTGTAGATGCCTCAAATTCTGTGCCCGGTGGGGACTGGAGGTCTGGGAAGTCTGTGCTGGATGGCGGCAGCAGAGGTAGGAGTAGTACGGTTGCAGTGTGTGGCATCGAGGTGGGGGTCTCAGATCAATGCAGAATGGCCTGTCCAGAGCTGCCAGAGAATAGCTGGCCACAGGCAAGGGAATGGGTGACGAAGCACTCAGGATGGCTTTCCCCTGTCCTGGCCCCGAGCTCCCAGACACAGCTGCCGCTGACCAGCAGGAGTTTTAAAAGGGTAATGCCTACTTCTGCTGTGCTCTGAAGTAAGTCTTCACTAAACACTAACTCATAAACAACCCTGGCCCTTTATCTAGCATCAGCTGGCTTGGTCCCACATCTAATGCACAGCAAGGATTAAAAAGAAAATGCAGCAAGCCGGGCATGGCGGCTCACACCTATCATCCCAGGACTTTGGGAGGCTGAGGTGGGAGGACTGCTTGAGGCCAGGAGATCAAGACCAGTCTGGGCAATACAGCAAAACCCATCTCTACAAATTTAAAAGAAGAAATAAATACACCCTCTGTTTTGTTGTTGGATAGACGAATACACCAGAGTGGACTTGATAGGGTCATCATCCCCTTCAAAGAAGTCACCATGGAAGGCCCTGTCTTTATTCACTGAGACTTGAAATATTTCCTTGAAACTGTGGTGGGGGTGGGGGGGGGGGGGGGGGGGTGGGGAATTCCCTTCTAGTCAGTTCCCAACTCATGCAAAACAACTAGTCATTATTTTATAGTCCTACTGCCTTTTGGTCCAAAAACAGCATAATCAATCTTGGCCACAAGTCATTTGGAACCAAGACTGGCAATGGTTTCCAAAAATCACATCCACTTTCAAAGGCCAAAGATTTATCACCAGTGAGGATATTCAGAAGAAAATGCTAGAGTCTGAATATGAGTTCACAGTGAACACTTTGAAACTGCGCAGAGCAAAGGCAGGATCTTTGGAAGAAGTACACAGACTCCCACTTTGAAGAAGACACACTGCATCTGTAGGAAAAAGCCCGGTTCTCAATGCTTCTTAGTCATTGGCGGGGTTGGGGAGGGAGACACACACACACACAGACACACACACACACACACACACGGAGACAAAAACCAACGGGGAGGATTGACACCCTCCCCCTTACACACACACACACACACACACACACACACACACACACACACAGAAACAGAGATCGATTGAGAAAAACAAATTCTTCATTTAAAAAATCTTGGAGGTAAAATAAAATGGAGGGAAATAAGAAAGGATTTTTTATAGCTTCATACCAAATACATTATGGATTCAATGCTAGGAAAACATTCACCATGTCAATGTACAACAAAATTAGCATCTTTAAGATATGTTTACCAAGCAGCAGGGAGGTTTGTGAGTCTGGGCTGGGCTTGCACTGGCTTGAAAATCGCCCTACAGATCCTCCGTGACCCCAACATACACGCCATTTCCAGGCAATTCTTAACTGTCAGAAATCTGTCTTCATGAGATTTAAGTCCTTCCCCTCCCAAGGTGCCCTGTCTAACCCTCGCTGTCCCCAAAATCTGTACATGGAGGAAGACACAGGAAGGTTTGCCCTTCAACAGGCACAAAAAGCAAGCTCCAGATTTGCTCAACTCGAATCAAACGGGCTAAACACATCCAGATGTTCGAATGGTTCTGGAAGACGAGGCAGAGCCCCTGCACTCCCATGGCCTCCTCCGACAGAAGCCTTCTCCCCACTCCCTCGGAAGGCCAGGGAAGACCTGCCAAGGCAAAATGGCTGTTCTCAGGGACAGAGAGATGACTGCGAACGTTCCCAGGGAACATGGCATCAGGAGCACACCAGAAAGAGCAGACCCACAGCCAGAGAAAGAAGCGATGTTTATCCACTTGTGAGACATCTGGAAAATGAAAGAGGCTACAAGCCATCTTTATCACATCTCTGTGCATACAAATACACCACGGAAAATTACAGATCCCTCTCATCTACCAAATGAGCCATAATAACCTCACAGGTTTTCCCCGAGTCCTTCAGACGCCCCGCCTTACACTGTTTATCATGAGGGAGACAAGTGGAGAACCTTGGAAATGTAAAGGAAGATGAGCCCATGCCTTTCAAAGAGAAAGGGCCGGAGCAGGGAAACTCCGATCATGGCTAATTGGCCCGTCAGGGTCCCGTCCTGGACAGACCTAGGTAAGGACGTCTCTAAAGAAAACGTCGCACCTCCGCTTGCCACGGAGATTTCTAAGGTTTGCCCACTGTCCTTTTGTAAGTGCCTGCTGGGCAAGTGTGGAGATAAGACGAGCATTACATTATGATGCTTCCTCATGCATGAAAGTCTATTTTAAAGAGAGTCTGGAGGGGGCCATCAGGAAAGAAGAGCCTGAGCAGTGGAGGTAGAAGGAAGGCTGCTTTATTTAGAGAAGTCTCAGCTACAGAATAAAACTGTGCTTTACCTGCAAAGGAAAACTCATTAAAGTTTCTCTTTGGTTCCAGAGAAAGAAATCTACAGCCACAGAATTTCAGAGAAACTGATTTTATTGCCCATACGCTTTTCACTTTGTCCTCCGACTCCACCCCGACTTACATACTAACTTGAATATATATGTAACCCCCCGCACCCCAAACCAAGATGCCACTCGGTCATACCAAATAACCATTGGCATGGCTTTAACCTGAAATTTCATTCTCTCTAGGTTTTTACTCCCCTGGCAAAAGAGTGAATAGCCTACCAAGTTGTACACATTTCTGCTTAAGCAACTCTGGCGAGGCATTCTTTTTAAAAGCAAGGAATACTTGAATATGTTAGGCATGGGAGTTTTCCTTGTTAATTTGTTCAGTAAGTCTGGAAGGCCCCACCCCTTTTTATTAAATAGGAAAACACGTCAAGGAAAATGTTAAGAATATACCAAAACTCCCAACCTTCCCTTATGTCCATTCTTGCTCTGGGGGTTTCTAGGCCCCAGGTTCTCTATCCCCCTCTCTGTAACTCTCTCTGGCTCCCTTTTCTTCTCCCACCCCATAAATCTCGAGGGCGTCATTCACCCTACCTGATCCATGGCCCCCACCCTCTCCATCTGAGCTCTCTCCCGTATGCAAGAAGGTGACAAGAAAAGTCACGGCCTCTCTGTGCTCTGCTGCCAGGCCTGTCCCCAGAGCACCAGCCTCGCTTCTCTGCTGTTGGTTTCCCATGATGTGGATATTCTGGGACCTCCAACCCCAGTACATCTTAACAATGACATACACACCTTCCCCTAGACTCCATTTCCACCAGTGACCCCAACCTCCCGCAGCTGCAAGCTTTACACTCTTGCTCGGTCCTCCCTCTTCCAAGCTACCCCATCCCATTCTATCATTTCTTCCTTTGATGGGACCCCCATTCTCCCCTTTCCTTACTTTCTCTTTTTTTAGATGGAGTTTCACTCTTGTTGCTCAGGCTGGAGTGCAATGGCGTGATCTTGGCTCACTGCAACCTCCACCTCCTGGATTCAAGCAATTCTCTTGCCTCAGACTCCCTAATAGTTGGGATTACAGGCGCCCGCCACCTGCCTGGCTAATTTTTTGTATTTTTAGTAGAGTCAGGGTTTCACCATGTTGGCCAGGCTGGTCTCGAATTCCTGACCTCAGCTGATCCACCTGCCTTGGCCTCCCAAAGTTCAGGGATTACAGGCGTGAACCATCATGCCTGGCCACTTTTTCTACAACTCTGTTTGCTTCAGAACCTTAAGTTGTGACCTAACACAAGATGGCCTCCTTCCTGGCATCACTGACTGTGACCTGGTTACTTTTCCTGATGGATCACTGCAAACCTTTCATGTCTCCAACTGCCCACAGGGAAACATGCAAGTACTCATGGTTCGAGGCAAGTTACCCTGCCTTCCAACATCACATCTAGGTCCCCTCGGACGCACACCCCCAGTTGAGTCCACCGGTCAGTCATTCCACTGAATTCTCTCCAGCCCCTTTACTTAGGAAGAACATGCCTTTGCCCGTGTTCCACAGAAGGGAAAACTGCAGGAAAGGCATGAGGAGATTCCCGGGGGGCTGTGTTGAGAGGTCATAATGGGAAGGTACACAGCCTCAAGAGCTAGCAACAAGGAGGCTGGATGGGAGACCACGGGAAGGGAGGGTGTCCTGCAGGAAGAGGCAGAACCGAGAGGGCAATGCCCTGGCACCGGCCACCTTCACGGCATCATGAAGGAGGAGGATCCATGGAGGAGAAACCAAAGTCTGGGGAATTCGAGAGGTCAGAGCCATGGTCAGGGAGAAAGTTTCTGTCAAAAACCTCTCTCCTGGCCGGGTGCGGTGGCTCACGCCTGTAATCCCAGCACTCTGGGAGGCTGAGGGGGTGGATCATGAGGTCAGGAGTTCAAGACCAGCCTGACCAACATGGTGAAACCCCGTCTCTAGTAAAAATACAAAAATTAGCTGGGCATGGTGGCGCACGCCTGTAGTCCCAGCTACTCGGGAGGTTGAGGCAGAAGAATCGCTTGAACCTGGGAGGCGGAGGTTGTCGTGAGCCGAGATTGCGCCACTGTACTCCAGCCTGGACAACAGTGAGACTGTCTCAACAACAACAACTAAAAAGTTGGTGCGGTGGCTCACGCTTGTAATCCCAGCACTCTGGGAGGCCGAGGTGGGTGGATCACCTGAGGTCGGGAGTTCGAGATCAGCCTGACTAACATGGAGAAACTCTGTCTCTACTAAAAGAAAAAATTAAAATTAAAATTAAAAAAATACAAAATTAGCCAGTTGTGATGGTGCATGTCTGTAATCCCGGCTACTCGGGAGGCTGAGGCAGGAGAATCGCTTGAAACCAGGAGACAGGTTGCAGTGAGCCAAGATTGTGCCATTGCACTCCAGCCTGGGCAAGAAGAGCAAAACTCTGTCTCAAAACAAAAAACAAAACAAAAAACAAGTCTCTTCCTAAATCATAAGCGCCTGTGAATACGAACCGCATCTTATGCCTTCTCTGCCCCTCACCCCAGACCCAAGACTCAGTGACTACGTTTTGACTGATTGACGGACGAACGGCAGCTCTGGGGACTGAGCAATTGCTCTGGGACTTTAAAGACCTGGAGTCTTTTGCTGATGTGTGCAGTGGCCTTGGGCTAGCTGACAAATGTGCTGTTTCTGTTATAAGGGAGGGCTTGCAAAACCTCTTATTTTTTAATACATGTATTATATATACATGGCAGAAACTGCCTATGAGCAAAGAGAAGAAAATACAAATCACCCACTGTTAACATTTCAGTGTTTATTTTTCAGACCTTTTCCTAGCAAAATGTATATGTGTGTGTAATGATACTTTTAATTAAAAAAAAGTACATGCAGAAGATATAGTAAAGAACACTTACTAAAGTAATTTGCCAACTCCTTGTGCCCTGATTTATTGAGACTTCATCCTTAAGTATGTATCACTATTGCATAGCTGAATATAACAAAACTCCCCATCAGCTCTCTTTCATTCCTTGGACTCACATCAGTCTCTAAGTCACCCCTGAACTGTGATTTATATGATAGCTTGGGAAAAGCCAATTGGGGACAATCAATGGAACAGACGGAGATAGGCCTGGAGAATGTGCATGAATTAAAAGGAAAACTCCATTGTAATAGGAACAAGATTCTAATCACTACACCTAATTACAAAAAGGAGTAAATCACTGAAAAAAAAATTAAGTGTCTCATACAGAACAAACAAAGCAATTAGTCATAAACAGAAGCTCAGGGCTTGGTAAGCAAGCCAGAGCCCAGACCCAATCTACCAGCTGTGCATCTGCTCCCAAGACCACTTTGGGGTCATGGAGGGTGGGCTGTAAGGTGAGAGTAGGGCTTGGGTATGTAACGGTGCTGGGGAAGGGAGGGTGGCCGGCTCCCAATACATGCGCCTCTACACGCACACACGCACACAGCCTCATCAGGACCTCTGATCACAGTAGTGACCCAGCATTAGAGGCTAGAAGGCTTAAGTCTACAGCCCAGACCTTCCTGCATGGCAGAATGATAAGTGGTGATTTAATATATCTCAGAGTCACCTTCTTCATTCCCTGTCTGTATCCCTCAAACAACAACAATAATAATAGCAGCTAATTCTTATACTAAATTACTGTAGATCTGACACTATGCCGGGCATTTCACAAAGCTATCTAGTTCAATTCACACATTAGACCTTCAAAGGAGGCACTATTATCATCATCTCCATGTACCAATGAGGAAACTGAAATCCAGAGGGCTGAGCAATTTGGCTAAATTCATCCTGCTTATGAGGAGAAGAACCTGGATTTAAACCCAACAGTGGACCCCAGAGCCCGTGCTCTTAAACTCTGCACCACGTCACCTGTAAGATGAGAAAAGTTAAACCCATCTTTTAATGTGGTAAAGAACCAGGTGTCAAGTGTGAAATGCCAGGTGCAAGTGGACTATTTCATAAATGTTGACATGATTCTTAGCCCTTTTCCTATTGGTTGCCCCAACTCATTCTCTCTCCCCTGGGGTCTCCTTCCTAAAAGACCCTTGGAGAGCCCCATATTGCTGGTGGGCCCTTCTGAACCTTGTACTGTGTACCTGCCTATACCCCAGGAGTGGAGGATGAGGGGAATCTCCTGCTCTTGAAACCCAGGACCCTCCTAGAAACTGGCTATGCAACCCGGAGGTGAGCTCTGAGGGCTTGAACTTAGCAACTGTCTCTATTATAAGTTTCAAAAATTGCAATAGACCTGTAATAAATCGTTGTCCTGCAGGGCTACACAGTGACTGGAGTTATCTTAAATATATCATCTGACACAGAAAATCTAAATCTTCCTGAAAAACCCAAGACACGTAATGACTGTGTCTATAAGGGCAGGCTCTCCTGAAGGGTCTGTGAATAAAATCTCCAGGAGCGGGGGCTATTCTAGGTCTGTCTCATTGCCAGTGGCTGAACTTGGTTTCACCCTGACAGTAGTGAGGGGAGATGAATCAGCACACGTTGTTCATTTGGTCATTCTAAAGAACTTCCCTGAGCATGCCAGAATCTGTTTTAGGCACTGAGAGAGATGACTTGGAAAAATCAATCTAACAATATTCTGTGCACAGACCTACAGAGCTGGGGTGGGGGCAGCCTGGAGGCAGGACCACCCTTGAGGGCTAAGCTGCCTTCTTAAGAGCTAACAGGGCCTGGCCCAGGGCTGTGGGATGAAGAGTGAGTCAGGTCCTTATTGATGAAGCCTCTTCCCCTCAGTCTAAAGCAGATGATAAAACAGGAGCTTCTGGCTGAGCGTGTGAGGCAGTAAACACACAAAAGCATTTGTTTTGACACGTCTGGCAGAGGGGCTCAGCTCAACACAGCAAACTCTCTTGCAGATGTCCTTAGTCAAGCCGTTCCTCTAGACTAAGGCCCTGCAGTGCTCAGCTTGGACCCTACCAGGGCAGTTGAGGGCTCGGGCCCCAGGGCCACAGAGACTCAGCTTCACACCTTACACTCAGGAACCACACAGCGATCTTGGGCAAGTGGTAGAACAAGTTACCCTCTGAACCCCAGTTAACAGAATGTTCTTTATGGGGGAATGAAATGAGGTGAAATGAGATGGTGTGACAGAGCATTTACACACATGGAAACACACAGGAAATACAGGCTGTTGATGCTGCTATTATTATTATTAATCATATTGGCGATTTTTTTTTCTGTTTTTTGAGACAGGGTCTCACTTTGTCACCCAGGCTGTACTGCAGTGGCACAGTCATAACTCACTGCAGCCTTGACCTCCTGGACTCAAATGATCCTCCCACCTCAGCCTCCCAAGTAGCTGGGACTACAGGCACACGCCACCATGCCCCAAATGTTTTTGGTAGAGACAGGGTGGCCTCAAACTCCTGAGCTCAAACAATTGGCCTGGCTCAGCCTCCCAAAACGCTGTGATAACAGGTGTGAGCCACCGCACCTGGCTAGTCTTCTAATTTAAAGGCCACAGTTGGACTTGTCCTTCATTGAGTGCCCTCGTCTTCAGAAGAGACAGGACAGTGCTCTGGGTAAAGCCTGGTCAACACACACAACCTACAGACCCGGGTGGCCCTTCCTCTCCTGACAGTGGTTGTAAAAAATCAGCTGCTCGACCAAGCGGGCAACTGTCCACCGTCTTCCTCCAGAGCTCGCTCCTCCTCTTACCAGTCCACTCCACCTGGCTCTTGCCTCCCTGCACCCAAGAGTCTATATGAAAGAGAGAGAGAGAGAGAGAAAAACACAACTCATTTCATACAGCGCCAAAGAGAGCCACCAAGTCCCACCTGCCCCCAAATGTCACCTGGACAAGCTAATTGGTGCTGCCTTCTTTCCCCTTTTCTCACATCCCTCAGGATATGAGTTCTAATATCCACTTAGGATCTGAGTGACCGCAGGCGAATTACTTCGCCTCTCTGGCTTTGAGTTTCCAGTTTGTAAAATGGGGATAATAAGACCGCCTACCCCTCCTGAGCGTGTCTGAGAGTGACCACATGCGGCAGACTGCATTCTCCTAAGATATTTCCATAATATCTCCCCGATGCCACATGCTATCTATGATAGGAGCTCAATACGCCTCCAATCCAGAGGTGAGCTCTATGTCCCCTCCCCTTCATTCTAGTTGAGAATTTGAGACTCACTTGTGTTGTTTGACCTTTGAGGTTAGGTAAAAAGAAAAAAAAAGTGAACACGCTTCTGCCTTGTCTGTGGAAACATTGGTGCTCCAGCCCTAAGCTGCTGTATAAGGAGTCTGACTGCCTGAGGCAGCCATGATGTAAAGAAGCTCAAACCAGCTCATGCAGAAACACCATGGGGAGAAGTCCTGAGATCCCTTGGAGAGAGATGCTTGGTCAGCCCCTGTTGTGCTAGTTACAGCCACTAGAACTGCAACCTCATGTCTGACTGCAACCTCATGAGATGCTCCCAGCCTGAACCACTCAGCTGAGTCCCGCCCAAATTCCTGCTCCATAGAAACCACGAGAAATAACATAATGATTGCCGTTGTTGTAAGCCAACAAGTTTTTGGGTGATTTGTTATGCATCAATAGATAACTGGAACACCACATATATAAAAACATGCTGTAAACTGATGGGTAAATATTAAGAACTCCAAATGCTATCGTAACTTTTATGATTATTTCCTTTTCAAGTCTGCCCTTGATTTTGTCTTTAGAAAAGTATGTGTGTTGTGGGTGGGGTGAGAAGAATGCATACAGAATTGCCCTTAGCTGCCTTTCTTTTATTTTTTTAAGACAGAGTCTCACTCTGTTGCCCAGGTTGGAGTGCAGTGGCACAATCTCAGCTTACTGCAACCGCCACCTCCTGGGTTCAAGCAATTCTCCTGCCTCAGCCTCCCGAGTTGCTGGGATCACAGGCATGCACCACCATACCTGGCTAATTTTTGTATTTTTAGTATAGAGGGGGTTGTGCCTTGTTGGCCAGGCTGATCTCGAACTCCTGACCTCAGGTGATCCACCCACCTTGGCCTCCCAAAGTGCTGGGATTACAGGCATTAGCCACTGTGTCTGGCTTTGCCCTTAGCTTGAGGGAAAAAAGCCAATTGTCACCAAATGGATGGTGTCAATATGTAAAATGACTTCTCAATTCACTTGGTGGCATCTTTTAGAAATAAAGGTTCCATGAACTAATTAAAAAGTGAATTGCAACTAGGGGATTTCCCCCAACAAAGCCAAGCTAATTCTACCCAACGATCCTCAAAACACGCTGGGTACTGCAGAGAAACTGAGTTCCCTGCACAGCACCGGAAGAAGCCACTTCAGCTGCCCACGGGGAAAGAAGCGATGTGTTCCAAGCATAAGAATGTGGACATGAAGCCTGGCCTTCCATCCCACCTTTTGGTACTGGGATTGGGGAGACGATCTCCACCGACCACAAAATGCGCGTGCCTGGGGTAGCCAGGTGCCTCATAGTTCAAAACAACAACTTTCGCGTTCTCATCTCTGTAGTTCCTGGGAGCAAACTGAGATGGTAAAGCCGTCAGCAGCCTAGGTCCTCATCATCTTGACAGATACTTAGCTATTCATTTAAAAACAAGCAAGAGAACAAGCGTCAGCTGTATTTTGTAATTACTCCTGGATAGGACTGGGAATGCTTTGGCATAATTGGGGTATTGAGATTTTTTTCCCCCGTTTGAAGGCCTTGTTGCAGCAAGAAAAATACCACGTTTATTCTAATTAAAACCAACTCTTCTTTTAAATCATCACAGCAATAAGAAGGCAATTGGTGATGGATATTTACTTTTTAAGGGTAGCTGGGGTAACAGCTACTAGGCCCAGATCTGCTGTGTTGAACGTATGTCCTTCAGCACGGAATTCTCTCACTTGCAGGCTCAGTTCTCTCATTTATTAAATGGGAGATATGAAGAAAATCCCACATGTTCCCTTTGGCTCTCATTTAATTTGAGGTCATTCCTCCCACTTTCTGTTACCCCAGCCCAGTAGGGTATAATGTACCAAGGACCAGCTCTCTTGGTATGAAGAGTATTTGGGGACATGTGGTGTTCAAACGAATCCCTAGGCCTCCATGGGAACACCAGGGCTGGAGCCGTTGTCAGCTTGTCCGGACAGTGCAGTGGCCCCCAACTACCTGCGTGTGCATCCGTCACACCTGGTGACTTGTTAAATGCCCAGCCCAAGCTGCTTGCCCCTTCAGCAAGCGTGTTTCAGTCATTCTGGGGTGGGGCCCAGGAATCTTCATTTTGGATAAGGGTCCAAAGTCATCTCTGATGAAGTATTTAGAAGACCATACTTTAAAAAAAGTACAGGTCTAGCTGAAAAGCATGGCCTTCAGACGTAGAAATACGTAGTTGTCTTTTTGATTTTCCAGCCACATAAACCTGACAAAGACCCGACGTTCCTGAATCTCTCTGTTCCCAAACAAGTGCAGCTCCCTAGCAGTGCTGGAGAGTGGGAGGAGACCACACCCAGCACCTTCCCGGTTCACTTCCTGCCACACACAGCTGCCTGCCAAAGACCTGTTCCCTTTCCTCGCTTTACACTCAGAGTAGCTCTTCAAAAAGCACCAGCGCAATGACCTCTCAGAAAACAAGTTTGGCAGAAAAAGCCACATTTAAAAGGGTCCAATAGGCTGGGTGCGGTGGCTCATGCCTGTAATCCGAGCACTTTGGGAGGCCGAGGCAGGTGGATCACCTGAGGTCAGGGGTTGAGACTAGCCTGGCCAACGTGGTGAAACCCTGACTCTACTAAAAATACAAAAATTAGCTGGGCATGGTGGCAGGCACCTTTAATCCCAGCTACTCGGGAGGCGAAGCAGGAGAATCGCTTGAACTCGGGAGGCAGAGGTTGCAGTGAGCTGAGATTGCACCATTGCACTCCAGACTGGGCAACAAGAGTGAAACTCCATCTCAAAAAAAAAAAAGTTAAAGGGTCCAATAGAAACACTTTGGCCATTTAAAATGGCCATACCTCTCTTGGTTAACAGTAAGGCGAGGAGGACAGCTGAATTTAGCCACCAACAAAACAAGTTGTGATTGTACACCTGGCAGGTGGATAATGAAAAATGATAATAAAAATAGTAAGAAGAGGATGATGGTCCCTATAAATCTAACAGCATTTCTAAAAGCCTTTGGATGCCCTGCCCTGTTCAGGTGCTGAACTGTCTTGTTTCCATCCTTCACCCTTGGACTTGACTGGGAGTAGGGAGGAGAATGAGCGCGCTGGAGCCAGGGATGGGGAAGGGCTGCGTGCAGCACTCCCGCCTCCTACGCGATCTGTCCTCCCGGAGCACAGGGGGATGTGGTTTACCTGAGTGCACCTATTTGCAACCAGACACCTGGCTTTGACCAAATGTGACCAAATGGCTGACAGAGCACATTAGCTTGCCTCCTCCGCTTGTCAAAACAATTAGGCTCTGAAAGGTGGTGGTGGCCTCACCGGGCTGAGAAAATGCCATCAGTGTATGAGACCGTTCATCAGCCTCCTGGAAGGTTCGACGGGGCCAAGAGGGCAAATGACCTAAATGGGGAGAGGGGGACTAGGCTGGAGGTAGGACAGGGGAGTCATTAAAACATTAAAAAACCTGAAAGTACCACGTAGCCACAGATGACCAAAGAGATCCATTCCCATGGCTCCACAGGGCACACGGCCAGCGTGGTGCTAAGCGTAAGGGGTGGGAGTCCTGGCATCCACCGGGTGATTGACAGGCTGGCCCTCCCGCACTTCTGCTCTGCTCTGGTAACTACCCGTATTATGCCGAAATGACACAAGCGACAATAATTAAGCCCCAGATCTCTGTGGATCATTCGCAGTGATAATTCCACCTTTGTAATTCAGCTTCAGATAAACCCCTTTTGTTCTGCCTTATAACACAGATTCTAGTATCATTCAAGTATATTAACTGTAGCCTATTACTGTCACAAAAAATGCTCCCTGAGCCATAGCAAAAGACTCCCTAGACAAAACTTTATGTCATGTTAATCCAAGCTTTAATAACTATGAGGATATATAACTGTATTCTAATTGTGCTCTGCGTTCCCGCATACAAAAACAGAAGATATCAAAAATGACAGCAGCCGATCTCTTCAAATAAAAAAGCATTAATTCCTCACTCAGGGTGCTGGGATGCTGGGGTGAAGAGATGTATGTTTATCTGAAGAGAGAAGACATATGGGACTTTTGAGGACAGAGAAGGTTTAGGGGCTAGGGTGGGACCACCAGGAATCAATGCCACAAGGGTTGAAGGCTGCGGAAGAGGCTGGAAGGCAGACATGGAGACTTGGACACGGAGACTGACTTATCAAGAGAGCCAGGTCAGAGATGTTCAGGGGATAGAGAGAAGCCAAGTAAAGCTTTCTTTTTTGTTTTTTGTTTTGTTTTGTTTTGTTTTGTTTTTTGAGACAGAGTCTCCCTCTGTCACCCAGGCTGGAGTGCAGTGGTGCAATCTCGGCTCACTACAACCCCCACCTGCTGGGTTCAAGTGATTCTCCTGCCTCAGCCTCCTGAGAAGCTGGGATTACAGGCGTGCGCCACCACGCCCAGGTAATTTTTGTATTTTTAGTAGAAACAGGGTTTTGCCATGTTGGTCAGGCTGGTCTTGAACTCCTGACCTCAGGTTATCCGCCTGCCCCAGCCTCCCAAAATGCTGGGATTATGGGCGTGAACCACCATGCCTGGCCCATGTGAAGCTTTCTAAGGCAGCTGTGAGGATCCCTCAGTTCTTGACCCGGTTTGGACATTAACTCGGTGGGTAACCTTGGCCAAGTCATTCCCACTTGCTGGGCCTCCCTTTCTTTCTGAGGAGACAGCGTCAGGTCAGACATCTTGTAGGGCTCACTCCCTCACCTCCTCCAAGCCCTTTCCCTGCGGCCCAGCCTGGCCAGCTGATGTAAAATTACAACCCACTCCAGGTACTTCCTAATCTCCTTTACACTGTGTTTCACTGTTGTTTTATTTAAGTGGCTCCTACTATTTTCTAATTGTGCTATGTAATTTTCTTTTTTGGTATATTTGCTGTTTATCCTATGTCTCTCCACTTGAGTTGAGTTCTGTCATGACCGGGATTTGTTTCTGTTCTGTTCACTGATTTATCCCTGGTGCCCGGCATGGTACCTGGCACACAGCATGTGTTCAGCGTTTGCTGAATGACCACGTGGCATGGCCATGGACCACGTGTGTGGTCCGGGACAAGTTTCTTCAACTCACCGAGCCTCAGTTCCTCAACTGAGGAAAAAAGAGGCAGATACCTACTTCCTAGCATTGCTGAGAGGATTAAATTAAAGAGCAGATGCAAAAGCAACTGGAATGGTGCCCAGCACAACAGAGGTGCTCAAAGCAGGTTATTTTATGGACGAAAACAACGTTCCCTATAAGGCTAAAGATGCAATTTTCACTGCTAAGACCAAACGCAGGTCCTTATGTAGTTATTGGTCTTATTACCACCACAATATACCCCTCTGCTAGAAACTCCACCTCCTCTACTTCTCCAGCCCCCAAACCCACTCCAGGTCCATAGTCTGTCTCCTGGCACCAAAAAAGAATCAAAACACTAGGCTCTTGTGGGACACTTCTGCATCATGGAGGCTGCTGGGCATGGGAGTCCAGAAGCCCACAGTGAACTTGGATAAATCACAAACCTCCTGGCCTTAATGTTACCTTCTCTTTAAAAATCAGGATACTATATTTTAATGTGTCTCCCGTACCGCAGAGGGTGGGAATGAAATACAACAAAATGAATTGTCCAACAAGAGGAATTAGGACTCTGTTGTTTAACCTCTCTGAGCCTTGTTTCCTTATCTGTGAAAAGGGGTATCGTCATAACCCTCACTGCCTTATCGCACCCAGTGGTTGTGAAGACAAAAGAGCCATTGGAGCTTCTGCTATGTAGAGAGTGACCAGAGGCAGAACCCCGAGGGGCCAAGAGCACTTCGTCTGTAGCAGGTAGACTTGTCCTGCAGTGCCAGCTCCCAGGCTCATGCAAACCACTTAACTTCCGCACAGGGCCAGTTTTTTCATCTGTATAATGGGAATTAAAACTTTACTTGCTCTGCCTACCTCAGTGTTGGGTGATGCTGGGACAGATACTTCACAGCCTGTCAATCATTTTCACGCCCACATGAAAATGGCCCCAAGAGGAGGAAGAGCAGGGCGTACCTCCTACTGCGGTTTGGGCCGCTGAAGAAGGTTTTAGTAATAATGACCACAGGCAGATGAGATGATCCGATCTCTAACACTCCTTCTTGTGACTAGGAGACAAGATCAACCCGCAGCTCAAGACGGTTTCCCGCCTCCCCTGCGATCTGGAATGCCTTCATCTAGTTGGAGGGGCTCAGAGGGCAACTGAATAGAATTTCCTTAAAACATTATGACCCACAGGCAATGCAACGGTGCCCGTGTGGGCTGGATCTCCACCGGGCAAGGACTATCCCATGGCAAGTGTTCACTGACTGGGACCAGAATGGCCAGCCTCTTTATTGATATTTTCACCACACTTAAAAACCAAAGAATAAAAGGATGGGGAGGTGGCAGGTGAGGACAGCAATTTCATTAATCACTTCCTCTTTTGCTGAAGATCAACTATGCAACCAGATTTTATCATGAGACAGATCAGAAATCCCTAGTGTAACAGCAATCGCTCCTTTTACCTTTCTTCAGACAATGCAAAGGACATAAAAGGCCCTGAAGCTCCCATTCCCAAAACTGCTGAAAAGCAACCACAGGTAGAATATGAAGCAAAGATGGTTGCTCCTCAGGTCTCCAAGGTGCCTACCTGACCTTTAGAGCCCGCTGGCCAGAACTCAGAATTCTAGTGGCACAGTTGAGCAGTGTCTGGAAAGTCACCTTGGATTTTCTCCTTTTACCTAGGAGCCTGAGGTTTCTCAGTACCCACAGAGTTTACAGTGGCCTTCATTTCCCTACCCCATCCTACGCTGGCTCACTCTGTTTTAATGAATTCTCATCTCCCCAAAGTGGAAAACCGATGGAAACTGGAGGAAGAACAAAGATATTCCACAAAAGACTGAGAACCCAGGCTGGATGTGGTGACTCACGCCTATAATCCCAACACTTTGGGAGGCAAAGTCAGGTGGATCACCTGAGGTCAGGAGTTTGAGACCAGCCTGGCCAACATGGTGAAACACCGTCTCTACTAAAAATACAAAAATCAATTGGGTGTGGTGGCGGGTGCCTGTAATCCCAGCTACTCGGGAGGCTGAGGCAGAAGAATCGCTTGAACCCGGGAGGCGGCGGTTGAGATCGTGCCATTGCACTCCAGCCTGGGCAACAAGAGCAAAACTCCATCTCAAAAACCAACAACAACAAAAACTGAGAATCCAAATGGAGGTCCCTCACTCCTCCCCAGACTGGCACACCGCACATCAGACACATGGGAAAGAGGCCCCATGTAATCAGCGGCTGCTGAAATTTCTGCAATAGCTATCAAAAACTATGTTTTTCCCTTGCCCATCCAGCATCAGCTGCCAAAGACTTCGATATCTATTTGAGAACCCTCAGTATTGATCAGGTCAAATGCTACAAGGTTTTTATCTCCTGATTTCTTGACCTTAAAGTGACCCAGAGGACTTACCAATATAGTAATGTCACAGTGAAAATAATTGTGGGGAAGAAAGATACTGAGTAATTTACGTTGTCCTGATTTTTACTTGTCCATCACCTTCAGTACTCATGTAGAATGTCTCACAAATCCTTCCCCCGTTTTTCATGGGGATTACTGAGACCCCGACAACAGAATGATGCCTCGCTTTACTAGAGGAATACTGTTGAGAATTACAAATGAAAGACTTAAGCAATTCAGTACATTATAAGTCAGACACTATCTTTTTCATCTTTGTTAATATGTGAACTCCAGGCAGCAAATCTGTTTTGTTTTTTTTTTAAACAAAAAAAGGTAGAAAAGCTTTAATCACAAACGATTTAGGTGGTATCAGGAGCAAATTACAACACTAATACAGAACTCAGAGAAAGAAAATAAGTTTTAAAAGTACAAAATGATGACTTGCAGAGTAATGTTCATCTTCCTTCTGGCCAGACTTGTGGATTCATCATCCAGGGAGGAAAACTGAGGCAAAGCTGCCAGGCTAGAAAGGTTGAATGAAGAGCAGGAAGGAGGCAAACTGTGGCTTCATATGCCTGTCATTAGAGCAGTCATGAAGGCTTTGAAAAAATCATCATCATCATCATTATAGCGTTGGCCATCCTCCTGCAGGAAGGCGCAATGATTCCTGAATTGGAAGTGAGGATTGGCAGGAACTGGAAGTGAGGATTGGCAGCCATTGGTCTCTGCCCCAACTCTCCACATTTTCTCTGATGGACTCGGGCCCAAGTTCACCCCCATCTGACCCCAGGCCCTCCCAAAGAGGACCCCCAAAGGTCAAGACCCCCTGGCTGCAGGAACTCTGCATCCGGAGATGTAACATGTCTATATTCTATTTATCCGAGGTCTATTATCAGCCACAAATGCTGAACTCCAGGCTGGCTGCCTCTGCCCCAAGTGTCCTCCTGGGCTGCTTTCCAGGACCTCAGCTAGTCTGAAAAGTATTCTAGCTGCCAGGGTCAATGTTCTACTGAATTGCAGCTATGTAGGATCTGGGTATTCCAAGAGTTAACACCCCAGAATCTCAGAGTTCCTTCGCTCATTCACTCCATGACCTGTCTACTTCAACGCCTCTGCCGGGCTCTGCGCCTGACTGCACTCTCAGAGAGGCCTCTAGCCAGGTCTTGTAATAGAAAACAGACATAGGAAGAAGCAGGTAACTCCCCACCACGGGAGAATCCGAATCAACTGACCAATGCGAGCGCTTGGCAGAAACACTCCTGAGGTCTCAAGGATAAGCCCTTTTATCCCAGTGCCAGGACAGCTGCAAGCTGTGAGGCAATGGCCCACGAGGGGCAGTGTGACACCTCCCATCCGTCCTGCCCACCCCGGAACCCTGGCCAGGTGCTTGGCAGAAACTGCCAGCATGCCCCTTGGCTCCAAGGAGTCTGAGCCATTCTAAGTGGCAGGTTCCAAGTACTAAGCTGCTGCCCCTGGCTAAAAAAGAAAAAAACAGAGAGGAAGAAAGAGAGGTAGAGGAAGCGGAGAATGCAAAATTTCCCCCCAGAAGGCATGTCAGCTACTCAGAAAATCTGGAAGATTGGAGCTGGGAAATGAGGAGCAGGCCAAAATGTTTAACCCAAGTTCTTTTATGATGTGCCCCCACAGAAACAAAACATCAGGGCATCTCACGAAGATCATGGTCGCTTCTGGGCCTATGATATCTTGAAACATGAGCCACGGTATTTTATTCCAAATATTTCTCCTTTGGCAAGGATAGTCCCTTTACTTCGGGAGCTAGGACACACAAGTGAACCCAACCCAACTGCTGTCCCATCCATGCTTTACATGACCTCTTGTAAAGGCATGCACAAGCCCTTCCTGGACAACAGAGGGCCGCTTTCAAAGCAGAGGTCTACCTTCAGTGGGACTAATCATTTAAGTAGCCCCCAAACTCTGATTAGAGGATGTCTGCAGAACTCTTGCCAGAGAAGATTTGAGAAACTGAAACATGGTACCTGCCAAGGACAAGCCTTTTGGCACTGTAGCCACCTCAAGACACTTGGCAAATTCCATCAGGTGTCAACAATAGATCTAAACACATTAGACTTAAGAGAACAAAGGAGAGGTCTCTATGGGGCCTAAAAGGAAGCCTGTTGCTAAATAAGCAAGAGAAAGGAGAATTAGCATCTACTGGGTGGCAGGCATCATACATCCACGATTTCACCTGCATCTCTAGTGCAACCCTTCCAGATAGGCTTGATGATCCCCATTTTATAGATGAGGGAATTCAGGATCAGGGAGACTAAAGAGCTTGCCCTGGGAGAGAGCCACGGTCTGTGATCTTTTGTCCACTGCCTGCTACCATTAGGTACATTCTTAGTTTTGAGTCTCCTATGAGAATTTAAAGCAAACATAAGTCGTTCATAGAGCCCAACATCTGTACTTTTCTTTTTTTTTTTTTTTTTTTTGAGACGGAGTCTGGCTCTGTCGCCCGGGCTGGAGTGCAGTGGCCGGATCTCAGCTCACTGCAAGCTCCGCCTCCCGGGTTTACGCCATTCTCCTGCCTCAGCCTCCCGAGTAGCTGGGACTACAGGCGCCCGCCACCTTGCCCGGCTAGTTTTTTGTATTTTTTAGTAGAGACGGGGTTTCACCGTGTTAGCCAGGATGGTCTCGATCTTCTGACCTCGTGATCCGCCCGTCTCGGCCTCCCAAAGTGCTAGGATTACAGGCTTGAGCCACCGCGCCCGGCCACATCTGTACTTTTCAACCACCCTCTCTTCACCCTCCTGCTCACCCTAATTCCTCTTCCTTCAAATAACAAAAACATTAGTTTGCAGTGTCCACAGAGTTACAACACCTAGAGATACTTGGACTTAGAAATAACCCACTTTGTTGCTTTTCTTCTTTCTCCCCAAGTCCTGTTTCTTAGCAAAGTCTTTATCATCTGCGGAGTGGAAGGGTCACAGGGCAGAGGTAAAAGCCTTCAGGGTCCTCACTCCAGCTGGGTTATGACCTCCCCTTCTCCAAGAACCCGAAGGTAAACACGCATTAGAAGGGCGGCAGGTGGTGGGGGTGGCCAGAATGCATAGCACATGATAGCTGGGTCGCCAGTGTCTGGGTCACCAGTGTCCGGCACTGTGCCTGGCACACAGTGGGCTAATATGGATGCTGCTACTGATAAATAATTGAGAAGGAACTGCATGTGCCAGGGAGGAGTTAAGATGGAGATGCTTCTGAGGACAGAAGAAGAGGAGCCAGTGCTGGTTGAGTCCTCCCAGGCATGCAACCCACAGAGGTTCTGGGAAAGCTGCTGGGCTGTACCAGCTGGCCCCACCGGGCTCTGTCCATTGAGGGACTGGCTGTGCCAGGAACCTCCTGGCCACTCTGGAATTCCAAAGCTCATGGTCAGAACCCCAGGGCCATTTGGCTGCTTCTTCCTTGCTTTCAGACCTGCTCTTCTCTTCAGTGTCTCCCTCTCTTCCTCTCTTGCCACAAGCAGCTGGGAGCACCTGCTCCTGGACCCCCAAAGTCTCCAGCCCTCACTCCCCTTCCATCCCTCCCCGGCAGCTACATGCCTCTTTAGGGGCATGTTCTCCCTTGAGAAGTTCCATCAGACCCCACGACCAACACCACATCCCTGCATCTTTCATAAACTCATGGAACTGGGAAGCAGGAGAGACTCTTGGAGATTTCATCTGACTCCCTTCTTTGGCAGATGAGGGCTACCTGGGTCCCAGAAACCATGTGGCTTGCGGAAGTCTACTCAGCCAGTTGGCAACAGAGCTGCGACCAGAACCAAAGGCTCTTAATGACCCTTAATGACTCTGATGACACATAAATTAGCATGAGGGGGCTGCATCTCTGGGCATGGGCTGAGAGTGAAGGCCTTGGGACACTGCCTGGCTCCTGGCAGTGTGTTTCCTCTCCAACCGAGAGGCACTCATGGGAAGGGTACTTTGGAGCTCTCTGCCCGCACATCTGATCTTCCCTCTTACCGCGTCTACACACCACCAGCTCTAATATGCTGTCATTTTGCAGGATCTGAACACATTTTTTTTTATATGGAGTTTCGCTCTTGTCGCCCAAGCTGGAGTGCAATGGCGCAATCTTGGCTCACTGCAACCTCTGCCTCCTCGGTTCAAGCGATTCTCCTGCCTCAGCCTCCCAAGCAGCTGAGATTACAGGTGCACGCCACCACGTCCAGCTAATTTTTTGTATTTTTTGTAGAAACGGGGTTTCACCATATTAGCCAGGCTGGTCTCGAACTCCTGACCGCAGGTGATACGCCCACCTTGGCCTCCCAAAGTGCTGGGACTACAGGTGTGAGCCACTGCACCTGGCCAGGATCTGAACACATTTTTAAGCTGCGTTTCTGGCTCTGAAAAGTGAGAGGTCCTCACCACTGTACCCCCCAAACTAAGGGGAAGAACAAGTCTCCTAGTTCATAAACACTTGGCCCAAAAGGTAGGTGGGGTTAAATATGTCTATGTATTTAAATACGTAATATAGTAGGAAAAAAAGACCTGCCCAAGGATAGGAAATTTCAACCATTGCTGATTATCTTTCATTATTCAAGCAAGCTTCCGCAGATGCTGAAAGGAGGCGGATATTTAGGAGGTATGGAAATATCATTTCCTCCTGGGACGAGGAGAAGGGAGCTGGTGTCGTTATATACCAACGAGCTTCCCCCTGGTTGTTTTCTCCAGTAATCTTAGTACCGCCCTCTGGAGGAATGAGGCCAACTCTGGGACCAGCATGATCGTCGGGACAAATGAAGGTGGCTTGGGCTGCTGCCCTGGGTTCCAAATGGGTTTTCCTCCCTCCAGCTCTCTCCTTCTAATCCCTCCCACACACATTTCCTGGGGTCCTATCATGAGCCTGGCACAGAGCTAGGCACTGGGAGGAGTTCACCTTCTAGTGACATGATGGACAGGCAGGCAAAAAGTAACCATAAAGCACCGGGCTGTGTGCACAGAGCGGGCACCAAGCACTATGAGAATAGAGGGAGGGAGGCGCAACCCAACAGACTGGGTCAGGGAGGGAGGGAGCTGGCATGTGCGCAGATGTCTGTTGGCCGAGGGATGGCTATGGGAGTTCACAAAGGGAGAGTTTCAAGCAGAAGACACAGTCCTTTTAAAGAGCCGAGAGAGAGGAAGAGCATCCAGTCTGGTGTGGTTAAAGCCAAGTGCGTGAGAAGGCAGAGGCATGGAGAGCGCACCTGCACCTGGGAGGGCCTCATCAGCCTCACCAAGGAGCTCAGGCTTTCCTGGGGAGACGACAGGGCTGCTGCCAGGTATTGAGCAGGGGAACAACATGGCCAGCGCAGCTTAAAACCATCCCTCTGGCAGCATGGAAAGGGTAGACCAGAGGAGGCCAAGACTGAAGGTTAAGAGAAGAGTTTTGTCACTTGAGGGATGAGTGATGAGGGAACGGGGGCCACATACAACTAGGGAGAGAGGCAAGCGGTATTTTTAGGGTGAAATAGAAAGATTGATAACTGGAAATATGGGGACAGAAAAAAGAGAGGCATGGAGATGACAACTCCCAGGTACCACTAGGATGGAGCACACAGGAACAGGATCTGACCAGGCCACTCACCTGTGTGGAACACATGGCTGGCTCTCAACAGCGCAGGCAGAATTCCCAGCCTGGCATCAAAGCTGCTATTATCTTTGCGGTCTCATGAGCTGGCCCCACAGAGCACAGTACTGGTCTTCTCTCTCAATGAGCCTCCTCCCTCACCCCGTGATCTGAAGTCCCCTGCACTTCCCACTTCTGTACTTCACTTGCTCAGGCCATATTGCCTGCCTCTGCCTGCTGAAATGCCTAGTCTTCAAGTGAAGCTCAAATGGCAGCTCTTCCCCTCCCTACTTGGCTGGGTTTTTTCTCTTTCTCTTTTACAATCCCAAAGCACTTTGCATGCACCCAGTACTTACTTGCCTTGTATTATGGTATCTGTCACTCTCTCACCCACAAGACTCTGTGATCCCTGCCAGCAAGGACATGGACAGCTTGGTTCATCTTTGCAGCCCTCGAGGAGCTTTGGACAAACTAAGTTCTCGGTAAGTCTGACAATACACTAAAATATCCGAAAAGACACTAAAAAGTCTAGGAAGTGGAGATAAAAGAGCTCTTGCAAACTGATTCTCCTTCCCACACTCAGGATGGACCACCACTTATATCCTCCCAGCTCGGAATTAACAACAGACTTCAGAATTTATTGTCTAAAAGGCAACCTATCCGGAAGAAAAACAAAAAGCCTGATCACCGATGAATAAGCTTTCCAAACACACATACAAGGAAGATGAGTTTGACAAAGTGGGTAATACAAATCCCATATATTATTTGCATAAAACATAAGGAAATCACTTGCAAGTTCTCTGCAAGAGAGAGGTTATATAAACACCATTTCTTTCATGATTCCAATGACCCAAACTATTTTCGGAGCCCCAGTTTAGCAGTAAGAAAGCCTTGTTTTTGCTGGGTTAGGTTTTTGTTTTGTTTTGCCCTTCCCTATAGAAAGGAGACTCAGCTCATTTGGATTAACTCAAGTGAAAAAAAAGCAATATCTCTGCTCTAATTCCACAAGGCTAGGAGAGAGCCCCTTGTAAATTCATTTCTGGTTCTCAGACAAACGCTTGTGAACCTGTTGATTAGAGGGAGGGTATTGTCTGCATTTGCTAGGGGTAAAAATAACCCTGTGATGTTCCTCCTTCACCAACCAGGCAGCCAAAACACCGCTTCTACTCACATGGGTGTTCAAAGTCAGAGAGCAATTTGCATGAGTGGAGAAAACTCATTTCAGAAGCTGTTATTCTGACACTGCATCCTTGGGAGGTGACTGAGGGAATGAGCCTGGTTGGAGAAACAGACCCCCTCCCTGCAACACCCCAAAGGCTTTCCCTGGAGAGGCAGAGGAGCTGCGTCTGTTGTGTTGGTGTGGTGTGGGCAGTCTTGGCCTGCAAGAGTGGAGTGGCCTCAGAACACAGGTGCAGATTTGTTCCTGTCCTTCACCTAGTAATGCCCTCCCCTCCATGGCCAGAGCAGGGGGTCACTGGCTCATCCTCAGCCTGAACTCCTGCTTCCTTTATCCCTTTGACTCTCACAGTCTTTATGGCAACTTTTCTCGAAGCACATTCCAAGGAATACTGGTCCCACGGAACCACACTCCTGTGGTCAAATTAACCTCATCTGAGGAACTCAGCATGCAGATGGAGATTCAGGAAGCTCATCACTTCATATCAAAGGCTTTGTGAAGGTCTGCAGGAAGGGAGCCTGTTGAATGCACGTTTCCCCAACTGTCTGAATCACGGGCCCTTCCTTCCCGAGCAGCTCCATATCTCGCAAGGAAGATGCATTAGGGAGATCAGTATTCCTTCTCTTCCATGCTTAGCTCCCATCTGCACAATCTTTTGTTTCTATCTGTGCAAATGAATCTGTTTTTTCTAGATACACAGGCAAATGAGAAACATTAAATGACAGACCAACACAGACCCAAGAAAGCTTCAAATGTTAACCAGGCGATCTTTAGAAATAAAAGGATTTAAAACTCTCAATGTAGTAGACATGAAAGTAACCCAACAGAGATAACTGAGGGCAACGTCCCTGTCCCTCGCTGTGAAACGTGTGCTGAAAGCAACAGTGTGGCCTGTGGCTTCACACCTAGACCACCCTTCCTAAGACTAGACTAGTCCAGGTCAACCTGTGTGAGGCTGGACAGGAAGACTGTTCTTAAATGGGAAACAAAATCCACTCTGGGAACACACGTTTGAACTGGAAACACTCAGCTATGCAGTGAGCTGGCACTAAGGGACGGGCCTTGCGCGAGGCACCCTGGGAAATTCAGACACAGAGAAGACATGAATCTGCTCAAACGCTCAGCCTCCAGGGGGCAGAGGGACTTGCCTGTGCAGGAGTGGCACAGATAAAACCCAGAGGAGTTTATAGAAAGGTGAGACCATGTTTCCCCGGGAGAGAAGCAGGGAAGGCTGCATGGAGCAAGTGGCATTGGAATTGGGTCTTCGAGCACAGGTAAGAGTTCTGATGGGGTGGAAATGGTGGCATTGCTGACATGAGAGTGATAAGAACAACCATGGGTGGTCTGAGAGAGGATGGAAGAAGCCAGGGCCATGAGTAGCCCAGTAGGGCTGGAGAAGCTGGAACTATCTAGGGAAAGGACACAGGGCATGCTTCACAGAGGGTCCAAGCACTCAGCAATAAAGACACGTGCTTTCTGAGAACTCTCAGCTTTCTTCGGAGGCCACGGGGAAGCAGAGGAATGACATGAACACAGTTGTTTTTAAGGCACACTTCTCTAGTCGCAGTTTACTGGATAAACTGGGTAGAGGAGAAGTGTACAAAGAAGGCTGTGGTAACTACCAAGCCAGTCTAATGAAAAACAGATTTAGAATCTGAAATAATCAGAAGAAAGGAAGCTATTGAGGCTGATAGTACTGAGTTCTGAGGGGGAAGAAATATTTGAGGAATCTACAGAACATTCCAGGTGAAATGTCCAGGAAATCACTGGTCTTCCAAGCTTGGCATTTCCCCAGAAGGAGCCAAGGGTGGAGGTACAGACATGGACCGACTCACCTAAAGGTGATGCTAGGGGTGGAGGTGGAGGGAGAAGATGCAGGGCATGAAGCCCTAAGGGCATCCGCCTGAGGAGCAGGGAAGGAGAAGCAACTGCTAACGGAGGCCAACAACAGTCGCAGCGAGGAAGGAGAGCCAGAGAGAACAGCCTGTCAGCCAACAGCCTAAGGCGGGGTTAAACAAGGGCTCTGCAGCCAAACTACCCAGGTTCAGATTCCATCCCTGCCACCCAGTATGAGAGACCTTGGGAAAGTACCTCCATTTCTCCATTTGTAAAACCAGCTCTCAGTTTCAAACCCACCCTTTTATACTTATTCTCCACTAGACCTGGGACCCTGCAAACCACATACATTTTTGATTTGCCCCTAACTCCCTGGTAAGCTCTGCCAACAGCGTGTGCTAGGGGGAGACCCTAAGGCTGGAGGAGGAAGAGGATCTTGCTCCCTCCCATCTGCTGCCTGGGGGCTTCCTATCAGCTTGTGGTTCCTGTGAGCATCACCCCAGCAATGCTTCTTCATCCCGGCAGTAAAGGTGCCTTCCCGTACCAGCAGCTGAATCCAGCCTGTAGTTTCTCCCAACACTTGTAACCAGCAACACAGCACCCAGCCCCTCAGAGACACAAGCAGCAAGGGCCCAGATCCCTCCTCAAAGGCCTTGGGTTCCTCCTCCAAACATCTAAGTTTTAGTCTTTCCCTCATCAGCCCTAGGTAGGGTAAGGGTGGTGGCTTCCTGTAGTTGCTACCTCCATAGTACCTGACAGCAGTGGTTCTCAAAGCGTGGCCCCCCCAAAACAGCTGCATCAGCATCACTCAAAAATGTATTCGAAATGTGAATTTGGGGGGCGCCAGTCATTTGTGTTTGAACAAGCCCCACAGGTGATTCGGATGCACCCTAATATTGAAGAACCAATTCCTTCATTTTCTTTTTATTCTTTCAGTTAGTTAATTTTACATCCCCATGAACACTTTCTTAGTTTAACACTGCGTACAAACAACTAGCATATTTTCTTTCTTTCTTTTTTTTTTAAAGCAAGTTTATTTAAAAAGTAAAGGAATAAAGAATGGCAACTCTATAAGCAGAACAGCTCAACTAGCATGGTTTCTATACTCTAACTAGACTCCAATCAATGCAAGAGGGGTAATAGCACCTACCTCCTAATACAACACTAATACTTATTATCATTACTATATTAGGCTACAGAAGCCAAAAGCAGAAATTAAGAAATGTTATGGCCAGTAGAATCAAATATACAAGGATATTGGATTAGGTTATTGTTATTGGCCTTTCAGAGCAAAGTTTTAAAATCGGATTTGAGAAAAATCTCCCAGCATGCACACACAGCCGGACTCTCAGAAAATGCTTCCTTTTTAGTCAGTTCCTACATGGATGCCATGCGAAACCACTCCATCTATCAAGCTGTCGGAATGAACTGCTAAATTCTTAATAGTCTCACTCACACAAAATGTCCCCACAGTCCAGCGCATCTGGGGGGTCTAGCCTTGACTTGCTAAATGCAGGCACATTCAGATAGCCTTCAGAGGTCCCCATAACAGCACTGCTGTCTACAAACAGGGAATCTATACATGTGAGAGGCACAGAGTCTCTGGAAGTTAAAGAATGAAGGGACCACCCCAAACTCCTCATACTTCAGATGAAGACGCTGAGACCCAAGAGATGAAGGAACTTGTCCAAGGTCACACTGTCACCGAAGTCACAGCCAACACTAGCATCAAGCTTCCTAACTCCTCTGGCATCCAAACTCCCTTCCACACCATGTACATGAATGACAGACTTGGCCATGGCAATATATTTTGTAAGTACAATAATTTAACAAGCAGCAAGAAATCAAATTGTACATGGGTAGAGAAGGACTACAAAAGTAAGTCTGGGAAGAGCTTAGGAAGGTGCACGGCTGTCGGCAGGCAGTTTTCTTTGCCCATCAAAATAATAAATGAAGTCAGGCATTTACTGTAGCGTGAACGCCAAAGCAACTGTGAGCCGACGGTGTTTCCAACAATCTCGGGAGACAGGCAAGCCACTCCAAGACAATGCATTCTTAATGCCTTCTTAAACAGATTCTGACTCAAACCCTGAGACGGTTGGGTCTCTTCCAAGAAGTGTTAGCCACTGTGAGATATCTCTTTCAGTTCTTTCCAGCAGATCTCCTTGGAATTTGCCAGATAAACAGGCAATTTATCATGTGGCCGAAGGTTGTACGTAATGCATTATCTGCCTTCCACCAGGATTTGTGCATCTGTGTAAGGCCCCTGGTTGGGCCAGTGGACCCACTCGCCTCCATCTTGAGGTGCCATAGCAACATGAAATCAACAAGGAGTGAACTGTTAAATGAATAATTTACTGATTTCATAAGAAGCTGTCTTGCAATTTATAGTTCTATTATCTTTCCTACCCGTGTCTTAACTCCTTTGTATAAAAGCTGCAATCAAGCTGAATAACATTTGAGAATCTAATAAGCATATACCACCCTGTACTCAAGCCGATAGCTATGGATTGATTCTGACAGCAGTTATGTTCCTTTGAGGCCGAGTCTTACCACTGTTGCCTTTTCCTTGCCCCTTCTGCAAAGGGGTAAAAGTTAGGGAGCAAATGACCTCCAATAAGCTTCACATTTTCAAATGAAACATTTTTCTTCTTTGGGATATTTGGAGCCAGTCAAGGAGGAGTTGAGTGGCATTCAGAAGTATTATGTGGAAGAAATATCATCGACTACAATCTACCAATTGTCACTTTAAAAATTCCCAAAGAGACCTAGTTACTAGCAAAGGAGAAGGGGGGAGAAAAAGCAAAGTATAGTTTCAATGACAATTGTGGTATTTTAAAGGCTCTTTCAATATCATCAGTGATACCATTTTAGTGGCAGAAGCACATCTTGTCACTCAGCCTCAATTTAAAGGATATTTATGGAGAAGACAATACAATGAAAGCAGACGTATTTGCTGACTTATTTATTTGGGTGGAATAGGTTACAGATTATTTTGGTTCCATGCTTTTCAGCAGAATGGATATATCCTTTTGAAAGACATTACTTGCCGGCTGCTACTCTTCAGTCTCTTCAAGGAAATCAAGCTAAGAAGCAGCAACTACTAACAACAGGGAAATGCAGGTTTTAATACTTTGTCACTGAAAACCCAGATTTCCTTGCACCTAGAATGGTTAACAGCCTGGGGACATTACTAAAGGCATTTGTAATTACCATGAACCCAGAGGAAATGGGTCTTTCTCCAGTGCCTTGTGTATACCATCCTGTACTATGAGTCACTGAAATCCTACCTCTCCAGTCTTCACATCCTAATGGTCACTGGCAATACCAACCCACTCCTTTCACTGTATGCCACTAAGGAAGAAGTTCTCTGACTGTATTCCTCATATTTGGGGCCAAGGCTAAAGTCACCTTCTTGTCAATGCTCACCTAATATCAAGGAACCATGGTGCTGTGACTGGGGTATGGGCTGGCATGAAAACTAACTCATGCCAAGTTACCTAGGCAAACATCATGGCTTCAACGCTAGCACAGCTTGCCCCAAAAGGTAGAAGGTGGCAATTCTGAGAACACAGGATTTTTGTGCTAAATCTCTTTCCCTCGTCTATTTATAGTGCCTCGTCTCTGCGGCTGAGGTCTGAAACCCAGCCAAGCTCAGGCAGAGGTAGGCCTGTTAAGTCCTGCTCACATGATCCAATCTCGAAATTCTGAATGTATTACTCAAGGGCTTAGGGTAAGGCAGATACTCTGATGAAGGTGACAAGAAATCTCTTCTCCAGCTTCAAAACTCTCCTGCTGCTGGTTGGAGCCTGAACTTCAGTTAATGTCAACACAAATCCTGTTTATTGGCCTAAGAAATATTAAGAAAGTTATAGCTTTTGGGGGGTTTTGTTTTTGTTTTTAAGGGTTACATTGATATCTAACATGCCAACATTAATTCTTCATATTTTAACTTTGCTAGGCTGATATTTAAAAACAGCTTTTTCTCCTGACAAAAGAGCCTTCGTGGCCGGGCGTGGTGGCTCACGTGTGTAACCCCAGCACTTTGGGAGGCCGAGGAGGGCGGATAACTTGGGGTCAGGAATTCGAGAGCAGCCTGGCCAATGTGGTGAAACTCCATCTCTACAAAAATGTTAATACAAAAATTAAAACGAGCATGGTGGTGGGCACCTGCAATCCTAGCTACTCAGGAGGCTGAGGCAGGAGAATCGTTTGAACCCGGGGAGGCAGAGTGAGCTGAGACTGCGCAACTGCACTCCAGCTTGGGTGACAGAGCAAGACTCAGACTCAAAAAAAAAAAAAAAAAAAAAAAAAAAAAAAAATGGACCTTCGTGAGTTGGTAATGTGAAGTAGAAGGATAACGCATTTCAGTTATTCTGACCTGGGTTTGAATGCTGGCAGAACGTTGGATATATTACTCAATCTCCACAAGCTGCAGTCTCCCCATGTGTAAAAATTAAATTCCCACTTCTCATACCTATCAATGAGGATCAGATGGATCACGTGGGAAAGTGCCTGTCTAGCCCACGGTAGGTCTCGGGATGGCAGCTCAGATGTGGCCATGAGAACCTTGCTGTCCAGCTGACAGCCCACCATGAAGAACAAACAAAAATACAAAGTTCAGTGGCTCCAATTAGTGCAGATGTGACTGAGTCTGTCACCGCTGCTTCGCTTGACTTGAGAGCCAGAATTTCTAATCCTGATTCTATTGATGTGTCCTTCCTGCTCTTCATTGAAAGAAATGGTGAATTTCTCATAATTCAATATAATTATCGTTTACGATTAAACCTTAAATATAAAAATGGAGTATCTGGGCTGTTTTACCCAGAGCAGGGTTGGGAAAACAACCCATTCTGAGAACGATACAATCGGGAACACTGAGTCCGGAGAAGACAGTGAAGACCCAAAGGCCAGGGCTTATTGTCCAGGAATATGATGACATATGGAGGAACCTATGCTCCAGGTCAAGCTAACCTTTCCCATCTCCAAATCCTCCATGCCCCAATATACAAGGCAAAAGGGGCTGCCTCTCCCTCAACCCCAACACTCAAAGCCCCATTCCCCAAAAACGGCTTGAAACGGTGGAGCTGGTCTCAGAGTGTCCTTCATCCCGATTGCTGTCAGTCCTCCCAACCCCCCCGCAGCTCAAGGCTCTCCATCATTTGTAAGGCTCTATTGGCCAGAAGGTGCCACCCTGCCAAAGCGCTCCCACCCCTTCCTTCTAGTCCTGTTCCTTATCTGTTATCCCCCTGGGGCACACACAGTCTTCCACTTGTTTGGCCGGCAGCCCTTTGCCAGAATTAAGCTCCATGAAAGCTGGAGTTCTGTTTTCCACCCCAACGCACGGGAAGACATTAGCACACAGCACACACTCACTGACTATTTAAATGAATGAATGAATGAACAAATGCAGTAGCAAAGCGACAAAGTAGCGACTCTCTCAAAGGTTAAACAGTTCAGTCTTGCTTGTTTCCTAGAGAGAAGAAATCAGTATTTCAGCAATGGTGGGGGAACAAAAGCAATGAATGAATGGCTTGGCCTCTTGCCCATGGCCAAAACCAAGGCTGCTTTGCGCTAAAATCTAGAACAGGATCCCTGAATTCCTTCCGACTCTGAGAACCACTGTGTGCTTCTCCCAGGGCAGTCTGAGACCTCACAGTGGCCTTCATCATATCTCTGGCTCAACATGAGAATTCAGAAACCCAGTGACATCAGTGCTGGCCTTGGATGTAACAGGGAGACGTCAGTGGTAATCTGTCTATCCCATTTGGTTTTGTCGGGGAGATAGTAGTACAATGCGTGCTTCAGGGGCCTGTGAACTTTCCTTTCTTGAGAAAAGAAACTAAAATATCTGGCAGTGCATCCTAAACGCTTCAAGTTCTGTAATTTGAAACAAAGCACAAGAATTAAGTAACAAATAAAGGCTTCTCTAGTGCTTCTGCACTGGAAAAGTATCTTTAAAGATGTACATCAGAGCCAGCAGGGCACCCGGGATTCTTGAATCTGGGGCCCACTAGGCGCCATCCATTCTGACTTGCAGATTCTGCCAAATGGCTTCTTCTCATCAGCAGAGGCCAAGCTCCGCCAGAGCTAAAGAGGGGGCCCCTGGATGAACTGTCTACTGGCTTTTGGCCTGCAGCCAGTGGGCCCGCCATCAATGTGCCCAGTGTGGCATACCGTCTGCTGAGAGACTACAGAGCACATGAGGAGATGACCCGAGAGCTTCTCTGGGTGGGCGAGTCTTCGCAGGAGCAGGCCGGGCAGAGGCTCCGTGCTCTCTACATGCTTAATCTACCCTCTGAGCTGCAGCCAGCATCCTAGCAGCGGGGGAGAAGAGAGAATAGCTGTGGCTCTCTCCCCACTCCTGGAGGTGCAGAAGGGGCTGGTTACGTGGACTAAACCAAGGCTTTGATAGTCTCTTGCTTCAAATGCCTTCCACTCATGACTGCCACTTGTTCCTGACCTTTCTGCCAGGAATCACCCAGGAGGGACAGGGAGGTCAAATCCCCAACATCTAAGAAGAGAAAGCTTTCTCCCAGAGCCCTCGAGCCTTCAGAAGCGGTTCCTTTTGCCAACCTCTCCACCCCCAGCACCCAGCATCCAGCCTTCTCTTGGGGCCCTCCCTGGCTTAGTCTAGTCCCCATGGGTGCATTTTGCATCAATGTATAAGCAAAAGTCACTTTCAGAGCACTCAGTAGGCTTTGTACAAATGTGTACAGTCTTTGCAGGGCTAGGGGGTGAGGGCCCATTCTAATTTTCCCCTGCTGACATCAACATCACTTTGCTTGCGGGAGGTGGGGAAGGAGGAGAATTCTAGGAGATGGGTTTTGGTTAACTACAACTCTGTTGTTTGATCAAGACCATTTCCGGAGCAGCGCAGGGTGTCAAAAGGAAACCCATTTGTGATCAGCAGTGTCAAGGGTTTCGAGCTGCCAGGCTCATTGGCAGTCAGCTTTTGGTGAAACTGCCAGATGCTGAATCCATTAACAGGCAGTTGTGCCAGCTTGTCAAGAGATTCCTTCTGTGGGGCCCACCTGCTGTGTTTACCTCTCCAGAGTTCAGATAAACAGCTCCCTGGTTCCTCACCCTCCAACACACACACGCACGCACGCACACACACACACACACACACACGCATACACAACACAAGTGAATGGTCTAGAATTCATCTTCTGACCCTACCTTGCCTTTCCACAGTTAAGGCCAGGCTCAGTGTGGTGGAATTTTTCTGTCCCCACTGTGAGAAAGTCCCTGTCTCAAAGACTTGCTAAGTGTGAGACAGCTGGTCACATGGGGGTGAGGGCTTGGAAAAAGAAGAACCTTGTTTTGCAAGCTTTAAATGGGGAAGAGAGTGAGAACAGACAGGTCTAGATGGGTTGGGGCATGGGGATTGGGAGGAGAACCAGATATTTCCTTAGTTGGCTCCGGAAAACCCATGACATTCCCATGTGATCCTCAACAAATGATGGAGCCTCTGTGAATCTCAATGTTCTCACCTGTCAAATGAAAACACTGTCATCTTCTAAGAGCTGTTGTAAGGGTTAAATGAGGTAATATATCCAAAGTGCTTAGTTTGGTGCCCAACCCTCAGCCACGCTGAGGTCCTAAGGGATGGCAAAGCTGTAAGACGGAAGGAACCTGGATCCTTCAATCAACCGGTATCCTCGAATCACTGCACGGAAGAAAAGGCAACCAGGAACCTCTGTACTGAACTGTTAAGTGGGCAAGAAACAGACTTCTGTTGTGTTAAGCACTGAAATTTTGGGGTTCAGTTATACCAGCAGCTAGCACTACCCAACTAATACAGGTAGCAAGAACAGCTTGTTTGGGATTTGCACCCCAGTAGGCCACTCTAGACAAAACAGTTGGATAGTTGAAGGCTCCCACCTATGTGAGGGACCCATTCTGCTCACCCCCAACCTCCACCCAGGCTCAGGGGAAGGTGCCTGGAGGTTCCTAATGGGTTGCAGTGCAGTGTGGATGCAGAGGAGGGGAGGGAAGCCTCAGCTTTCCTTGACTTCTGCTCAGAGACCCTCAGGAAATATACAAGGCTATTAACTAGAGGGAGCCGCTGATGTAAATCAGCTTGGATAGCCCTATATGTTGTGAGTGGCAGGCACTAACCGTTTGCATGACAAACCTCCTACAAGATGCCGGCTAAACTGCCCTTTTGTGCCAATTAAAGATTCTCCAGAACACAAAGATTACACACCATTCTGCAGCGCTGACAACAATAAAACAATTTTAAAGGCTATTCAGATCTTCAGTTCACAGCTGACATTGTCGGGAGGGGGAGATTGTCTGTGGCTTTGTTCTTTGTTGTTGTTGTTGAGTCTAAAGACTTAACCAAGGATTTCTAGGGGAGGATGGGAGATTGGCAGACAGGAGTTTCAAATGCTTCTTGGAGTTTTTAAAGGAGAAAAGGAACAACTGATGTTCTTTTCGTGTATGTATGTGTGTGTGTGTGTGTGTGTACACAAGCATGCATCCACACATACACACACAGATAACATTCTTTTCTCACTAGCTCCTATCTGGGGCTCCTCAGAAGGGACTCCCAAGGAATCCTAGTCTCCCCAGGGTTCTGAAACCCTGAGCTATGGGGTTATGGGTGGCACTAGCAGATATTTTTGGTACCAATTAATTGAAACTATAAGAGCAAAGGCCTGGAAGCCTTTCTTCATATATTTGTTTTAAAGGCAAATTTTCAAAAGCAATAAGAGATTTGAAAAAAAAAAGTCTTCAGGTTTTCAGAAATGCGAAATGCATGCAGGCCCTCAGACGAAGCAAGGGGGAGGTTTATTTTTGGTGACAGTACAGTACACTACCTATCAGGTCCTGATAAGGAATGACCAGAAGTCCCACAGATACCACTTGGGCTTTATTCTTTCCTCTCTTGTGTGCACACATGTGTCCTTGGGGCACACATGGACACTCACCCACGTTCCCATCTGCCATCCAAGAACCAAAAGTGAGCATCTGTTACTCAGCAAGACTGTGAGTGTCCCACTCAACTGGGACCTCTGTGAGAACAGGGAGCCCACCTTAGTAGTTTTGGTAAATCCTTCAGCTCCTGAGCACAGCAATAAGCTCCTGCCTGGGGTTTCACTCTTAGTCCCCACACCTTACAGTGCCTTGCACACCACAGATGCTCAATACACAGTTACTGCGTATTTGTTGAATATGTGTTGGCAACACTGGATCAAGCACCTCAGATGTCCACTGATCACCTTAGTATTCAAAAGTAGACAGAGGCCAGGCACGGCGGCTCATGCCTGTAATCCCAGCACTTTGGGAGGCTGAGGCGGGCAGATCACTTGAGGTCAGGCATATGGAGATCAGCCTGATCAACATGGTGAAACCCCATCTCTACTAAAAATACAAGAAAATTAGCCAGGTGTGGTGGTGCACGCCTGTAATCCCAGCTACTCGGGATGCTGGGGCAGGAGAATTGCTTGAACTCAGGAGGCGGAGGTTGCAGTGAGCTGAGATCGCGCCACCGCACTTCAGCCTGGGAGAGAGAGCGAGACTGTCTCCAAAAAAAAAAAAAAAAACTACACAAAGTCATATTCCCACATAGAGTAACAGCATGGGGCAGGCACTGGGCAGAAGAAAGGACTTAGGTTTCAGCTAGTGATTCTCAACCAGGGGCAATTTTGCTTCCCAGGGGACCTTGGCAATGTCTGAAGACATTTTTGATTGCCATGACTGGGGGTGGGGCACTGCTACTGGCATGTAATGGGTAAAGGCCAGAGATGCTGTGAAACTTCCTACAATGCACAGGACGGTGTCCACGACAAAGAATCATCTGGCCCCCAAGGTCAGTAGTGCTGAGGTGGAGGAGCCCTGGCTGGGAGCCTGGTCTGCCTGAGTTGAACAGCTCTGCCACTTACGAGCTCTGTCATTTTGTGGGGGATGTTCAACTTCACAGGGACTCAGCTTCCAGATGGGTACAATGGAAATTGTTATAACTACCTTGCAGAAGGATGAAATGAGATGCTGAATAAATGAGCACGTCTAGACCCAACTGCTGTGAATACCAGTGCACATCTAGAGGCCCCAGGAAACGGTACTGGTGGCCCATTTCTAAGGGGAGAGAGGGAGGAAAAAGCCTTGGATGCTGCAGGTCAGCAAACACCCCCAACTTCGCGTGAGAGTTCCTATATCCCCTCATCTGCCTCCGTCCTGAACTCTGTCCCCTGAAGCAAATTCATTCAAGAAACATCTTCCCCATAAAGAAGAGGAGGGAGAAGGAAAAACAAAACCAAAAAAACAGCAAAATCATAATAAGTCTGGGTCAGCTCCCATCAGCTGGTTGTGATCAAAACCACATTCATATTCAGTCTGCTGGGGCTAAGCGGAAGGCTGCAGACCATCTCAGGAATGTGAGTTCCCAGCCACTGGCCACCTTCCCCTGCAAACTTTACAATGAGCGACTTGCAGAGGGCCAGGGAGCAGGCATTCTCCCCTCACCATCACTGGGCACCTGTCCAGACAAGGTGGGTAGTAGCTGGATTCCAGGGGCACCCAGAACACCCTCTGTTCTCAAAGGGCCCCTTCCTCCTGCACTTCAGTGGTGAGAGGAAGGTTCCAGAAGAGAGGCTAGTACATAGCTTCTGCCCATACCCTCCCCACAGAAACAATTAAGGAGCTCAGGCTGTGGCTGCCAAGTTCCTCTGTCCAATTTGGTAGATATTTTAATAGAGGAGGAGAATTCCCAGAGGCCCCCCAACGGAAATGCCCCGTGTCAGGGAATGTTTGTTTTCATTTCCTTTTGCCGTCAATGAATTCTACTCATGGCAAAGGCTCCGGGCTGGATCAGATCCACACAGAAGCTAACCAGAAGCATTTGTGCCTTGAAATAAATCTTCCTTTGGGGAATGAGTTATATATACATCCGTGTGGAGGGACCTATGTGCACATACTCACACACGCATATATATTATGCATTACAGACAAAATACACAGGCAAATCCCCAAGCAGGCAGCCCTGAGCTTCTGGGAGGGAAGGCGATCCGCCCATTAGCTTCAAAGGACATTTAAAGAAAAGTGGAAGGCCGGGCGCCGTGGCTCACGCCTGTAATCCCACTTTGGGAGGCCGAGGCGGGCGAATTGCCTGAGGTCAGAAGTTCAAGACCAGCCTGGCCAACATGGTGAAACCCTGTCTCTACTAAAAATACAAAAATTAGCTGGACGTGGTGGCATGCGCCTGTAATCCCAGCTACTCGGGAGGCTGAGGCAAGAGAATCACTTGAACTCGGGAGGCAGAGGTTGCAGTGAGCCGAGATGGCACCACTGCACTCCAGCCTGGGCGACAAGAGCGAGACTCCGTCTAAGAAAAAAAAAAAAGAAAAGAAAAGTGGCTTGATGGGAAAATTCAATGATGGATAGTGTGCCCTGTGAGTAGGGAAAAGGTTCAGGAAAGCAGAACTTGCTGCAGGGTAGAAGGCAGTTCCGTGTGACGGGACAAACAACAGCCACCACCACATAGTGTTTACGACGTACCAGGATCCACGCTGAGTGTTTCACACCCATGGCCTCCTGTCAACCTCACAACAACTCAATAACAACAGTTATTATTATTACCACTAGTACCATTCCCATATTACATACGAGCAAAATAAAGCTCAGAAACATTACGGGGCTTGCTAGAGGTCATGAGGCCAGTTGGCAGCAGAGCTAGGATTCAAGCCCAGATGGGGCTGGCCCCAAAGGAAGTCTCCAGTCTCTAGGACACTGGCCCCCTCCCTTCCCATCACCTTCAATTAGGGGTCAGAAGGCATTGCCCCTCCCCGCCTACTATGGCTAGGCTTTTTGTCTTCTGGAACCCCTCAATCTCTACTCCTTCACTAACGGGATCTGACCTGCAGGGCTCTTGCCTAGAACTGCCCTTAGGGAAAGCAGGCAGGGCCGCAGCCCCCAAGCTCGTCCTGCCCCCGCCACAAGGAGGTGGGTCCCTGGACTGAGCATAGGTGCGCCTGCCAGGCAGTCCATGAACCATCTCTCACTCAAAGTGTTCATGAGTTTATATTAGAAGACTTCTTTTGTGAGATGATAATCCCCTCCTAATTTGTCTTGCATAGGCATCCATCATTTCGGCTCTCAACCTTGCTTAAAGCAAGGTCCACTCACAGGCAGGAACTGGAAGCTACTCCAACACCCTGCTGAGTCTCTCACCCACGCCCCCTGTGTCAGCCAGGGCACGCCCACCCACAGCAAGAGAAGCTGCATCTCAGCTCTGCGGTCCTTAGCCCCTCTGCTCCTCCTCAAAATCTAGAGGACAAGCTCCTCAGGCAGGAAGCCTCTGAGTGAGAAAGGGGCCAGGCATTTTGTAGCTGAAGACATTTCCCCTCTCTTCTCCTCCTCTCCCCTCCTCTCCCCTCCTCTCCCCTTCCCTCTCGTCTCCTCTCCTCCAGATGCTGATGGTTTCCAGAAAGCTGGTGCTCTGGGGCAGGAGTGGACCTTGAAGTCTACTGCGGAGTCAAGGGCTGAGAGGGTACTTGTCTGGAGGAGGAAAACAAAAATGTTCAACAGCAGGGCCCCAGGCTGGGGGCGGCACGGGGGTGGGGCGGGGGCTTACAGCTGCACGGTCTCCTGCAGCTGCATGCCTTCAGCTACTCTGGGGCTCAACTTCTTCATCTGGAGAAAACAAGAGTAATACCAGCCTGGCCTACCTCACGGGATTAGGGAGCAGCTCAAATGTACTCTTTAAGGCATTTATGACCAACAGGTCACCTGTGAGTACCATGCTTGTACACAGAAAGTGCTCCATAAAGTTCAAGACCAGCCTGGCCAACCCTGCCTCTACTAAAAATACAAAAACTAGCCGGGCACGGTGGCAGGTGCCTGTAATCCCAGCTACTCAGGAGGCTGAGGCAGGAGAATCGCTTGAACCTGGGGGGCGGAGGTTGCAGTGAGCTGAGATTGTACCAGTGCAATCCAGCTTGGGCGACAGACCAAGACTCCAGCTCAAAAAAAAAAAAAATGTGCTCCATAAATGCCACAGGTTGATGGCTGAGTCTGTTAGCAGAGCCAGCTTGATTCGAGAAGCCTTGGACAGAGCTAAAGGTCAATACAGAAGGCACAAACTCAAGCGCCTCAGAGGCCAAGCAGGGGGCATAAACAAGAGAATAAGGGATAGGGTGTGAGGTGAGCAGCCACCACCCCCAGGGTTACGTGCCACATGGGGTCCCCAACCTCTGCTCTAAGCAAGGTCTTCAGATGGGCCAGAAGCAAGCTTGGGCAGAGCTAAGAGAGCAGAAGCATCATAAAGAGAATGCCAATAGCCATCCCTCCTAGGGTGGTCACTCCAGACCAGGCACTGCTCGCTTTACTGGCAAGTCACTTAACCTCCATAAGCGCCCTATGACGTAGCTACTGTTATTAACCTCATTTTGCAGATAAGGGAACTGAGGCACAGAGAGTTTAAGTGACTCACCCAAGTGACAGTGGTGGGGCTGGGATTCGAACTCAGGCAGTCTCGCTTCAGGGTCCGCCTTCACTTTACTGCTTTACCACCCTCTACCAGCAGGAGCTGCTGGCTGCCAGGAGCACTGCTGTCTCCATCCCTGCTGTGGACAGCAAGGCTGATGCTGCCCCAGTGCACACAGTCAACTATTCTTTTACCCTACTCTGCCAGCTAGGTCTGGGGGAAGCTTTTGGGGGACTCATCTATTCATTTTATATTCAGTGTGGGCCAGGCAAGGTGGCTCATGCCTGTAATCTCAGCACTTTGGGAGGCCGAGGAGGGCAGATCACCTGAGGTCAGGAGTTCGAGACAAGCTTGGCCAACATGATGAAACCCCATCTCTACTAAAAATACAAAAATTATCCAGGCATGGTGGTGCACACCTGTAGTCCCAGCTACTTGGGAAGCTGAGGCAGGAGAATCACTTGAACCTAGGAGGTGGAGGTTGCAGTGAGCTGAGATCACACCATCGTACTCCAGCCTGGGTGACAGAGCAAGACTCCATCTCAAAAAAATAAAAATTTCAATGTGAAGGTACTATATGTCAGTCAAAGCTGTGGCAAGGCATAGGGAGTACTAAGTTGGTGAGGATAGAGAGGCTGCCCTCAAGGAGCTTATACTTTACTGGAGAAGATAGATCAGGGGTTATAATACAGAGGAGTGTGTGCTAGAAGAGGGGAACCGCAGGGCAGCACCTGACAGGCCTGTAGCCAGCCTGAGGGCAGGGAAGGGCTTCCTGGGGGAGGCAGCACCTGAGCTGGGTCCTGGAGGATGAAAAGGCATTAAGCCAGAGAAATGGGAAGAATATTCTGGGCAAAGAGCTTGATGCAACATGGCATCATCAGGGGTTCACAAGAGGGTTAGTGCTGGAAAAGCAAAGAAGTCCAGGTGGGTACCACAGGACAAGGGCCCAAGGGCCATACAGCTGTCTGGATTTTATCCCAGGGCTACAAGCAGTGGAATGCAAAATCAGATGTGCACTTCAGAAGCTCCAAAAGCAGAACCATCTGGAAGAGGGGAGACTCTGGAGATGAGGACACTGGAGATGTGCCCTCTCCCACTAGTTGAAAGAAACTTTCAGCTCCTGCCCTTCTCACCTTAATCCTAGTCTCCCACCAACCCTTCTCTCTCCCCAAGTCTCCCTGCTCTGGATAGAGGAGGTTCACAAGCCAGGGCCTGAAGATTAACAGAGCTTTGAAGCCAGAGGTGACCCCTGGGTAAGAACCCAAATCCCCTGTAAGCCTTAACCCTTTCCTCACCTCCTACCACAGTCACGCGCTCCCCATCAACTAAAACCTGCTTGGGAGACCATCGACTCGGCACCCTCATCATCTGTGTCTAAGTGTAATGGAAAAAATTGACTGTTTGCTTGGTGCAATAGGGCATGACACTGTTTACACAGAAATAATAGCCCAACTGTGATGGGTTCTAAATCTCCATTACAGTGAAAGATTTGAAGGACTAAAGCAGTTAGAAAAATAATTGGTTTTCTTGTTTAGTTTAAAAATCCTTTATGCTTACAGACCGTGGACTTCACACCTCCCTTCTTAAGGGCTTTAAAATAGAAAAGAACAGGAGCTAAGAGATGAGGTAGAAGTCGAGGACTTCTGTTTTTCTGGAAGGCTCCTCTGAGCCGACAAGGCCAGGGCTATTCTGGATTTCAGAGCACAAAGAGGCTCTTAGAGCCAGCCATGGTCTCCTGAGGCTTTTACCAACTTGAAAGCAGCCTTTCTCCAGGGCAGAAACGAAGGTGAGAGCTGGTCTCGGGCAGCCCGTGTTGGAGTTTATGCCCAGGGGAACATGCATACTGACAGCTGGAGGAGACTCAGGGCCTCTGCTTTCAAGGGAGGAGAAACTGTCAGAGGGTCAGTTGCAAGAACAAAAGGAGAAGGGAAAAGATTCTGTCTCAAGGAGAGAGAGGTGAGCTAATGATTCCTCTCAGGCCCCTTACAGCATCTCCCCAGCGCTCGCCGTCCTCAGCTGCTCTTTACAATGGGGCACACAGGATGCCCGGATGAGGCCCAAGAGACCCGCGTTCTGGGCAGCCACTCTACCACACCGACTGCGTCCCCCGGCATTGATGACAGCTCAAGACCTCAGCAAGACGTGTGCTGTGTGCCCGAACGTCATCTCAGAAGCCAGGATTCTTCCTATCTCTTCCTCAAGAGATGTCAGTCCCACTACCTTCAGTAGCAACAACAATAAACTCCACATGTATTGCATTCGGGTGTAATGTTCCAGCCACTGCTTGTTTCTTTTTATTTTTTCTCAGAGTCTCACTCTGTCACCCAGGCCGGAGTGCAGTGGCATGATCTCGGCTCACTGCAACCTCCGCCTCCCGGGTTCACGCCATTCTCCTGCCTCAGCCTCCCGAGTAGCTGGGACTACAGGCGCCTGCCACCACGCCTGGATAATTTTTTTTTTTTTTTTTTGTATTTTTGGTAGAGACGGGGTTTCACTGTGTTAGCCAGGATGGTCTCGATCTCCTGACCTCATGATCCGTCCGCCTCGGCCTCCCAAAGTGCTGGGATTACAGGCTTGAGCCACCGCGCCCGGCCGCCACGGCTTGTTTCTAAGGACTCTGTGTGCATTGTCTCACTGCATTCTCACAACACCCTTAGGTAGAGACTCTTTCCTCCATTTTATGGATGCGGAAACTAAGGCCTTAAGAGGTTACATAAGAGACAGTAAATGGTGGCACCAGGGGTTCAAATGCAGCCCCATCTGCCTCTAGAGCCTGAGCTCTTATCCACCACGCTCGACGTTGCCGGGTTTGAGGCAACGACTTTAGTTGACAGACCACACTGCCAAGGAGGTGACCTTTGTTGGCTGGACCCAGAGAGGACACACCTGGCTCTTTGACAGGGAACTACCAGATCCCTAAAAATGGTCCAGGGAGTGTCAATGTGCAGGTCCCTCAGAGAGAGAGGGGGAATGCCAGAAGGGGTGCGGGGTGGGCCGTATAAGTGCAACACTATGCTTTTAAAAGGAAAGGGTGCTATGAGAATGGCCTTCCTGGAGGGTCAGTCAATAGAGGCATTTGTAAGTGTTCACGGAAGACGGTCGGGATACCCTGGGGCCAGTGTCCTAGGGGTCCTGGATCACCCTCTCCACCTTCTAGGGGCAGGCCCAGGGAATGCCCTCTGGTTGGGTACAGCACGAGGGAACGAATACGAATACTAAAGGGGAAACCAGGTGCCTGCCATCCCTCTTTCCTTCCTTCCATCTACCCATCTGTCCATCCATCCACCCATCTAGCCATCTTTCATCAGTTCTTCCTTCCTTTCATCCATCCATCTACCCATCCATCCTTCATCTGCCCTTCTACCTGTCCATCCATGCATCCATCTATCATCTGTCCATCTATCCATCCATCTGCCATTCCTTTCATTCGTCTAACTTCATATCCAGCCTTCATCTATCTTTCTATCCGTGCATCTGTCCTTCCTCTTTTCCCTTTATTCATCCATTCATGCTTCTTCCTTTTTTCCATCCATCCAATGCTTTTCAAGAATGCACCATATCCCAGGTACAATCATCTCCACATGGCCAGTCAGATTCCTGGCCTCAGGACTGCTGGGGGCGGAAATACATACCCACCTGACAGTTCTTCCAGGAGGGGCAATGCCTGTCTTCAGGGACAGAGACTTGGTCAATAAGAGGTATGTTTATTTTTTCCCAATCCGTGCACCCTCATCTTAGTCTAAGCTTCTGGCTACCCAGAGACCTTCTCAAGGTGAGTAGGGAGGGATGATTAAGTTTCTCTAAGAAGAAACACAGTGACTCCACATACAAGACATCACTCCCTTCTGCTCACAAGATAAGGATCCCTTTGAAAAGAGTTAATAGGATGAAAAATCACAGCAGCCAAGATTCCCTCCACTCTCTCATTAAACTAAAGAGCAGGGGGCACAGAATTCAGATGAATGAAACAGACCTTAAGTTGGTCTGACTTAAGACCAGTATCTGAAATATGATTTTCATTTGAAAGTTGGACCTAAATGTTGCCGACAGCAACCTTAAAAAAAATCAATAAAGAAAAGAGGGGATGAGAGTATAGTGAGAAAAATGCAGACACTTACGAGTTCAAGACCCTGTGGGACACTCCTGAATATTTTAAATATCTTGGGGAAAAAAAAATGAAAATAGTTTCTCTCAACTTAAACCAGAGAAGGGAGTCTCTTTCTAGTCTGCAAATCCTTTGAGGCAATTCTTTAAATTATTTACCAGCTTTTTGATTATATTTTATGGTGGGGTGGGTGGCAGGGGGAGGAAGAGAGGAAAAAAGAGCTGGGCAAGAAGTAAGTGGGAGAAACCCGCTGCTGACATTTTCAATATCTGTCTGGAATATTTTAAAAGCCCGTGTCTGTTTGAAATTGCACAGTCTTGGGCAACAATGGACTGCCGCCTCCCGTACAGCTTTAGGTCATATTTGCATACAAAAGACCAGCTGCTGAGCAGCTATTATGCCAGGGAGCCACAGCGGGCCTGGGAGAGGCCAGGTTACCAGCAAGTGTAAAGAACCCACAGAGACCCCATTAATTTTTCAGGAATTCTCAGGCCCTGGCCTTTGAAAGGCCAGTGGGGGAGAAATTCCAGTCAGAAGCCTCCCCACAGTCACTGCCACTAAATGTTGGGTCCAAATCGAGAAATGAAGCGTGACAGGGCCTCTCCCCTAATTACGGGGGATTCTGGTTCCTGAAGGCTGCGGTGAAAACACCCTTCACAGAGCGTGGTGTGCACCAAGCCGGGGAGAGGCCGCCTCGTGTGCACCCGAGTCTCCCTCTGAGGTCCAATTTCAGGAAATTTATTCCAGTTGTAAGCCATTAGGTGCCAATTTTTCAAATCAACCTTATGATTCCAAAGCCATGAAAGCATTTACCGCCTAATAGACTTTGGAAACCCTTCTACGGGGCTCAGAGCTGAGCTAACGTTCTCTAAAAGCATGGCAATAAAGCTTCATGTTCTTCAGCGTTCTTGGGCCTGTAAAAAACTGATGTGCTGCTAAGTAGAGTTTGGGTTTCTGGGCTGTTCCAATTCCGCCAAGGTGGGTGGAGAGAAGGGTGGAATTCAGGAGAGCATGGCCACTCAGGCTAAGAGCACAGAACATTACCAGCCACAGAGACCAGGCCTCTGAAAAGGGAAGGCCAATACCCACCCTCCTATGGGCTTTTGGTAAGGCCCAAATTAAGGACATAGAACTATTAGCATAATGCCTGGCATGCAACGGGCTCCTTTCTCCCCTTTCTCATCCTCCACTCCACTCCAGAACCACCAAGATCAACAGTTTGACACCAAGGGCACTTATTTCATGGCGAAAAAACAAACAAACAAACAAAAAACCACAAAGCAGCTTCTGCAAAATCCCAGGCAGGGATCTACCTCATTTTCCCTGATTAGGGAAAGGGCCCCAGGAAGACCTTTGCCTTTGAAAGAGGTGTCTGCAATGTGATGTCAGCTGACTCTCATCTCAACAAAATGCCTCCTCTGTGTTTTTTTTTTTTTTCTTTAAGTAGAGATGGGGTTTTGCCATGTTGTCCAGGCTGATCTCGAACTCCTAGACTCAAGTGATCCACCTGCCTTGACTTCCCAAAGTACTGGGATTATAGGCCTGAGCCAGCACCCGGCCTGTGCTGTAATTTAGGTTTTCAGAACCAGTCATCTAATCATGTTAAATAGAAACATGACAGTAATGAAAAGGATAATAATATCACATGCTTAAACTATTCTTGATGGTTCCATCAAAAAAAATTTTTTTTTCTGCCTTTGAGAAACATTTATGTGGCCCAAAACGAGGGCATTTCCCAGGGCAGGTATAAGATGAGTGCTGTTAGCAGGAAGCAAGGAAGCCGCACCACTTAATAGGGAGGCTAGTGCAGGCTTTCACGACAGTATCTCATGCCAGGTGGGCGCCGCTCACAGGGCTCTGTCATATCTGACGATGGAAAGGGACAGTTTTCAACTCAGAACCAAGGACTTTTTGGCAAGATCAGACGTCTTCTGGCCAAGCTGAAGCCAGAGGCTCTGCAGGCCGTATGCTGGACCAATCTCAGAGAAAAGAGGAAGGGACAGGAACAGAGTGGCCTACCAGGAACTCCCAGGCCTCCAAAGAGTGTCCCACCGGGCAGTAGCGTGGGAGGATGCCCTGCCTCTCCCCATTTCCTCCTTCCAGCTGAAGAGGCTGGCCCACACCCACACCCCATAAATGAGGCAGCAGTCTTCTTGCTTGTAGCCATCCTCAGAGAAATGGATCTAACCATGTTCTCCCCTATCTGACCTCCTACTTGAGATCTGTCCAACCCCTTCCAGAAAGGTGGCCTGTTCCTCTAGTCCACTTCTGCTTCTAAGACACCTCTGCTTTTCCTTTTTGTTTTTTGAAATGGGGTCTTGCTCTGTTGTCCAGGCTGGAGTGCAGTGGCGCGATCATGGCTCACTGCAGCCTTGACCTCCCAGGCTCAAGTGATCCTCCTGCCTCAGCCTCCTCAGTAGCCAAGATTATAGGCACATGCCACCACGCCTGACTAATTTTTGTTTTTTTTTTTCTGTAGAGAGAGGGTTTTGCCATGTTGCTCAGGCTGGTCCCAAACTCCTGGGCTCAAGTGATCCATCTGCCTCAGCCTCCCAAAGTGCTGGAATTACAAGCGTAAGCCACCACCCTGGCCAACTCTTTTTCTACCCTTTCCTTCCTTCCTTCCTCAACTCCCCACCTCATCTCCCAAAATATCAACCAAGGAGACAGAACCATTGTGAGTCCAGAAAATATTCTTGAAAACACACACACACACACACACACTCATTAAACTGAACCAAACTAAATGTGAAAGTAGACAAGGTAGAGACACTTTAGGGGTGACAGAATTCAGGAAAACTCTCCAGTCTGAAGTGTTCCAGTCTAAGGATCCAGAAAGTGTCGAACAAATGACAAAGAAGAGGGTGATGCTGGTTGGATAATATAGAGAATGAATGCACAGAACTGGTGTTGGAGGGCAGGTCTAAACTAGTTAGAGAGGGGGAGCGCTCTGGACTGGGCACAGCAGGTGTGCTGTCCAGGGCCAGGGGCAGGGCAGGGGGCTGGGGCAGTGGGTTCACACTGCTGAATGGATGAAGCTGAGGTTGTGACTGGATGGGACAGGGAAGGTAAGAGCACACCCTGGAGATTCTGACTGAGGCACCCCCATGTGAAGGCAGTGCTCATGAGGAGGCAGAGGCAGCCCAGCGCTGTTGGGGAGGAGATCCAGCCAGCTGGGAGGGCGGGGCAAAGCCTTAGAGGGTGGGTGACTAGGGTCTGGACAGGAGGTAGTCTCAGTGGGGCCATGGGGAGGGAGGCTGTAGAGACAGAAACGGTGACTGGCTTGACAGGGGGTGGCTTTCTCAAAACTCTGAGAAGTCTCTAGATTTTACTCATGCTGGAAATTCCCCAAGATCAAATTTTTTTCAAGTCATTTCAAAACTATTGGTCCTAGTCAGACAAGGTCCTACTCACCCTGCCCACCACCCCCGCTCCTACATACACAATGCTGGAGGGTCCAGCCCCATGCTTTCCCTCTCCATGCAGGCTTGACACTCCAGACGGAAAACACGCCACCCTTGGCGAACTGAGCAGGCCAGGGTCCCAGCAGAAGGGAGAAGGCACAGGGACCCAGGTATCTGTCTATATCCCTCCCAGAGCCCAGGCCTGGGGTCCTCTAAGCTGTAAGCACAGAAAGGGGCACTCGTTGCTATGAAAACTGCTGCTCCTTAATCCTGAGACCTGTGGTGGAAGGGTTCCCATGGCCTCCACTGACATCCAAGCGGGAGTCTCCCGGCTATCACTAGCCTCTGTTATGGACACAGGTGCCCAAGGAAGAGGGCAACACTAGGAGAATGTCTGAGCACTTGTGTGTATGACAAAGAGTGTAATAGGAAGGTGCCGGCACAGCAGCCCTTGCAGTTCACAAGGAAGGAAGGAACTCTGGCTACCCAGAGGCCTCTGCAACATTACAGACTTAATGGCCCATAATGCTTTGGGGGCCAACATTCCCCTCTTGATGAATTTCAACTCAGCTGTCTCTGCACATCGCCTAAATAGATTGTCTTTGAGGAGGAAATGCTTTAAGTGATAAGGCTTATTCAGGAGAATGTACTGCTCTATGCTGGAATATTTTGATCAATAGAAGGAAATTCTCCAAGTATGCAGACTCACATAGATACTCTTTTTCTTGTCCACATTCACATACCCCTGCTGGGAACTGCAGCCTACACAGGGGAGTTCGTCAATGTTCCAGAAGAAAAGTTTTGTCAGAGAAGGGCAGGGGAATCTAGAAGCTGCCAGGTGAGATGTCAGGGCTCACGTGGTCACAACACCCACCTATGGAGAGGCAAAGAAAGGAGTCCTGGCAGGGTCTGGCAGCCAGGGGGACATCCGTCCATCTCTGATGGATGGATGGGACCTACAGAGTAAGGTGAACCATGACGGGCCAGGCAGGGGAGGTGGCACCAGAGAGACACAGAACAAGAGAAAGTCGGAGAGAACCCTAATCCAGTACGACTGGTGTTCTTACAAAAAGGGGACATTTAGACCCAGGCATGCGCACATGGAGAAGGTCATGTAAAGATGAAGGTAGAGATTGGAGTGATGCGTCTATAAGCCAAGTAATGCCAAAGACTGCCCGCAAGCCACCAGAGGCAAGGGGAGAGGCCTGGGACAGACTGTCCCTCAGAGCCCTCAGCAGGAACCAACCCTGCCCGCACCTTTATCTTGGACTTCTGGCCTCCCAAACTGTGGGACGACGCACTTCTGTAGCTGAGGCACCCAGTTTGTGGTACTTTGTTATGGCAGCCCTAGGAAACTAATACAGAAAGAGAGAAGGACAAGAGGAAGGAAACGGGGTCATGGAAAAGGAAGCATAAGAGAGAAAGTTTGTATAGAGCTGCCATGTCCTTCTTAAAACCCAAGGGTTCTAGCTCACGTCCGTAATCCCAGTACTTTGGGAGGCCGAGGCAAGCAGATCGCTTGAGGTCAGGAGTTCGAGACCAGTCTGGCCAACATGGTTAAACCCTGCCCTCTATTAAAAATACAAAAATGAGCCAGTGTGGTGGCTCACGCTTGTAATCCCAGCTACTTGGAAGGATGAGGCAGGAGAATCGCTTGAACCTGGGAGGCGGAGGTTGCTGTCAGCTGAGATCGCTCCACTGCACACCAGCCTGGGTGACAGGGCAAGGGACTTTGTTTAAAAAAAAAAAAAAATTCCAAGAGTTGGGGCTCTGCTCCACTGTTCCCGGCAGCAGCCCAGGCCCCAGAAGGAGAAAGTTCCTGCTTCCCTGCACATTCCCTCTGTTTTCCTTCATTCCAAACCCTCTGCTGAGGCTACCTCTTAGGAGGATTAATTTTTAATAAATCAGCACTCTGTTTTTCCGTACTTATTAAAATTTAAGACAATGAGTCATTGAACCTGCAAGACTTGGGTTGACTAATTACCACTGAACAGCTGCCTGGGATGACCGTGTGGCCCTCGGGGAGCAGGCCAAATGCTGTCTGTGTGTGGAGCCCAGAGAAGAGTGGGTGACAACACTGCACAGTGTGATCTGTGCAGTCCACTCTGCGGCTAGGTCAAGGGCAGGGAGCAGCCGGCAGGCCCCATGGGCACATGCTCGAGTGTCATGAAGTATGTTACCAATGCCCACTCTTCCGAGGAAACGAGGCACTGAGACAAGGGGAAACTGTGGCCCTTGCCACAGGCCCATAGGACAATCAAATTTAACTTTCCACCAAAGCACCCACAAAGACGGGTGCAGCCTCTGCAAGGAGGGATTCTGAGCATTGACCATGGTGAGTGAGCGCGGTATGGAAGACACACAGCTCCCGCCTCACGTCTCTCCTTTGCCCGGGACAAATGCACCACCCACAGCCTGCCACCCTCCCCAGAACACACTCTGCCATTTCACTCAACCATGCTTTCTGCCTAGAAAACTCCTCTCCTTTCTTAGCTCAATGGTGACCTCCTCTTGAAGCCTATAGAAGCCACAGCTCCCCTGCCTATGGATAAAGTACAAGTTTCCTAGCACCACTGAGACCTGCCCCGCCCATACCCACCCCACTGCCATGGTTCTTCACCTCCCTTTGTTCCTTCTGGCATTGCAAACTGCTGTAGTTCTCCAAACACACAGGCTGGGTGCCTCATGTCCCACTGGTACTCTTCCCAGCTGAACCCATCCAGCATTTCACGATTCCTCTGCCTCCTACCTGCTTTCATCTTGACACACATCAAATCTTTTTTTCTTCTCTTTCTCTCTTTTTCCTTTCCTTTCCTTTTCCTCTTTCCCTCCCTACCTTCCTCCCTTCTTTCCTTCCCAAGACAGGGTTTGGCTCTGTCACCTGGGCTGGAGTGCAGTAATGCAAGCACAGCTCACTGCAGCCTCATCCTCCCAGGCTCAAGTGATCCTCCTGCCTCAGCTTCCCAAGTAGCTGAGACTACAGGTATGTGTCACCATGCCCAACTGATTTCTTAATTTTTTTTGTTTGTTTTTTTTTAGACAGAGTCTCACTCTGTTGCCCAAGATGGAGTGCAGTGGCGTGATCTTGGCTCACTGCAACCTCCACCTCCTGGATTCAGGCAGTTCTCCTGCATCAGCATCCCAAGTAGCTGAGATTACAGGCACCTGCCATCGCACCCAGCTAATTTTTATATTTTTAGTAGAGACAGTGCTCCACCATGTTGGTCAGGCTGGTCTCTAACTCCTGACCTCAGGTGATCTGCCCACCTCAGCCTCCCAAAGTGCTGAGATTACAGGCATGAGCCACGGTGCCCAGTTAATTTTTTAATTTTTTGTAGAGATGAAGTCTTGCTGTGTTGCCCAGGCTGGTCTTGAATTCCTGGGTTCAAACAATCCTCCTGCCTCACCCTCCTAAAGTGCTAGGATTGGAGGCGTGAGTCACCACACTCAGCCAAGCCATACTTTCATTATTCGTTCTGCATGACTCTACCTTATCATGAGGCCATGAGTAAAGGCTGTGCCTCCTATCTCCAGGACCTACCACTGGTCAGATCCAACTGGTGCCTGAATAAACAAAAACATGACAGTGGTGACTAAAAGCTGCTCTAATCAAACATCAGGGTTCCCCTCTAACAAGTTATCCCTTTCCTGGGAACCTTGGGACACTTATGGACCTGGAGCCAGAGGTCAAAGGTTCAGGGCCTCCTACCATTCTGATGTCAGAAGAGAAAAAGCCATAGCAGATGATTCAAATCTCTCCCTTCCTGTCTCCAGGCTGCGTGATGCCTTTTTCTAGAAAGTTCGACTGAGGACAATGCCCCCGTGCGGCATCCCATGTTCTGCCTCACCTTCTCTCACCTCGTTCCTTTCCCACTCCTGCCCCCAAAATAAAGCAGGGAGCACTTCAGAAGAAAGTTGACGGGGACCCAAGTTTAACACGAAGGCAGTCATTACCATGTCATGAGGATGCGTGTGAGAAACACTTAGCCCAAGTTGCAAAACACCACAAATGGTTTACCTTTTGTGCCACATAAACACCCTAAACTCAAGTTTTACTCAACACTCATTAAATGGGAAGAAAAACATTAAAGAGCATTGGCCTGCCTCTGCTAAGCTCCCATCCATCCAGCTCTTACAAAGAGACAGGCATTCTTCCGAGCGACGCAGCAAAACAACTACTGCTGAGGCTGAGCTGAAGTTATTTGGTGGCAATTAAAAGGAGCTGCCATAGTTACCCAAAGCAAACAACCCAACGCTCTCCCCAGGTGCCCGGCAACCACAGAGCAGGGACAGGCAAGGGAATTCTCAAATTATCCTCCCACGGCCTGCACAGGGCACCGTCCCACACCAAGCCTGGTTCAAGACACCGTATCAGTAGCAATTAAGAGGCCAATTATTTTCTGGAGTTTATATGCTAACTGATCTGAGTTATGGGCTGAGCAGCTGGGCTTCTTGCTGATAACCCAGAGGTATGGAACATAGAGAGCATTAGAGCTGGAGAGGGGCTCTCCATCCATGTAGCCAGCAGCTCCCAGTCAGAGACGTTGTGCTCCTGAAGAAGATATCAGCAATGAGGCTGTCAGCTTCCAAAAGCCAACCAGAAATTGCACAGTGACCCAGAGTTCTTTCCTTCTGACTAAAGCATGGTAACACTGGTTGACTTAAATCTCTGATGGCCATTGAGAAATTAAAATATATACACACACACACATATATATTAAAAACATGTGGCCGGGCGCAGTGGCTCACACCTGTAATCCCAGTACTTTGGGAGGCCAAGGTGAGCGGATCACGAGGTCAGGAGACCGAGACCATCCTGGCTAACATGGTGAAACTCTGTCTCTACTAAAAATACAAAAAATTAGCCAGGCATGGTGGCGGGCACCTGCAGTCCCAGCTACTTAGGAGGCTGAGGCAGGAGAATGGCATGAACCCAAAGGCGGAGCTTGCAGTGAGCCGAGATCGTGCCACCGCACTTCAGCCTAGGCGACAGCGAGACTCCGTTCAAAAAAAAAAAAAATGTATATATAGTTTATTAAGATATGTATGTATATATATGCAATATGGTATCTGATATCTATTTTTATATATGTATATGCCCAGTTGATAAAAATATCTCTCTCTGACTTCATTTTATCAAGTCAGAATTCATCTGACTTCTTAGTTTTATTTTATTTTATTTCTTATTTTAAAGACGAAGTCTCACTTTGTCTCCTAGGCTGGAGTGCAGGAATGCAATCAAAACTCACTGCATTCTTGAACTCCTGGACTCAAGTGATCCTCCCGCCTCAGCCTCTTGAGTAGCTAAGACTACCGGCATACGGTACCATGCCTAGTTAATTTATTTTATTTTATTTGTAGAGACAGGTTTTTGCTATGTTGCCCAGGCTGGTCTCAAACTCCTGGACTCAAGTGATCCTCCCACTTCAGCCTCCCCAGCTGCTGGGATTATAGTCATGAGTGATTGTGCCTGGCCTAACTTCTCAATATTTATTAATTGGTTTCTAAGTCAGAAACATATTTTTCAAGACATACGGTCTTCTAGGAGAAAAATAATTTTAAAATAATTTAAAGACTAAAGATAATTTAGTCTCCTTAAAATAAGTTCATTGGCCAAATAAGGAATCATTACCTACCTTAACCAGTTCTTAGAAAATCAGACCACTTATTAGCAGAGTAAATGCTCTGAGAAGTCCTGCATTTAGGGAATGTTAAATTTAGGAGTTGCTACATGTAAGGCCACCGAGCCCTTGTGTCTCCCAACACCTCTCAATGCCCTGGGGAAACATGGCTCTAGGGGAAAATGTCCCGTCCTCCATCTAGAGTCCAATTCTCTCCAGAGAAATGGTGAATTTGTTGAAACTTTCTAAAATCTCTTCCCCCTTTAGGGGTTCAGGTTTCCTAGTTGTGAAGTGATAAGAGTTATTAGAGTATTCTCTAACATCTCCACCCCTTCTTTTAAAGTTATTTTCATCCTAGAGACCCTATGTCCTGAAAGAACACGTTCCCCTCTTGAAAACCAATTAATCAATAAACAGTCTGACCACACATTAAAACTCTAGGCCTTGGAACAGGATGCTGCCAAACTTCTCCTTCCTTTCTCCTCCCAAAAGCCAACAACTTTCCAAATGAAGTGCCAATGAAACCACAGGACCCGGGTGCACGGAGATTGGGTGGGAAAATATGCCTTGCTCCCAACTCAAAGAGTCTTGGCCCATTCAGATAAGTTCTCCTGCCAAGGATACTTAAATGGTTGAGAATGACCTAGAACGCAATCATCTGCCTAAAATAAACTCCAAGATGATGCAGTCCTGGAAACTACATCAACATCTGCAATGAAGATTTACGGACCCAAAGGCAGCAGGCCTTGGAATTTAGCCCCAGTTGTGCCCTGAGCACAACCCTTGGTAGAGCCCTTGACAAAGTCTGCACAGCCATCTCCAACACAGTGCAAGTCAATTGCGGTGTTCCTTTTCTTTTCTTTTTTTTTTTTTTTGGAGACAGAGTCTCACTCTGTCGCCCAGGCTGGAGTGCAGTGGTGCGATCTCAGCTCACTGCAACCTCTGCCTCCCAGGTTCAAGCAATTCTCTGCCTCAGCCTCCTGAGTAGCTGGGATTACAGGCGCCTGCCACCACGCCCCACTAATTTTTGTATTTTTCGCAGAGAAGGGGTTTCACCATCTTGACCAGGCTGGTCTTGAACTCCTGACCTCGTGATCCACTCGCCTTGGCCTCCCAAAGTGCTGGGACTACAGGCGTGAGCCACCATGCCCAGCCAAAGCTGTGGTGTTCTTCGCTCCCTCATAGAGATGTTAGGCTAAGAGGAGGTACAGACATACAAGTGCCCTGGACTCGTCCCTTCTTGTCTGTCTTCCCCTCTGCACCCTGAGTTCCCTGCCAACTGCAGGAACTGCTCTTCAACATCTTTGCATCCACAGAGGTAAGTTCAGAAAGATCGTTTCTTGCTCCTGTTAAACCATAGTGGTTGTTCAATGTTCTTGTTCTGCTGCCCGGAGGTCCCTCACCTCAGTAGCATCTCCTTTAGGTGAGAGTTCCAAGCGGGCTGTCTCTGTGGGGCATCTGGTCCATCTTCACACGCAGTGATAAGGCCCATAATAGAAAGCTTCCTGGTGATGTTTCTACCACACTTCTTTCCCAGTTCATCTCCAGAGCTTTGTCCAAAGAGTTTGTGCCTAACACCCACACACGGACACCAGCTGGGATGGGAACGTGTGTGTGCCTGCGCCTGTGTGCATGCCGCAGAGGAGCAAAGCCAACGTTTTCCCAAGGTGACGCAGCAAATCAGCATGAGCAGGTTCCGCTGGGCACTCCACGCGGCCCTGCTTCTCTGAGCATGTAGACAGGAGGTCAACAACTCAAAACTGCAGTCCCCAGCTCTCCCCCACTGTCCCTCTGCTGCCCTCGCTCTCCTGCTGTCTCGGCCCCTGCTCCCCACATCTCTCAAGAACATCTCTGTTTGTTTTGGACTCGCTATACACAAAAACTTCTCCACTCAGGGGGCACGAGGAGAGAGAACTGCGCTTGTTTAAAGACGATCTCTTTTTAACGGCTGCAATCTTTAATTCATAACGGTCCTAGGAACCAGCGGTGGACAAGGGCTGAGAGCTGGCCCCCCTTTTTCAGGGTTTTAAAACACAAGCGGCTGCACAGGAAGTTGGTTTTCACAAAGGCAAAAGAGAGAAAAACATACTAATTCACAAGCAATGGCTTCAAGCCCCCCATTTCAAGTCTTGTGATAGCTGCCAAGTGGTCCGACTGTGACCACAGCTCCCTATGTGTGAGTTGGGGGGGCAGGGGCTTCGCTGCATTATTCAGAGGCTGACCACAAAACCATCTTTTGTGCAAAGTTACCACAGAGAGAGACCGTTTCATATACAAGCTGCAATAGACAGCTGGCTGTACTCTAAAAGAAAGGGAAGCTCTAAGACAAGCCCCAGAGCCACATGAAGAGGCGTGAGGAGGGAACTCGAAGTCTCTGAGCATCTCCCACGCACCTGAATGAGAGCTAGGCGCGCTGTAAGAACTTCCTAAGGTGGGTGGGAAAATCAGGCTCTCAGACGTTACTGAACAGCCTCAAGGTCATGGCAGGAATAAGGTTTCAGTCAGGTCTTCCACGCCTGCGACAGCAGCAGCAGCAGACAGGGCTGGCATGCAGAGGTGAGTCGAAGCCCCAGATGGAGCGATGCTAGTGGCACCCCTCTTCCCTAGCCAGAGGGGCTGCACTGTTACCTCTATTGGCTTTAATCTAGTGAAGACCTCAAGCACCACATGGCCTACTTGCCTATGAAGAACTCTAGTCCACGGCAAAGGTCCAAAGCCACAGACCCAGGTCAAAGGAGATCTCGAAAACACATGCTGTGGCTCACGCCTATAATTCCAGCACTTTGGGAGGCCAAGGCCGGCAGATCACCAGGTCAGGAGATTGAGACCATGCTGGCCAACATGGTGAAACCCCATCTCTACTAAAAACATAAAAATTTGCCAGGCGTGGTTGCGGGCGCCTGTAATCCCAGCTACTCAGGAGGCTGAGGCAGGAGAATCGCTTGAACCAAGGAGTCAGAGGTTGCAGTGAGCCGAGATCGTGCCACTGTACTCCAGCCTGGACGACAGAGCAAGACTCTGTCTCAAAAAAAAAAAAAAGAAAAAGAAAGAGAGAGAGAGACAGAAAAAAAAAGAAAGAAGGGAAGGGAAGGGAAGGGGAGGGGAGGGGAGGGGAGGGGAAAGAAAGAAAACACATGCCTTCAGCAGCTACAGGGAAGATGAGGAGGGCTGGAACCACTCACGACTGCCCTTGAGAATAGTAAATGGAAGCACACGGCCATTGGACACCAGCACCATTGTGGCGACACCGGATGGTGGGCCTCTCACTATCCACAGTTCCTGGTGTAGTTTTGGGGGCTGCCAAAGGCACATATTAATTAATCATCACTCTGCCCCGAGCTCCATCATTTCAATAACATACTGAGCCAACGTGCTCAAGATCTGCACAGAGCTCCTGGAGCAAGCCAGTCCTCTCCACTCAGCCCTTGGGTGGCTGTTTATTTCACTGAGCCTTCTGCCCTGTGAATGAGGGCTCTCAGCCAGGTATCAGCCTTGGCTGCTAATGGGTGGGTAATAGCACAAAGGGTCACGCAGCCCTCTCTTCCCATCCAACCAGTGGTTTTTGATGAGAAAGATAAAGGCATGAGCTCTGGGATCAGGCAGTTTGGAACCTGGCTCTGCCAATTCCCAGCTTTTTGATCTCAAACAAATTACTGTAGCCCGATCCCTCATGTGTAGAGTGGGAATGATAACAGTACCCATCCCGAGGATGGTGTTGAGAATTAACCCATTTATGCCACAGGTTGCAAATTTTTTGTGTGAAAAATCAGACCTTGGTGATGACCTTGAGCAGTGGGATATAAATAACTCCCACAAGCTTAGCGTTCTGATAATGGAACACTAGGCAGAGATGGGTTAAAGGAGGTAAGAGAAAAGCATGCCCGGCACAGGGTATATGCTGTACACAGGCAAATGCTTGCGTCTGCTTGAGCGGCTATTCTGATGTTGGCATTAAACTTCTTGCTTTGTCCCTCTACTACGCCAAAATGAGACACAAAACCAAGTGTCCCATGACACTGTTGACTTCTCACCACATAGGAAGTTCTAGGGATATGGCTCAACCCTGAATCATCAGTTTATAAGGCCTGTGGTGCTCATCACCTGGGCAGCAAAAGAAGGGAGAGCAAGCCTCAGTCACTGTCACAAGATGCTCCGAAAATCAAGACGGCAGCATTGCAGGGAAGTGACCACAAGCAAAAGCAAGAAGCCCCTCAGGCCAGGCTTGGTGGCTCACGCCTGTAGTCCTAGCACTTCGGGAGGCTGAGGTGGGCAGACTGCTTGAGGTCAGGAGTTCAAGACCAGCCTGACCAACCTAATGAAACCCCATCTCCACTAAAAATACAAAAATTAGCCAGGTGTGGTGGCACACACCCATAATCTCAGCTAATCGGGAGGCTGAGGCAGAATTGCTTGAACCCGGGAGGTGGAGGTTGCAGTGAGCCAAGATTGTACCACTGTACTCATCTGGGCGACAAAGCAAGACACCGTCTTAAAAAAAAAAAAAAGTCCCTCAACCAGAAACAAGCCCTCAGCCAGCACTGGCCTGGCAGGTCTGTTCCCTATCTGCCATGCAGAATCCTTCCCCAATCTGAGCTTAGAACCCGCATCCAAATCCCAGCTCCCCACCTCTCAGCTGTGACACTGCAGGTAGAACCTCAACCTCTCTGGGTCCTCACCTGTAAGACAAGGGTGATGACAGAACCAATGAGCTGGTAAGAGGAACACGTAAGATGAAGTACAAAACACACTTTGCTCAGCTCCTGGCCTGTTCTAGGTATTAAAGTATTTATTATAATAATAACTGCAAAAATGAGAGAATTCAGGCCTTCTCTCTTCAAATTTGAACCATCTTAGGGAGCAATCTTTTCAAGTACAAGGTCTTCCCTCCCACTTTTATTTGTAAATCCAGAAAACACAGTCCACATTTAATGATCCTAATGTACAGAGTGGAAGCAAGCAGATGGATTGCTAAGACTGCTGCAACAATTTGGCTGCCCCTCACAAGTCCAGGACCCGCTAACAGGCCTCTGGCCTGGCATGGGACGCACCAACCAGCAGGCAAAAGGCCTGACTTCTAGTCCTGGCTCTGCCACTGGCATGCTTGCAGACAAGGTGGCCTGGGGAAGTTGCTTCCCCTCTGTGAGGATGGACAGGGGTTCCATCCTTCTGGCTGATTGCAGTCAACTGCTCCCCCTCTGGAGGAGGCTCCCTGCTGTCCTGGTGGAGAAGAGAAGAGGGCTGCAAGATGCATTGCCCGGAGAGTCACAGGAAAGAAGGCCAGAACCCGCCTCCCAGACACCAGCTGGCTGAACCTCCATTTCCTGTCTAGGGAAGCCGGCCAAACAGGTTAACCATTGCCATGTCTTCTCACTGGAGCCTGAGGGATGAGGGCGTGGTCACAGGTGCCCACCTTGGGAAAGCTGGATTTGAGGACATGGGAGAGCTACTCCTCACTAAAGAAAGAGAAGAGGACATCCCCCTTGAGAATGGTCAGCAAAGCTTGGAGGGGTCAGGGCTTCTTGCCTGCACAACTTCCTCATGCCCTGATCCTCCTCTTCCCCAAGGCTTCATTATGGAACTGGCTAGCCAGCTGATGAGGTGACAGACTGCCCTGTCCCTTCCCTCTTTCTGAAAGGACCAAACTGCCTCTACTGGACAGCAGTTGTGAAGAGTTTTAAAGACTAGAGCTTCACAAGGATGTGAGGAGGAAGGCTGGTCAGGGCAGCTCTGCTGGTCTCGCTGCTATCCCTGAATCGCAGTGTGGCTTTCTCAAAATCTGCAGCTCCAACTTCCCACCTTAAATCTCAGACAGCAGCAAAGCACCGGAGCAATTTTCTCAGCTGGCCTCAGAGCAGAAGTAGAAGCAGGTGAGAATGAGATTAAGGACCCATTTTCTATGAAGATCCAGCAACAGCCACGAGACTTCTGCTCTCAGAAAAAGGATGGAGAGTCTCACTGTCCAGAGATGCCACACCCAGGCTGGCACCTGAAGCTGCAGAAATGTCACAGGACAGCTGGGAGCCCACGATGGGCTGATCTCAGCATGTTGCTTCCGAAACAACCGGTTCTTTGAAGGTGCCTTCCTTCAACATCGTCACTTACATCTGCTGACTTATTTAGCGAAGGATCTCTATTGTGCATTTCAGGATAAAGGAGGGGGTGGCTTCTCCGAGAAATCCTCCTTAAATGTGCACCCACGTGCATGCACACACCCACATCCTCACACATTCACATGCTCAAAACCCCGCAATGGGCACAGACGTCTCACAGAGAGTTCACCCTACATTCCTAGTTCAGAGAGGTGTCGGGGTACAGCTAAAGGCACAGGAAGCTCAAGTCGGTCACAGTATCTGGTACTCAATCAACCCCCAACCCGTAGCTCCTCTGGATGCTTACCTGTACCCTCCAACTCTCCATCTTCTCAATCTTAACCCAGATTATGAGCAATCGAGGAAGCTTCACAAAGCCCAAGGAGAACGAAGAGAAGAAGGTGCAAACGCCACCACTACCCGCTGGACCATCCAACCCCACATTAAAAAAAACTTGTCCATCAACTGTTCTCTCCCCTCTTCCTCCAGCTAAGTCTCAGGAAAGGATAGAGGAAAAGGTGAAAAGTTTTGGGAGGGTGGACAGTCTGAGAAAACAATACAATATTATTTTCTCTGAGTATACAGAAGAGTATAAACGTACAGAGTATATAAATGCACAGAAAAAGCTCTGTTATAAATATGCAAATAAGACCAAGGGTGGTGGCAGGGGCAGGCGCAGAATTGTACAAAGGGACTTTACTCACTTTTTTTTTTTTTTTTTCCTGAGATGCAGTCTTGCTCTGTCACCCAGGATGAAGTGCAGTGGTGTGATCTTGGCTCACTGCAGCCTCTACCTCCTGGGTTCAAGTGAATTCTCCTGCCTCAGCCTCCAGAGTAACTGGGATAACAGGCATGCGCCACCATTCTTGGCTAATTTTCATATTTTTATGGGGTTTCGCCATGTTAGCCAGGCTGGTCTCAAACTCCTGGCCTCAAGTGATCTGCCCGCCGTGGCCTCCCAAAGTGCTGGGCAGGCATAAGCCACAACACCCAGCCAACTTTCGCCTTTTCTATGAGGTTTAAATTTTTTTCTAAGGAAAGTGACTTCTTATATCACTTTATGTAATTTAACAAACGTTTTTTTCTCTTTCTTTCTCTCTCTCTCTCTCTCTCTCTCTCTCTCTCTCTCTCCCTCCCTCTCTCTTTCTTTCTTTCTGCTGGGGAATACCATACCCAGTTGCTAAAGGAAATAAATATTTTTTCTCCCTCTCATTTTTCATTTTAAAGAAAGGAAAGAAAACCCTATTCCCCTCCAATGTTGAATTTGCTGAAGGTCAAATTCTAGTGCCTATAAACTTTGATGATGTCCTATAATTTACTATTTTTTACAGGTGCTACAGCTTTTTTTTTTTTTTTTTTTTTTTGAGACAGAGTCTCACTCTGTCGCCAGGTTAGAGTGCAATAGTACTATCTTACTTCAACCTCCGACTTCCTGGTTCAAGTGATTCTCCTGCCTCAGCCTCCCTAGTAGCTGGGATTACAGTCACGTGCCACCACGCCCAGCTAATTTTTGTACGTTTAGTAGAGACGGGGTTTCACCATGTTGGCCAGAATGGTCTTGATCTCCTGACTTCGTGATCTGCCCACCTGGGCCTCCCAAAGTGCTGGTGCTCACAGGCATGAGCCACCATGCCTGGCCAGTGCTACAGCTTTTAATAGCAAAAGTAATTTTTCATTGTTCATTTACAGCATGGAAAGGGAAAAATATCTGTTGGGTCTGACATGTCTACGCTAAAACACTTTATTTTCCTTTCTAGTCAATAAGTGAACTAAAATTTACTTCTTGAAAATAGATGCATATGTCTATAATGGACACATAACCTACGTGTCTACGATCAAGCCTTGGGGAAAAGCAATAAAATAAAGATAAATACCCAGAGAGTGGCCAATACCATCTGCTAACAGAGCCTGACTTTATTAAATATATCTACATTTGAGAAACCACTGGTCCACAAGGTCAAAGATTTCTTGGGTCACCAACCAATAAAAAGAAACAAATTCTAGCAATCCCAGTCCTCCACACATGTGAAGAAAATTCCAGAGTGTGGAAGATCTGTCACTTTGGGGCTATGAACCATGACAGGGGTGGAGAAGGAGTGGGGATAGAGATGAGACCAGGAGGAAGCTAGGCAGCTCCATCCTTCTAAAGAGGGGCCTCACCCAAGCCTCAAGCAGGCTGAGTGAGTGCATCCTAGCGCTGACACAGGACATAATGTTGGCATTCCTGTAAAACAATGGCGGTGGAGGGAGGATGCAAGGGTAAGTGGGTAGGTACTGGCACGTCATGAAAAGTGCACTGGCCTTGGAGTTTGATATGTGGGTGCCAACCCTAGCTTGGCTTTCAGCCAACAACACGATAATGATGCCCTTCACGATAACGAAGAATATTAAACATTTGAGCATTTACGACATATCTGCCAGGCATCATGCTAGGCCCTCGGCATGCATGACCTTGTGTGATCCTCGCTGCAATCCTCCACTTGTTCCTAACGATTATCCCCATTTTGCAGAGGAGGAAGCTGAGGCTCAGGCTGGTTACATAGAGAGGCAAAGGTCCAAGCTAGTAAGTAGCTGGTGACATCATGACAGTGCCACCTTAACCTCTCTAGGCTTTCCTTGCTGCCCCTCACCTGGTTTCGAGGCTCCTAGAGCCAACACAAACAATAAAAGTCCAATAACCCAGTTGTTACCCAACATGCTCCTGCTCCTGGAGGGGAGGCCCAGGAACCAGCATACCTGGATCCCAAGGAAGGTAGAGCAGAACAGCCAGACCTGGGAGTCCTCCCCTGACATTCACACATCTCCCTGGCTTCACCAAACAGGGAACCAGCATGGAATGTGTGTTACTAACAGTCTGGACCCCGCTGCTGTGTGGCTCTGATGGGGGTGAGGGCAGTGAGAAGAGAAACCTGTTCCATACACCCATGGGCAGGCTCCCTGCCAAAACCCGCCACACACCGTCTTCCTGTTCATTTTGCCTCATGGATGATTTTTAAAGCTTTTTAATTGTCCTTAATAAATTACCTACATGTGCATGATTGTTACAATAGTTTCATTAATTTTTCTCCAAGCATCTAAGCTGTTTATCACAGAAGTGTTAATGGAAAAGAAAAACATGTCAGGCAGGCACTTTCTCACACACTCTGGGCTTGGGCAAATTAAGGCTTATGGGATTGCTTTCCCACACCACAAACAATTAGGGACGTCTTTATTTCATCCGGGCAAATCGTCTTTCAGCAAGGCTAGAAGGAGGATGCCCACCAGAGAGCCCTGCAACTGCCCACTGTGGAAGCAGCACACAGATGCCTGCCTGCCTCCCGTTCAGTAACTTGTAAATGTATTTCCACTCCTTTGGCTCAAACCTAAACTGATAGTCCTCAGCGCTCACAACTTGCTCCAAACCAACTAGGAGAGACACGTCAGTGATATTTCAGATGAAGGGCTTCTTGGTATCTGAGGCTTCCACAGATACCAAGAATTATCCTGGTCTCATCTCTATCCCCACTCCTTCTCCACCCCTGTCATGGTTGACAGACCCAAAGACAGAAGTAAATTGTCAGTGTCCGTGGGGGCTGGGGAAAGATAAGAGGAAGACAGTGATGACCAAATGTGTCATTCCAGAAGTCAAGCAGGTGGTTCCAGAGTGACAATGGCACAGAATGCAGGCACTGGGTCATGCAGTCCTCAGGGGACAGATCGTCTGGACTTCCAGTTGTCGGAGAGGGGAAAGGGGCTTCTGGGAGATTGGGTATAAAACCTGAGACCCACCCCCCCGCCACCCGCCGATGCCACTACACATATTTATCATCCAATCCTGGGCTTGACTGCACAGCTGTGTCAGCTGGGCTGTACTCATGTGACAGGAGGATCAGGACTCAGATAAAACATGGAACAGGTCCTCCACAACTGGTCCCTGCTATCCGGGGGCCGCCCTTCCAGAGAAGGGTGATTTAAAATTTAAAACTTAAGCTGGGCACAGTGGCTTGCTCCTGTAAACCCAGTTACTCGGGAGGCTGAGGCAGGAGGATTTCTTGAGACCAGGAGTTCAAGACCAGCCCAGGCAACATAGGGAGATACTATATCTACAAAAAATAAATAAATGACAAAACAAAACAAAAAAAACTAGCAGAGCATGGCAGCACACAGCACACACCTATAGCCCTAGCTACTTGGGAGGCTGAGGTGGGAGGATCACTTGAGCCCAGGAGTTGAGGCTGTAGTGAGCTATGATCGCGCCACTGCATTTCAGCCTGGGTGATACAGTGAGACCCTATCTCTAAATAAGTAAATAAATACTTTGAACAATTTTCTAAACTTGTACTGTGTCAGTTGAGATGCTTCAGCTTTGTTGTCAAGGGTGACGGTCAATCTCTTTGCAGCACATGGATTTTTGGAGCCAACTTTTACATAGCAACCTTGCATCAAAGCATATGTGAGTGCAGCTATACAATAAAGTCCAAAGCTTCAAGGTGTGCCCCAACCTGACCCCAGCTCTTCTTCCCAAAAGGTTAATTTCTTGCCACACCAGATGATTTGGTGTTCCTCTAACACACTGTGCCTTTTGTCCGTGTGGGTTCCTTCTGTTGCAAAGTTCTTCCCATTTTCATCTGTTCTATCCAACTCCCACTCATCCTTCGGAGCCCCTGCTTTTTATTCCCAGATGGAGCCATTCAGTCAATGATGTTCCTACAGCATGTGAGTGCATCTCTTTGACAGCTTAGTGGCACTGTAAGAACATTCCTAGAGTTGAACGGATGCTTGACCTTTTCTCCAACTGGTGTCCCTCAAGGTATCGACGGTCGAGCACTTCTGCTGGTGCCTAAACAGGGAAAGGCCCTATTCTACATGCCTGGCATCTTCAACATTGAGACCAAGTGGCGGAGAGCCCCAAAGGGGGCCATCTGTGCAGGGACAGAACATCCCACTGTTTTCCCTGCAGTAGGTCCTTCACTTTGAGCTTCTTAGGGTGCTGCGAATTCTTCCTTCTGATCGTCCCCTGGCAGAGCCCCATGATCTGGTCCTGCCACGTCACCAACCTCATCTCCCCTCACTTGCTCACTGTCGCCAGCTCCCCTCCTTCTTTCTGTTCCCTGAAGTCACAAAACTCCTTCTTGCCTTGGAGACTGCATGGGCTGTGCATTCTCCCTGTCCATGGACTGTCACGTGCCACAGAGATGCCTCTCTGAAGGCTATGCCTAAATCAACACCCTCACACACACTCCCACCCCACTCCCCAGTCCCTCTGCAGCCTAACACTTTCTTCCCTTTCCTCTGCACCAACTGGTATCAGTAAGGAGTGTGTTCACGTATTTGTCTTCTCATTTCCAGTCTGACTCCCCATTAGATTACAAACTTCATGAGAGCAAAGAGCTTGCCGTCTTACTCACTTCTGTATCCCCAATACCCAAAACAGTGCCTGGCAGAGATGGGGCACTCCTAAACATTTGTCTCATGAGTCAATGAAACTCATACCGTCATAGAACAAGGTTTGCTCTCCTAAGCCCCTAGAATAGCATTCATATTCTGAAAAATGGCCTGGTCCTGCTGAAGGAAGCCCAGGAAGCACGCAGATTGGGGCACACTTCGGAATTCGGGGAGACACCTCCAGGGAGCACTGGTAAGAACTCGGTATGAATTCACAAAAACTAGTTGCATGTTAATATATGCTGCCTCCTCCTTAAACAGCTTATAAACACTATAATTTTCTTCACTAAAACACTGTCTAATAGAACCAACTCCCCTAATTACAGATGTTTGTATGCATTATAATCTTTATACAATTAAACCTACTAAAAAGAATAAATGATTAAATGCACCCCCCCACCGCCCTGTCACTAACCCATCCCTCCCCAACCACCAAAAAAACAAACGACACAACAAAAAACCCCAAAGGTGCTGAGGATACCACGTTGAGCTATAGATAGACAAAAGTCCCAGGAAATTGAAATTCAGGCTGACACAGAACTTTGTCACTACAGGAGGTAAAGTCAACTTTCAACTTCAAACCCCAGCATCTGACAGCTCAGCATCTGACTTCAATGTCACATAAAAGGCTTGTGTGTATTGTACAAAATGTCTCATTTCAGGAGCGAACATCTTCCTTCACACACTTCATCTCCAGACACAAACACGCGGCTTGGTGACCGAAGGAAGCTTTTCTGGGATCATCTCCTAAAAATTTCACAAACGCATTCCTGGCTCGGGGGTATTTACCAGGAAGTCTGCGGCGACTCCTCTGGAGCCAGGCAGGTTTAACTGATAAGTCCCTCTTTGGGACACTGGCAGTGCATCCTGGGGAAAACATCCATCATGGAATTTCTATGAAAAACGCCCGGATATCAGCTACTCTTCCTATGCTAACGTTCCATTTTTTAAAAATTCAGCATTGTGAGGAGGAAAGGGGAACTATGCCCCGTGAATGCCAGGAGCTGAGACAGGTCCTCCTGTTTGCATCCTGAAAGGGTCCTCAGCACAAAGCCATGTTATCTAAACCCCTGAAAAGCCAGTGGTTGAAAAGGAAGAGCAGGCAGACAGGCTTAATTACAGTCACAGAGCGGACACCCCCCCACCCCCTGCCAACCACGGGCTTTCCTCTGGATGTGCCCTGAAAGGTCCCTTTTCCTACCTGGGCCACTGGGCCCTGGCAACCAGAATAATCATTTCTGCCCTTCCAGGGACAAAGCTCCCCAGCAACAAAACAGGATGGCCTAGTGGAAAGATCTGTGTCACCTCATGGGCCCACAGTGAAGGGCTCTGGGCATCTTCTCAGTGCTGTGTTTTTTTGGTTTTTTTTGGTTTTGGTTTTTTTTTTTTTTGAGACGGAGTCTTGCTCTCTCGCCCAGGCTGGAGTGTAGTGGCACACTCTCAGCTCACTGCAACCTCTGCCTCCCGGGTTCAAGCAATTCTCCTGCCTCAGCTTCCCAAGTAGCTGGGATTACAGGTGCCCGCCACCACACCCAGCTAATTTTTGTATTCTTAGTACAGAAGGGGGTTTCACTATGTTGTTCAGGCTGCTCTTTAACTCCTGACCTCGTGATCCACCTGCCTCGGCCTCCCAAAGTGCTGGGATTACAGGCGTGAGCTACTGTGCCTGGCCCGTGCTGTGTTCTTGCCTGTAAACTAGAGCAGATGACAGAATCTGCCTCCTAAGGCTGCTGATGGTGCACTGTAGATGCTGTGTGAGCAGCGGCTGTGATGATCAGACACAGGATGCCTTGCCATGTGCAGGAATTCTGCAGGGTCACTCAGGCCTTGGTAATCTTGGCCCTAAAAGGCCTCTCGAGTCCTTTCTAAAAAAGGGTTTGAGGCGAGGGGAATGGGGCAGAAGTCAGCAAGCACTTAGCTTCTCCCGTTTCTTGTCTTCTTCCCCGGCTCTTCCCCATCCACCCTAAACCAGAGATGATCAGATGTCAGCTGCAATTCCTGAGAACCCGTTAGGGCATCTGACACAGACACCACTGGACTCATGGGGAGAGAGGCATCCGCCCAGTTTTTGGTAAGGAAGAAAGCAAAGTGGCATCTGCTGAGGTTTACTGTCCCAGGCACGTTGCCCTGGGTGCTCACCCTGTCCTCACAAGCCTCTAAGGTAGGGACAATGATGATCCCTTTGCCTCTGGAGGAACTGCGGTACAGAGAGGTGAAAAGCTTTGCCCAAGGACACAGCTAGTGAGTGACACAGTCCAGGCTGACCCCCTGACAAGCCTGCCGCACACGAGCAGAGTAGCCACATTCAGGGAGCACGGAGGAGATGGGATTTTACGTGTCGGCTCAGCCCCTAACTTGTTCTTCGACCTGAGAGACCCCTCCTAGGTACCGAGTGCTCCCCTCTGCAGAATGGAGTTGGCCCTTCCAACTGTGTTCTACGGATCTGTGAGTCACCAAGTTCTAGGGCTTTCCCATTCAAGTAGCCTCTCTCAGCCCCTTTTCCAGGCCTTTCTTCAGTGGTTGGGGTACAGATTGGGCAGCCGAGGAGAGGCAGTTCCTGCTGGTGCCACGTGTGGCCGGCACAGCTGCCAGGAAGTCCTATTAGTCAGCACCAACAGCTGCTGCCACAAACACGCGGTGCAAACGGAGGAGACGCGCCCAAGACTCTGCTAAACCTTGGGGGTGGTTGGAGAATGAGAAGAGCCAAGGAAAAGCAGGAGTCCAGACCTTCCAGAGGGCTCGACACATGGCCCCTCCTCTTACCCAAGACCGAAGCCACAAAGTCACCTGAAGCCAAAAGGCCCCACTCAGCCCCAGCCAGCCGGCTTGGCTGGATTTTGCTGTCCTAAGTGGACCCTAAGCTGTAGACAGGCACAGACGTAGGCCAGGCAGACAGGCTGCAAGAGGTAGCTGTCCCCAGAGCCCCGAAGCCCCCAGCCGTCAGCTTCCCTGTTCCCTCAGAGCAGGGAAGGTGCTGGCAGGTGGGAAGTAACCCCTAACTCCTTCAAGGTGGGTTTGTAAGTATAGGGTCTCCCCCATTAGCGCTTTTCTTCACCCCTTCAAACTTTAATAAGGGTGATTTCTGTAAGCATTCTCAGGCTCTCCTGTTTCAAGGAGCATTAAATTTCCAGCACTGTCTGCCAGAGATATCCCAGGCCCCCAGCGAGCCGGCAGGAGATGCCATTCTACACACCTGTCAGGAAGAAAGGAAGAGTAAGATGGCCCCAGGCCAGCGCCGCCTTCCTCGCTCCCACCACTCTGCTCTCTGGGCATTCCAGGGTCTTGTCAGCATCCCCTCTTGATTTTCATCCAGTCTCATCTTGGGCAACAGAACCTGGGGTTGTGGGGTTTTTCCCAGAAGAAGAAACACGTGAGGAGAGGCTAGTGGAGAACAAAACACCCATTTCTTCCGGGAGAAGGGGAGGGGAGATGGCTAACTGCTGGTCAGGCTGCACAAAACCCTACAGAATCCAACAAACCTCGTGCTGTTTAAGAAAACTAAACGCCCAAACAAAAACCTCTCCAAGTTCCGAATCTTACAGCAACTCCCCTTTATGAAAGTGAGGTTGTTTATGCTTGAAAACCAAGAAAGCAAATGTTTCTAGAAGGTTTATAAAAATCAGCTCTGTTGGCCGGGTGCAGTGGCTCACGCCTGTAATCCCAGCACTTCGGGAGGCTGAGGCAGGTAGATCACGAGGTCAAGAGATCGAGACCATCCTGGCCAACATAGTGAAACCCTGTCTCAACTAAAAATACAAAAATTAGTTGGGCGTGGTGGCAGGCGCCTGTAGTCCCAGCTACTTGGGAGGCTGAGGCAGGAGAATCGCTTGAACCCGGGAGGTGGAGGACCCAGTGAGCAGAGATCGCGCCACTGCACTCCAGCCTGGAGACAGAGCAAGACTCTGTCTCAAAAAAAAAAAAAAAAAAAATTAGCTGTGTTGATGTACAGGACCATGAACCCACGCAGAGGCCAGTTTAAATGTAGAGCTAGCAAGGGAGGTCTCCAGGGTGAAGGGAGGAATGTCTCCCTGGGATCCTTTCACCCTTCTGTCCTCCCCATGAAGCTACAATTATGAAATAAATAGTGAAATAATAATAAAAGAGACCCCTGCAGGTATCACCTTTGCCCAAAACAGACAACTATAAAAACAATGACTACTATTGCTACATACACACCTACTGTGTGCCAGGCAACATGCTCAAGTACTTCCCATATGGCAATTAATCTACATAATGTCCCTTATGAGGCTGAAATTACATGCATAAGCTTAAACAACAAAAAGGAAGGAAGGAAGAACAGAATCAGGCTGAGAGAAGAGGGAAAAGAAAGTGACCCTGATGAGAGATGGCCCCTGCGCTGGACTTTACAGAGGGACTTTGTCGTATAGGGTCCTCTCTTCCTAAAACAAAGTCTCCAAGAAGTTCAGAGATTTACAACATTACTGAGTCCTGAAGCTGAGATTCAAAACCCAGTTCCAGCTGAGTGCAGAGGTCTGTCTATATGCCAATGATACTTTCATACTTCTTGAAAAAAAGTCTACCTCCCAGCAGTGAAAACCAGCCAGCCCAGCTGGTTGCAGAGTGGTGAGGTGACAGAGCAGGCAGTGTGTAGGGCATGGGGACACCTCCCAAAGGATTTAGGAGAGGCAAGGGGCAGGGGGTGACCAGAGTTCATATAAGCTACTCAAGAGCCTCAGGGCGGCAATTTAGCACCAAATGCATGAAAAAGAGTCAGCCCTGGGCCTTGGAGGGAGTGGAACCCCTCCCTCTCCTTGGTCAGCCATCTTGTCCTCATGAGTCACCAGGCCCAGGCAAGGGTGTGGGTGGTTCTGCAAACCCGTCCCCGTCAATGGAAACAGAATACAAAGACTTCATCCTCACATTAGTGGGTTACCAGCGTCACTGACTCCTACAACGCGCTGCCTGAAAACATCCGTCTCCAGCACGACCAGCTCCCTGCAACCCCGGGAGAGCGGCAGGGGGCAGTGTTGACAGGAGCAAGCTGGCCAGAGCCACAGCTCCCACCTGGGATGGCCCCTGACCCGAGGCCTCCTCTGAGCCCCCGGGAACCCCTCTGGCCTTGTTTCCTCAGGAGTAAAAAGAGATTGTCCAGGTCTCAGAAACCTGTGTTTCTGCGGCTTAAAATACAAGAAACACCAACATCCCAGGCATAAATAAGGGTAGCTGTGGCCTCTTGGGGGACCAGAGGACCGAGGTAAAGCCCGCTTCCCCACCTCCTCAGTCCTTACCCTGCACGCCAGGAAATCACGTCCACACCCATGCACAGGGGCACATAAATGAACAAACCCACGCTCAGACCCAGTACACAGAGTGTGTGAGCCTGCACAGACTGCCATTCATTCAAGTCCCATGGCAGCCTGCCAAATTATAAATAGCCCAGCTCGTTTTTCAGATGACCAGCGATTCAGCAAAGTCCTCTGGCCTTCAGCAGTATATGAGCCTCCTCTTAACCTCTTTCAGCTAGATGCTCAGCAAGGAATCCAGTCTGACCCAGCCACGCTAGCTAACCTTAGGAGTGCACAGACACACAGACACACACACACACACACACACACACACACACACACACACACACACGGATAACAAACCCCAGGTAAGACTGTCTGACAAACAGCGTCTGACTGATGCTAAGCCCACAGATACGGGGTCCAAAGGGGTATGCAAGTCACAAGAATGACAAACACAAAGCTATTTCAAAGGGAATGAGGGGCACGCTTCCCGTCCCCCAGCAAGCTCTCAGCAGTCGGACCCAGCTGGCCACCCAGTTCACTTCTCAGACCTCTATTAGAGCATGGGGCACCCATCGCTACCTCTTCAGCTCGCAATTCAGAATGAGCCCTGGCTCCCCACCCTTTCAAGCACAGTTCAAACTGCCTTGCGTGGCTTCTAGGTCAAAACACCACAAGTGACCGGTGGTTTGAAATAAACACCTAACTCTGGGAGACCAAACAGTGAAGATAGATCACTTACCCTTACCCTAAGCTATAATCAAAGAGATAACCACTGGTATTGAATCTTAGCTAGAACAGATCCCCCCTCTTATCCCACCCCAAGTATCACAGACACAAGTTTACAATGAGGTTCTAATTACCTCCAATTTCTCTTCATTGTTTCAATTTCCCCCTCTGGCCCTCACACACTATCCCAAGACTTCAGTCCATCGCTAAGAAGGTAAGAATCCTGGAAATGTATTCACTTATCAGATTCTTAGGAAATAGTCCAAAGTCTGAGCTTTCTCCTATGCTGTGAGCTCCTTCTCTACAAATTAGCTGGACATGGTGGCGCATGCCTGTAATCCCAGCTACTCGGGAGGCTGAGGCAGGAGAATCACATGAAACCGGGAGGCAGAGGTTGCAGTGAGCCGAGATCGCGCCACTGCACTCCAGCCTGAGCGACAGAGTGAGAGGCTCCATCAAAAAAAAAAAAAAAAAAAAAAGACAAAGCACATCTCCCCAGTGCCTGGCACAGGACCTGCAATGCCACCCTCCATCTGATGAATGAAAGTCACCTCAAGGGAGGTTCCTGTGGGATGTTGATGAAGGCTTGGGTTAACCCAACTCTCTCCCTGCAAATATCTAATCTCTACCATCAGCCAAGGAAGTGCTTTCTGCAGAGTCCTCCTTGTCCTCTAAATCAAGTGAGGCCATAGTTTGACAAGGACATGCCACAACCAGGTTCAGTGCAAATCCTCATCCAGACCTACAAATACCTCTCAGCCTCCAACCTGTAAATCCCATGAATCACAGAGGCTTGATCGGAGCAAACAAAAACTGCTAGAAGCCAACGCTTCCCCAGCATCAACCAGAGGGAAGGAGAACTGTGCCTTAATCATGCCTCGGGAAACAGACACCTAATGAAAGTGGTCCCCTGCTGCAACAAGTCCCGAGCAACTCAACTCAACAGACACACAACAAAATTCCTAGGCTGGGCAGGGTGGCTTATGCCTGTGTGGATCACCCAAGGTCAGGAGTTCAAGACCAGCCTGGCCAACATGGTGAAACCCCATTTCCACTAAAAATACAAAACAAATGGCCGGGCGTGGTGGCAGGTGCCTGTAATCCTAACTACTTGGGAGACTGAGGCAGGACAATCGCTTGAACCCGGGAGGCGGGGGTTGCAGTGAGCAACCTGCGCCATTGCACTCCAGCCTGGGCAACAAGAATGAAACAAACTCGGTCTCAAAAACAAAAACAATAAAAAAATTCCTATGGGAGAGCTGCAGCCCTCAGGCCCCAGGCTCCGGTCAGACTGGGATTGCCATGGGTCTGCTCTGCTCCTCCGACTAAACCCCTCATCTTGACCCACTTCCATTTTTCCCCTCCTAAAATACTATATTTTTTTGAAAAATTCCTTACAAGGAGTGTTTTATTTTCTTAACTGAACTGTGGCTTTCAAAACAGGCCTGACCTTCCTGCTCACCACCCCTCCTTGTCACGGAGCAACAGAAATTAAATTGATTTTCCCTATCAGCGCTCTGCATCTCAGTGATCATGCCCAGCCTCCAGAAAGTCTGCTTTCTGCTCCATCTCACGACACGAACAGAAGCCCTGTTGCTAAATCTAACCCCACTGGCTCAGGAAGGAGGGGATAGAGGAAGAAGGGGTAACCGAAGGGCACAGGTAACAATTTATGGCCCCCTTGTCACTGTGGTCTTATCTCTGCGGCCAGTCCCTTCTGAGAAATGGTACCCGTTACTAAACTCCCTCTGGGGGAAAGCTATTCCCCGGGGCCTGACTGTTGGCGACAGGTGGCCCAGCCAGGGAGAGGAAAGCTTGCTGTGGGGACCCCATCCTGCCTTCCCCACAAACTACTCCTCTGGGCACGTCCCCAGTCAGGCACCCCAGCTCAGGCTAAACCACCTGCCCCACCCCACCTCTACTGGTGCACTGTCTCTGAGGAGCACGGAGGTGGAGGCTGCTGCAAAGACAGGAAGGCCAAACACGCTCAGAGGGGGCCCTCCATAACCACCCAACCCAAATAAGGTCCCGTTCTCTCTCGTAGGACACACTGTGCTTTCTTTTCACAGCACCTGTGGCACTTAGTAATTACACGGGTGCATGTGCATGTCTTTCTGCGTGCATCTCTAATGTTGGTCTGTCACACCACATTAGGTCCCATGAAGATGAGACCATTGTCGCCTTCTTCTCTATAGTATTAAGCACTTAATATTTATTGACTAAGTAAGTAGAAAAAAGATGCACTTTATTACAGGTTATTAGAAGCAGGATACTAACTTATTTGGGGTTAGACCTCTTTGGGAATTGTTTGGTCCACACAGAATGCAGGGCATAGAATACATGAACTTGTAGGGTTCTCTGTTTACCTTTTCTCATCCCTCTCCTTATTTTTGTCTTGTTAACGAGCCACCAAAAATGCATCCCTGTCCCATAAGGAAGAAAAGAGGGCCAAGGACAAACGTGTGAAGAAAAGTTCATTGCAGTGAACATTGGAATTCTACCTGGCAACCCACGGAAAACATTCTTTCCCTCCTCTCCCCGGTCCCTCCAGGCATGGCCCCATAATTCAACCCCCAATCATTCTATTGCCAACCATCATCCCCAGGAATGACAGTCCCACTGTGTCAAGTCCCTCCTGCAATTGGAATTCGAGTTCTGACCTGACCCAAGTTCATTATTGGCATCAAAGAACTCTGGCTCTTTGAGTCATCTTTCCAATGATCTGGAAGCAAAAGCCAAGAGACTTCATTTCTTTATTTCTACTTCATTCTGTTCCAAAGGGATTGGAGGTGTCTTACAAAAATAGGTACAACGCAACAAAAATAGATGAATAAATGAGTTAGGATGGGGAATAAAATAAATCCAAAAGTAAGGTTACTGCCCAGAAATATGCATCACGATTGATAAAGGCAATCCCAAGAAATGAGACGCCAAAATGTTCTTTCTGAAATTCCCTCCTCGTCAGGAAGATGGAAAATATTTCTGCTGATATTCAACAGACACTTGACCTACCATCCAAGCCTCGGCTCAACCTTGGGGATTCATCAACAATGCACACACCAGGCTCCGGGCTGTTAAGTGTCTCTGATGTCCTTGAATCCAATGTCAAGTGCTTCTCAGCTGGGGAGAGGTGAGTTGCTGGAGTCAACCCAGGAGAAGGGACAGGAAGGGTGGGAGCAATGTTTTCTCTAAAACCCGAGTACTGTCAGTACTCATCTCTGCTTGCAAAATAACCCTGTCTGACCTTGGGCAGAACCAGATGCTCTCCTCAGTCCCTCCAATTCTAAAACTTTTATGATATTATGATTAACCGCTGTCATATTCAGGGGAGTGGTTTCACTGGAATGCCCAAAGCAAGCGGCATCTTTCAATTCCACTCAACTCTCCAATTCTGCCTGCTCTCACCCCCCTGCCTTCTCGGTGGGCATGGGCTGCCCAGACCCAGGGGCTCCTCTGCCTCAGGTTCTTGAACCTCTCAACTTCCATTTCCCATGCCTTCTAACACTCATCTTAGCAGAGCAAGGCCCACGCCGGATCTCTCTCCCCACATCCACCCAGCCGAGCATCAGTTTTCTTTAGTCCACACTTTTTGGAGAACCCAGTAGCCAGAACACAAGTACAACTGGTTTTTCCACACATTTGTGAACACACATTCCTCCTTCCGTAATCTGTTCCCAGTTCCAGTCTATCTTCAATAGAAGATATTTACTGGGTGCATATTCTGTGCCACAAACTCTACTAAGCCCCTTTTGTGAATTTTCTCATTTAACCCTCACTGCCCCCCATGTGAGGTAGTTACTTTATTATTCTTCCCATCTTACAGAGCAGCATATTGAGAGACTCAGTGAGGTCAAGTCACTTGCCCAAGGCCATGCCTGGATTCAACCCCAGGTTCATCTCATTCCCAAGCTCTGAACCACTACACCGTATAGTGACACCCGCTTCCACAGGCCATTTGGAAGCTTCCTGATTTTAACTGCTTCATCACTCAGTTATGGATTTTTCAGGCATGCATTCATTCCAAGAGCTCACCCTCCACCTCCAGCATGGAAGTTGTGGGTTTCGTGGTCCAGCAGACCTGAGCTCTGACCTTTATTCAAGGCCCCACAACCTCTCAGAGCTTCCGTTTCCCACGTGTATAGTAGAGCGAATCCCCCAAGCCTCCTATAGCCGTAAGAGTGTGGCAGTTCCTGGATGGGTAAAACTTTTTCTAGGAGGGATGGACTTACCCCCTACCCCTCCAACAATTTCACATAAAACATGAATCCATCACTCAGTCCCATTGGAAGGGCAATGAATCCATCCCCAAGAACTGAGGTGCATTCCAAAGGAGACTTACGTGAGACGGCACAGCCCTGAGGCCCTCCCTGGCTGGGGAGGTCTCTTTAATGTGCAGAAACGATTTTCTAATTAAGTGGTGAGCATGCTGTATTGACTTTAAGTGCACGAGTAGCTCAGGGGAGGAAGACAGTGGATTAGAGGTGTACGGCAGAAGAACTGAGCTGGGCACTAAAGCCAGATCACCTTTGGTGCTCCTAGCTCCCCACTATCCGGTCTCTACAGAACAATCAGAGAGACCTTTAAAAACACTGATCTTGTCACCTGTCTGCTTAAAACCTTCCAAAGGCTTTCCATGGCACTTGGAACACAATTCAGACTTCTTACCCTGGTTCACAAGGCTCTGCGTGGCCCATCTGCCTCTTCCCCCACACACCAGGTGCCATCACACCTGTCTTCTGTCTGAGTCTTGAACTACCAAATTCTGTCCCGTCACAGGGCCTTTGCACTGCCTGCTCCCTCTGTGGGAATGACTGTCTCCTATATCTGCACACAGCTGGCCTCTTCCTTCATTCAGGGCTTAGCTTCAAAACCAGCTTCTGAGAGAGCTTGCCTTACCACCCCTATCAAAAGCAGCCCCAAGTTGCAACTCAAGGGAAGATCAACAAAAAATAATAACAATAAAATAATAAAAAAGAAAGAAGCCCCAAGCAGTCTCTCCTACATTAGTGGAAATTTTCTTCATAGTAAAGAGAACTCTCTGCTATGTTTGTTATTTGCTTGCCATCTGAGTGTTTTCCCCTCAACCCTCCACTGAAATGTATGTTTCATGAAAGTGAGAGTCTTGTCCATCTTATATCCCCCAGTGCCTAACATAGCACCTGACATGTTGAAGACACTCAGTCAAAACTGGCTGGCCTTATGTTTACTGCAGCACTGTTCACAATAACCACGACATGGAAACAACTTAAGTGCCCATCAATGGGTAAATGGATAAAAAAAAATTGGCGCATACACACACACACACACACACACACACACACACACACACACACACACACTACTCAGCCTTAAAAAGTGAAATTATATCCTTTGAAACAACATGGATGAACCTAGAGGACATTATGCTAAGTGAAATAAGGCAGGTACAGAAAGACAAATATTATATGATCTCACTTATATGTGGACTCTTTAAAAGTCTAACTCATAGAAACAGAGAGTATTAGTAGAATGGGGGTTACCAGAGGATGGGGGTGCATGGGGAAGGAGGGAGATGTTGGTCAAAGCGTTTGCTGGTCAAAGGGAGATGCCGGACAACGTTTCAGTTAGACAGGAGGAGTAAGTTCCAGTGATCTATAGAACAGCATGGTGGCTATAGTTAATCGTCAGGTAATGTATATTTCAAAATCATTAAAATGTGCCTGGAATGGCGGCTCATGCCTATAATCCTAGCACTTTGGGAGGCCCAGGTGGACGGATTGCCTGAGCTCAGGAGTTCAAGCTCATGCCACTGCACTCCAGCCCGGGCAACAGAGCAAGACTCCGTCTCCAAAAAAAATAAATCGTTAAAATGTTCTTACTACAAAGAAATGGTAAGTATGTGAAATGATGGATGTATTAATTCACCGGCTTTAATCACTCCACAATGTATACATGTATCGAAACAAACATCACATTGTACCCCATAAATATAAACCATTACTATTCATCAATTAAAAATAACATTTAAAAAAATTTAAACATCACATTGTACTTCCCCACCAAAAATTAAATTTAAATTTAAAATATTCGTGTCATACAAAAAACACTGGTTAGGAACGGAGAAGGAGGGGACCACAGGAACACGCAACAGTACAACCACAACCCGCACAAGCGATGCTTGAGGAAGGGGCGCATCTCCGGGGCTGATCCACTCCGAAGACAGTGGGCAATCACCAATTAACAAAGCGAGGGTCCGCGTTAGGAAGTCTGGGAGGCCAGGCAGGGGTGGCAGCTGTGTACAGTGAGAACAACCCTGCACTCAGAATTTGTGGCTTCAAAATACGGCTTCCCTATTGTCTTGGTTTCCTAGGGCTGCTGTAACAAAGTCCTGCAACCAGGTGGCTTAAACACCAGGAATTTACGTCTCACAGTTCTAGAGGCTGGAAGTCTGAAATCAAGGTGTCATACGGCTGGTTCCTTCTGAAGCTCTGGGGAGAGTCTATCCATGCCCCGCTCTTGCCTTCTAGGGGCTCCCAGCAATCCTCGGTGTCCCATGGCTTGTGGATACATCACTCTGATCCCTGTCTCCATGTTCATGGGGTCTTCTCCCCATGTGTGTCCTGGATTCGACTTCAGATCTTCTTATAAGGATGCCAGTAACTGCATTAGCACCCTCCTCCCAACAGCATGACCTCGTGTTACCTAATTATATCTGCAAAGACCCTGTTTACAAATAAGGTCACATTCTGAGGTTCCAGGTGAACGTGAATTCGGGAGAGAACGCCATTCAACCCAGTACACCCAACAATTCGGCATGTCATCTTAGAGAAGCCACCTGCAATGTCTGAGCCTCCCTTTCCTAGTTGTTCTATCACAGGTCTCAAATCCTTTCCCTAAAGGGAGGTGGCAGCACCGATCATGGTGCCTGTCACTCTGGAAGGGCCCATGGACATGAACTGAGTTGAGAGGACTGTAGATTCACTGTGGCGGGAAGTAGGGAGCCACTGCAAGCTGGGAACGGAGGATCGTCCACTGAAAACAGGATTTCAGGAAGACACATCTGGTAGCAAAGGGCAACACAGGTTGGGGCAGGAGGGACTGTGACAAGGAATCACATCAGGAAGCAGAAGGGGTTCAGTCTCGCTTGCGATGGGGACAGCAGACAGAAGAGAGAAGGAGTGAACACAGGAACCGCTTAGCAGATAAGCATCAGTCTCAACGAGTGAGTCAGGAAGAGCCGTCAGAAATGCCATTCTTCTCCCACACAGGGACTCAGGGCAGGAGAACAGACTGGAGTCAGTGAGGTCAGTGTGAGGAGGGTGAAGGTGAGAGGAGCCTGGAACATTCAAATGGAAATGCCCAGCAGAAAGGGAGTGGGGGAGTCAGGCAGGGAGAGGGCTGGGCTGCCAGCGGAAACCAGGAGGAAGAGGGAGAGCGGCCAAGGCCATGAGCATAAACATCTCTGAGGAAGAAGCCAAAGGGCCAGCGAGCATCTCATCCCAAGGACAGACTGCCTGATTCCAGAGAGGGCAGCCCTTCAAATGCCCGCATGTGACTGTGTCCACCTAAAAACCCAACCCCAATGTTGGGAACCACTAGAGAAACACACACTACAGAAACCGGAGAATGGCTATGAGCCCAGGAATACAGCCTCCTCCGTAAGGAGGCAGTGGGGCAAGGCATGGAAAGAGGGACGCCAGCTCCAGTCTCTTCTGGGCCACCGACCCTGAGCAAGTCTCCTGGCTCCTCGGGGCCTCGCATACCCTCTATGTCACAGACGAGGAAACTAAGATCCCTTCCGAAGCCGAAATTCCATGCTTCTCATCCACCAGAGCCACATTAAGTGCCTGGTAATTCAATAATTCAATTAAGAAAGCTCAATGTTTTTCAAGCTTAATATTTAATGGAAGGGTTACGAAGTGCGACACAACTCGGCGTGATTAATAGTTACAATTAAAGACCGAACGTGTTGAGGGGAGAGAGGCACAGATTAGTGGGAACACATTTATGCTGCAAAGGGACAGAGCGAGTTGTACCTACAGACTGGGAAGCCTTCTCTTCATATTCCACACCACCGCCAAGTGCCCGGCGGAGTCTGTGCTGCAAGAGGCTGTTCTGTCTACAGAACCAACGGACTGACTTGCCCAAGTGCAGGTGGACGTGACTAGGGGCAGAGAGTGAAGTGGGGTCCCTCCCAGCCTCCCCAACAAATCAGAGCTTGTTTGCTGCAAAGCTGGAACAAGGCCCACCCTGGTGGGGCCTATCTTCTTGCCACCACAATCAAGTCTTCCAGAAGGCAAACAGGTAAGAGGAAGAATGCAATCTGCCAGACAGGAAGATGCAGTGGCTGAGCTTGGACAAACAGCTCCAGGGGTGGCAGGGACTTGTTTTGACATCTGTCTTCTCATGTCAGAGAGATCCTCATTCCAAGACCACAGGTGCCTCTGGCCTCCAGTAACCCACATGCAGGTTATATAGAAGACATTCCGTACTGACCATGCTACAACACAGCTGGCCTTGGGACCCTACACGGTGGCCATTCTGAACCACGGGGCCCTGATTTCTGTGCTCAGGAGGAGCCTGGTTCTGAGCATCAGGGAAGAAGAGAGGGCCGATGCCTGGAGTGCAGCCTGCCTGGGCTCCCACCTGTGAGTCTGTGCCAGTTATGGAAAAACTGGGCCTGGGGGGATCGATTCTTCAAGACAAGGAGGGTCACAATGAATGGGCAGGAGATACCATCTGACACGGAATGGGTTTCAGCAACTGAGGGCATTTCACCCAATTGTGGAATAAAACACCTGGTCCTCAACTAAAAGCTTTACAGCTAAAGAGATAGCAAATGGAGTCTGTTTGTTTCTAATTCTTGGAGGAGTCTTCTCCATGCTCCTAAAAGCATAACCAGTGCCAAATTCAGGAGGAAGAGGTGGGTAGGACAGCCAATGCACATTCTATAAACAGTGAAAATTCCTTCATCTTCATGGCTAGAGGACCCCCTATGCTCTGATTCCTCCACCCAACCACCACCACAGCCTTGCCTCCTCCTACCACCTCTGCCAACTTGGGCTGCCATCCTTGGGTTAGAGGGCAAGCTAAGTCTAGAAACTCAGGGCCGCCAGCACATGGGCCAGGGAAAAGTGGGTGCTCAGAGATCTTCAGCCTTGAAAAGAAGACAGACAGACAGAATCTGTTAAGTGCAGCCCTGGAGCCTCTTATATGGGAAAATTGAGAGGTAAAGAGCAAGAACAAGAAAAATAAATCCAATGAAAATAAGGCCATTACTTTAGAGACATGCGTATTAACGAGGACTTTTGAGGGAATGAAGGAACAGCTGGGCTGCAGCACCAGCACTTCCTGAGCCCCCATGTGCCAGACCGGGAGTGGGGCAGAGGGTACAAAGAAGAAACTGCCATTCCTGCCCTCAAGGAACTTGCCCCAGGGGCAGTGTGGACACTCATTACCAACACCAGACAACCACACGAGAAGAGAAAGAAGGTGGACTTAGATTTGGCTGAAAAAAAAAATGTTTTTACTAATTAATTACAGTCACTGATGTGAACTGTTTGCCATTCGTGCCTAATTACTGTGCAGCAAAACGATGGTGTTTACCATCAAAAGAGCATCACTTCACTTTAAGGTGAGTTTTCTTTGGGGCTCCAGAATTTCCAATGAATGGGCACTGTGTAGTAGCATTCACGGTCATATGCTGACAACCTCAAGACATTGGAGGGAGTCCCATCCTTATAAATAATAAGGCACATATGATTCAAATAAATGTTGGATTGAGCATTCACTGTGTGTGAGGTCCTCTGCTAAGGACTTCCATGCATCTGTCTCCCTTAAGACTCCCAATCCTATAAAATACTTTCTACTTTATCACCATTTTACAGATGAACTTGCCCAAGGTCACACACTTGGGAAATGGTGGGGGCAAGAATGGCAGCCAGGCCTGCCTGCCCCCAGTGTCCACGTTCATCACCAGTGTGACCACTGCAGAGCGAATGCGCTGGAGGACACACAGCAAAATGCTGGTTTTCCAGGATGAAACCAGAAATTCTCCCTTTTGCTTAGCTATTTTAATTGTTTTTTTTTTTAATTATCTAATCGATGTGAAAGACCTGAGGGTTTGTCATTTCTATGGTTTGTTTGTTACAGACTAGAGCTCCACTAGCTATGACTCCCCGCAACCAGGAAGCCTAATCAGGGGTGGGGAGGTGGGAGTCCAGGCACGCAGGGCAGGAAAAGCCCTTGCTGGTCATCCAGGCCAACAACCTTCAACGTGCTGCAAACGTCCTTGCTATCTGGTCCCTAACAGATGGTCCTCACTTCATCGCAGCCTCCCTGGATGCTGGATGAGTAGATGGAAGCTCCAAAAACATCCAGGCAGGAAGGACAGCGGCAGCAGGAGTCACAGGCAGCAGGAGTCACCGGATGGTCATGACAAACATCGCCCTTTGCCCAGTGTCTGGCAGCACACGATCAGCCTCTCCTTTTCTCACTGGGAGAGCAAAACTACTGAAGATAATCTTTTAGACACATACAAAAACCCAAAGTTTCCAAAACTGGGGCCAACCTTTTCTCCCCCAGGCACCTTAGAGCAATGGTGCTATTTGGTGGCTGTGTGGGATCAGCATGAAATGCAGGGGTAAGTCATCATAGCCCAGGTGCCATCTAGAAAGCCCTACCCACATGAAGGGAGATCTATAGGGGGTTAGACTGAGGACACGCAGACCAGGAAGGACCACTCACTCTCCATGTTATGAAGAGCCAGATATGTTGGGAAAGGTCTTGAGGGCACTAAGGATAAGGACTATGTCAAATGCACTATATTTAAGCGTCGGGGATCTTTTCCTCCAGACACTCTGGAGTCCCAATGCCTAGCCCTGTACCTGGCCCATAGAATGCATCACAAATGTATACTGATCATAAATATATGGTGGGTGGTAAATATATTATTACTAGGAGAGCAGAGGGCACCCAAATCACAGAGTAAAAAGAACTGAAAGAACTGGGCGTGTTTACCTTGGAAAACAGACAATACGGTGAGGGCGGGAGGCAAGGGAGTAATTGTGCTTACACAATTCAGCTTCATGGTAAAGTAGACAAAACATGATATTTGACATTAGAAGACCTTGGTTTGAGACACAGCTTTTTGCTACTCAGCTAACTTTGTGTGCCTCTAGAAGGATTACCTTCATTCTAAATATGAAAACATGTAATGAATGTTTCACAATTGTAGCTGTATATTAGGACATTTTTTAAAAAGATGCTCAGCCAGAAACAGTGGTGCACAACTATAAGCCTGGGTTCTTAGGAGACTGAGGTGGGGGGATCACTTGGGCCCAGGTATTTGAGGCTGCAGTGAGCCATGATCAGGCCACTACACTCCAGCCTGAGTCCAGCTTGGGCGACAGAGCAAGTCCACATCTCTTTTAAAAAATAAAATAAAATAAAATAAAGGCCAGGTGGGGTGGCTCATGCCTGTAATCCCAACACTTAGGGAGGCTGAGGTGGGAGAATCACTTGGGCCCAGAGATGGGGGCTTCAGTGAGCCATGATCATGCCACTGCACACCAGTCTGGGTGACAGAGTGAGACCCTGTCTCATAAAAACAAACAAAGATGTTCAGATTTTACCACAGTCCTACCATCTAATCTCCAAAGATGGTTCCATGAATTTATATTTCTAAAAAGCTCTTTAGATCATCCTAATATATAGCCAAATTTGAGAACCACTAACATGTACATCAAAGCACTGATATAATATGTATCTTTTATATGTTCTATATAGCTAATCCGTATAATATTTAGTAATATCTATGTCAATATATATTAAAGAATTATTCAAAATATGTGGGAAAGGGAAGGAGTTGTCCCACTGCAGAGCTCACAAAGCCAAAATAAGGAACTATGTGCTCTTTAAGCAGGGAAGCAGATTTTTACCCCTGAAATGTTCTTAAACCATTGAAAGCCGATCAAATATGAAAGATTAAAAGAGATTCCTAACAAATCAAATTTGTCAGAAATATTGCAGATGAGATTCCCATATGGATTGGATGGAGAGGTTGGATTAAATAATTTGTAATTCAACATATTAATAATTAATGACATGGCAACATTTATTAACCCCCATATGTAAAGTGTGTCTGGCACAACGTATGTGCCCTCATTTCAGCCTTAGAACCAAATAATGAGGAAGGTGGTTTTATACATTTCATTCATCAACGGGAGAGAAGTAGGGTCCTACTCATACCCTCAACTGCAACCAGGCTGGTTTCCCCACATCCTGTGAGGTCCCTGTACACATTCCTGCCTTTACTTTTTTTTTTTTTCCTCTCTTTTTTTTTGAGACAGAGTCTTGCTCTGTCATCCAGACTGGAGCGCCAGTGGTGCGATCTCCGCTCACTGCAACCTCCGCCTCCCAGGTTCATGTAATTCTCCTGCCTCAGCCTCCCAAGTAGCTGGGATTATAGGCATGTATCACCACACCCAGCTAATTTTTGTATTTTTATTAGAGACAGGGTTTCACCATGTTGGTCAGGTTGGTCTTGAACTCCAGACCTCAGGTGACCCACCCACCTTGGCCTCCCAAAGTGCTGGGATTACAGGTGTGAGCCACTGCGCCACGCCTGGCCTCTCTGCCTTTACTCACGCCAGTCCCAACTAGGAGAAACCCCAAGCTTCTCTCAATCAGAAACTTTCAAAGCAATTCAACAGTACCTTTTGTGGGGGGACCGCCAGCTTCGGCCTAGTGAAGAAGTGATTTTAAAATTCAGAAGCCCTGGGTCCAATGGACACCCACATCTCCCATTTCCCCAAGAGATGGAAAGAGTTTGCCTCCATTTAATCTCTTCCTCAAACACTTCTCTGTCAGGCCATGCTTCATGAAAACCTTCACTCTAAAGCTGAACAGTGCAGACCTCTATTGAAATAAAGGTTCTGTGAACTCCAAGCCTTTCTCTGGAGAAGGTTTTTACCAAATGCAGATGTAAAAGGTAACAATAGGAGAGGAAAAAGGCCTGTGTCCCAGGCCCGTGCACTTCCAAGGCTGTATGGACACCCATTCATCACCTGCACGAGGATGTGGACACTGTCACGGCACAATTACCTCAGCACCTGGTACATCAAAAGCACTCAACAACCACTTACTACTGAATGAAAAAAATAAATTAAAATGTATAAAAGATCAAAACTATGTCTACAATGGGGGAAAAGTTGACTCTCAGAGAGCTCCTAATGCTAAAAGTTTATAATTGGAGAAAAATCCCAAAATGGGTACTGGGTGACTACTGAGTGTAGGGCACTGCCCCACATGCCATGAGGATGCACACAAGAGCAGCAGGAGGGAAAAGATAAACAAGTAACAAGCTGAACATTATCTTAAAAGAGCAATACAAAATTTAAATAACAATGGTAATGCTTTCATAAGGCAAGATGTAATTGTCAAATGTATTAGATGAAGGAAAAAAGTCACTATTTGTCTTCAGCTATATCCTTTCTAGGACAAAACCGGTATGCAGCTAGGAACAATAATCAAAAACCCATTAAAGATCACGACTAAACACATCCACTTGAAAACATTTTATTTGCCACCATTTTTGTTTCAAGATGACAATCTGAAACAGAAACACAACCCCCAGTCTATCCTGAAACTCTCCTGCATGTATCTCACTCAGTCAAAACCATTCAAGACTTCACGGATTATCAGAGAACAGAGAGGCAGTGTAACAAGCATTTAAAAGTCAAGGTATAACAGATTCCTCACTCTTCAATATTAAAAAAAAAATGTTTCATATGACAAATTTCAGAGGAATGTAAATTTTAGAAAGACTCGGGCACAAAAATCCTACGACCAAAAGCTCAAGCTCACTATTATGCTGCCTTAACTGGTAGAAATGTAAATTAGTACAACCTCCCTGTGGGGCAGTTTGGCAATAAATAGCAAATTGTAAAACGTATTATTATCTCCTTATTGTAAATTCCTAGAAGTGGAATTGCTAGGTCAAAAGTATTGCAGGAGCAGGAGAGAAATGCATGCACAAGGGCGGTCCTGCCAGAACTGGCTATAATACCAAACAATGATCATAATGATACTGCAAACAACCTAAATGATCCTAACTAAGGGTTTGCGTAAGTCAATCATAGTGCATCGATATCACAGAAACAATGAAGGCGACAAATATGACCATGTAGGATACAATCACATGGAAAAATGCCTCTGACATACTGTTGAACAGAAAAAGCCGTCTGGCAAACACCACATATGATCCCATTTATATAAAAGTGTACACAACCATATGTTTATATATGTGCAGACAGACCTCTGGAAGGCTGCACCAAAATGTTACTGTGAGTTATCTCATAGTGATGAGATGAAAGGATTTGTTAGTTCTCTGTTTACTTATGTATTTAATTTTTTCTAGTATGCCTTTTCATTTTTAAACAAAATCATAATGCTGTTAAAACTAAACTTCCTTCATTTACAGATCACTCAATTCTGTGCAAAATGTGGGACTTTCTTCACCACTGATCCCAGCAGCTGAGTCCCAACTGTAGTTGTGGAATATTCCAGAATACCTCCATGCAACTCGCCTACAACCCTGGCCCTCCCTTCTTCAGGATACCGGGCAGGATTAAATGTGAGAGTAGTGCACTCCGCCACCCTGGCAAGAAAGGCTTGTATAGCCCATGATTTCCAGGCCATTCCAAGTGCTTCCTGAGTCCTGCCCCACAGCCTGCAGAGCTGGATGACTAACCCTGCCCCAGGAAGGAAATGAGGCCTCGCTGAGGATCAGAAGTTGGACCTCATAAAATTGCAAAGCAGATCACGTGTCCAACTCCCAAGCACAGCCTCCAATAAATCCCAGGAGGGTCTGCTGGGCCAAGCTCCTCCCTCTTGGTTCTAAGCCACCTCATCTGCAAGCAAAGGGACGACACTGGCTGCCCTGGAGTCATCAGACCCCTGCCCTGGAGTCATCAGGTGCAGAGGCCACAGACACCCCAAGAAGGCAGACAGAGGCCCAGCAACCCCCATGGGAAGCACTTCCATCCACCTGGCAGGTCCATGCAGCCTCTGGAAAATAATATGGAAGCCATCCTTGAAGCATCAAGAGACGTCCAGAGCCAGCAGCTGTGACACTAGATAGTCATGTGTAATGGCTCCCAAGCCTCACACCACACAGACTCCAGGAAGCCAGGCAACAGCTCTGTCTTCCAACTTCTGGAGCTATGAGAAAACTTTCAAAAGATCTCCAGAAGAAGAAGAAAGGGACTGAAATAGGGAGCCTGCAAGTCAGAATTCCCACTCTGAGCCAGGCACAGGCTCTTCTGTGCCTCTGTAAGCCCCAAGGCAGACAGAACGCTCATCTCCCATTTAGGAAACAAATACTCAGAGAAGCTAAGAGACTGGCTCAAGGGAACAGAGCTACTAGGCAGAAGAACTTCAAATGTATGTCTGATTTTTTGCTCCTCATCCCACAAGGCTACCTTGGAGTATGAGAAAGACTGCATTTTTCTCTTCTTGACTCATTTAGTCCGTTGTTCTTTCATCTGAAGAGCTTAACAGAAGACAGCTCCTACACACGGCTCTCTTTCCAGGTAATAACAAGCTCTGAGAACACCCAGAGAGTTCAGGGTTCACGCTGCCCCAAAGGATCTCCGAGAAGAACCAGCCGTCCACACAACCAGCTGGAACATCACAGTGATTGCCCCTGCAGGAGATGTATATAATAAAAATTGAATGCTGCAGCATGAACTTCATACATACTTGTCCTCTTGGTTTATTCATCAGAAATAATTATCTGTGCTTGCTTTCACAAGAGCACATATTTTATAGGGTACATTAAAATTTAATGGATTTTTAATAATATTGTAACTACTGCAAGAGAAAAACTGGAAAAAGCTGAGCCACATCTCTTTGTGGCATTTTGGTGGTTTGGCTCCAGCTTCGCAAAGAAAGAACTCATTTGGTGAGGAGGGGCAGGCAGGTGAGAGTGAAGAGCCCACGCAAAACGCTGGGTGGGTATGAAAAATGTTATATTTGACTACTGGCATGAGAGATCTGTGCTGAGGGAGGGAAGTCAAGAAGGAAAGATGCCAAATCAACAGGCATACTTTACCAAATGGTAAATTACACTGTACTTAACCTGACTTTAGGCAACTTGGGATCTAGTTCAGAACAGAAGGAGGACAGCGATGGTGATCCATGCGACACTTCAATTGTGGAAAGGCAAGAGTAGGTGCTGGCCAACGGAATAGAATGCAACTACAGGGCTGGAAGAGATCTGAAATCTCATCCAATGTCTACAAAGCCGAAATTTATAGAAAAGATAGCCAAGGCCCAGAGAAGTAAGATGAGGCCCAAGATCACAAAGGAAATTAGCAGGTCTTTATACTTCTGTTGGGCTTCTTCTATTACTGTGTGTGGCCCAGGTGAAAAGCATATACTTAAATCTAACCTGAATGGCAAAGATAATGTTTTCATGTCTTTAATAAACTGCCAGGTTGCAAGCTGCACATTTTTAGCCATTTCTGGGAATCATTAACTTTCATAAGCCATCCCATGGTTTTTATTTTGATATGCATCACAAAAGATCACTCTATTTTAACTTTTTGGGAAAAGTTTTTTCTCTCCCTACGGGACTCGAACCCACATATCTGAAGGACTCATTAAACAACAGAGTCCTATCTAGAGGCCAAGATGAGGTGGCTCCTTTGGTTCCTCACAGAAGGCTACTATACACGCACCCAGTACAGTCATCTGGGGCCTCCTGAAGTGTCACCAGCCCAGAGACCAGTGTCTATTTCTGGACAAAGAAAGAAACCCATGGTGCCCTGCCACCAATGATGCATCCACAGCCAGGCTGACTCACCCATTCGTAAGTGCACTGCCAAAAATAACACCTTGCCAAAATTACGTTGCCTAATCTTGGACAAAGTAATATCCAAATTAAAATGAAAAAAAAAAAAAAGGGCTTAAATGTCAAGTGATGATGGTGATTTATGTTGTACTGATTTATATAATGCGCCACATCTCAGATGGGCAGATTTTTCCATGACATCAAAGCAGGCCATGAGCAGGGTTAGCGGTGACAATGATGGCTGGAGAATGAGCATGGGTCTGGAGTTTGCTAGCCCTGGATTGAGCGCTCTCTCTGTCCCTTGGCAGCTTTGTGTCACTGGGCATGTACCTTCCTGTCCTGGACCCTCATTTTTCTCACCTGTGACAAGGGACACAAGAATACCTACCTCACAGGGAGACTGTAAGAATTACCCATTTATTTTATTTTATTTATTTATTTTTTGAGACTGAGTCTTGCTCTGTCGCCTAGGCTGGAGTGCAGTGGTGCGATCTTGGCTCACTGCAACGTCCGCTGCCCGGGTTCAAGCAATTCTTCTGCCTCAGCCTCCCAAGTAGCTGAGACTACAGGCGCCTGCCACCACGCCCAGGTACTTTTTGTACTTTTAGTAGAGATGGGGTCTCACCATATTGGCCAGGCTAGTCTCGAACTCGCTGGTGATCCGCCCACCCCAGTCTCCCAAAGTGTTGGGATTACGGGCGTGAGTCACCGTGCCCGGCCACATTTATCTGTTAATAAAAGCAGCTCGCGTAGTACCTAGCACACAGTGGAGATGCAATTAATGAGAGTTATTATTAAAAATATCTGGTATTTACTATCACTAAATATGATTTTAATGGATTGACGGTTCCTTTCAATTTTCACATGTAGAACTATAATTGTAAAGCTGTGTAACATTTGATAGTATTAAATATTAAACCACTGTGTAATATTAAAGCCCAAAATGTCAAACACTACAGCATAAACTACCTGACTGGCCTCCAAATGCCCTTTCCCCAAGGTGTGATTTCTATTTGTTTTGCTTTGTTGTTATTTTTGTGGTTTTGAGATGAAGCCTCACTCTGCTGCCCAGGCTGGAGTGCAGTGGTGCGATCATAACTCACTGCAGCCTCGAACTCCTGGGCTCAAGTGACCCTCCTGCTTTTGCCTCCCAAGTAGCTAGGACTACAGGCACATTTTTTGTACAGATGGGTTCTCACTATGTTACCCACACTGGTCTCAAACTTCTGGCCTCAAGCGATCCTCCCCACCTCAGCCTTCCAAAGTGCTGGGATTACAGGCCTGAGCCACTGCACCAGGACTATTTATTTTGTCTCAGTAAAAGTATACTGTGCCTGAGGAGGAGGAGGAGGAGGAGGAAGAGGAGAATGAATGGAGAGGAGGAAGAGAGGCAGAGAGGAAGTCCACCAGTAGTCTAGAAGGTTCTACATTCCAGGCTTTGTCTCTTACTGTTGCCGCCTTCAGGAGAAACCTCTCCTTCCGATCTTCCGTCCTGTGTACGCATCAGGCCTCCCACACGCCCCATGTTCACGCCCGACATACACACACAAGCTGTAACTATCTGCAGCTGGAGCTACTCCGTCAAAGTAATCACACGACCTCTCAGTGTCAACATGCGCTTCCACAGAGGGTGAGGGGACTGCCACGGGGCCATTAAGTGTGGACATTAAAAACGCTGATGGAGCTACAACACATTAACCTGTGGAGGAAGCCAGGCTATCAGCTGCAGCTCCACCGACATCATAAAAAGTAAAGAGGCCTCAGTAAGGGAACCAATATTACAGCCATTGATATAAATTATACCTCAGAACAGGGGAGAAGGGGGTGGGGTATAAAAATGGAACAAGTTCAAACTTCTTTTATTGTAATAGTCTCCAGTCGAGCATAATCACCAAAGCTATAGTGCAATACGATTGCCAAAACTAGACAAACATCTGTGAGATGGATTCATCTCAGAGGGGAGGCCAACAGCTTGTTATCATTAAAGCGGCGATGCTCGCTCTGCGCCTGAACTGCAGGCCGCCTTGTTACTGCGTTTGCGGAGGCAATTGTACCAGATGTTGGCAACTATCTTCAGATAGATGACAGGCACCTGCTGTTGAGGAAATGAAGCTCCTCACTGGCCTCTCTGATTTGGGGGTGGGGAGGATGGAGCAAGAAAAAGTGACCCTTCCAGATATCCCATGGGACCGGCACTAACCCAAGAGGGTGGGCGGAGCTTGCCAGATGGGCAGGCCAGCTCAGCTCCTGGTGCCAAAGACCCAAGAAGCGCCCATGGGGTGCTGGTGGAAAGATGGAGAAGTTTGGGAGGAATCTAATTCAGGCTGGGGAAGTAAGGAGCTCTGCGCCGACTCCCTCGGCAGGTTGCTGTTGGTAACGGTCTCGGAGACTCTTCAAGAGATCCTAAATTTGAAACATGGCTATGGACATTAATCATCATTAAAAGCCAAACAGGCAATTTTCAAACCATGTCATGCTGACTCAGATGGAGACAAAGGCTCCAAAAGCGGAGGAGAGCAAGGACAAGAGAGATAAATACCACCCATGCCACCATGGACAAATAGAAATCATGAGAGCCCATAATTCATTTTTCAGAGCGCCCCGAACGTCAGCCGCTAGTTATTTGACAGAAATGATTCATTCCAATGTTGGCAGGGCTGACCCACGTCTACCTTGCTGGGGGGTGGGCCTATGAGAAAGATGCTGATAAAATGCAACCACCTGCGTCCTGGACGCCGGAGGTGCAGCCTGACTCCTTTTCAGCAGAGGGCGGACAACAGAGCTACCCCAGGACCAAGCAGATGGGTTCAGTCCCGGAGCACTGGTGATCTCCTGACAAGGTCGTCAGATCATCTTGGCCTTCCATTATTTCTGGACAAGTAGTGATTCTCCTTCCTCTCAGATTATCAAATTCGAACCAGGATACCCCAAACTTGATTCATTCTTACTACGATTACTGACACAGTCTGACACCAACACCGACAACTGTCCTCAAAGAGAGGCAGCAGTGGGGACTCAGGGGCAGAAGCAGGCCCAGCCAGGGCCCACGGTGTCCTGACCAAAGACACCAAGGTCAGAATGTTATTCTTGAGTCACAGTTTTCTCATCTGTAAAAGGGTCTGCAAAGTCCCTACTAAGTCTACACAGCTAACAGCCCTAAACTGTTCTCATCACAACCAAAGAAATCAGATGGCTTGGTGCAGCTAGTAGAGAAATGTAATATAGCTGGCTGGCGCACTGGCTCACGCCTGTAATCCCTGCACTTTGGGAGGCCAATCCGGGTGGATCACCTGAGGTCAGAAGTTCGAGATCAGCCTGGCCAACATGTTGAAACCCCCTTCTCTACTAAAAATACAAAAAAAAAAAAAAAATTACCCAGGCGTGCTGACGAGCACCTGTAGTCCCAGCTACTTGGGAGGCTGAGGCAGGAGAATCGCTTGAACCTGGGAGGCGGAGGTTGCAGTGAGCCAAGACTGAGCCACTGCACTCCAGCCTGGGTGACAGAGCAAGACTTCATCTCAAAAAAAAAAAAGAAAAATGTAATAGTTGCGTTAAAGCCCAAGTTTTCTACCTCTACTGGAAGACCAATTTGGAGTCACTCTAATATTTAGCCACAAAACAAAATGAAACATGCCTTTTTAGCCTGTAATTAAGGTTGTTTCATGTCCTTAACCAGTAAGAACTTCTCTGCTCTATTAAAAAAAAAAAAAAAAAAAAAAAAAAAAAAAAAAAAACTCCATACTTCAAAGTTCCTAGGACAGAAATGACGAATTTTCAGAGAAACACTTACTAGAGAATACAGAAATCAAGGCATCAATTTAATTTCACACTCTACCTGCCTTGGACTAATTTGTGTAAATTACATTTCATACTAAGAACCTCAGCCCACGTGACCACAATGGAGAAACAAGCAGCTTGCATCAAATTGAGTTTTTCAGGTATAAATATATAGCTCTTTTTAGTGTGTGAATGTTTAGCTGAATTTTCAATAAAGGTTTTATATAAAAATTTCCAAGTGTTAATTTCCACCATTTTCATTGACATGTCAATGTCACTGGATTTTTACAGACCTAAAGGGTACGGATTAATCCATGTGGATCCATTTCTTCCTCTTTTAGAAAAATGATTACAAACAAATTCTCAGCTCATAGATGTGAGTGAGCAGAGTCAAGGACCCATTGCATGAAGCTGCGTAAAAGTTCCCACTCTGGCCTTCCATTTTCAGGAATGTGGCCAAACAAGTGTTCCATGACGAGCAAGCCTTCACACACATGTTTGTGGCTATGATCCTCTAGCTTGTGGCTACCACGGCCACACAGAGCACCTGTCCTTGAGCAACAGCACCCCACAGCCCAAGAAAAAAGCAAGACCCCAAAATGATCACTCCTTGCCTATTCACTGTAACAGACCTTATGTGACTGGCAGGGGCTTATGCCTGCTCTTAACTCTCCCTTAGTCCTTATTATTTGTAGCTATTTATTCTAAAACATTTTTCCAAATGTCTTGGAGGGATGGCATCAGACAACACAATGAACCTTTCTGACGCGTGTCTACATTAAAAGGATGACTATTTCAAGTGAGCATAGCCATGCCCCTAAAGTTTATTACCGATCCTGAAAATATCTTCAGTTCTATGAAATCGCTGCTTTCTTTGAGACGTCAAGTTGAGGACTGGGACTATCTATAGCAAGGGATAGCAACTTACGGCCCACAGGCCTGCTGCCTGTTTTTGTAAATAAAAGTGGAATTGGAACATAGCCACGCTCATTCATTTACATATTGTCTATGGCTGCTTTTGTGCTACAACAGCAGAACTGAGTAGCAGGGACAGAAACCGTATGGCCCACAGAGTCTAAAATATTTGGTATCTGACCCTTTACAGACAAAGTTTGTCAACCCCTGCTCTCTATGAACCTGGAGCTACAAATGAGAGGAGGAATAATAACAAGGACTCTGTAATTCCTAGACACTGGGAGGATGCAACAATCGTGAAAATAAATGGTATTTCTTTTTATTGCCTCTTTACAAAAAGGCATCTAGAATCAATACATTTGATTTGGGACACCTGATACAGACTTTCAACCGGTGGTTAAGTTATGGGTTTAGCAGAAAACCACTGACTTCAGTTGTCATTCTGTCCTAGGTGCACCTGATCCATCATCTCTGTCCATTTCCTTGGGTCGCCAAACCCCTTCATGAGCAGATCCCGGGTTAATCACATCCAGGAAGCAATAATGAGACTGAATTATAACTGAGACACCCTGACTAATGTTCCCTGAGGTTCTTTAACATAGAAAAGATCACATCTACTGTTCCACTCATGGGTCAAACAAGCAGACCTGCCTTGTGGCTTCTTGGGGGTTGAGGGGTAAGATCTCAGGGAGGAGACTGAACATGGCAAGAAAGGGAGCATCTGTAAAGCCCCGGGGAGCACCCTCAGCAGTCAGCATCTCTGGGCAAGGTGACTGCAGGCATCCAGATGTAAACTGCCTCCCTCCTTGCTCTGCAGCTGATGACAAAGTCAATCTCACCATTTTCAAGCCCTCTCCATTTGGTTCTTTCCAAAATGGGCAGGGGCAGGACTGTGATATCCAGCAGTGTGTGGGGCAAGTCATACTCTGGGCTTCCTCCTCTCCTCCACCTACCATGGCAACAGTGGTCCTTTATGGAGCCCAGAATAAATGTCTGTCAAGCACCTTTCCAGGTCAATGCTCAGGCTGGCGTTGAAGCACATGAAGACATGACCTGCCTTCAAGGGCAACCACAGGGAACAGGCGAGTCAGCTGAGGGAAAGGATGGGAGGCCTGGGAGAGGAGCTCCACAGCAGCAACCACCGTCCCCACCTCGCAGTGATGCTGGCAGGCTCTCCATTTGCTACACCACACTGCAATTCTGCTTACCACTATCTCTGCTCCTTGAACACATGCCCCACATGGATGGGTACCCCACTTCACCCATCTCTGTGGCCCCAGCATGGTGCTTAATACCTAGATTGGGTTCCTGAATGCAAGGATGGTTGGACAAGCACAACCACCTTAGGGCCTTTCAACAGCAGCTCATAGAGACCTTCTTCCTCCCCCTCCAGCTGTTCCCATGATCACCAGCATTCTTAGAGCTCCTGAATGTATTGTTCAGCCCCCACACCACCCCAGGAACTCCCCCAACTAACCTGAAGGTCTCCCTGAGTGTAGGCTGTGAGGCAGATCCGCCACACTCAGGTGTCTAAGAGAAACCAGCATAAGCACCCACAAAAGGACAACAACAAAGTGAGACGCTCTTTGAGGGAGTGGTGCACCGTAAAATATGGGCAGACACACCGTTGTCAAGAAGGGATGTTACAGACAGTACTAGAAAAATCCCAGTCCATGAGAAGGCAGCAATTTCTATCAGAATAGGCCTTTTGCAATAACTTGCAAGTGAATTACTGCGGCTGCTTCCTATGGGAGGGAAAATTATTTCAGGCGGCTTCCAGCCCCATGTGCCTCCTTTAATTCAAGTCATATGCAAGACATATTTATTGAGGGTGGAAGTCTCCCCATAGGTGTGTTTTAAGATCAGGCCACACTGGAGCACTCCAGTTAGCTTTTTAAAGCTGCCTTAAAAGAACATTTTTAATGCACCGTCTCCTTTGCTTTGAACTGATTTCTCATTGCAAACAAACAACCCCCTACAAATATCTGCTTTCCTCTGCTTCTCCTCTGGTCTCGGCTGCCAGGCAAGCACTGAGTGCTTGGGGACGCCACCATTAAGATGGTGGTTTTCAATAGAAACTTGGCATTTATCATAGTGAGAGTATTATCTTCTCAACAGAAGCTGACAATTTGTCCTATTCCTCCCTTGAGAGAATCCAGTGAGATCACATTTGCTTCCCCTGCATGCTGTTTCTCCTACTACAACATTTCTTTGCCTGGAAAGAAAATATTGTGACTCCTTGCCATATTCACTTCATTAGCATAAGAGGAAAAAAAGCCAAATCCTCCACTTAGCCTCCCCCAACACTAACTCCAGCTGGGTTAAATCTAGGAGGAGCTCAGAATGAAGACTTCCATGGTTCCGGATTTGTCAGAGGGATAGTTGTGGAGGGATGGGGGCAGAGACTGGGAGCAACTAGGAAACTGGCCCCAAAACCGTCCATTTGGCATACAGAGAGGGTTCTGTGCAGATTAACGGAGGGAGTTTATCAGAGGGAGTGAACCTGGTGGAAGTCAGCAATTTGGGGGTTCAGAAACACGGGATGTTGAGGGGAATGGGGGAGCAGAAAGGGAATGCAGGCAGGGGAGACTATCATTAAATACCCCTGTGCCAGACCCTAGGCAAATGTGAATCTTTTCATTCTTACAGCCCCATTGTAAATGAAATTGTATGCCCACTTAACAGATGAGAAACTAGGCTTGGGAGACAGTAGAATCAATAGCCCAGGTCACAATGCTAATAGCAAATGATCTGGATTCAAACTCAGGTCTGCCCAATTCCAAAGTTGAGAATTGTTCAACTTCACCCCATATAATCCCCCCATAACCCCACATAACTCCCAAGAGTCTGGCAGTAAATGCCAACAGCATCTTCGGTTCATTCAAGAGTCAAAAATGTACCCACAAACACATTCTCCGTGTCCACAGCCAGATTTCTCAACATCAGGGAGGACTGTGCTGTGCCTTAATGATGTTGGACCCATTTTCATTCCCCAGCCTGGCTGATCACAAGACGGCAAGCCTGGGACAGACACTGCCCAATGCCCGTCCAAGTACCCTCGTCCCTGGTGCCCAGAGGATCCATAACACCTATAAGCCTAGATGAGTCAATGCTCTCACCAGCTTTTCAAAGTTACTGACCTCCCCTGGTACCTCCCAATCAGCAGGTCTACTGCTTTTCTTAGACCAAAGACAAAAAGAAGAGAAGGAGAGAAGATGAAACAGAGATGCATATCCCAATTTTTACCCTCCTGACATCCTTCCCTCCTCTGTGTCTACCCTCTATGCCAAAACCTGCCTGAGAATCTACCGACTCTGAAAAGGGCACTACTGACCAGCTCACCCTGCCCAGATATTCCCTTAGTTCTATTAAGCTTTTGCTGTGGGTTGGAAATAGCTAAGGGATCCTGGGATGCAGGGAAATAATGGGTTTCACATAAGGAAATACTCCAAATAATGGAATATACTCTCTTAATGCCCCATTTTAAAAAGAAAAGATCCTTGCTGAGCATGGTGGCTCCTGCCTGTAATCCTAGCATTTTGGGAGGCCAAGGTGGGCAGATCCTCGCCTCCTTTTAAAGCCAGGAGTTTGAGACCGGCCTGGCCAACGTGGCAAAACATCATCTCTACTAAAAATACAAAAAATTAGCCAAGCATGGTGGCAGGTGCCTGTAATCCCAGCTACTTGGGAGGATGAGGCAGGAGAGTTGCTTGAACCTGGGAGGCAGAGGCTGCAGTGAGCCAAGACTGCGCCACTGCACTCCAGCTTGGGCAACAAGAGTGAAACTCTGTCTCAAAAAAAAAAAAAAAAAATCCTAATTTTACCCCTTGAAACTCCTTCTCCAATGACTGGAACTTCCCTGCCCTCCGATACAGAGGATCCATTCATTCCACCACTGTTTACTGAGCACCAACTACTGCTCAGGCCATAGGCCAGTCCTGGTGCTACAGGGTGAGTAAACAGACCCAGCCCCACTTGGTGGAATTTACAGTCAGGTCAAGGCAAAGAGGCTACACATATCTGACTTCTTGATAAGCCAAGATTCCCTCTTCCGTATTCCCATTATGGATTCTCTCAGCTCCTGGTTTCTTTCCTTGATGACACAATCTGTAATTATTTTTATTATTTCCTTGCTTGCTTTTGGCTGGTTCTCCGCCACCCACACCCCATGCTTGTTAAGCTACAAGTAAGCAAGGATCTTGTCTGTTCCACTCACCAAGGTGCTCCCGGCTCCTAGCTCAGTGCCTGGTATTCAAGGTAATCAAGGTCTGCTGAATGAATCAATGAACAAATGAATGATGCGTGAGGCTGTAGATGTAACGCCTTCTGGGCCTAATGAGGAAGGATGACTGTTTTCCTGCACTAAACAGGCCTACAATGCAGAGCTTTTCAAGATCGAAACCTCTTTGTTTTTATAGGTTTTCTCCCTCTTGCTTTACACTGAGTTTATTAACATCTTTCCGCCCCTTAATATTTGCTATAAATTTAAAAGAAGCCAGAAAACCAAGCTTATTAGAATCATATGTAAAGGAAAAGGAAAGAAAAACTTAAATGAGGATCTGAAAAGCTCTCCCAGGAGGCAAAATAAATGCAATAAACAGATTAGTGGATCAATATATATAAATATATTTTAACAAACATCAGCCAAATGATACTGGGACAATTTCCAGGCAGTATCCATTATCAAAAAAAGTTTAATTATTCGAGAAAGAAATGTAAAGAGTTCATCAGAGGATCCACCCAGAAGAACTCTCTTTGGGCCCACATCGGTTCAACTCTTTTATCAAAGCCAGGGCAACCGGCAAGTCAGTTCCACAAACTGGAAGCAGCGGGGTAGCTGGATGGAACTCGAGGTACATCCCATCAAAAATTACACAAAACTGAATCGTCGTCTTTATGCTGAGAAGATGCAGGAAAGGCTTTTCAGTTTGCATCATCGCCAGGGTGGGTAGAAGAAGTGAGCGGTAAGCTCCCCCACAGAACAGATGGAAAAGATGACGAGAGAGAGAGTATGTGTGTGTGTATAAAGGCTGTTGCACTAGCAAGCCTACGGCTAGACAGGACTAGAGTGGAAACTCCAGAGTCTCAGAGGACCTGAGTCTTCAACCTCTAAAATAACAACACCAGCTCATGTTTCTAAGGTTAAGTGCTCACTTTGTTTCTTAGCAGGATGCTAACAACTATATGTGTATTAGCTCGTTTAATCCTCATGACAACCCTGTGGGTTAAGGACCATCATTATCCCCATTTTACAGATAAAGAAAGTGAGGTGGGAAGAAGTTAAATGACCTGCCTAAGGTTACCAAACTAGTAAACAGATAAGCTGGGTCTGATACCAGACAGACTGAGTGTAAACAACCCACGCTCTTATTAGCAGGCAATATGCTCAGCCAGAGGGGTATGAAAACCATACAGCCTGAGGGCCAAAACCGGCAGCCTCCTGATTTTTGTAAATAAAGTTTTACTGGAATATAGCCACGACCATTCATTTTCATATTGTCTTTGGCTGTCATTGTGATAGCATGGCAGAACTGAATGGTTCTAGGAGACCATCTGGGCCACAAAACTAAAAATAGTTATTATCTGGCCTTTTGCAGAAAAAGTTTGCCAGCCCCTATGCTAAGCAGTAAACAAAGAGATTCTCAACTTTCCACCCATGTACTCCTCCTAAAGGCCAAGTACATTAAGGGACAGCCCAGAATGAACAGGAACTAATGCAGCCCGAAGCTATCCTGAAGTGTCTGGAAGTATCACAGTGTTTCAAAAAAGAATTATGCAAATATTGCATTCTGTACCATAATATTTGTTCTAATATAAAATCTTTGAAACAAACTGGCCAGGCGCAGTGGCTCACGCCTGTAATCCCAGCACTTTGGGAGGCTGAGGTGAGCAGATCACGTGAGGCCAGGAGTTTGAGACCAGCCTGGCTAACATGGCAAAACCCCGTCTCTACTAAAAATACAAAAATTATTCAGGCATGGTGGTGCACGCCTGTATTCCCAGCTACATGGGAGGCTGAGGCAGGAGAATTGCTTGAACCTGGGAAGCGGAGGTTGCAGCGAGCCGAGGTCGCGCCACTGTACTCTAGCCTGGGTGACAGAGAAAGACTCCAATAAAAAAAAGAAAAACAACCAACCAACCAACCATAAAGTCAGAGTGACCTGCCTCAAAGATGTACTAGTAATTCTTCCCCCCGCTGTCCCACCACCAGACGGAGTCTTGCTCTGTCGCCCAGGCTGGTGTGCAGTGGTGCAATCTTGGCCCACTGCAACCTCCGCCTCCCAGGTTCAAGCAATTCTCCTGCCTCAGCCTTCTGAGTAACTGGGATTACAGGCGCCCGCCAACACGCCCTGCTAATTTTTGTATTTTTAGTTAGAGACAGGGTTTCACCATGTTGGCCAGGCTGGTCTCGAACTCCTAACCTCACGATCCACCCACCTCAGCCTCCCAAAGTGCTGGGATTACAGCTGTGAGCCATCGTGCCCTGCCATACCATAGTAATTCTACAGCACTACAAACAACTGGTCAGGGCCACCCCAAAGGAGATCACCTCAGGATAAACAGCTTAACAACAAACCCAGAATACTCACCCAGAAAGTCTAGATTTGAACCCTGGGCCCCACTGCTGTCTGACTGAGGGGTCTTACATGTAATTTATGCTCTCCTAGTCTTCCTTACCTAACTTTAAAAAAGGATAATTATCCTACCTCACAGGGCTGTTGGGACAATTACAAGGTCAAAGATATATGAACAGTTCAGGCAAACAGGAGTCCCTAAATCTGAATACAAATGCCAACTAAGCTGGAATGGAAAGCACTGATATCAATACGTCCTCCCTTTTTGCTAAGAAAACAAGTCTGTTGATAAAAGAAATGGGGTGCTCTTATTAAAGAATAAAAATCAGCCAAGTGCGGTGGTTCACGCCTGTGAGGCTGAGGCAGGAGGATCACTTGAGTCCAGGAGTTTGAGACCAGCCTCGGCAACATGGTGAAACCCTGTCTCTACTAAAAATACAAAAAAATTAGCCAGGCATGGTGGTGCGTGCCTGTAGTCCTAGCTACTTGGGAGGCTGAGGTTGGGGAATCACCTGAGCCCCAGAGGCTGAGGTTACAGTGAGCCGAAATCGCGCTGCTGCACTCCAGGCTGGGCAACCATAGTAGACCCTGTCTCTAAATAAATAAGTAAAATTAAAAAAACAAAACAAAACAAAACAAAACACTGTTTCCCTATCAGAGAATCTGCAAGCTCCCCTGCAAACTACTCCAGCATTTCATCTCCCTGTTGCTTTCCATACCCTTGTCATTCCATAAGAAAGCTGAGAATAAGATCAGGAAGCCCATCTCTGATCATTCCATACGCTCACTTACTGTTGCTTAAGTGAAAAACACCTAAAATTGTTTTTTCAATACTAACACTCCATAAGCAAATCTGAAAATATGTACCTCTGCTGCCAATTATAAAAGACGGTTAGCGACCTCGACAACCCAAAATCTCTAATTTACAACTAATCTACTTTCACATAACAGACTAATCTACTTTCTATAACAGACCACCTAAAAACGACTTCCTGTAAACAAACCACTCTGTTGGGGTTTCTTTCTTTTTTTTTTTTCTATTTAATTAAATCCTTATTTTGCTCTTTTACTACAAGAAGCTCACTTTTCACTACATTGGGGCAGAATTTTTTTTTTCAAGAGACACAGAAATAATCCCCAAATAGAAGCCCAGAGGGGTGCACCAACAGACAGACTGTGGGTCTGTCTGACCTGCCTTCAGCGGCCACTTGCTCATCTAACACTGGCCGGCCTGTGCTCACACAAGGCCCGATGCTGGCTGTTGTCCCAGTAGCTGGATTAAATCAAGAAGGCCGAATGTAAACAGGTATGAAGTTAGTGTTCTGGAGCACACAGGAAGTAGTATTTAAATCTCCTTGGAGGTGGGCAAGGAAGGTGTTGACCCTTTCAGAGTGTCAGGCCTAGTGTCTTCACTTCTCCAAACTCGGCTTGAAGGTGACCACCACTTCATTCTAGTTTGCAAGGCCCAAGTTCCTGGAAACCCCCTTAGTCACAGGCAAACCCAGGCAACCAGTCACCCTACCTGCATCCTGCCCAGGTCTTCTCTCTACAAGGAGGAATCATCATAATACTGAGTTGGCTTGTGCTCTGGCTCCCATCCTCCCCGTTCTTTTTCCTTTCTTTTTTTTTTTTTTTGAGACAGAGTCTCACACTGTCACCCGGGCTGGAGTGCAGTGGCACGATCTTGGCTCACTGCAATGTCTGCCTCCTCGGTTTGAGAGATTCTTTTGCCTCAGCTCTTCTGCCTCAGCCTCCGGAGTAGCTGGGATGACAGGCGCCCACTACCATGCTCAGCTAATTTTTTGTATTTTTAGTAGAGACGGGGTTTCAGCCTGTTGGCCAGGCTGGTCTCAAACTCCTGACCTCGTGATTTGCCCGCCTCAGCCTCCCAAAGTGCTAGGATTACAGGCATGAGCCACCGCGCCCGTCCCTGACTCTCTTTCATCTGTCTCCCACTCACTACTTGCACCAAGTAATCATCAACCTTTCATGGTAACAGCCCCTCCATCAGATTCTTCCTTCCTGGAAACATCAATGGTCACACAAACGTCCCACAAAGAAGAAAGGCCCATCACCTAGGCTGCAGAAGGTATGTGGCCTTGCAGCAAATCAAATCCCACTTTGCCAGTAACTCAACTTAGGAAGACAACACAAAGTGGAGGAAGAAATGGAAGCAGCATACACAAATTCAATCTATTCCATCTCCTATTTATTTTATGCAAAGTTTTCCTGGTCCTCCTTAATGCCAGCTTTTCCTCCGCCATTTAATCTCTGCTTCCATTTCATTCTTAGAGGCCTGTGATTATTCTAATTCAGCATTTGGATGACTTCATTTCCGCTCAAGTACACCCAGGTCAACTTGGATAGAAAAGAAAGAGGAGGAGAAGAAAAATAATCAGCTAAAAGCTATTAAATATCATCCGTGTGCCTCATGATTGGTTTTAAAGGCAGTGGTGAGGTTAGCAACAGTCAGAAACTCAACCCTTCCGCCTCTTCCTGCATATTAACATTTTTTTCTGGGGCTCTCACTAATATGGCTTCGAATGTAAATAAAGTGCAGATTGGCAGCCCACTTTTAGCTAATTCACAAATACCAAGTCTGAATATACGGAGCTGTAAAAATTTAGAGGGTGGTAACTCGACAAATCCGGCCGGTCTACGGAGAGACTATTTCTAAGAGGACAAAAGAAGAAAATAAAGAAGGAAAATGGAAGAAAAAGAAAAGCATACAGGACCTGTGTAAGGGGGTATCCTACTGATGGTGGGGGGCGGGCGGGAATCTCCATATCAATGTTCACTCCACCGAACAACAGAGTTCGATTTCAATGCCAAGTCTAAATGAACTGCGCTTTCTCTTCCATAAGAACCACCCCTTGCACCCACTGGCACAAGCTTGAACCATGATTTCTGGTACACTTTCAGTTCCCACTGAACTACATCTAGGGAGAAAAAGGCTTTATTTTCTCATGCTAACAACTCCATTGTAAGTGACGTCTTCAGAGGGCCCAGGAGGACTCTGGGAAGGTGAGCTGGTGGAAGGACTTCATACCCGCCCCCGCCCCTACCCACCCAGGGCTCATTAACTCCTTTGTGCCCAAGGGCTCCCCGACCGCTGACTCTCCTCTCCTTGCCCCAGCAGAAAAAGTAAATACAGCTAAATCATACCAGGAAATGCGGTCAAACAGCAAAGCTGAAGTCTGAGCCTTGTTCTTCTATTGAGCCTTGTTCCTCTACCTACTATGCAAATGCATGTGGCATTTGATTAGCATAATCTCAAAGTTTTCCCAGCTTGCTACCCAGAAGGCATCCTATTTTTCTATTTGTATATATTAAAACACTGTTAACAGAGCAATAATAATGTCTGATGCCTTTGCCTAACAACAGCTGGCTATATTTTATATACTAAGAGGGAAATGGGAAGTTTTCCTAGAAACCCACTATCTATTTCAGGATCTCCTTTTTGAAGCAAAAATACGAAAATTTAAGAGAAGTGACGTTAGGGTGCTCAATCTTTAGAACTCGATAACCTCCACTGGCTTCAGCCGAAATCAGTCTACGGAGGAAAAGTTTACCAGGAAAACACAAAGCTGTTTAGCAGAAGGGTTTACCTGCAAACCCCCGGGATCATATTACTCATGGGTAAGGCTTGTTTGCCTCTGCCACCTGGCCTAGAAGGTGGAGGAGGCAGATGAAGCAGGATTCTCCTGTCTACTCACTGTGCTGTTTCCCACTGAGCAGCCTGGCCAGGGGTCAAGGGGCAAATAAAGTCCCCTCCCCTTATGACACACTTCTAGAGGGAGAAGCTGACACAAACCAGGCAGAAAATTAATAAAACATGGGGACAGTGTTGGCTTTGTTCTGGGCCATTAGAGGAAGAACATTTAAACACAAAAGTAGCCTTCAGCCCGGGAAGAGAGAGCACATGGTCCTTCCTGGTCCAGCCTACAACTGTCGTTGAAGAAGGTCTGAAGAGCAACACCCAGGCTCCAGAGGACAGGGTGAGGCCCGGGAGGCGGACCCCTCCCCGGGCAACCCACCTGCACAAACCACTTCAGAGGACGAAGCCTCACGGGAGCTCAGATGTCCACAAAGGACACATAAGACTTTTGTTTTCCAGGCCTCCTCTGAGAGAACCACACGGCACAGAGCTCTGTTTATCTACGACACACATTTAAAGCAAGAAAACACTACCTGAGGATCACAGTCCACTCTCAGGCATATTTATCTTCTCACAGATCTCATGCCTTTTAAACTTCAAAGGACTTTATGAGATTTTTATTCCAGGCATGACTCTCCTCACACATACCAGGTATGACTCTCCTCACACATACAGTATCAAAAGGGGCATCTGCGTGGGGGCCATGAATGCAGCTTCGCACCTGCACAGAAAAACCTGGAGCTGGGAGGTCACAGGCACTCAGCACTTCTCGGTCCGCACTCTCCGACGATCGCCCACACTGGCCGGATAAACGGGAAGGTCTCATTACATTAAAACACCAATTCACTCCTGTTTTCTTTTTTCTTCCCCCAAAAAGCTTTCACGCACCACTCTCCAGAGCTCAAGTTAACTTTTATGGGCCCCCACACGGCCCCAATCCGACGCAAAGGGCTCCAAGGATCCTTTAACCTGGTGTCCACAGGGATCTCCCACTTTGACAAGACCTCAAGAGCTGTTAACTTTCTACGCTGGTTCCTGGAAGGCCTTTTCCTCCCGGCCACCACAGTGAGGGGCTGGCACAGGAAGGGGTTAAAGCCCTCATGTCAAACCACAAACTCGGGCACTGGCCCAGAAGGGACATGGGAACCAGAGCAGCCCGTGATAAAGGCCGGATTGTAGCAGCCCACTGAATTGGAAATGACTTGTAGGCCTAATGAAACAGAACTTTGGCAGTAACACAGAATGAAAGGAATGGCACAATAAAAGGCAGGAACAAAGGGTGCAGAGTCGTTTCAGCTTAGCAAAATAAGCTCACTTTGTTGTTGGGGAAAGCCAAAGCCGATTAGGATAAACCAATGACTAAGCATAAGTCTTCCAAACTAATTACACAGTTCACCATGTGAAGTATAATTGGAAGCCTCCAAATGCGGGCTGCTTTGCTTTCACAGGAGTTCTAGAAAGTGAGAATTACCTAGCGAGCTCGGCACTGAGCTGCTCTATCATTGCCGGGAACAGCTGAAAGGTGCGGAACCGCTCCATCCGGGACGAAGCCGAGAATTCATTAAGTTTAAAGGCCTCTTTTTGATCTCCGAAATCCTATAAGTGAGAATTTAAGAAACCGGTACTTGAAGGAGGGGCCTGAAGGGGAGAAGGAGGAAGCCCGTGTATGTGGAGTGTCTTTGATCCAGTGCATTTTAATTACCAGGCTGGGCTCTTCCGGGTGGCTCTGCCGGGAGAACAGTGCAGAACAGGCCGCCTCGTCGTCAGGGTCTGCACGGGCATATCTGGAGCATCATTTACCTGCCATTTTTTGGAATGGCCTATATACATCATTCCTGTGTGTATGAAATCAGGAACAAGATAACGTCCACTAAGAAACCCAGGGCAGTAAAACAAATTACTGTATATCGCCGTTTTTGACAAATGAACAAAACCGGCTCCTTCTGAGAAAGAGGCTGCTTGGTGGTAAAGTGGGAGGTGGGGCTTATAAACAGTAAAAAGGAGTGAGGGGTAGGTTGTACACAAACAAGTGACTATCCAGGCTTTCCTCAGCATGGGCTGTGTGATCTTGGAGAACTTCCTCACCTTTCTCAACATCAGCCTCATCACCTACATAATAGATTTGCCAACCATCTCACTTGACATCCTTGAGAAGCACATTGTAAAATGCATTAGAAAGCTTAGCACCAGTAACTCCCATTCAGAAACAGCACACAGTAAAAGGATCTTCATAGTAAAACCTGGACCTCAAAAATTCCGAGTTTCATTAATTACATCTAGCCGGTGAAATACGGAGATGGAAATACTATAACAGTTTTTCTGGCTCTTACTCATAGGATGAAGTTCCAGTTTATAAATAGTGGCTTTTTCCAAATAAAGAATCCCTTCACAGTCCCTGCGTCATGAAGTCCCAAAATAAACTCTAACATGGTTTAGACTGCTGATTATATACCATGCTTATTACTACTGACAATGAATTATTTTGGTTATAGCCTATAGATACCTTAGATTATAATCTATCCATCCTATTAATGTTTGAATACTTTACTACATTACTGACTTTTCAAGCTTAAAACTAACCTTAGGAATCATTCAGTCCAGGGGTCAGCAAACTATGGTCCACAGACCAAATCTGGTTCATCACCTGTTTTTGTAAATAAAGTTTTATTGGCACACAGCTACATGCATCTGTTTACCTGCTGGCGATGGCTGCTTTCATCCTACAAGAGCAAAAGTGAGTAGCTGCAACAAGGACTACATAGATTGCAAAGCTGCAAATATTTACTATCTGGCCCTTTTTATGTTTTCCAACCCCTTTCCTGAGAAGAGAAACTGAGGCCAGCAAAGGAACAACCTGTCAAGCTGTCCCAGGGAAGTCAGTCCACTGTCAGGCCCAGCATGAAGCCCTGGAGTATCTGCTGCCTTACCCTTCTCCAAGGACAGACAACACCGGAACATCTACCCAGGGGTGGGAGTGGCCATCCTCACCCCTGGGTAGCTCATGGTGACGTGTGGATTCTGCCAACGTGTTAGCTGTTAACCTCAGTTGGCAGAGTCCTTACGCCAGTGGCCAAGCTTCGTGACCTCATCTTAAATATAAACAAGTAACGATGTCTCTAACCTGGGGGAAGGGGGGTGAATTTTCTGGGAGGAAGGTGGAAGAAAAACACAAAAGAGTTTACAAGCCTCCAATTTAAGTTATTTAAAGCTCCCGGTGTGTCATTCTGTACCCACTCCACTTACAGTAATGACATATTTAAACTCCCTTAGCTCAGCCCCTTGATAACAGTCTTACCCATCTTGATTGCCACCTGAAATAAACAGTTGGAGCAGCTGCCACCTCGGGCACGGTGGGATGGGGAGAGGAGAGAGGAATGACGGCAAGGAGACCTAAAAAGAGAGTGGTACACCTTGCATGGAGGCTGTGAAAGGAAAGTTCTAGACTTGGAGGAAAAGGAAGTAGGATGTAAATTCTGGCTCTTACACTGTCTTACCTGGGTGACCTCTGCTGACACTCAGCCTCCCTGGCCCTGACTGTCTACCTTCACCAAATGGACTGGATGATACCAGTATCTGTTGCACAGGTAAAAAGAGGTGATGAATGTCCAGGTCCCCAGCACTCCGGGGCACACTGAAGGGCACAATATCTTCCTGTCCTTTGCCTCCTGCCCACCCTCAGTCCATCTTGGGGACTGATCAGCAGTGGGAACAGGGCGGAGAGTTCAGATGCTGTTATCAGACAAGCCTGGAGGGGGAGTCCACACCCAGCTCTACCTCCTGGAGGGCTGTGACCCTGAGTCCAAGAGACAATCCCACCAAGACCCCACTTAACAGTCTGCAACATGGGGAATACCACTATCAGCCCCCCAGAGAAAAATTAAATGAGATAATGTGAATAAATGGCCTGGCCTAGTATCCCACACTTTGCACTCACTATAAATAATAAAATTACATCTCATTAAATTGCAGTTGGTTAAAGATAGTCCGAAACAATTTCACACAGTTATAAATGTGTGTCCACAGGGGTGTGCACATGTGTGTGAATATACTTCAAGCAAGTGTGTGTGTGTGCGCGCGCGTGCACGCGCACACATTCATTCTGTTTCCTGCAACGAGAATATAAAGTACCAAAGGGGAGATGCAGTCTGTCAATTTACTTGTTACCTCCTTTCACAACCACTGGATTTACTCACTGTACTGCTCCCAAGGCCCAGCAGCAGAGTCTCCCTGACTTTGATCATTCTGGATTCAAATACGTTACGCCAGAATCCTGAGAGGTGGTGAGTCCTGCCCAAGGGGACACATACAGTAACACCAGCCACCAGCCAAATGAGAAATAAGCTATTCTGAAGACAGACACAAATAATGCACAGAGCCTATGTATGAGAAAAAAAGCTACTAAAATATGAGCATTGAAGAGCATTATGACTTTGACACATTCAAAAGCCTCCTTAGTCTTTTAATAAAACACTTGATAAGTCTGCACATCCCGCCACAGTCCACAAACATTACTGCAAAATTAACTGGGCAGCTTCAGACCCGGCGAGTGCCATGCCAGGGAAGATGGTTTGTGACTGCTTCTCAGACAAAAGGACAACTGTTCTAAGGGCAGCAATGGTGGCCACTGTGGGCATGGCCAAAGCTTGCAGTATATCTTACTGCAGGCATACTGGGTCACAATGACAAGTGTTAATGAAAAACAACAGAGACAGAAACAGAAATAGAGAAAGGAAGAAAGAGAGAGAGAGAAAGAAACCAAGGGTTGGGGACGTGCAGAGATGTGCTATGTGTTGGCAAGTAGAAGCCTGTTTGGAATACTCTAAAAGCCCATCTGGGCAGCACCGACTTTCCTGACACAAATAGGCCCATGAGATTCCAAGGCAGGTTATGGCTCGAAAAAGAAATCCCACTTCAAGTTTGCAAACACTACCCCTGGACTTGTTTTAAAAGCAGAAAGATACCAAACAGGGCTCATCCTCCAGAGCTTTCCATTATGCAAGCCGGACCTGTCTCGTTTAATTATTTCCAATCCCTCTCCCTAGGCAGGGTGGGGCTGGGTGATGGACAAATCCCCCTTACTGCTTTAAATCAGTCTGGAAGAGAGAAGTGCTGTAACGTACACAGTCATCAACACACTTGGCTATTCTTTAGACCCAGCCAGAAGGAATCCATCCCCAGCGGACAATACCAGAAAGGGCCATGGGGGAGGCCTTTTCAAAACCAACCTGGAAGGGCAGCTCAGAGTCACTCAGAATGCAAGGCTGGGCTGGAGGAAGCTGGCTTTCTCTTTGTTGCACGATCTCTTATCCAGGCAGAAATTAATACCAGAGACAAGAACATCTCCATGTTGAGGCTGAATAAAGGTCATGGCCCTCATCCCAGAGAGTAGTTCACAAAGGTCACACCTGGGGACAGGGTCATAGCTGCCCATCACCCTGGGCAAACCAACAGCACAGAACCTTCAGCCTGGCCAGTGGGCGGCTGTGCCTTTGTACCCACGGCAAACACGACAGCCATAGTGGGAGGAACAAGTGACGGAGCTTAGCAAGGGCACCATGTCTTCTCAGGACGCCTCAGCAGCTCTCTCCCACGTCAGCCCTGCAGCAGGGAAGACCCAGACCTGTGCAGGAGGGGACTGTTCCAGACCTGGGCTCCCACGCAATGTCCACAATTACTCAAAGATGCAGGACGCAGCCTCCTTGAACCTGCCGTTTCCACAGGAGCCAGAGGAGGGTGGTATACACAAAAGCCAACAAGGGTCAGCCCTACTAAGGCAACAGGGCCGTCTAAGGAATGTGTCATCCTCAGCAAGAACCCACTCTCAAGGCACCATCTCCCTTCACCCACTAGAAAGAGGCCAAATTAAACACATCACCCATGGTGACATGTCCTATCTGTCCTGTCTGACTCTCTCTATCATACACACACCTTCTCACACTCCGTTTCCTGGCTGCTGGGGGCTCTTGGGTTGGTCCCAGTCTGTTCCAGAAGCAGAACCCAGGGGATAATTTTACTGCTGTCTCCGCAGACATTCAAGTCAGAGAATGCTGACAGGTACAGGCCTCGCATCTTTTCCAAGTCTCCTTGGGCATTTGACAGGGGAGGGTTCAGCTGCAAAGTGCCCCAGGGAGTCTCAGCTCTCAATGCATTTTCCAAACAGGCACAGAAGGGAGAAGCCCAGCACCAACCTGCCGGCCTCTAGCAGCTTCTGTGGGAGCTCCTGCCCTGCAAGTCACAGCCCCACATCCCTCCCCAGCCATTGTTACCACCAGCTCCCAGCCCAGGCCCCACGTGGCAGCAAACACCAACAAAACTGCTCTAAAAGGCCACTCTGTCTGCTCCTGCCAGCACGTGGGACATCACACCAAATGCAAGCCAGACCCTTCCACCTCAGCTTCTGCTGAATTTCACTTAAATCATGATGGCCAGGTTCAAGGACAAGGTTCTTGAGGACACAGCTGTAGCAGGGGCGGGGGCCACGGCAGCCTCTTCTTAGGACTGATGAGACTACTTCTGGCATCTGCCATCCAACCCCATCCAGCGCTTACCTTGCCAAACTGCTCGAAATATTGCTTTACATCTTCCACTACTGTGTTCGCAGATAACCCGCCTACAAATATTTTCTTTGTTCTTGTGACCATCTGCAAGAAATGACAAGAGAAAGGCATGGGTTAACCAGGTTATCTAAAGCAGTGCTCAAGAGGCTGCTGAAAGAAACCGCTTTCCACATTTCTCTAGGAAGGCAATTTTAGATATATTCAAGCTGCACGACGCGGGCGTTTAGATGTCTAAGGATGCTAGAGACAGTCACTCTGCATATCTCAGGCATTCAGATGGCAACCTAAAAGTTTGAGTTTCATACAGACACAGAGACTTCAGAACCTCATTGGCCACAACACACAACTTCATTCTGATGGACTAGCAAAAAGAGAAAAATCACATGTCAAGCTATTTTAAAGCTAAGAGACGTGAATAAAACAGACCTAAATGCATAAAAACTGCTGCCCAGAAACTATCCACAAAACCTGTCAATAAGAAATGCACATGATTCAAAACTACGCGCAGACTGTCTACGCTGAGCTGTTTGAGTTAGGTGCTGGTATACGTCTGCAACCAACACAGACGCTGACCTCGCAGCCTGAGGACCACCCTGCAAGCTCTGTCCAGGATTCCTCCTCTTGATTTCCTGTGATTCACCCTGATTCACCCTGCACCCAGTCAAGCCCAGCTAATCCCCAGATCCCTACACCTTTGTTCCTGCAGGTCCTTCTCCTTGGAGTGCCTCTCCACTCCTAAACCTAACTGTGGCAAATTGTAACCTTCCTCCAGGATCCAGCACATTTCTCCAAAACTCAAAATAGTTATTTATCATTCCAGCCAGGAGCTAGTCCACCCTTTTCTGAAACCTCCTAACAGTGCCTCTATATCCCTGTCTTAGCACTCACTGCTCTCCACCTTGTGTGAAGTTACTTCCTCCTCCAGACAATAAGCTCTTGACTCCTCTACAAATCCTCCACCAGGCCAGGCACAGCATCAGGCACATAGAAGCCAACACTGAGTGTTGTGTGGATGCACGTGTGAAAAAAATGTGGCCACATTTCCGAATACCACCAGCTTCAAAGCCAAAGGAGTAGGAAGCTCAATGACATGAACTGCTCAGAGTGGGAACCAAAATCTTACATATAGGAGCCAAAAATCAAGAAAATAAATTTCTTTCTTTCTAAAGATTGAGTTTAGGCTATGTGCCATTTTATTTTTACTGTCACAATAAAAAAAAAAAAAAAAGGAGGATGACATTAACTGTTCAGAGTGGGAAGACAAAATCTTACATGCAGGAACCCAAATCAAGAAAATAAATTTCGTTCTAAAGACTGAGTGTAGGCTATGTGCCATTTTAGTTTTATGGTCACAATACAAAATTGTAGAATTTGATGGGTGAGGGTCTGACCAGTTTGTTGGCATATAATCAACACACAATGTCATCTGTGTCTACTGCAACTCGATGTGATGTAGGATGCTGAAGCACAGGAGCCATGGCTGCCTGGGTCAGTCATCACGGAGGCTCCTGGCACATCCGCTGAGTGAATGAGTGAACCAACCCACCTAAACAGGAGCCTGAGGTGAGTGATACCAGGGGGCACAGTGGTTACTGGCAGACTGTGCTGTAGGGTATTGGAAATTCAGCTCCTGGGTCTAACTCTGGGTGTGACCCTGGGCAGGACTCGCTTCCTCCTAGGTATGAGTTTTCTGCAGCATGAGATGCTGGGCCAGGGCTCCAAGGTCCCACCTAATGCCCAATTCCAATGAATCCATGAGCATCATAGCCATGATGTAGAGAGGCTGGCAGACTTCAGGGAGCTCTTGCTTTAGCTTAGTAGCTCCCACAGAAGACACAGGCCACCACAGCCTGCTGGTTGACTCCAAACTTAAATATCCTTGTCATGGACCTTCCATAGAGGACGTTGTTCTAACAACTCAGTATACCACCTACTCCCTACTTCCTCCTACCTATTAGAATGAAGCAGTGGCTTGCTCATGTTTTTAAAGCTGGGATTGACTGTTTTTTCACCTCTTTTCAGATGAATGAGGGATTAGATGAGATAGTGCATGTGAAAAACTCTATGAAGATCCTACCACTGTGCACAGCACTGAGCTCCAAGTACCTCTCATGACCTGATAGGCCTCTTATGCTCACTCATTATTGTCCATCTCCCTTCTCACCCATTCCTTAAGTCTCCCTGGTAAATCAAGGTCACTTCAATGGCAAAATTCCATCAAGCCCTTTCCAGATATAAATCTCTCCCTACACTCATGAATCACCAAATTTTACTAAGCTAACTTTCCTAATGTATTCATTCAACAGATACATTAAGTGCGAGGTGCTGGAGCTTACATTCTAATAGCATGTGGAATGTAATCCACTATAAAACGAAGATATAATGATTAGCCTACCATACAAGGTTCCTGTTAGGAGTAAATTAAGTAACATACGCCCAAGTGTCTAGCAGGGCACTGTGTAGTCACTAAATAAATGGCCACTGTAACTGAATCCAAAGTCAGTTACTAGATTCATCTGTCAAGCTCAGAACTAAACACGCAGCGAAAAGACACATTACACAAAAATGTGCCTTTGAAAGGGCATCTCTTACTGCCCTAATGTCTTCCACTATAATTTCAAAAACACTTTCCTGCATCTCTACGTGCTTTTAGATGGGCAAAGATTCCCAACAGTTTAATTGTAGATTTTTCATTTCTTTTTTTCCCTTACCCCAGCCAAGTAATTAAATATCTGTAAAGAAACACTCATGTGATCTACCAACATGTACTAGAGTTCTCAACTTGAAGAAACTCTAGAGAGCCATACTATAACCTGAACCCCACGGTCTCATTTATACACTGTTGAGAGTCGGGCGGGTATACAGCAGTCCTGTCTATATTCCAAACGTTCATGTGAACCCAGAGAATTCAACAAACAACATGTCTTCATTCCAAATAACAGAAGTCAACAGATTGTTCATTCCCCAGTAACAGGTGAAATGAAAATATCTCTTCGTACACCCTCCACCATTGCCTTATAGCCATAAACCTGCCTAGGCAGAGCCCTAAACACGGAGGCAGCCATCCAGCTATAAATCTACACAGTCCCCAAAAAGCCTTTAAAATACTTTTTTTAAAAAAAGAAGGATGAGAAATTCCAGGTCCCAGACAATGCACCAAAATGTCCAAGTAACTAAAACATCCCCCTCCTCAGCAAACACTGAAAGAAACTGTTTTAATCAAAACCTTCCAAACGTGAAAAGGCCAGTGGAAACATGGGCAACCCTTGGTTAGCTGCTCACCAGTGTCTCGGCTTTAGGAGAAGGGAGCACAGCTGCAGGGGCGACAGGGCTGTGCGCAGTGACCTCTCCCGCCAGGGGCATGCTGGGGGAAATGGAAGTGATTTACTTTGAGAATCCTGCCAGCATGACTGCCAAATGCACTGTGGCCTGCTCCACAATTTGCATTCTGGTGAGGGACATGGGAGGCAGAGGACCCCAGAGTCACACATTCTTCTCTCGGTTTCCTTGCCATCTCCATGGCTACTGAGGAGGGCAGGAAGGGGATGAGGCTGGGATGTTGTGTCCTGACTCTCTGTGGGACTAAATGGAGGTCCTCGAATTCCCATCAATACTATGCAAGGTTTCTATGGACACATGAGGGTGCACGCACATGTATATGCACATGCATGGGTGTGTGTTTGGATCAACTCCAGTCCCACTCCTTGAGTCTTGGCCTCTATTTGCCTAAGGAATCATTCAGTATCCCCGTAACTTTAACCCTGGATACAGTGAGCTGGACAAGGTTCCTAGGACCCCGGGCTCTATATTCCTTTTGGGTTATTAAAAAAAAAAAAAAATCCTCTTTACCCACTGAAGACAGAGCCACCTGTTTTCCTCCTATGATCAGCCCTTCAGGTAGCTGTTTCCTAGCCTGCAGCCTTAACACCAGTAGAGTACCCATACAGGGTACAAGGAAGCAGCCACTGCATCCCAAAATGCTCAGATGGCTCCACTCAGCTCCACAGTGAACCGAGATGGAGAGCCACCCATCTGTTTCAGGGAGCTCAGTCCAAAATCCATTAGACAACTGATCTTAAATTTCCTTTGCTTAGAGTTTCTAGTGGAGAGGTTGCAGATAACATTTGGGTATGTGAGTGCTTCCCACCATTAGAGACACCAGATACCTACCTGACAGCCTTGCACCATGTGGGGACAGCCCCCTCTCCCAGCAGGTACCCCTCCTTTTATGGTTTAAGGTGTCACTCTGGGAAGCAGGAGGTGTGCACGTGTGCGTGTGCGCGCTCTTGCCCGTGTGCACAAAGGGCAGTGGGGAGTGTTCAGGCTCTCACAAATCATTGCTGGAAAGTTCCGCATCTAGACCTGTAATTTAACTAAACACCGCTGCTCTCCACATACCCCTTGGCTCCATAAAGAAAACCCCAGCACCCATTCCAGTTCGGAAAATTGCTGTTTACACGTAAGAACTGGCCAAAGCCAGTACTAACCAGAGCTGCAAACAGCACTCCACCTTCCTGCCTCTAAACAGAGAGCTGGCTTTTTAAGTTTAAAAAATTCCCTTTAAAAAAAATGTGTTTCCATCAGAAATGGTCACTAGGAACGGGGCCACTGTTTGTATTTTTATAAAATAGGATAAAGCAAATGGGGTGCGTGTGTGTGTATGTGTGTGTGTGTGTTGTGTGTGCTGTGTGTGTTTTGTGTGTGTGTTGAAGGCAGAGTGGGGTAAGGGGAGGTTAGAAAAGAGAAACTACTTTTAAAAATGAGATTAAAGGGAAAACTTAATTCCAACAGCACTGGCCTAAAGATATTCGTTATCACACAAGGAAAACAAAAACAAAACAAACACCAAAAAAACACAAATATTTCTTAATCCGAACAAATACATGAAAAGGCAGGAAATGGCTCTGGAGAGCCTTAAATGAGTATGAGAGAGGCCCACAGAAATTAAATCAGCTCTGGCTATTATCATGTTCCTTAAAAGAGTTCAAACTTCCCATGATGAAAAAATGTAAGCCATCTTCACTCCCCAAGAACACAAGCTTGTCTACAGATGATGCCTCATCTGTGGGAACCCCAAGGTGGAGAAAGCCCAGGAAAGGTGTTAAAATGCTAGCAGTGGGTAGGATGGTGCAAACCTTCTAGTTCATCCTCCCCACTGTGCAGATGGAAAAGTCAAGTCCCAGTGAGATGACTCGTGTGCTAGTTAAAGGCAAGGCAGCTAGTTAGGAGGACAGCTTTCCCAGGCTCAGACAAGCGCTCTGTCTGTTACCCCATCCTGTCCAGTGACATTGAAGAACGAAAGTGCTCACAACATTCAGAATCCAGGATGAAATCCTATGTATCTGCCAATATGGCAGTCTTCTCCCATCAGTCTGCATTTGAGAATTAAGTCCAATCTTTGCATGGCAGACCCTCAAGCAGGGCTGCCTGAGATCACAGAACTCCTAAACTCCAAGGCTCCATTCCCCAAGGTGTTTCATTTAAGGGACCTGCCCTCTAAAATCCCTACTTCTCCCCATATTTTTCCCATCCTGCCTCACCCTCACAACTGCCAATACTACCATTCTTGCCACCACCAACTCCACCACCATCATCCTCGGGGCCACCCTCCTGCCACCTTCATCACTACCATAACTACTATCACCATCACATCTGAATCCAGTGGCAAACTTACTTAGCTTGCAAAATCAGAACACAGTTCAGGTACTGGGGCATCTTCTCCAAGTGTTTCAAGGATCACATGTGGAAAAGAGACTGGGGTGGATCAAATAGAGTCCCTCCAAAATTCATGTCCATCCAGAATTTCAGAAAGTGACCTTATGTGGAAACAGGGTCTTTACAGATGTAATTAGTTAAGAATTTTGAGACCAAGTCATCCTGGACATAGGGTAAGCCCTAAATCCAATAACGGGTGTCCTTCCAAGAAGAGGACAAACAGACACAGAAAGAAGGTGGCCATGTACAGATGAAGGCAGAGCCTCGAGTGACGGGTCTGCAAACCAAGAATTGCTGGCCACCAGTGGAAGCCAGGAGAGAGGTATGGGACGGTTTTTCCCACAGAGCCCCCACAGGAAACCAGTCCTTCTGACACCTTGATTTCAGACTTCTGGACTCCTGAACTATAATAGACTATATTTCTATTTCTTCTTCCTTTTTTTTTTTTTTTTCTTTTTGAGACGGACTCTTCCTCTGTCGCCCAGGCCCAGGCTGGAGTGCAGTAGCACGATCTCAGCTCACTGCAAGCTCTGCCTCCCGGGTTCATGCCATTCTCCTGCCTCAGCCTCCCAAGGAGCTGGGACTACAGGCGTCCGCCACCACGCCCGCCTAATTTTTTGTATTTTTAGTAGAGACGGGGTTTCAGCATGTTAGCCAGGATGGTCTTGATCTCCTGACCTCGTGATCCTCCCACCTCGACCTCCCAAAGTGCTGGGATTACAGGCATAAGCCACTCCACCTGGCCTACTTCTAGTTCTTAAACCAGTCAGTGTGTGGTAATTTGTTACAGCTGTCCCACAAAACTAATATCAGAGATCTATCTGGGATAAGCCCAAGGACACCAGTGCCTTGACCTCACCTTTTTTTGGTGACAGCAGAGCCAGAGTCCACATGCAAACTCTATCAATTATGGAGGAGGAAGGCATCACACCCACCCAAACAAGGCAAGTCACCGGCAGAGGCCACAGGGAGTACATCTCTGCCTTAAATGGTCAAATGACACCTGTCTTGAGGTGAGGAATGGGAAGGACAAGGCCACCTGTAAGGAGAAGCAACCCAAAAGTGACACGAGGATTCAAGTTCCTCTGATAAAACACATGATGAAAGTAAGGCCAGGGTTTATACAAGGGCAGGCTCCTGCCTAATAAAATCTGAGCTATTGAGATATGCTTTTCCCCTATGGAAAAGCCCTTTTCCTGGTGTCTGCTTCCATGCCTAGAATTCTCTGCCCTCACTATGGATCATCTGTGGGCCAGGCCTGAGCAATGCCTTTCCCATGAGGTGCCTGACTTAGTCCTTATGTCAATCTTGCGACAGGTCCCAGCCACTCTTCCACAGATAAGGAAACCAAGGCTCAGAAATGTTAAGCATCCAAAATCAAACAGCACTATGGAGTGACAAATGGAGAATCAAAATCTTGCCCTTCCTATCCACTGCTCTAACACCTTCATTTGCTACTGTATCATCTTCTTTCTTTCCATAAGAAAAACACAGTTGGAAAAAGGGGAGGATTGAGGGCACCATGAGGAGCAGGTATGTCTTCACCTTTTCTAATTTTGCAGCAAAGATGCAAAAATGACAAGCCAGATCTTCCTGGTGAAAATTTAAAATGGTACAGCTACTTTGAGAACAATCTGGCAGCTCCACAAATGATTAAACATAGCGTTACCAGGCTGGGCATGGTGGCTCCCACCTGTAATCCCAGCACTTTGGGAGGCCAAGGCAGGTGGATCACCTGAGGTCAGGAGTTTGAGAACAGCCTGGCCAACATGGCAAAACCCCATCTCTACTAAAACTACAAACGTTAGCTGGGCATGGTGGTGCATGTCTGTAATCCCAGCTACTCAGGAGGCTGAGGCAGGAGAATCACTTGAACCCGGGAGGCGGAGGTTACAGCGAGCCAAGATCGCACCATTGCACTCCAGCCTGGGTGACAAGAGTGAAACTACATCTCAAAAATAAAAAATAAATAAATAAATGAATGTAGCATTACCATATGATCCAGCAATTCTGCTCCTTAGTATATGCCCAAGATAAATTAAAACCTATGTCCACCCAAAAACTTTTATACAAGTGTTCATGGCAGCAATAGCCAAAAAATGGAACAACCCAAATATCCATCAACAGACAAATGGATAAACAAAATGTGGTACATCCATAAATAGAATATTATTCAACTGTAAAAAGGAATGAGGTACTGAGACATGCTGCAGCATGGATGAACCTCGAAAGCGTTATGCCAAGTGAAAGCAGCAAGACACAGAACACCACATATCACAGGCTGGGTATCCCTTATCTGAAATGCTTGGAACCAGAAGTGTTCCAGATTTCAAATGTTTTTGGATTTTGGAATATTTGCATTATACTCAATAGTTCAGCATCTCTAATTCAAAAATCCAAAATCTGAAATGCTCCAATGAGCATTTCCCTTGAGCACCATGACAGCACTCAAAACGTTTCAGATTTTTAAGCATTCTGGATTTTGGATTTTCAGATTAAGGATCTTCAACCTGTATTTGATTCCATCCTTATGAAAGTCCATAATAGGGAAATCTGTAGAGACAGGTAAATTAGTGGTTGCACAGAGCTGGGGGACAGGAAGGGAGTGATGGCTAAAGGGTATGTGGTTTCTTTTTGAGGTAATAAAAACGCTCTAAAATTGACTGTGGTGATGGGTGCATATATCTGTAAATATACTAAAATCTATTGAATTGCACCATTTTAAATGAATGAATTATATAGTATTTGAATTAAATCTAAATAAAGCTGTCAAAAAAATGACAGGCCAGAGAGATCCCTAAGCCAAGAGTCTGAATGCAAAAATGACTTAAAATAAACCCACGTGTCCAAGAAAGTGTGCCTGCCCACCATTCCCACCGCTTCATCCCTCATCTAATTCCACAGGCCTCAGGTCACCCACAGTTGACCACTGGAAAAAGGTATAACAATATTTGACGTTGCTGATTGCTAAAATTAATTTAACTTCAGAGGAAACTAATTACAAATATAACCCCAAATGTTTCTCCAAGCTCTCCCTCCCTGTATATAGCTATTAGCCAGAGAGCACCAGGGTTCAAGCTACAATTTGGCATTCCCTCTAAATAGCCTTAAAATTGGAAGGAAAAAAATAGCCCTTGTCTATATGGAGCTGGAATATAATTTCCACACAATTATACAACATAGGGCACAACATTACCTCTGATTAAAACAACAGAAACTCACCTACAGGAGAATGTGATCTTGTAATGAAATGATCAGGATGCTTCAGCTGGGGGCTGAGGTTCCCCACCCTCATCTCAGAGCTCTCTACCTGGCTCCCTCCCAGGCTAATTTAAAAAATACTACTTCCTCTTATCCTAGGGAAAAAGCCACAGCCACAGGGGTGACCTGTCCACAGATTAGTATCAGAGAGTAATATCCTAAACAGTAGCACTGAGCCCTGTTGGGGACTGGGGGAGGTAACAGACAAAGGTAGAGAGATGAGGGCTGCCTTGGAAAGCACAGGAAATTAAGGATCATGATCCCTGCATCAACCACTGTGGAGCGAGGTGGCTGGCGAGCTGTCATTGGGATCCCAGGCATCCAGGCTGCTCTGCGTCCCCAGGCGGTTTCTCCATCACTCCATCCCTCTGGGAACCCGTGCCCCCAGTGCTCACCACAGGGCGATTCAGACCCACTCTAGGGAAGACCCCAAAGACTTTCTCAAGTGTTCGAATGATTACCAATACACTGATGCAATTAAAACCCATAATCTTTTACAACAGTGGTATTAAGCAAAATTAAGAAACCTTCACTGTCGTTGAATCTGCGAGGAAGTCGTGCATTTCTGCATAACAAAAGAGGCCCCTCTAAAGCCCCAGCATGGGAAAGGCAGTCAAAGCAGATTCTTAATAAACCTCAGAAAGAGGGGGGAAAGAAAGAGCCAGACGGGATGGCGGGGCTGGTATGAACTCAGTCTTTTCCATCTGTGCCTGTCACTCCAGCAGCGGGAGCCCGAGTCGCCCACCCAGGGTGGAATTCTTCTGAAGATGCATAGATGACTCACGGTGAGGGGCAGGGCCCTAGAAATGATGGCATGACGGTCTCAGGGCCCCATGACTAAAGCACAGGCCCAAGGTCATTCTGCCTACAGAAATGATACAAATACAACAATAATAGGAAGTTTGCATTTTCAAGCACATCTATGTATACTGAGACATGCTAAATAACTGACCCTGGTTTCTCAGATGAGGTTGGGTCAAGTCTCTTAACAGTTCTGAGCCTCACTTTCTCCGTTCTGTAAAACAGGCCTAGGACCCTGGCTGAAATAACACAAGCTGAAACAACAAATGTGAAATTGTAACCCTGAGAACACCATCCACACAAGGGTTCTGTCTCCTCCAGCGCAAACCTTTCTCCCAGCTTCTCCTCCTGGCTGGAATCTCCTCAGTGCCTATTTCCAGGCTGAGAAATGCCTGAGGCTCTTCACACCGGCTGTGCTCAGGGTAAAAGAAGCCATACCACGTCCAGGCTGCAGGATTTAGTAACACACAACCTTGGTGATAAGCTCAGAGCTCCCAAATTGCTCTTTTCCCAAAACATTTCTGTTTATCTCGATAGCAACTACCAGGGAAAATGGTTTCTACACAAAAGTTGAGCATCTCAAAGTTCCCTGTAAACAGAAGTAAACAGCCACCCGCTGACCTATCATCTTGGGGAACCTCTGAGTCCTTCACCATGACATTTGGGAAATATCACAGACAGGCTGAGAAACCATGTTAGTAGGAAGGGCCAAGACTACAGACCCTCGGATACACGACAACTTAAGGAAAACCAAGCTTCAGAGGGAAGCCAGACCAAGAGAGGATTTCCAGAGCCCATCCCTCCAGTAAACTGGGAGTCACCTGCCAGTACAAGGCCTGTTCTCATCAGCAACAATCTGACCTGCTCTTCTTAGGAGAGAATGTATAAAAACTTTGCTGGTAGGCAGGTTCTAAAGCCACGTTAACCCCATCCCCCAAACCCTCCAGTTGATTTCATGAAAAGAACAAATGGCGGCCTCAACCCTTAGCCTTGATTACCTTCATTACCATATTTCAGATGTACATGGCAATCAGTTTCTGATGAGCAAGTTTTACCTAATCCACACACTGCCACTCCTGTAGTGCAGAGGTTTTCAATTCTGGCTGCACATTCGCATGGCCTTGGTGCAGGGGTGGGGGTTGTTAAAACTTACTGATACCTGGGCCCCACCCTCAGGGATCTCATTAGTTCAAGGCGAGGCCTGGGCATCAGTATTTTTAAACACTCCGCAGAACATTCTAATATGCAGCCAGAGCTCTGTAAGAAGCTGCTTCTGCCATCTAACGGGAAAAATGGCAAGGATGGAGGCCTCAACAAAAGCCAAGTTTTTTGAGACAGGGTCTCGCTCTGTCGCCCAGGCCAGAGGCCAGTGGCATGATTATAGCTCGCTGCAGCCTTAACTCCTGAGCTCCAGTAATCCTCCCATCTCAGCCTCCTGAGCAGAAGAGACTACAAGCACACACCACCACATCTGGCTTTTTTTTTTTTTTTTCGTAAAGACAGGGTCTGGCTATGTTACCCAGGCTGGTCTCCAGCTCCTGGCTTCAAGTGATCCTCCTGCCTCAGCCTCCCAAAGGGCTGGGATTACAGGATTAAACCACCATGCCCGGCCTTCAGATTCTTTTTCATTAAAACCCTCCCTGAGCACGAGGGGTGAAGAGCCACAGAAGAGGAGAAGGAGCTGGGATTTGAACGAGAAACTGCTGGGCTTGAGTCCTAGCTGGGTAATTTTAGGCAAACTATGCGTCAAGTAGGGGCAATACCTATATGTCACAGAGCTGCTGTAAGCATCAAATTATTTTACTGCACCTGGCACACAGTAGGTGTTGAAAAAAGGTTTCCCGAGTCCTGAGAAAGACCAAGAGGGTAAGAAAAGAAACGGCAGCGGAGTGTCTCCAGTGGCAAGCCATGTTCATTAATCCACTCTCTCATCAAACCTGTTGTGAGGACCCACTATGTGCCAAGCACTGCATGAGACCTCATCTCTGCTCCAAAGATGCTTACATTCAAGTAAGAGCCTGTGTTATTTCTAGCACGGTAGAGCTGTAAGAGCACAGGGCTGGGCATGACCTGCAGCTTAAAGGTTAGCAGGGGAGAGCCAGGAAGAAAAGGGAGAAGGGCCTATGGAGCCTGTCTGGCAGAAGGACTGTTAGTGGTCCCAAAAGACTGCAGCACAAGACATTGTGGGATGCAAGGAGGATAGGCCAGGCCCAACGGGAAGGCTGAATCTCTGTGGGGTTTAAACAGGAGAGTGACTTTTCAATCCAGCTATTGAAAAGAAGAGCAGGGGGGCCGGGCGCAGTGGCTCACGCCTGTAATCCCAGCACTTTGGGAGGCTGAGGTGGGTGGATCATAAGGTCAAGAGTTTGAGACCAGCCTGGCCAATATGGTGAAACCCTGTCTCTACTAAAAATACAAAAATCAGCTGGGTGTGGTAGCGCATGCCTATGGTCCCAGCTACTTGGGAGGCTGAGGCAGAAGAATTGCTTGAATCTGGGAGGCGGAGGTTGCAGTGAGCTGAGATCACGCCACTGCACTCCAGCCTGGGTGACAGAGTGAGACTCCGTATCAAAAAAAAAAAAGAAGAAGAAGAAGAGCAGGGGCCAGGCACGGTAGCTCACACCTGTAATCTCAGCACTCTGGGAGACTGAGGCAGGTGGATCACTTGAGATCAGGAGTTTGAGACCAGCCTCGCCAACACGGTGAAACCCCATCTCTACTAAAAATACAAAAATTAGCCAGGCATGGTGGTACACATCTGTAATCCCAGCTACTCGGGAGGCTGAGGCATGAGAATCGCTTGAACCCAGGAGGCAGAGGTTGCAGTGAGCCAAGCTGGTGCCATTGCACTCCAGCTTGGGTGACAAAGCGAGACATCTCCAAAAAAGAAAAAAGAAGAGCAGGGCCACCGGGTGAGGAGGCTGGGTGATCTTAACACTTAGATGTTGACAAGGAAGTGGAGAAAAAGGCATGAACCAGGAGCAAGACACCTGGACAGCAGTCCTAAGCAACCCACATGCGGGCTGGGATTAGCTCCCCCACCAGCAGGTCCCTTCTTGCCCAGCTATTCTACTGTTCCAGAAACACCCCAGGAGCAGGAAAGCAAGTGGGGGCAGGTGGGGAAGCGATAAGCACATTGCACCCTGGGCACAGTGGTCTTTGGAAACACACTCAGCCATCTGTTAAGTCATAAATTATACCTATCAAGAAAAAAAGTCAAATTCCCCCCAGCACAGATATGCTGATCTGGCCCCTTCCATCCTCCACAAGTAACTTCCTTTGAGGGAAAAGGGGGAAACCCAAAGAAGGGCTTGTAGTAAAAGAGAGAGGCCAAAATCATCATGAGCAAGTCTCTCTGCCTTTTATTGAATATCTCACCCTCTAAAGATGGAAGATGATTTTTCTAAACCCAGGAGGGCCATAGAGGCTGAAAAGAGCACCAGATTTGAAGATTTTGGAATGGGAAGGCCAGGTTCCAATCCCAGTGCCCTGAGCAGGCTGAAAGATAGAGTGGAAAGAGGACAAACTCAGGCAACCCGATCCTGTCATGCATTTTACTAGGTGATCACTACAAGTGACTAAGCTTCTCTAAACTTGTCGCTTCTTCTACAAAATGGGAGTAAAAGAGATAACACACGAAACATGCTTATTTGGAATGAACTGGAATGACAGGTACACAATTAAGTCCCTCTTCCCCCTCCCCACCACCTTCCCTTCCCCACTAGTGACTTCACCTCTGTCTGTTCATCTGTGAATGGGGATCAAACCTTCCCTGCCTGCTTTACAGGCTAAACAACAGAAGGAAAAGCACTTGGAAAAGTCATGACACACACTCTGTAAATTAAATACTAATTATTATGAATTCTACTACCCTTGATTTCTCAGACACCACCCTGAATCAATCCATCTCCAGCCCATCAACTTCCAATGGTTAGAGATGCTCCAGCAAAAATGATATGCTATCTCAGCACAAGGCAGTGTCTCTATCTGCCTTAACCTAGGTAGCTCCTGTAAAGAGTAACAGACTGTTGCACATTAGGAAGATCACTCTCTATGAGATAAAGCTGGCCATGCCTCGGAGGTAATATTTCTCTGCTGCACCGATATCCTAATCCATCCGTGCTCTCCACATGCCAGGAACATATTTCTATAAATCCTCACATAAAAGAAAACTTATTTTCCAGAGGGATAAACAGAAGAGAAAAGGAAACAACAGTCGCAGCAAAAATATCACCAATCAAACAGAACTCAGTCCGCCAGGAACTTTACTAAATGTGTAGTGTTACAGATGTTTCATAGCCATGATGTCTGTTCTATTTAAAACGCTTGCACTAGGCCAACCAAACAATGAAAAAGAAAAAAGGAAAAGATATATTCCCCAATGCACCCAACCCAGCTAACTGGTCTGGGCTGGCTGTTTATTGAGGCAAAGAGGCAACTGGGGACCTGTAGCTGTCAGCCAGAACATGGAGGGCTCATTTTGTAGTTCACCCTGGGGGGCTGTCAAATCAGACACATGGCCCAGCAAATGCCATGTGGCTGTCTCTGAAGGGCACTTCTGCCTGGAAGCCCAGGGTCTTCTAAGGGGAAATTGCCCTGCACCTGGCAAGCACTTAACAAAATCTGGTTCCCTTCCCTCTAGGAAGAAAAATCTGTACTGTTAAACCTCATTTGTCCAACAACACTTAATCATTCCCTCCACAAACATTTGTTGAGTGTCTGCCACATACAAGGTACTGGGCTAGGGACTCATAGTCAAATCAGCTGCCATCAGGATGCCCCTCAGAAAGTGTGCTTCATAAGGGAGGGCTGTGGTCAATGCACCCTCCAGAATGGAAGCTTCAGAAGGGAGGGCCATGGTCAATGTCCCCTCTAGCATGGAAGCTTCAGAAGGGAGGGCCGTGGTCAATGTCCCCTCCAGAACAGTAGTTTCAGAAGGGAGGGCTGTGGTCAATGTCCCCTCCAGCATGAAAGCTTCAGAAGGGAGGGCTGTGGTCAATATCCCCTCCAGCATGGAAGCTTCAGAAGGGAGGACCATGGTCAATGCACCCTCCAGAATGGAAGCTTCAGAAGAGTCGTGGTCAATACACCCTCTAGAATGGAAGTTAAGGACTTGCATCTGTTTGGTGCACCCCTGTATTCCTAGTGCCTAAAAGAATGCCTAGCACATGGTACGCATTCAATAAATATGGGTTGGACAAATGCAGGATGAATGTTCCCTGCTCTGAATTACTCTGTGGCTATTCTAGGTTCCTGGACACCCTACTTGTTTTCTCTCTTTCCCCTCAGGTAATCCCAAACACTCCTTGCTGCTAAGCTGGGCACAAGCACTAAGAAGATAAAAGCCTGTGTTCCTACAAAGAACAGCTGGCCAAAGTTCTGTTCAGCAGCCACTGAGGACTCAAGCAGAAAGTGCCACAATCAGAAGATGATGTTAGAAGATGAAGTTAGAACATCAGAAGATGAAGTTAGATGAAGTCAGACAAACCCTTCCAGGCTACTTGGACACGTACAGCTGGTGATTCGGTAGGGGCATCTTTATATATAAAAAAAGACCATTGGTGAGTCTTAACAAGAAATCAGTCAAAGGGGCAAGTAAAATAGGGAAGGGCCAGAAACCACCGGCATTCATAGATTCTAAGACAATTTCCATTGCCTGTACTACCTACCCCTGATTGATTCCAATCGACATCAACCATTAATGAGCACCTAACAGGCAGTGGGATCCCAAACTGCATGATTTCGTTCTGTGCCTTGAAGATCTCCCAGAGGCTTAATACACACCATGGCATGGGTGTGCAAAAGAGACAGGCATAATAAAATGGTTACCCGAAGCTGCTAAATTTGAGGAACACAACACAGCAACAATAACTGTAACACAGAAGTCAGGCCAGTCAGGGAAATATGATGAACTCTGTCAGCAGAGTCAGGGCAGGTTTGAAAGAGGAGATGCTTGGCTAGGGTTTGAAATGATGAGCAGCAGGAGTTTTTTGTTTGTTTGTTTTTTGTTTTTTGAGACAGAGTTCTGCTCTTGTTGCCCAGGGTGGGGTGCAATGACACTATCTCAGCTCACTGCAACCTCCAACTCCTGGGTTCAAGTGATTGTCCTGCCTCAGCCTCCCGAGTAGCTGGGATTACAGGCGTGTGCCACCAGGCCTGACTGATTTTTTGTGTTTTTAGTAGAGATGGGATTTCACCATGTTGGCCAGGCTGGTCTCAAATGAGCAGGAGCTTTTCAGGAAGACAAGAGAGAAGGGCAGACAGAATCACAGCAGCATAGAATATCATTGCTTGTTTCAGGCACTAAACTTTTGGATTGCTAAACATCAAGTGAAAATGAGGGTCTGAGGGGAGATGAGGATGGAGACACGAAAAAGGGTTATATCACAAGGAGTCTTGCAGACCACAACAAAGAAGATTGGACTTCATCCTGTAGACAAAGGGTAACCATTTTAAGCTGGGGAATAACATAACCAGCTTTGGGTTTTAGATAGGTTATTCTGTAGAGGATGGATCTGAGAGGTTGAAAATAGAGCCTATAAGGACAGTTAGGAGCTTATCATAATAGTTCAAGATGAAGGGACCCCGAACTAAAGCAAGAATCATTTGCATAACAAAAAGGGAAAAGATTTAAAAGAGTGTAGGAGACAAAATTATCAGGATTGGGTAAATGGCCAAAGGCAGAAAGGAGGGAGAGGGAGGGGTCTTGAGTTTACTGGGTGGCTGATGGTGGTGTCACCAATTGAGATAGGCGATGCAGACGCAGCAGGCTTGCAGAGGAAAGATAAATGTGTTCACTTGGAGTATGTTAAATTTTCAGTGTCTATAGGACAATCTGTGTATCTGCTCTGGAACTCAAGAGAAAGATCAGACTAAATTCACCAATGTCTAGTGGCCACTGAAATCATGGGAGTGGATGCGATGATGGCGTAGAGTAAAAGCAAGGACAAGAACAGTTTCAGGAGTAAGCCAGCATCTTTTGGAAACCCAAAGCACCACCCCACTGAACTACGAGAAGAGCAAGAAAAACCGCTTTGCCAATTGTGGCACATCGTTCCTTGGTCTCTGTCCCTCCCCTTGAGTCTGAGGGAGCTTCTGACTACTTCAACCAATAGAGGACAGCAGAAGGGATGAACATGAATTTCAATGCTGAGTCATAAAAAGATGCTGCAGCTTCCAGCTTGTTCACTGAACACTTACACTCAGAACCCTGAGCCACCAAGCAAGAAGTCGCACTCCTCTGAAGCCGCCATATTGTAAGGAAGCCCAACCACATAGACAGACCACATGTAGGAGCTCCATTCTTTGAATCATCCCAGTTCAGGAGCCAAACATATGAGTGAACAAGCCTTCAGATAATTCCAGCCCCTTGCTATCATGTCTCCCCTTGATTTCAAGTCTTCCCACCTGAGGTCCTACACAGGGTGAAAAAGAAACCAGCTGTCCCTGCTATGTCCCATCCAAATTTCTGACCTGAGACTCCAAGAGCATAATCAAATGGTTACCTGAAGCTGCTAAATTTGAAGGTAATTTGTTCCACAGCAACAATAACTATAACACAGAAGTTAGACCGTTTCAAACAGAAAGGAAGGGTCAAAGGTTTTCAATATCACAAAGATGTTTAGTAGGATGAAGAGTCAGTTTTCAGTTTCACTGGATCCAGATCTCAGCCACACACTTTCCATGATGGATCTGGGTGCTTGCTGGGCCAGCAGTCTACCTGCAGCTATCAGCAAACTCTGAACTGCCATGTGAGCAACTATCCCAGACAGGCCCACGGGTGCACCAAGCCGTGGACTGACTTGGCAGTTCCTGGTTAGTTGTAAGTATTCATTGGGGGTAAACCTCACTGCTGATGGCAGCTGGCATTGAAAGATTTATCCATAAATATGATAACCACCTCCAAAGCACACCACCATATGCTTGTCATGTTCAACTCTGCCTTTAGAAAGGTAGGAGTCTAAAATGTCAGTTTTTTCTGGGTAGAAATGATTTCTATTTTATTATTTTATTTTTTTAGATGGACTCTTGCTCTGTTGCCCAAGTTGGAGTGCAGTGACGCAATCTTGGCTCACTGCAACCTCCGCCTCCTGGGTTCAAGCGATTCTCCTACCTCAGCCTCCCAAGTAGCTGGGATGACAGGCACGCACTGCCACGCCTCGCTGATTCTTTTTTATATTTTTAGTAGAGACAGGGTTTCACCACATTGGCCAGGCTGGTCTCGAACTCCTGACCTCAGGTGATCCGCCCACCTCGGCCTCCGAAAATGCTGGGATTAGAGGCATGAGCCACTGCACCCAGCCTAGAAATGGTTTTTATATCTATTAACATTGTAAATGTCAGTAGTTCCAAACAGCCACCTTGAAGCAAGCTGATGGGCTATGTATTTTTAAGAGGCCTTTCTTGCCCTTGCCAAAGGCCCTCTTCCTTTTCCTAGGCAAAATCTGAATTCTTAAAACTTAGGACACATCTAAAACTATGATAATGTTGTATAGTTGTTCTCCAAGTGGCATCTATGGCTCAGGACAACTCATTTCCTGTCCAGCCATTAAGTCTCTGGGTCTCTGTCCTTGCTGGGAAATGAAGCATTCCTCTCTCTGGCCACAGATCCTGTTTTATAAACCTGCTTGGTCCTCCACCCTGTTCCTGCTGTTCACAGGCCCTTTCTTCCCCAAACCTTCTCTGTGTCCCAAAGTGAATCCAGGGCAAATGAACATGTTCAAACACAGGGACTGAGCCACCTGGGACATAGCAGAGTACTCAGTCTACACAAAGAGACGCCTAGAAATAGAATAAGATCCAATGGTAAAATTACCCAAAGAAGAGACCTGATCTTACTAGACTTTTGCTTTCTCAAAATCTCATCGTAAGGAACGTGGCTTAGTTTTAACTGTCCTTTAATAAAAACAATTTCTGAGCAGCTACTTGGAATGAATCCCTATGGGAAGAACAGAAGTAATAACTGGGACCACTGGCCTCATGGTGGAGGGGGTAGTGTTTTCATCAGGGAGGCAGGATATCTGCACAGACATCAAAAACTGCCAGCAGGCTTTTCTAGCCCTTTGTTACCAGATTCCCAACTAACATTGAAGCTTCATCTTCCTGTTCTGTCTACCCTCTATGCTCCAGCCACATGTCTCTGACCATCGCTCACACTTCCACACCCCAGACCTTCATTCAAACGGTTCCCCCACCCAGGAATATCCTCCCACCTGTCTTTACCTCCTATCATGATTCTCAGACCCTCAAGTCTTGGTCCAAATGTCTGTGCTCAAATGTCATCGTCTCTACTAGGCTTTCCTTGACTACCCTATTGAAAACTTCAATTCCACCCACACCTCAGCACTCCCTAGACCTTCTCCCGGCCTCTCATCTTCTAGCACATTCTATAATTTGCTTGTTTTATTTCTCATCTGTCCCCCTCCTACCAGAAAGGAAGCTTTCTGGTCAGGAATTTTGTCTGTTTTGTCCACAGATGTATTCCCAGTACCTGGGCCATTCAGTGGCATGCAATAAATATTTGCTGGATGAATGAATGACCATCCTAAAGCATCTCCCCAACACCCCTCAGTCACATACACTATTCTTTTCTCTACACCTGCACAGGATGTAAACTATTCCTGAATAGTGGCATTTCATTTCATTCTGCTTCCTATTATCACTAAGTATTTACCCATTAGGTTTAAGTTCCTTGAAGGCAGAGACCATGTCTTTTCATCTTTGCATCCCCCCAAAGCACTGGTGGTGCTCAGGTATATAGTCTATTGAATTTAACTTAAAAATCAAATTGCGTGGAAAATAGGCAAAGAATGCACAAGCTCACATGACTCTATACCTAAGTGATTTCTCAAGTCTTTTCTTGTGAGCAGAGCACAGTGCCAGGGCCTCTGAAAATACAAAGATAAGCAAGATGCACACGGAATAGCACCAGCCACACAAGGCTACTGAAGTTAAATTGTAAATTAATTAAAATGAAGTGCCATTAGCAATTCAGTTCATGGTCACCCTAGCCACATTTCAAGTCCTCCATGCCCACTTGCATTAGGATGAGCATTTCCTCTATCACAGAAAGTTCTATAGGACAGCAGTGACACTGACAGTCTTGCCCTCAATATGTAACTTGCTACTGGGGCATACAGGACAGGAATAAGAAGGACTGGGGGAACAATAAGGTAACAGATCCTAAAACAACCAGCAGAGGCCATAGGGCTGGGAGGAGGAAGGGTCACTGCCTTGGGGAGGGAAGAAAGCAGAAGAGGCTTCAAGGAAGGGGAGATATTTGAGATGGCCCATTTAAAAATGGGTGGGTTTGGCCAGGCACGGAGGCTCATGCCTGTAATCCCAGCACTCTGTGAAGCCGAGACAGGCAGATCACTTGAATCCAGGAGTTCAAGACCAGCCTGGGCAACATGGTGAAACCCCATCTCTAAAAAAAATTCAAAAATCAGCCAGGTGTGGTGGTACACCTGTAGTCCCAGCTACTTGGGAGGCTGAGGTGGGAGGATCGTTTGAGTTCAGGAGGTTGAGGCTGCAGTGAGCCATGATAATGCCACTGCCCTCCAGCCTGGGCAACAGAGTGAGACCCAATCTCAAAATAAAAATTGAAAAGTAAATGGGTGGGGTTTTCCAGGCAAAAGAAAGGGAGGTCAGGTCAAGGAAGAGCCACTGGTGTGGGAGCTGGGGGGTATGTGTAAGATGGGGGTCGGGGGGAGCCAGAATTCCAGGCCAGGACTGCTGTGGACCCCCTGAGAAACTAGATGGGGGAGCACAGACGACCACCAGAGAGAAAGCCAGAAGGATAACTCGATGCCGAGATCTCCATGGGTAACAGGGACATCAGCATACACAGAAGCGAGAGAAGGGACCACCTGGTGGTGTCAGGTATAGGACGAGCCAACTACTTTGGCCTTGGTGCTGGAGGAGTAACAGATGTCCAAATTCAAAGCACCCAGGTGCTCACAAAAACAGAATGCCCCTGCCCTCCTAGACTGTTAGTATCTAGAAGGCAAACCCACATCCACCTGGTTGGTTGGGGGTGGGGTCTGAAGGACTAACCCTTTAGGCCAGCACATTTCACCAAGGAATGTCTCAAGACCTCACTTTGAATAAATTCCAGTGGGCGCTTATAGGCCCCCCAGCTTGTCCCCGCTTCACTCTTCCTGTTAGGAAGCCAGAATGATGGGGGCCTTCCAAGTTTCTAACTTGCTGACAAGCACCGCTCCTAATCAAAATGAAAGTCTGGGCAGCTCTGCCTCAGAAGCCGCCGCTTAGAAACCCAGGGGCACACGCTCTGTTCAAGTTCAGCAGGCCTGCCTTCCACAGTCCCGCCCAGGCCGCCCGCTGAGGGTTAAAGACTTGATTTATGCACACTCTGGGGGCTCAGCATGGACCGATTCCAGACGTGGAACGGGGCCTTAACCAGGTGCTTAAGATGCAGGGCACAACGTGGTTAATGCTATTGTAGGTGGCTCCACAAAGACGAGGGTGCGTTTCAGCGAACAGCTAATAATAAGAGCGGGAAGAGGGGAGAGGTGGAGAAAGTCATCCTGGCATTGGCTGGGGTTCATCCTCCTCCCACCCCCTAGCACGGGCACCTCTGTGACAACTTGCTTCTATCTCCAATTAGCCTATTTTCAGCAGCCGATACCCAATATGCTAGGCTTTCTATTCAAGAGCCTTTATCTAACATGCACATACTTGGCAGAAAAGAAAAAGGAAAAGAAAAAAAAAAAAAGAAAGAAAGAAAAGAAAGGATTTCTAAAGTGACCAGACCAAAAAACAAAGAGAAGTTGGGAGGGGTGGGGAGTCACCATATTCGAGAACAAAGAAAACTCTGGAAACCCCTGGAAGAGCTCTGCCTGCCTCTTCCTATTAAACAATCAAGAGCTGACCGGGTGCTGAACGCGTAGCCACTGAGGAGGGTTAAGAGGGCGAGGGGCCACTCCAGGGGCCCCATTTCTCTCCCCACAGCGTCCAGCAGGCCTCTTATCGCCAGCCTGCAGGACAGTGGGGGCCTCTGCCTGTTTCAAGAGGGGACTGTGGTGAGAGGTAAAAGGGAGGAGAAGCCAATCCGAGAAGTAACTTCCTGATGGCCGACAGCTGACATTCTTAACTGAACACAGGATATGCCAAGAAAGTATCAGGCCTGGCTTTTCTCTCCCTGATAGATGACAAAGCAAAAAAAAAAGAAGAAGAAGAAAACGAAAAAACAACCGCGGCCACACACATCTCATAAATCACGACTTTTATTGAAGGCTTCGCCACATAATAGCAACAGTCAAATTGAATAAAGACACCCTTCCATAAAGTACCAGTGAGAGACCACATCTCCCCCAGCCCAGGGTGGGTGGGAGGGAAAACTCAACCCTGACTCAGAGAAGGGTTTGGGGAAAGCAGATCGAGTAGTAGAGACAGGTGGTGCTTTTTTTTTTTTTTTTTTTTGTAGGTTTTTCTCAAAACACGGAGATTTGGCAGCCAAGAGAAGTGGGGTGAGCTGAGAGCAGGGCCACACGAAATCAAAACAAATGCATGAGGGAGGATGTCAGGGTTTTGTTCCTGAAGGGTCCGGGGGTGGGTGAGTTTGATGAGGGGATGGACAGTGAAACAACAACTTCCAATGGGTCTGCAAAACACAGCAAAAGAGCAAAAAGGAATGGACCCAGATAGGCGACTGAACCCCATCAGAGGACTGCAGACCCCAGGCGCAGGCTGACGGCTCACATATGACATAAACTCAGCCACCTAGCACAGGTAGCATTTTGGGCCCATGTCGCTGTGAGAAGAATGCAGCTTCCACTCATTTACTGTCCCAGTCATTCCACATCTGGTGCAGAGTCACAGAGGGATATTCAGTTTGGGGCAAGGCCTTCCTCATGGGTGGCTGATTCACGCTGGAACCTTCGTGGACCACACTCAAAGCCTGGTATGCCAACACCCCTAAACGTGGGCAAACTAAGAAATTAAGAAAAGAAACAAGAAATGGGCTAGGCATGGTGGCTCATTCCTGTAATCCTAGCACTTTAGGAGGCTGAGGCAGGTGGATCACTTGAGGCCAGGAGTTCGAGACCAGCCTGGCTAATATGGAGAAACCCTGTCTCTACTAAAAATACAAAAATTGGCTGGGCACAGTGGCTAACATCTGTAATCCCAGCACTTTGGGAGGCCAAGGCAGGGAGATCACAAGATCAGAAGTTTGAGACCAGCCTGGCCTCTACTAAAAATACAAAATTTAGCCAGGCATGGAGGTACATGCCTATAATCCCAGCTGCTCAGGAGGCTGAGGCAGGAGAATTGCTTGAATCCGGGAGGCGGAGGCTACAGTGAGCCAAGATTGCATGTGCCATTGCACTCCAGCCTGGGACGTGACAGAGCAAAACTCCGTCTCGAAAAAAAAAAAAAAGAATGCCCATAATGCCTTCACTTCTGAAGAGGGATGGAGTGAGCAGATGAGAGGTTCTATCTAGTTCTATCCTCCTTCTTGTCTACTACTCACCAAAACAAATTAGCTTTTTTTTTTTTTTTTTTTTTTTTTTTAGTAATGAAGAGCAAGGGTGAACAAATGAATGCATGTCTTTCCAAATTCTGCCATTTGCAGAATCCTGGGAAATATATTTATAGTCAAATATATTTGAAGTCCTTGTCATAAAGATGATGACTTCCATAGGGCAGGTCACTGCCAAGGTGAAGGGGCATGAAGCTCTGAGCACAGGAGGCCTCCCTTCCAAAAACACTTGCTGGACTGAACTGTGGAGAATCCCTGCTCACCCGGGCACGGCCCCAGATTCCCTGTCCTTTCTCCAACACAGAATTCCAACTGTGGAGCCAGCCACAATGACACAACATATGAGGTGATGTCACAGGGCAGAAGGTTATCTAAGGAAAGAAGGGGATGCCCTGATTAAAGTCGGAGTTAAAGATTAGCAGACTCGTACCTGAGGGAAGTCAGGCTTGGCTCATTCCTTCCTTCTGAACTGACGACCCCAAGTACCTTAAAAAAGGCACTTGAGGGTCGGGTATGGTGGCTCATGCCTGTGGTCCCAGCACTTTGGGAGGCCGAGGTGGGTGGATCATGAGGTCAGGAGATCGAGACCATCCTGGCTAACACGGTGAAACTCCATCTCTACTAAAAATACAAAAAATTAGCTGGGTGTGGTGACAGGCACCTGTAGTCCCAGCTACTTGGGAGGCAGAGGCAGGAGAATGGCGTGAACCCAGGAGGCGGAGCTTGCAGTGAGCCAAGATCGCGCTACTGCACTCCAGCCTGGGTGACAGAGCGAGACTCCATCTCAGGGGAAAAAAAAAGGTACTTGTGGGTCAACGTGAACATGGTCAACCAAGAATGACCATGTTCTTCTCCTTTCCTGGGTCGGGGGTGGGAGGAACCCAGGGGAAGGTGGGACCTTATTGACATGCAGGTCTTGGCAGCAAACGTTGCCCAAAGGCAAAGGGCAGAAATTTTCGATTCCAGAAAGCAACTGAGATGCCACATTTTCCCAAAAGAGGAAGATGCTATTTCTGAAAGGCTAAGGTTGAGCCAATCAGCTGCTCATAAGCAGAAAGCTCTTCAAAGGGGTGAGGAAGACAATGGTGGGCCTCAGAATTTTATTTCTGCTGTCTAACTTTAGGAGAACGGAAAAATCACAACCGAAAACCCAGATCTCCAGTCAATCTAGCAGAAGTTTCTCCAACTCCAGAACACGGGGTCAGGAGAAGTTTCCTGCCGTGCTTGGCCCATTTGACTGTGTGCCTTTCAGGGACTCCCTGCCTAGGAGAGAAGGGATTTGAGCAACGAAAACCAAGTCCAAGTGGACACCAGCTTGCACTGAAGGAGAGGGCAATAAATTGGATCCAGACCTGGATGGGGTTCCCAGACCCGCTGCCTGCTGGCTACTTGGCCCTGAGAAAGATTTCATCCCTTTGAGCCTTAGTTTCCTCATCTATGAAATGGGACAATATTTCCAAAGGATTGTATTCCTTTTCTCTAGGGATCAAATCAGATTCTATGTGAACGTGCTTTGTCAACCTGAAAGGGCACTGGAGGTATCAGTCTTGATGACCTGCCAAGCAACTCACCCATCGCTTGTTCAAACATGTGATTTTCCTATCTCAGACATCCTGTAACAGGGCCTGAGGGGAAACTGGAGAGAAGGAACTCTAATCTCACGTTGGCGTCAATAGCCGATCACCTAAAGCAAGAAATCTTCTCTCAGGAAGATAAGGGAACCCACATATCATCTAATTAAAGCAAGCAGCTGCACACAAGTTCAAAGGCGGGACAGGCTGACTCAGCCTGCTGTTCCTGGGCGGTCAGAGTGAGCATCAGCTAATGCGGCCTGGGGTGCCTTGGCTACAGGAACAGGCATCTAGCTGTAAGGGCCAGATGCATGAAAGGAGAAGGATGGGGGCGAGGGAGTCTCGTCATCCTTCATCTCTAAATTTATCTCCTATTCACACTCAACACCACTCCCCATTCCCCGAAGCAGTTCTATGTCAGAGTCTTCCAAATATGTTCACTCAGAGTGGCCTCTGTGCCTCCATTCTTGCTGGGCAGGTCTTAAATCCACTGCCTGAAGTCGTTATTGAATTCTTAAGTAGGAGAATGTGATAATGTTACATCGTCATCTTCTCCTCCTCCTCCTCCTCAACTATTCCAAGAAACTCTGGCTGGCTTCACAGCCCCACTCCCCAACCCGTGAGCCCATGGCTTCCATGCTACCTGGCATACAATCCTCTGTATTCCATCACCATTTCTACTTGCTCAGAAATTGTTTCCGGGCAAGGCTTCACCCACCTGAATAGGAAAGTAAATGCCTCTGAAGGTAGAACTGCATCTTTGCCTCTTGAGTTTCCTCTCCTCGGCTCCTGGCTCTACACCACAAAGCAGAATGTTTTACAAACAGCCACATGGGAAGTGCGGCTGACCTACTTGACTAGCTAGAGGCCTGGGAAGCTGCTGACCACCGCTTGTCAGAGGCTTAAATTTGCTGATCACTACACTTTGTGCCATCTCTGCTCCATTTCTGACCCTCTAGTGCTCTCTTCCTTCTTCTCCCATAAGTCTGATTTTCAATTTAGTCATGCTGGATGTTTGTGGATAAGCCTCACCATTTAGTAAAGATGCTACATTAACCCAGGCAAATCTAAACTCAGAGCTGTGTGAACACTAGGCACTCAGCTGCCACACCAACAAGCTGGCAATGACCAGGAAGAGCAAATAATGATGTTCGATCTGTATGGGGAATGTTCAGGGGTGTCCTGAAGTCTCACGAGAGAGCTGAAGAGATGGAAACCAAGATGATTATTCCCATAGCAGGCAAGACTAGTGCTCTGGCTGCCATCTTGCCTAAAGCACATCCCAAATGTCAATTGTACATGGAATAAATGCTAAGTGGTTTCCTGGCTAGATCAAAGATAAGTATTTATTTATTTATTTATTTATTTATTTATTTATTTATTTATTTATTTTTGAGATGAAGTCTCACTGTACCGCCCAGGCTGGAGTGCAGTGGCATAATCTCAGCTCACTGCAACCTCCGCCTCCTGGGTTCAAGCAATTCGCCTGCCTCAGCCTCCCAAACAGCTGGGATTACAGGTGCTCACCCCCATGCCCGGCTAATTTTTTGTATCATTAGTAGAGACAGAATTTCAGTATGTTGGCCAGGCTGGTCTCGAACTCCTGACCTCAGGTGATCCACCTGCCTCAGCCTCCCAAAGTGCTGGGATTACAGGCGTCAGCCACTGTTCCTGCCAAGCATCTTTTTAAATTTTGGATTTTGAGGGAAATTGTAGGTTCCTCAATAGTATGAGGTAAATAAAACCAGGAAAAGGACAGGAAAAAAAATATTGAAGAAGTTAAAGTTTTAGGGACAAATTTCAGGATACAAGTTCAAGGGCTAGATAGGGAAACTTCAATACTCAAGTTGGAACTGGATTTGAATTGAATTTCAGTCACATTAAGTATAAACTACCACATACGACTTATGCCTAGGGTTGCAAAAATGCAACATGACTTCAAATGATATATCCTAAAAAAACACAATGTAGTGCTGCCACCCTGTTGACACTATGTTTCTGCATATAGCTTCTGCCTTTGTCTGTCTTAAATTCTGGACAACTCTCTAGTTGTCTGGCTGCTTTTTTGTTTTTGTTTGTGCTTCTCTGCCAGTCTACCTTACATGGCCATAACACAGAACTCAAGTCTATTTCTTATCATTTGATCTGTTTACTGAGTAGACATGGTAAATTGGTACCCATCATCCAGTCCAACCTCTTCCCCATAAACCTTTCTGTTATGCAGGATCTGGAAAATTAAGGATTAATATTCTAGGTTCCCTTGCAGCTAGGTATGAAAAGTAGTATATTCTGCACTTTAACTATGTCCCCTGGCAACATGGCCAGGGTGGTGTTTAGTTATTCTGCAGCAATATCCTGTGTCTCTACTTACTAGTCATGGAGAACCTATTTTGCTAGAGATCACAGCAGGACAGTGGCAGCCATGGAGGCCTTCAGATGGGGACAGTGTGGCTGTGGTTCTGAACCTGGCAGCTGTAGCTTCATCCTCCCAATTTGGTGGAGACTTCTAGATGACAGAAGAGACAGCAGCTATTTGAAGACCCAGATCTGCTGCATGGCTCTGAGGGCTGTTCCCAAAAGCACAACCTAGAGGTTTCTGTATATCTCCTGATGATTTCTGGAAGCATTTTAATGCCCTCAAAACAAATTCCTTTCTGCTTAAACCAGATGGGAGTGGATTCAGCTCTCCGCAACTGAAACTAGACTAACACATGGCCTTTGTTCATGTTTTTAAAAATAGATCAATATCTTCATTTAAAAAGAAAAAAGGACACAAACTAGAACCTGAAATATTTTCTTCCTAACTGGCTGATTGACCTGGGGTGAGGCAATTACTAATGTTTGTTGGGCCTCAGTTTTCTTCTCTGTAAAACGAGAGGGTGAAATTTTATCTCCCAGGATTTTAACACACCTAATATTTGGTGATTTTTTTTTTTTTTAGACAGAGTTTCGTGTCACCCAGGCTGGAGTGCAGTGACACAATCTCAGCTCACTGCAACCTCCATCTCCTGGGTTCAAGCGTGTGTCAGCCTCCCAAGTGACTGGGACTACAGACACACACCACCATGCCCAGCTAATTTTTGTATTTTTTGGTAGAGATAGATATGTCTCTACCACTATGTTGGCCAGGCTGGTCTTGAACTCCTGACCTAAGGTGATCCGCTCACCTTGGTTTCGCAAAGTGCTGGGATTACAGGCGTGAGCCACTGCACCCGGCCATATTTGGTAATTTTAAATCCAGATGCCCTTTACTTTCATAATTCTGAATTTATTTTTACAATCAATTAATCAATACAATTGATGCCTCTCAGTAGGGGGGAAAAAAAAAAACAACTGTCCTCATTCTCACTGGGGTGGTGGATTTCAAATCACATTCAGAAACACCAGATTGCCAGGTGAGAAAAGTTCGTTTTCAACTGGAGCTGGACGTCTCCTTTGAAGAAACAGGTTCGCAGTGGTAGAAGTGCGTGAATAGGGGCAATGAACAGTACACCCTTTTACAGTTTCTTCTAGAAAGGGGAACACTACTGTTGGTTTCTGTATCATTTATATTTTTTACAGCAGAAAGTATTCATTGGTAATATTGTATAATAAAAGAAACAGAAAATAGGCACAGCTTATTTTCAAATTTCTGTTCATCTGTAACTTTTTTCCTCCAAAAAAAGAAAATATATCAGTATGTTAACCATGAATATTTCTGTGTGGTGGGATCTCAGGTTTCATTTTATTTTTCCTACTTTTTGACATTTTCCAAATTTGCCACATTTGTAAACCCAAGCAGTAAAAAGACAGCAGGAATCTTCCTCATTCTCTCCCCTCTTCCCACATCTGTGGTGGTGGTTTCTTGGAACAGTTAAACTGAAAGTTCTGATTCAGAGGAAAACTATTTCCATCTTCAAACTTGGATAAATGTTAACCAAATAAGATACACAGGTGGGTAGGTCAGTGTGTTGAAGATAAGTAGGTAAGTAAACAAATAAACCCGAAAGAGAGAGCTTTGCCAAACTACACTGAAGAGGGCTATTTAAAATAAGAAATTTAGTCCAAGTTGATCCAAGAAACCCCAATCTTTTCATAATTAAGCCTTCCCCTTCAGCACAAATAAAAATATTTACCATAAACACATCATTTTTACAAAAACAGTAATTTTTAAAAAATTAAGTTAATCTCTCAAACTTTTGGTGAGGTTAGAAAATAGTACCATTCTCCTTATGGGGGGGGTGCCAATGTAAGATAAAAAAAAATTTTTAAGAGATTATATATAAGTATACATATTATAAATTTTTTGATATTGTAAAGGAGATTATATCTCATATATATACTCTTTTATATATTTTTAAATATGTATTTATATGTAAAATCTCCTTCAAAATATCCATAGCCTTTAACCCCAAAATTCCACTTCTAGGTATACATACTAAGGAAGTGATCAGAGGTGTTGCTAAGGGGTTATGTACAAGGATATTCCACAATGTTACTTAAAATAATAATAATAAATCATTAACCAGCTAACTATTCAATAACAGGCTTTGGTCAAATACAGTATAATCATAAGTCACAACACCACATAGACAATAAAAACCACGCCATAAAAACAGTGAATGAGGAAAATATGATAAATTTATAAAGGCAGGTTAGCCAATGATTTGTGTGTGTACCTGTGTCTCTATATAATTTTTTGCCTTTTTTTTTTTGCCATGAAAAAGGATAGAAAAAAATGTACCGAAATGTTCATAGCAGTTATCTCTGAATGGTAAATAGTGGGGTTGAGGGGATTTTTACTTAGTTCTTGCAGTTTTCCAAAATTTTCCCAAGTGTTTGTGATTGGAGGAGCATGGCAGAAGCAGTAATCAATGTTCTAAATAAACAAACTGCCCAAGTCTCTCCTTTCTGTAAATGTCCAAGTTGGAGTTAAAACCCCTTTTATCACAGACCAATCTCGTAATTTTACCCCATCAACTGGCTGAATGGAATAAATATTACATCCGTGCCATGTTTTGTGGCTGGAGTGGTGTTTTATGCTGTTTTTTAATTAATTAATTTGAGTCACGAGCATCTGAGATGTGTCTATTTTACGGGGCTGAAATTTACATTTATCTCCTTTTTAAAAGCCCATTTAGCAAATTAACAAGAAAACAGCAACACTCAGGAAAGATACTGAGCCTACTGCATGCGTCATATATAAAATAGCGACTATATAATTGACCTTACAGGATTCTCCTGCGGATCAAATCACATTGTCTTGTAAGGAACTCTGGAAAAAATAAAATGCTATATAAGTCACAGTGAAATATTAACATTATCATTTAAAGTCCAGCTGTTTGGTGACTTCAACACAGGGTTTCTTCATTCTAATGAGGCCATTCATGTCTGAGCACCAGGGATCTGTGCATCCTGACACTCAGTGCAAAGCTGCATGTGGCTGTGTTGTAGTGCAACTCACTGGGTAAAGGGTCTGTAACTTTTCCAGCATGATCCCTGGGCCCAGTCAGGTTAGAAACACAGCTCACAGAGGTTAAATCCATCACCTGGTGCTGAGGAATGTTATCTAGTCATCAAAGCAGATGTAGCAGGATCTCAACATAAAACCTCACAGAAACATCTTGTGGTCAACTGGCCATAACTGAGTATCCTAGGATTCTCATTCCAGTCTTAGGACTAACTCCTGATAACACCCCCGGACCTGGTCTCCGGACAGAAAAGAACATGAGAGAGTAACAGAGGCCGCAGATGGAACAGCAGCCTCGGGTCAAACACTGGAAGGCAAAAGGCCTTTGCAAAGGACCCTTTCTTGCTACCGGAACTCTGTGATATTGCAAAACAGAATGGCATTTCTTCTAGTTGGAAAGATACATGTAATCCTACTCTTTGCTGATTCACACTGTCCTTTTCCACAATCTAGCTGCATTTGTGAGGTTCTGCCTAAATGTTTAAGATACTTTGATTAAAAACGCAACAGCAGCAACAATCACAAGACCTTAGGCACCAAGGCAGGCCTGGGCAGGAAAGAACACACAGATTCCCCTTCACTAACCTCAGCTTTCACGGCTACCCAAACCAATGGCTTGAAATTAACTCACTCAGTTAATCATTCAAACTCATGGGCTAGGCAAGTTTGAATGTTTCAATGTTGGTTTACAATTAACCCAGCTGACAGTGTTTTAAGGTGTTTGATTTTTAATTAGTCTATTGATTTGCCAGTCTGGTTAACAATCCTTTATTCCTGTGCCCTTTATTCTGTCTTCTATTCTTGTTAAGAAATGAAGACCGGAGGTTACTCTGGCTCTTTGCTCCTGGAAACCACTCCAAACTATGGCCCCCTTCCTTTCCCAGGGACACAGGATATGGAGTTAAGAACAGAAGGCATGAGGCCTGAACACCAGGATTCTTTGTGACCTTGGGCAAATTAAGGTAACCTCTCTGTGCCCCTGTTTCTTCATCTGTAAAATGGGATGACAGCTTTTACTCAGGAACAGCATGACCATTAAATGAGATGACTCACAAAAACCCTCAGATCAGCGCCTGGCACACATGTGGGCCCTGGGCCCGGGGCCCCTCTTTTCCCTTCCTTAGTGGTTCAGAAGCTTTATGAATTCTTAATCTGAACATGTCAGTATCTTCCTTTGCAAAACCAAGAGCAGCTGAGAAAGTGTGTGCCCCATGAAATACTTTCTAGGAACAAAACCAGAATGAATTATTCATCAACAGGAGGGTCCCTTTCCCTGGCAGATTTAGGCATTCCTATTAAATAAGGTCTGCCCAACCTGCTTTATTTCTAGGAGGACAAATAGGCTCAGAGACTCAAGACCTTTCCCAATGTCATGTTGTTTAGAATCCAAGGTCCCCCGAACTACAACTGGCTGCTCCTCTCGTTATGCTGTGTTCTCACCCCTTTCCCCACTGTAGGTTGATCGATGGTGTAAAGAAGGAATGGCATGTGTCCAGTGACACCTGCTGCCGTTCTGACATAGCTGACAGGGTGGCATCACCCTGGCTTGCTGCAGGACAACTGTGATGTCACTCTCAACAAAAGAACCAAAAATGGTACAAAGAGCACCCTGTCATTCCCACCACCAGAGGTAAACAGTGCTACCAACCATCAGTGGAGCAAAGCACACTGGGAACTAGCTTCACCAGTAATCCACAAACCTCACCAAATGACTCTGAGACGCAGCCTATTTTGGAAATTCCCGGTAGAAAAAAATTCCATGGTGCGGCCAGGATGACCCTATTTCTGCCCCCGCCGCCCACAGACAGGGGAGGAAAAGCTGACACACTGATATTTTATGCATGTTCTTCCTTCCTTCTAGAAAACTTTTTCCTTCCTTGTCTCTCTGGTAAACTTCTATTCATCCTTCAAAACCCAGGTAAGAAAGCCACTTGTCTTGAAAGCCTTCCCTGACAATCTCTCCAGCTCACTCACAACACTCACAAGCACCTGTTATCTACCCCTAGCGCTCTGCCTAACTTAGTACCTAGCATATAACTTCAACTTGCCACTCATCTGCCTATATTCTAATTCTGCAGTTCTGAAAATTTTTGGTGTCATGACACCTTTACCCTCTTAAAAAGTGAGGACCACCAAAGAGATTTATGTGTGTTATATCTGTCAACATATTAGAAATTAAGATTGAGGCTTTGGTTTGTTTTTTTTTTTTTTTTTTTGGAGTCACAGTCTCACTGTGTCACCCAGGCTGGAGTACAGTGGTGAGATCTCTGCTCACTACAACCTCTGCCTCCTGGGTTCAAAGGTTCTCCTCCCTCAGTCTCTGGAGTAGCTGGGATTACAGGCACCCACCACCATGACCAGCTAATTTTTGTATTTTTAGTAGAGATGGGGTTTTGCCATTTTGGCCAGGCTGCTCTCAAACTCCTGACCTCAAGCAATCCGCCCGCCTCAGCCTCCCAAAGTGCTGGGATTACAGGCATGAGCCACTGCGCCTGGCCAAAATTGAGACATTTTTAAACACAGAAATACACATATTCCATTAGCCATCAGAACTATGATGTTAACAGAGGTCATGTAGCCTATGAAAAATTCCACTGTATATTCATAAAAGGATGAGAATGAAAAACACAAAGTCTTAAAATTATTATTCAAGAAACTTCATCACAGACTCTTTGAAAGGTTATCAGGAATGCCCAGGGGTCCCAAACCCCAATTTGGGTACCACTGTTCTAGTTCATTCATTTAGCTGCTTGAGGACAGGGTCTTTATCTTATATATGTCTGTGAACTGCTTTTGATAACCACCTAAGACCCAGACACCCTACAAAACCACCTGTGGCTCCCCATCACTGGAGGAGAACTTGCAGCCCCCTCCGTCTCCTACCCAGGCCTCCAGGATACCACACAGCCGTAAGAGGGATGACCTGGTGGAGGCATGGTACCACTACACACGGGTCTACACAATGGCAGCTCCAACCCTCTCTGCTGGAGTGAAGCATCCCTGCAGATAAGCTTCAACTCGGGGGATGAGCACTCATGACATTTATTTATAAAATGCTTCTCCCCGGAGCATTAAGCGTACCTTGCAGGTAGGGATTTAAGATGCTCTAATTTTCTTTCCACATCCCCCTTAACAAGCCTCCAGGGAGGGGCCCAGGAGCTCCTGCTCGGTCTGCTGTTCCTAAGCTACAGGAAAAGCCTGAGGCAGCTTTGAGGAAAGGGACTGTTCCGGCCCAATGGGGCAGGCCATGGAAGCAAAGGCCTCTCCAAGGCCCAAGACTCTTCCTGAGTCCTCAGCCAAGACAACAATATCACAAGGACCAACTGTATATTAACTGCTCACAACATATACCTCATTCAGTTCAGCTGAGATCCCTTCAGAAGGGAAGCGATGGGAGACACTCCAGACCTCCCCCATCCACTGAGTTAATATTCCACTTGTATCTTCTGATACAACTTAAAATTTGAAGAAAAAAAAAATTTAATCACAATTCAGAAAAACACACCCACGCATCTTGTTCACCAAGCGTGAAGCCATTCCCCTCAGCGTAGCTTCGTCTGTGCTCTCCAACAGATAGTGGAGGAGAAGGAAATGTCATTTTCAGACCAAAATGCTGCCTCATTCTTCCCCTTCAGGGCCCCTACCTGGGTGTGTGTTTGCAAGTCTAATTTAGATATCACTATTTGAATACACTTTCGAGCTTGGAAAACAAGCCAATAGTTCAGAGGAGCCAAGGCAAACTCAATCTGACAGCCACAGCCCTGACGGCTGCCAAGTCTGATTGACTAGTTGGATATATTTAGATAGGAGAGAGGAGGGGGATCAAACACTGTTGTGCCTCTGAACTCAAGAATACTGTGTTGGTAACGACAGACTAGCAAATAAACAGCCAACAGCCATTCAGCCACATCATCTGGTATCCCAGGCACAGGATCCTCGCCTCCGTAAATTACGTGCAATTTCAAAAGCCACCCACGCTATCGCAAAAATAAATAAATTAATTAAATAAAAGGCAATTAGAAAGGGTTCTGCGGCGGCATTCCCCACAGTTACTCGTTAGAAATAAACAAACAAATAAGTAAATATGATCTGTCCCTTGGCTGTCCCCACCTCCTTGCTCCTCCCCTTTGCTTTCCTGTTCCAGGACAACCCGTAGGCAGCAAAGACAAGGCCAAGGGTGCCCAGTGAGGTCCTGCGCCCTGGCTGCTGCTTTTGCAAAGGTTCTGTTGTAAAGTTGGCCCTCTCCACCTCTAACTACTATATGTGTAAAAATAAAAAGTTAGGGGTTGTCTCTCATTTCTTCTTTCCTTCACAGGGTGGAAATTTAAGAGCAGCATGAGGTCACAGTTATGAATTACCGAATGTGACTCCAAGTCTCCAAGTCATTCAAACATGTGATCCCTTCAGGGGAGGGAAGAGGCGTGAGAAGGGCCCAGGCTGGGGGAGACAGATACTCTCCAGCACAGAAACCCACCCAACCAGTGGTCTCCGACCTGGGGCCAGCAGATTTACCTTCAGTCCACCTCAACTTCCCCAACTGAAAAGTTGGGATAATAATAGCGAATGCTGGGCATGGTGGCTCATGCTTGCAATCCCAGCACTTTGGGAGGCCTAAACGGGTGGGACTGCTTGAGCTCAGGAGCTCAAGACTAGCCTGGGCAACATGGCAAGACCCTGTCTCTACTAAAAATACAAGAAAATAGCCTGGCTTGGTACACACCAGTGGTCTCAGCTATTTGGGAGGTTGAGGTGGGAGGATCCCTTGATCCCAGGGAGGCAGAGGTTGCAGTGAGTCGATATCACACCCACTGCATCCAGCCTGGGTGACAGAGTGAGACTCTGTCTCAAAAAAAATAGTCAACATTGGGAAGATTCATTTACTGAGACTCTACTGTGTGCCACAATCTGTAGAAGACATGGAGATATATCTAGGAATAAAATTAAGGGTTAGACAAGATGGGCTGTATAAGGCTCTGAACAGCACCAGGAATACTGTCCAGTAAGTGCACAACACGTGGAAGCTCAACTCCCAGGACAACATCCTCTGTTTGCTCATTGCCAGCCTTTCTCACACTATCTCCTCCCCCACACGGCCTTCTATTGGGTCTTCTGGTACACTAAGCCGTAAGCTCACTAACCCCTCTACCAAGAAGGCTCCTCCCATCCCTCCTAATGCTAAGTCATTTCTCAGAGAAACCCTCCTAATGTCTCCCAGTAGACACTTCCAGGTCACCCTCTACCCTGTCTCCAGAACACGCATCCCAAGCTGTACTGATACAGCTACTCATAGGATCAGTGCAGTATCTGTTCCCCACACTTTCCTGTGAGCTCCACGCAGGCAGGAATAGCGTCTTCCTTCACCACTGAATTTCCCCTTAGCATTTAGAAAAGCTAAGGTACCTAATGCATACTCGTTGGTGGAACAAACAAATGAATGAAATAACCATTTAAAGTAGGTAGCCCAGATGTGCTCAACGGCCTCTCCTCCGGCTTTAGAAACATCAATGTTTCACAGAACTAGTCCCAAAGCAAGGCATATAAAAAACCACTGTGCCTCAGTTTTGTCATCTGCAAAATGAAGTTCTGGTAAACACTCAAGATCTTCAGGTTTTCTTTCAAATGAAATCTCAACACAGGATACATCTCTGCACATGACTGGATGTTTGGAGATAGCAAATATTTTCTTACGAAATAAAAGTAAGTTAGCTGGGTATCTACTATTAACAGACAGGAAGCAAGGTCTGAAAAACAGAGGTTTTTGTTCAGTGTGGTTTTTATTTTTTTAAAGAATAAATAAATTGAGACTTTTGTTTTGGGCAAAATTCCTGTGCCATGGAGGAAGAAAGCCAGCAATGCTAAAAAGAAAAAAGACAAAAAAAAAAAAAAACGAATAAATAAATAACCCAGCCATCTCTGAGCAACACATCCGGGTTAGCAGAGCAGAAAAGGACACACAGGCCCAAAGAAGTCCTATTGTTTCTGTTTTTAGGACAAGACTCAATCCCAAAAGGGAGCTTGGGATCACAGGAAAAGGAGCCGGAGGTCTTTTCCACCAAACATTCAGTGCCCAACCCTAGGCTTCCAGAATGTCATCTAGGGCAGTTGCGTTGCTTTCTTCTTGCAGCGATGCCCGAGCTGGAGAGGGGAAAGGGGGCGTCCTGGAGGTGACGGTTATTGTACGGGTGGGAAACGGGCTTAAACACAAGCCCATTAGAGAAGCAGAGCCTTAATTTATCAATTAGACACCATCTGTGGATTGTGTTCCTTGAAATAATTGTTGAATTTGACAATGCATTGCAGCTTTACAAAGTTTCTGCCATCCTTGATGCCGTTTAATTAAATTTCTGCACTTAACTTTGATTGCACTGAAAGCACTGATGCCTTCCACAGATTGAGTTCCTCGGCCACCTGCTGTGTTGGAGCCAAGCACATTTCCAGAGCAGGGGGAAAAATATGTATTTTATTTTATTCGAAGCCTTGTCTTTTCTCAGCCTTCACCCACAGGGAATGAAAACTTCTGCTGCACAGGAGGGACCGTGTCTCCAAACCCAGCCAGCCGAGCCTTCCAGCCCCTCGCCATCTACATGAGGTCTTTCTGTTCTTGTACTGTGTCTCCCAGAGAGGGCTAACAAAACAGAATCCCAGACGGTTACCAAACGCAGAGGAGTGGCTTAAAATAGAACACAACAATTATCACATAAAGCAACCAAGAACACAGGTTTCAGGTGGAAGCTGCTTCTAGGCCTGAAATCCCCACCTAGAAGGAAAATGCGGGCCAGCACGGGGATGGAGCCCTATCACCGGGAAGTGGCCTGGGACCTGAGGACCACATTAGCTGGCTAATATTGACAGACCAGCCTGGGCAGTACTATATTTTCGAAGGACATCTAGAGGGCAGTTCTCACCTGTCTGGCTTATGAGAGACATTAACCCCACCCACATAAGACTTCCCATCAGCCTTCATTTATCGTGTTTTTTGTTGATGTTGCTGCTGTTGTTGTTTGAGACAGAATCTCACTCTGCTGCCCGGGCTGGAGTGCAGTGGTGCCAATTAGGCTCACTACAACCTCTGTCTCCCAGGCTCAAACAATTTTCATCCTCAGCCTCCTGAGTAGCTGGGATCACAGGTGTGCGCCACCACACCCAGCTAATTCCTGTACTTTTTAGTAGAGACAAGGTTTCTCCATGTTGGCCACGCTGACTCCTGACCTCAAGTGATCTGCCCACCTCAGCCTCCCAAAGGGCTGGGATTACAGACGTGAGCCACCATGCCCAGCCCATCATGTTTTTACAGTGGTAAAATAGCCATAACATAAAATCGCCACTCACAGAGCTCTTTATTTTTTGTCATAGAGCTCCCCACCCCCTTGTGACCTCACTAATAAATAAAGGTGCTGAGTGATGTCATGAGGGGTGGGGAGCTGTATGGATGTGACTGCTCTAGGAACCTCATATAGGAGGACCCATAATCTCCTTTTGTAACAGGCTGATTTCACTTAGCACGTCTTCAAGGTCCATCATGCTGTAGCATCTATCAGAACTGCCTGCCTTTTTAAGGCTGATACTATTTAATTATATGTCTATCGCATTTTGTTTATCCATTCATGTGTCAATGGACATTTGGGTTGTTTCCACCTTTTGGCTGTTGTGAGTAATGCTGCAATGTATGTGGGTATACACATGTCTGTTCAAGTCCCTGCCTTCAAATCTCTCACGTATATAACCAGAAGTAGAACTGCTGACCGTACAGTAAATCTATGTTTAATTTTTTAAGGAACTGCCACAGTGCTTTGCACAGTGGCTACACCATTTCACATTCCCATCAGCAACACATAAGGGTTCCAAGAGCCTTCATTTTTAAATGGAAACTTTATCATCATAATTCATGCACTTGGGTTGAACATCGCATCTCCTGACTCTTTTTTCATACAAATATTCTATGAGTGGCATTATATGAAGACAAGCACTTTAGCATGGATTTTTTTTTTCAAGTAGAAAATATCAGAGGGGTGGCATGTAAAGAAAGAAAAGAATGGGGGGATGGCACAGCTCACAGGCATAAAGAATAAATCTGGCACTTTTTTTCCCCCCAGAACCACATGGCTCTTCCAACTCAAAGCCTCAAGTTCAAAAGATTTATGGACTAAAACTTCAGAACTATAAAATAAAATTGTTAGAAAATGCTGTTGCAACAGTCAATGGATCATTACAACAGCCACTTAGCAAGCCATAAACTCACTGGGCAAACAGAATTGGGTCAGATAATTAATTTCCACAATGGGAGGGTAACCAGAGACAAGTTACTTCACCATCTCTCCCTTTTCTGATCATCTGGTGAGCTTCCATTGCAGGACAGCCACAGGACCCTCCGTTTAGGGAAAGAAGACTGCAGTTCCCTCAAATATAAGCAAAGACAAGATTTCCCATATCCAACACTATTACTGAACAAAATGGAAGTGCAAATAGAAATATACGCTTAATTTAAATGTCTGAGCCCAGCTCTGTTTCTACAAACTGCAATTTGGTGTTCCACATTCATTCTCTGGCCATTGAAAGCCAACCTCGTTTTGTTTACTGGGTTCCATGCAGTTCCACGAGCCATTCACACACTTCTCAGTTCCAGAAGGAAACGTCAAGATCACAGGCCAACAAGGTAGACCTCTTCCTAATAGCCAATTATCCCAATCCCAGAGATAAATTCTGGCTTTTCCAGGAGATCTCAGTTTTATATATTTTCTAGATTTTGACCAAGATAATTTGTAGAAATGTGTAAGAAAATGGAATTCCATTGTTCTATCTTTGTAAGCCTGACCATACACATATATAAAATGATCCAGGACAGGGCTCTTATGTTAGGGCATGTGCTCCAATTTTGGGTTCGGAAAGTACAGTCGATCCTTGAACAACACAAGTGTAAACAATGTGGGTCCACTTATATGTGGATTTTCTTCCACCTCTGCATGCCTGAGACATCAAAACCATCCCTCTTCTTCCTCATCAGCCTACTCAATGTGAAGAAAACAAGTTCAAAGTCCTTTATGATGATCCACTTCCACTTAAAGAATAGTACATATATTTTCTCTTCTTTATGATTTTCCTCTTTTTTTTTTGAGATAGGGTCTTGCTCTGTCACCCAGGCTAGAGTGCAGTGGCATGATCTTGACTCAATGTAACCTCTGCATCCTGGGTTCAAGTCATCCTCCCACCTCAGTCTCCTGAGTAGCTGGGACTACAGGCATGAGCCACCATGCCCAGCTAATTTTTAAATTATTATTATTATTTTTAGAGACAGGGTTTTACCATGTTATCCAGGCTGGTCTCGAACTTCTGAGCTCAGACCATCTGCCTGCCTTGGCCTCCCAAAGTACTGGGTTTACAAGCATGAGCGACTGCGTGCAGTCATGATTTTCTTAATAACATTTTCTTTTCTCTAGCTTACTTTTCATAAAAATGCAGTACATAATACATATATAAAGCATGTGTTAATCAACTGTTGATGTTATCAGTAGGCGCTAGCTGATGATAGGCTAAGTAGTTACATTTTGGGGTAGTCAAAAGTTATACTCAGATTTTCAACTGCGCAGGGGGGCCCTAACCCTTGAGTTGTTCAAGGGTCAACTATGTATTAACTGTGCACAACATACACCCCTTTCAGTTCAGCTAGGATCCCTTCAGAAAGGAAGCAGATGGGAGATACTCCTGACCTCCCCATATTCTGAGTTAATATTCCACTTGTTACAATCCATAGCAAATTTTATGGACAAGTTATAACCGTTAGAATTAAGCAGTTCACATAGAAATCTGCATCTTCACCTTAACCGTGTGGCACCTACGCATCCCATAATTAGCCTCTGCTGAATGAATATTAAGTTGTACAGAGGTACAAAGGGTCAATTATATCACCAAATGAAGAAAAGAGAAGACACTTGTCTTGGCCTCTGGTTCTGTCTTAAATTAACTTTTAATATTGAACAAAATGTTATATTCACTCTTCCCATATTCTAAAAATTTCTCTTCTGTGGAAGCAATAAGATATTTTTAAAATTTAATAGAACTCAGAAACTGTAGCAGAATCACTCCATGGGCATAAAGCCTAGTTCTAACATTTTCTCTTCATGGGTTCACACGAACATTCAGAAACAGTGCCCACCTCAGTGCTACCAGATTAAACGAGTTGAGATGCTGTGGTCCTCACGGGCCAGGAGAGCATCTGGGGACAAGAGACAAGTCAGCTGTACGGCTAAAAGTAGAACTTGGAGCCCGTGGACAGCCCCAACGAAGCCAAAACCCTACTCAGCAGGGGAGAGCCCCTAAACCAACGGCTGAGTAGCCTCTCCTAGAGATCAGAGGCTCGGAGAAGTTAGGAAAAGGCAAAACTGTTCAAGAGGAAAAGTTTCACCTATTATACCCTTGGGCCTCAAGCCCTTTGTGAAGTGAGGCAGGGTATAAAATCCACCAATATACAAATTAAACACACAAACACGAGCATGTGGCAGCAGCCCAGCTCCTTCCTTAAATCCTAAAACTGCAGTTTAAGGAAGACCCAGGCTTGCTCCAAGTGGCTGCAGACATCTGACTTCTGAAGCCCCCATCATAACAAAACATGGGTGCAACCCCCAGTGCCTCCTCGCCTGCTCTGGGCAGCCACTCCCTCACCACGCATGAAGGCACAGAGCTTTCTGGAAGACAGGGTCTACGGCACTTCTCTGGTGCCAAACCCTGGGATACCTGAGGATTTCCTAAGAGATGAGATGGAGGGCCAGGCTCCCTGAGTTGCCTATGAAGAGTTTCCCAGAGTACCCCACGTCACAAATAAAGATGCTAAGTGACATCACGAGGAGTGGGGAGCTCAGTATAGTGGGTGACAGGCTAAGGCAGCAAATAGGAGAATACTCATAAAGAAATTTAAAACTATATTCATTGCAAAAGAAAGCAGAGTAAGCTGACCCCCATAAAGGAAATGGTAGCGGGGTACTGGGGTTCAGCCAGGGCCTCAACAATTGGGATTTCCCAAAGGGAAGCAGAAATGCCTGCTGTAGCTGCCAGGACCCTACAGCTTGGGGTGTCATCACTTGACCTCAGCCACTGGATGGCAGATGCAATTCCCCTACCCATGACTGGGCACAAACTTTGCCATCAAGCACTAATAATGCCACTACCAGCTTTTATTGAGGACTCACTCACACAGCCTTGGCAGGGAGGCAGTACTGGGACATCCATTTTATGGATGAAGAAACTGAGGCTCAGGTAGGTAAGTCTGCCCCCCAGATTTACAGAAATTGGTAACTGGACTTGGAGCCTTTGTCTTTCTGACTTTAAGACCCATGCTCTTAAGCATCAATCACCCTATTCTATCTCCCTTGTAGCCGAATTCAATAATAAGATTTAAATGCCCACATTGAGTTGGAACAAAGATACGCCACTATGAGACCCAGACAGCTTGATGGGCTGGCTCTCAGCAGAGATGTGCCCCACTCCTCCACCCCAGGCAGTGGGACCTAAGGGATTTGGGGAATCGGAGCATGTGGATAAGATGCAGGGTCATTCCTCCAGGAATGGCTGGAGAAAGGAAGAGGCAGCTGCCACTGGGATGGCAGGACCACCTGTTCACCTGCTCTGCTGAACAGTTCCCATTCTCCCACCCAGGTTCTGACCAACAATGGCATCAAGAGACTTTTGTGGGTGAACAGAGTTGCCCTCTATAAAACCAATCGCAAAGTATGAGGAACATTCCTCAAAGTATCAGGAACACCCCTCTATAAAACCAATCTCAAAGTATGAGGAACACCCCTCAAAAGATGATACGTTGCTAGGGCCTCAAAAGGGCCCTCAAAAGGGCCCTAGCAACGTATCATCTTCGATTTCACTTACAATCTTCTTGACCATATTTACATTTCAACATGTACAACACTTTAGGTACAGATTCTTCTATAAAACTGTTAGAAGTGCAATGAAAATCAGCACTTCTTTTATTTGTCCTAAAATTATTTTCCTCAAACCATGTACTTACGGTTTTCATGGAATTTGTGTGACCTTCCGTCTTTTAACCTCACTGGGCCATGTCATTTGCACAATGAAAGCTTTGATCTAACAAATCTCCAAAGCCCCCTCCAAACGCTAATGATTAGGATCCCACATCCCATATTCACCTTTCCAATATATCACTTTCATACTCAACCCTCTCCAATCTCACTTTTCCAAAAGATCCTGGTACTAGTGATGACTTTCTAGGACGACCATTAGTCCATAAAATGCCTTTGCGTGAATCAGAAAAAGATGCTTCCTTCCTTCAAATGGACACAGCCTGGCCTCAGAGCCTTGAGTCATTCCAGGTGTTACCTGGCAAGTCCTTAACCTTAAACATCATTGCAATCTTCAGAAGAGTCAACTTCAGCCCATGACTGCAACCACCCAGGAGAAAAAATGCCTGAAGGAGTCATTCTGGTTTTACAGGTACAAATGCTGTCCATAAACACACACACACACACACACACACACACACAACCCACAAAGATCTTTCTCTTCTTCCCTCTGCCCTCAATTTTTCACTGATGCTTTTCTTTAGGGGTAAATAGTTGCCAAGGTCTATAACTGCAAGCTTTGCAACTCCCCGTGGGAGCCAAGCCTGCCAAGTGTGGTACTTCAAATAGCAGCCCCCAAAGCTGTGGGGTTCACTGAGTATCATTCAAGACAGAAGCAGGAAAGCATGTGGGTGACCACAAGACCTCAGAAAGGAGATGGGGCTGTACAGAGATCCTGGCTGGATGATCAAGTCACTAAGGTCAAAGGTAAGGGCACACAAAGACTCAGTCAAGAGAAACAACAGAGCACCTTCAGCTCATCAAAAAAAAAAAAAAAAAGATTAATGTATTAATCGGAACAGTAAGCATTTCTCCCTTGAGTATTTTCTCTTCCTATTTACTGATCAAATCTTTGTGAATGAAAGCACAATCCTCTTACTGGATCAAGAAAGACACATACACAAAAGCCCCTCAACTGAAAAATCAAGTCAGGCAGGTCATGATTTCACCTTTATGTGAACAGGATGCAGCCACAAAGGCCTGGATAGGGAGCCAGTGGCGCAGCTCCCACCGGCGTCATCGTTAATAAGTAAGCAGCAGCGGCCTGTGCAAAGCTCTCCTCGCCCTGGCAAGCACACTGACCAGGGCTGAGCAGGCATGACCCAGCAGTGCCAAGAAAGCACAAGGTCTGGGGCAGAGCAGGAGGGAGGGGAGGTGTCTGTGTGCTGCCGAAGGAAGCTCGAGTGGCTGGATCCAGCTCTGAAGGCCAGAAGCTCTAAGCAGCCCCTTCTACACCACACCACCCACTTCCTAATGTTGTTTTTTCCCAACGGCGGTAGACCCTGACTCTGGGTGGCCTCGGGGGTCCTGGAGCGTAAGATCTTGCAGAAGCTGTCACTCGGGAGACCAGAAGTTCAGAAGTAGGAGTTGCAGCCACCTGGGTCTGCGGTTCTTGGCTGCCCCGAGAGGCAGTTCCTCTGCCTGGGGAGAAAGCAGGGTCTTTGTGGCAGTGAACAAGGCTGTCCTCAAGGAGAAACGGGGCCACAGCTGCTTTGTTTTCTCAGGAAGGCCTGAATCATTAGGGAGAGAGCAAGCTCTCGAGCACACAAGAGGAGAACAAATCAGCCCCGAGAACCGGGGAAGGGTCTACTGAATGGGCCCTGGGCAGCTGGCCGGGGAGGTGCAATGCTAACTGGTCCAAAATAACCACGCCAATTTGCACACGAATAAGCAAACACAAAACCCCAAAGCGAGGACATTCAAAACCGAAAGCAGCTGCTAATCACCTGTTTTAATTTTTTTTTTTCTTAAATTAGCTGCAACTAAGAATTTTCAAACTCTCAAGTACAATACACAGCTTAACATTTTCATACACCTGTAAAACCAGTAAGTTAAATCCCATTACAAAAGACTCCAACTTATAAAGGAGCAGTTCAAATACAGTTCTTATCAAATATAAACAATAGAAAATGATTTAGGCCTAAAACATCAGTCACTGGAAATTAACATTTGAAAAAAATTTTTTTACATAGAAACCATCTGTGTATTGAGATGGTGCACTCTGCTACACCACAGGCCTAATTAGGAAACTAGGAACCAAGGCATTTCAGAGCAATACATTAAGTTTTGTGTGTTTTCTTCTTTGGGGGAGGGGGGATCTTGCTGAAATCTTATCAATACAGTGTTGTCCTTTCTTCTCTGTAAATCTATAATGATGTCTATGTCGAATTGCTAAGAGTGCTTTTGGCTGACAGACAAAACACAACTTGTCTTAATCCGGGGTGGTTCTCCCTGCTGACGTCCCCACCCAAGGATAATCTGCTTAAGAGTCCAACCAGGGCATCAAAGTTATCAAGAAGATAAAAATGAAGAAACATGCCCGCCAAAAAAGAAGTTATGCAAAGAGGGGAGATCTGGTATGTGTGGGTAGAAAGGTCCAGAATTAAATAGAACACCTTTCTTTCCCCGTCACTCTCTTTCCTAAGCAAAAGATTAAAAAAGACTGGCCGAGCGTGGTGGCTCAAGCCTGTAATCCCAGCACTTTGGGAGGCCGAGGCAGGCAGATCGCCTGAGATCAGAAGTTCGAGACCAGCGTGGCCAACATGACGAAAACCCATCTCCACTAAAAATAGAAAAAAATTAGCTGGGCATGGGGGCGGGCGCCTGTAATCTCAGCTACTTGGGAGGTTGAGGCAGGGAGAATTGCTTGAACCCAAGAGGCAGAGGTTGCAGGGAGCTGAAATTGTGCCATTGCACTCCAGGCTGGGCAACAGAGTCAGACTCTGTGTCAAAAAAAAAAAGAGACCAATTAATGGCTGTCATCTAAATGCCACTTTACATCTTCCAAAGTACTTGGTGGATATCTTAGTTGATGCACCCAGCAACTCAGTGACATAAAAATAAGGAAACTAAGTCCCAGAAAGGTTAAGTGACACATCCAGGGTCACAGAGCAAGTTATTAAAAGGCGAGTCAGAGTCTGGAACCCGCCAGGCCCTGCCTGCCCCATGGCCTCTCAAAAATAGCATTGCCAGAACAAGGAAGGGGTCTGGCCCAGCCCTCAGAGCAAAAGAATCATGTGGTCACGATCAATGGTAACCACGAAAATCAGCATGTGATTGTAATTCTTCAGGAGCCTGTGTTTTGAGGGTAAAGACACCGGTTCCACTTGAGGTTTGGCATGCATCCCTAACAGAAAGGCCTGAGGCAGAAAAGGAAGAGAAAAATAAGGAAGACCAAAGAGGACAGACCAAAGCTGGACATACACTGTTCTGTCTGTTCAGCACCCCTGTCTTCAGGGAACCTACCCACTTCCAAGGGACTATCCATCACAGACTGGTCTAACGGCTGAACCTGTGACCTGAGCAAGGTCAATCAGGGAACTTCCCTGACAGTGATATGCAGATGCTGAAAGAAAGCAGTACTGTTTCCATGGGAGCTGCCAAGCTCCTGTGTGCATCCAGGATCCTGACGGCTACTTCTCCAACTCATGGAAAACATTTATGTGTAAAAGGAGTGAATGAGGCCAACCCACAGAGAAAAGGAGAGAGGAGAGATGAGGGACAGAGAGAGCCATGGTGACATCATTGGAGCCCTGCAACCAGCTGTGACAAAACTAGGAAAACTCCTGGACTTTACAGTTATGTGGGCCAAGGTAGTCTTCTTTCTCCTTGGGCTCCTTTGAGTTGGGTCATTTGAAACCAAAAGGATCCTGACTTATGACACAGAAGACAAACTTAAAAATATGCTGGTCACAGACTCCACATTTGTCAGACTATCTTTATTTTCAACACTCGGTTTTGTGGCCCCATAAAACCACTTCCACTCTTGCCTTCTAGAGTCTATACTCTGCCCAGCAGCTAGAGAGATCTTCTCCAACAGTTAATCATACTGCCTCATTCTCGGGCTGTTCGAATCCTTCCAATAATATCCCATCGCAAGCTCCTTTGTATTAATACAAGCTCCCAGGCTCCTTGTATCTGGCCCCTGCCTCCCTCCTCAAACTCCTCTCCCACTCGCCTTCCTCATCGCACCCTCTCTGCTCTCACCTGCACTTACTGGAGGTTCACAATCATCAGGCTTGCTCCTGTCTCAAGACGTTGCCTCTGCTGCTGCCTCACCTAAAGTTCTGGCGACCATTCCCTCCCTTAGTTCGGATCTCTATGCAAATATCACCTCCCAGAGAGACATCCCTGAAACACCCCTCCCCCACCTAGAATCAAATTTTATATTTACTTATCATCTCTCTTAGAAAGTAAGCTCTCCCAGGGCACTGACCTTGACCATCCTGCTCACTTCTGTATCTCTACCGCCTGGCCTCTCTACCACTATTTATTAAATACACAAAATTCCAGTGCTGTGGCATTCAAATACCTTCCCAGCCATTCAAAGAGCAACATGGGGTCCGGGGCCGTACCACGTCCTTACGCTTTCCACACCAAAACTAACATCACCAGAGTTATGCTATTGACCAGGGGTTGGCAAACTATGGCATGCAATCCACATCAGGTCTGCCATCTGTTTTTCTCTTACCTGTGAACATCTATAACTGACTTGATAATAGAAAACAATAACTTTGAACTCCAATTCAGTAAAATGTTATGCTCCCGCAAAACAATATCCATTCTTCTCATTGCAAATGTGTATTTTAAAAAACTGTACTCAATAATTGTCATTATATTTTGAATTTCATCAGTAAAAATCCTCCGTAAATTTGTTTTCTCTCTTGTTATGTTAAATACCTACACAAAATCCTCAATATTGCATCCTGACCCCCGAAAGCCTAAAATATTTACTATCTGGACCCTTTACACACATAAAAAAAAAAAGAGTTTGCTGATCCCCATGACAGACTTACTGCTCATGCGTGGGGGAAAAGGAGACTTAATAGGTCAGTCCAACTCCTGCACCATCCAGGACCAAAATTTTCAATTACTCTTAATGTTCTGAGACCCAAAGAAAAAATAATAATCAGACTAAATCTTCAATCTACTGGAAGTTCTTAAATTCAATGACCCTCCAGAGGAAATAGACACTTTGACTCAGCAAATGCTCCTATAGGAGAAATGGCATCACTGGTACCACCTACATCTCCATCAACTACTCCCTAAATAACAAAGGAAATAAGAGTCTATGATTTCCCTTAGAATATCTTAGGTAAATGTCTTAGGAGCTCCTCCACTATCTGTTCCTAAATGAACCATGTCTGCCTTTAGCCGTGTGTCCTCCCTGGCACACAAGTCCTTAGTACAACACCAAGAAAACCCAAGGAGTCACATCGAATCAATCAAGCCTCCATCCAATGTGGAAGTCAAAGCCACGGCTGCTCTACGCCTAACCACAGCTGGTCCAAGGAAGACTTAAACAGGAGCAATGGACCCAAGTGAAAACCCACTCCCATTTGGTCAGTACAACTCCAATAATGGTCTGAGGATACACAGGAGGCCAGGCTCTACTTGAGTTGCTAGAATACTAAAGGAATGAAAAGTGTCCTTCTCCGGAGGAGAGCACATTTTCGCGAGCTATCTGGGGAAAGATGGGCCAGTGAACTGTTGATATTCAGATCATCATTAAATGACTCAACTTTCCAGAAATAAAAGGCGTCACAGTGGGAAATTCTCCATCTTGACTTTTTTAAAGCTGCAGAGCGAAGAACCAATTAATTTTTAAACATTTCTTTAAAATTACAAGAGTCACCCTCACCCAGTCCAGTCATTACTAATTTCCTGCTCTCCACACCCTGATCCTTAACACCGCCGCCCTGTGAAATTGCTAGTGCCCAGCAGGGCTGAAACAGCAGAGGAGGAGGCTAGGAGGAGCCCTTCTGGCCAAGGCAAACTCAAAGCCAGAGGCATTCCATCCAAGTTAAATCCGCATGGACCAAGAAGAGACCAAGAAGCTTGAACACAAGAAACTGGCTCCTTCAAGACCGCAAACCATGTATAGGCACAGCCTTTTAAAGTGACAATTATTCAGGAATTGGCTGACATTTATTCCCCTGACCCTACCCTTTATCTTTCTTCCAGGGTCCCTCAATACCTCCTCCTAAAATCACAGACCTTTGTGAGCAAGGAAGAGCAAGAAGAAACACAGAGCGGCTCAGTGTGTGAGTCCGAACAAACCTGTTCCCATTTAGGAAACAGGGTTCCACCCTCTTTCACCTGGGAGCTCCTCTTCATCTGCTTCCCTTCTGTTTTCCACCAAGGTCTTAGAGTCCTATTTCCTCCCCTACTTCCTTTCTAAAATAAAAGGAACAAACATAGAGTCCTCTATTCAGACATCTAAGTTCCAGAAATCAAAAGAATAAATAGGAAGGGCGGCCACAGATTTCTCTACTTGGGAAAAATACCAAAATGGTCCTAGGTCCCAAAACAGAGATGGTAACCCAAGACTTCACACTGGTGAACCTCAGAGTAGACCATTAAAGAAGAAACCATCCAGGTTCACGACTTAACATCCAGATTCATTTACGTGACATATACTTGTTGAGTGCCTACTACGTGCAGACACTGTGCTGGAACTCAACAGCAAACCAAAGAGATAGGAAAGGCCGACTTTCCTGGGACTTATATCCAGTACCTCCAGTACCTTATGAATATGAAAAGGAACCAAAGAATGAGAAGCTGACCTGCCTCATACCTTCCTCTCAGTGTTTCTTCACACAATGTATGTTCTCATTCATTCACTGTCTCACTCATCTATCCAACCATTCATTCCATCAAGTATACACTGAACACAAACTTTGTGTGTGTGTGGTTTTTTGGGGTTTTTTTGTTGGTGTTTGTTTGTTTTGTGTGTGCACGTGTGACACAGTCTCATTCTGTTGTCAAGGCTGGAGTGCAGTGGCGTGATCTCGACTCATTGCAACCTCTGCCTCCTGGGTTCAAGCGCTTCTCCTTCCTCAGCCTCCCGACTAGCTGGGATTACAGGCATATGCCACCACGCCCAGCTAATTTTTATAGTTTTAGTAGAGATGAGGTTTCACCATGTTGGCCAGGCTGGTTTCAAACTCCTGACCTCAGAAGATCCACCCACCTAGGCTTCCCAAAGTGTGGGATTATAGGCGTGAGCCACTGTACCCAGCCATACACACAAACTTTGAATCAGGCATTGACCTAGGTAGGTGGGGGCTCCAGAATTTATATAAAAGAGGGGCTTGGGAGCAGCACCCTTCTAAGTGGGAAGGGGCAGGGGGCTGAGGATTTGTTTCAAAAATACAAGCACTCAGTTTTGGTTTAGATGGTGTATTTATTTGTGGTGACTGGGAGGTGTTGATGAGGACTGGGGAAGGGAACTAAGCCCTAGTCCCAGCACCCCACTATGATGGGCCCTGGGAAATACTGGAATGACATGGCTAGTGCCCTTACTGAGCCTACACTCCCACAGGAGAATGTGGGTGTGCTAGTTATTCTCTGCTTGACCCTCCAGAACCATCATCTGCTCTTTTCCTCCCTGCTTGTGCCTTGCAAGACTGACCTCTCTAGAATGGTCTCCTGGTCTCCAGTTGGGCTTGGCCAATGGAAGACACTATCAAGAGAAGGCGGGAAGAGAGAAGTTGAGGCAGTGATGCCCCTGCTTGCTGGCCTCACTCTTCCTTGGCCACAGGTCCAGTTGGGAACCCCAACAACAGCTGAATTCCAGTACCTGCTTCCTCCTCTTGCCCCTCAGGCCTAGGCGTGGTCAGCCTGCTTAGCATTGCTGATAACCCTGAGGAGCTTCATCCTTCCTTGCTGAACCTTTAACCTTGTCTACACCTCTGTAAATAATCCCCTCGTTCAATCTTTTCAAGTACCCCCTCCCATGAGGCATCTGTTTCCTACAGAGACCCTAGCTGATACAATGACAGTAGGTGAACAAAAAGTCTTAAAACGTGCCATGGTATTGACAGAGAGGAGCGCAGCCTAGCAGGCACAGGAGGAAGAGGGAGAGGGGATCAGGAGGTGCTCAGAGACCAGGAGATACTGATGCCAAATTGATAAGATGGAGGTGAGCACTTTCCGGACCAGGGATCTCCTGTGCAAAGGCAGGGAAGCATGAACAGCCAGTGTGATCAGGGCACTGCCAGTGGCTCAGTGTGGTGGGGTGTGAGAGGGAGAAATGACCGTGCTGGGGAGGAGGGAGGAACACACAACAGCCGCCCTCCAGGCCGTGCAACAGCACTTGGACTTTATCTTGAGGCAATGGGCAGTCTTTAAAGGCCAATCACATGGAGAGGCCGTCCAGCACTCCAAGTGTTTCCAGACACATCCCTTCCTTGGACAAACCGAAAATTGGCATTCGTGTAGGATAAATACACATAATCCCTAAAATGGCTATTGCAGAGCACCGTGTCTGGACTCTAAGGCAAAAAAATAAAAGCTATCAGCCCATGAAATATGGTCCATAGTAACATCCTTCTATGAACACACACACACACACACACACACACACCCCTACCTCTGGCACTATTAACAATAGCCTTTGGAGCATTAACAATCTCAGGTGAAAACACACCAGTCATTAACAACAGATTTTGAGAAGACTACAACCTACATAACTATCACTGGAACACGTAAGTTACTTAATATAAAGTGGTTCCATATGGTTCATTTATAATTCACATAGCGCCAGGCAGCAAGAACCCATCAGATGACATCTACTGGAGTCACCAGATACGCTTTAATCTTTCCAAAAGGGCAGCAAAGGAGGATGTATTTGAGAAATTTTTCAGGTACTACTAGGTTCTAGAATATTCTTAGAGTAAAAAATTATTTCTCGGCTTCCCAACCCTCACCTCTCCTTTGAGTTTTTCAGTATATATGTTCCCGAAATTGGCTTTAAAAAGCTTCAAGGAGAAAAAAATTTGAAGTTTATCTGCTTACTAAGCTCACCATGACCAATGTTAACTCTTTTTCTCTTTGTGTGGTTCCTGGTTGTGAGCAGACAGGCTGGACCTAAGCACACATGTGCAGTGCACCAACTTGACTCCTGTCATAAAACTGATAAAAGGTGATCTGTTCATCTCCTTAAGTACTCATAGCACTATTACTCATGGCCTGGTACTTAGACACAAATGTACACAATTCTAAAGCAGATCATTTCAAGTATTTCATTTTTCCTCATCTTTCTTCTTCCCCCAGTACATATAACTGACATACACATATGTTGAGAGCTTTCCTGTATTTCTTTAATCACTGTCAGGATCACTCATAAATGTTAATTAAGAAGAAGATTTAAATGTTACTCCTCAACTGTGCCAAATGGAGAAACTTTGAGTTTAGCACACGCTTCTCATGAGTGTTCATTCTCCATGAGTGTTCATGCTCCCCTGTGCCCCCTCTAGTGAGCTCGGGGGTGGAAACACACACGCGCGCGCGCACACACACACACAAACACACAGACACACACTGAAAATCCCCGGGCTGCTGGGTCAAGAGTCGGGTAGCAGTGACCACCAAAAGGGAGAAGGCGGTGAGCAGAGGAGAATCCCAGTAATAGGAGAAGGAAGGGGTCCGAGACGAGAGCCTGGAGTCCTCATCCCAGGCTTCCAACCCCGAGGCAGAAGAAGAGTAGTCAGCCAGGAACCATGAAGGAGGGCAGCCCAAGAAATCTTGTTTCAGGAACTTTAAGAAGGCTTCTCTGTGCTCCTAAATATCTCCTTAGTCTACTGGCCAGGACTTGAAGCCTTTGAACCAGAGATAAAATTTTTCAGTCCACAATTTGAGATAAAAGGCTTGGGTAGCACCTGGGAGAGTTAACAGGAACGAGTGTAAATAATATCAGATCTTTCCTAATTCAGAGAGTAACAGAAAGCTAATAAGTCAGAACACCCTGAGAGCAGATGTGAGTTGGGAAGGAGAGGGACACCAACCTAAGAATGTCACCATTCCCCCTATAGGTCATTGGGTTAGTCCATTTTTGCATTGCTATAAAGTACCTGAGGCTGGGTAATTTATAAAGAAAGGAAGATTTTTGGCTCACGGTTCTGCAGGCTGTACAAGCATGGTGCCCGCATCTGCTCAGCTTCCAGCGAAGGCTTCGGGAAGCTTCTCATCATGACGGAGGGGGAAGGGGAGCCAATGTCTCACATGGCAAGAAAGGGGGCAAGAAAGAGAGGGAAGAGGTGCCAGGCTTTTTAAGCAACCAGCTCTCATGAGAACTCATAAAGTGGGAACTCACTCATGACTAAGGGGATGACGCTAAGTCATTCCAGAGGGATCCGCCCCCTTGATCCAACACCTCCCACTAGGCCCTACCTCCAACATTGCAAATCACATTTCAACGTGAGATCTGGAGAAGATACATACCCGAACCACATCAGTCATCTTCCCTGGGTAGAGAAGTGAGCTGAACACTGGAACTCCTGAAACTGAGCAGTGGCCTCTTGTCCCAAAGGACAACCCAGGCATCCATCACTCCCTGCCTGCGTCCTATGACTCCCAACCCAACCCCTAATCTAACCACCCTCATAATCCTCGGACAACCATAGGCATGTCCAAGTGAGATGTATCACAAGCAATTCGTACCACTAGGAAGGTGCCAAAGCACGCAAAGAACTTAGCATTTAAGAGAGCAGAGCAGATTCTAGAGTCTTCCTACAGTCACGTCACCTTCTCTCCCCTTCTACTGCAATGTGTGCATCCATGAGCAGAGGAGAAAGACTGGATGTGCAGCGCAGCACAAGGGCACTGTGCACACAACTGTGCAAATGACCTGTGAGCTCCCAGAGGCAGAGACCAAATGCACTCATCTTGCTCACCGCTCGATTGCCATAGTCAGCCCAGGGCCTGGTAAAGGGCACAGCCTCTGCGTGTTGGTTCAGTGAACAGAAGAAAGAAGAAACGGTCAGATTATGTGGAAACCCGACGTCCTGAAGAAGACTGAAGGATTCCTGAGATGACTTGAGAAGGAATTGCTAACATCATCGACTCCCCCCAGTACCACGGAAGCAGGTATTGTGGAGAACCTAGAGACAAACCTACTCTATCAAGAGAGAAACCAGGACAAAATTTCCACTTCTTTGCTTCCAGGGGGTAGAAACCCCAGGGAGTGACCTCGCTGAACATCATATGGACAATCGTGAAGACAGAACAACTCTGATACAAGTGCCATGGGTTTCAATATACACGATGCTGAGAGAGAAACACAAGACAGAAGCGCGTACATCTGTACTCCGATAATGCCTACATGAAGGGGTTTAACACACGGGGACAGGGCTAGAAAGCAATGAGAACCACAGGCAGGATGATGCGTAGATGTGTTTCTTTTCTTCACTTAAAATTTGAAAAGTGGTGCTATAATGCCACGCTCATTATTTTAAAATAACGGCTAAGACCATTTTAAAAGAGCTATTTTGGAATACAGGTCTCATAAGTCAAACCTTGATAAGATGGTACACTGTGGGGTGCTCTAATAATTCCCACTTCTTTCTACAATGCTAGTCTGAAACACACTGCATCCTTATTATCTATGGCAACCTAAGGGCCAGGGCTTTCAGAACTCATTTTCAGGAACAATGGTGAGGAGGGGTATTAACTAATAGCTGCTTAATTAAAAAGTCACTAAAGTAGAGAGCTGGGAAATTTTCTATTTGGAACTCCATGAGAAGACATAAGCATAACTGGTATGTGTTTGATCTGCCTAAGATGAAGCCCTGAATCTTTAAGGCATTATCTTAAAGATAACCAGAGTAAATTTAAACTGTGCACACACACAAACATAGGAACGTTTAGCCCTACTCTGTTCCATTACATACTCTGTTTAGGTTTTGTAAAAATAGGACACTTTGGCTGGGCACAGTGGCTCACACTTGTAATCCCAGCACTTTGGGTAGCTGGGACAGGCGGATTGCTTGAGCTCAGGAGTTTGAGAGCAGCCTGGACAACATGGCAAAACCCCATCGCTACAAAAAATAGAAAAATTAGCCAAGCGTGGTGGCATGTGCCTGTAGTTCCACCTACACAAGAGGCTGAGGTGGAAGGATCGCTAGAGCCCAGGAGGTTGAGGCGACAATGAGCCATGATTGTGCCACTGCATTCCACCTGGGTGACAGAGCAAGACCCTGTCCAAAAAAAAATACACTTTGCAAAATGTTTTGTTAATGATTTAAACAACAAAAAAGAAAGATTATTTATTGTTCTCCAAAGTATTTAACTCACCCAGCTTGAACTACAGTTATTCACATTTTTATTTTATTTCCCCATAAGACTCAGCTCTTTCTCAAACCCCTGGAAGGCCCTGCCTCAGTTTACTGCACATTATCAGATCAAAGGGGTAGATCAATGAATTCAAAGGGTTTACATCTTCATTAAGAAAAAAATCAAACCCCCCAAAATGTGTTATTTACACATCTCAAGTCCTGTTAAAAATAAGGACGAGAAAGGGTTACTTCGCTGTTAAACTTTTTAAATTTCAAAAGCTGCAATTTCTATGCAATTCTCAAGAAATACAAGTGAGCAAGTGGTTTCTCATTATAGTAATGATGTAAAGTTTTCTTACAAATGTTCTTAAGGTCATAAATCAACAAAAAGAAAACTATTACGTAATTAATAATACATGTAGCATGAGGATATAGAGAAAATCACAGAAGTGATAAATAACAACATTTGCAGGATAGGGACCTAACATTTTTCATCTCTCACCTTTCACCTTCCTCTTTCTCCTCCTCCAACTGCTACCTACCTATTGATACATTTCAAAAAATAAGATGTGACTGTCACAGGCAAGAGGAGCCTACGGAGACAGGACTATTAAATGTAAATGGTGTCCTGGAACAAAGGACAGTAAGGAAAAACTAGGGGAAGTGGAAAAAAGTCAGGCTTTAGTTAATTTTTTTTTTTTTTTTTTTTTTTTTTTTTTTTGAGACGGAGTCCCACTCTGTCGCCCAGGCTGGAGTGCGGTGGTGTGATCTCGGCTCACTGCAACCTCCACCACCTGGGTTGAAGCGATTGTCCTGCCTTAGCCTCCTGAGTAGCTGGGATTACAAGCATGCACCGCAATGCCCGGGTAATTTTTGTATTTGTAGTAGAGGCGGGGTTTCACCATGTTGGCCAGAATGGTCTCAAACTCCTGACCTCAGGTGACCCACCCGCCTCAGCCTCCCAATACAGGCGAGAGCCACCACATCTGGCTGGGCTTTAGTTAATTTTTTAAAATAATAAGATGCTTTAAACAGTATATGCTACATTTTTATATAAGAAGGGGAAATAAGAAAATATACAAATATCTGTTTATCTTTACAAAAAGAAACACAAGACAAACCAGACAAGAGTGAAGTTGGTCACCTCTCAGGGGCTGGGAAACAGGGAAGGAGAGATCTAGATATGGTAGTAGGGCTTCTCTCAGCAGACTTTTAAACACACATTAATGTCCCACATATTAAATAAAATTAAATTAACAAGGATGGGAAGGAAAGAGGAAGAAAATCCTAAAACTGACAGCAAACCATAATCACAGTGCAGGTGGGAGGGAGGGAAGAGGGAATCCAAATGACTGAGGAACACACAGTTGAACTATGTACCCTCGGTCTTTAGCTGGGAGGGGGGCAGTGGGCAGATGCAAGAGAAATGCAAACAAGCCTTGAATCCTTTTTAGTAGGCCTTTTGTTTTCTTTTTTTTTTTTTTTTTTGAGACAGAATCTCACCCTGTCGCCCGGAGTGCAGTGGCACAATCTTGGCTCACTGTAAGCTCTGCCTCCCGGGTTCAAGTGATTCGCCTGCCTCAGCCTCCTGAGTAGCTGGGATTACAGGTGCGTGCCACCACACCCGGCTAATTTTTGAATTTTTAGTAGGGACGGGGTTTCATCATGTTGGTCAGGCTGGTCTCAAACTCCTGACCTCGTGATCCGCCCACCTCGGGTACACCAGTCTTTTGTAGTGGAATGGGCTCTGGTCCTATTTTAGTTGTAGTAAGGATTAAGCAAACTAGTAACCGTGCTGCTGTTGACAGCCAGGATTCTGGAAGGGCTGTACAGATAGGGAACCGGGCAGCAAGAAAGAACCCTGTGCAGATGAGCTGCCACTGGAGGTGTGGTGTGAACTCATGATTTCCAAAATATGTATGTATATGACGTATGGGCATGCCCACATATCTGTGTGTATATGTGTGCACTCATGTTTCCTAGATCTCTCCACCGAAACGGCCTAGAAGCGAAGACATTCCAGTATGAGCAAAGATGCTTTAGTAACCCTCATATCTTGGTCTCTAAATCCAATCCCCACTACAAGAAACCAGCTCCTTGGAGAAGTGAGTAAATCCAGGTCCGGAGCAGAGGAGACAAGATGAGCTTGGAACACCTCGTTATGCCAGAAAGTAAAGAAGTGCTTTAAAAAAAAAAAAAAAACTCCAGGGCAGGATCATGTCGTAGGGAATCAAAATGAAGGGCCTCCCACTGGCCAAGTTTGGGCCAAGTTGGGCACCAAAATTGTTATGTACAGTAATGATTATAAGCCACTGAAATACTAGGACTCCATGAATCCATATCTATAAGAAATATATTTTAAAATTAGTGGGTAAGAAGGAGGGGCTCTTGCTTATCACAGACGCCAAGGACCAAATGGTAAACAAAGAGGGGATGTAGCAGTTGGAAAATTACTTTGTAACCATTATTGTAAGGACTAGATCAGGCGAGAATCATCAGTGAATGCTAGCTTTCAGAGGAAACTTCCATGAGAAGTATCTTAAAAGTCTCCTCACAGACTGCTTCTTTGTTGCAGGAGAAAACATAATAACTATACAGTGGAGAAATCTAACAACACCTTGACCAGGTGATCAAAGAGAGGCAGATGGACATCAAGTGCTCCAGATGCAATACCCTGAGAAGGACACAAAAAACACTTACGTCGTGTTCTGGCCAGGAAAGCATAACTTGAATCTAGTCATGAGGAAATACTAGACAAGAATGTTCTATTGGGAAAAGGTGGGGGAGGATTTTATTCTTTATAAATGGCAACCTCATAAAAGGCAAATAAAAGCTATGGAAATATTCCAGGTTAAAGCAGACGAAAGAGTCATCAAAAAAACCTAAATGTTATACCTGATCCTCCATTATATCCTGTACTTGAGGGAAAAAGAATTCTATAAAGGACAGACTGGGGCAATTGACAGAACTGAAATACAGATGGTAGATTACATAAAAGTACTGTATCAATGCTAAATTTCTGAGGTTCATGACTGGACTGAAGTTGGTAAGGGAATATCCCCATTAGGAACACTGATGTATTTAGGAGTGGAGGGTCACGATACGTACAATTATTCCCTAATGACTCAAGGAAAAAACCCCATTAGTGAAAAAGAGAGCAACTGATTGAGCAAAGAGGGTAAAATGCTGATAAAGGATATATGTGAGTGGAGCACACACGGATGTTCTTTGAACTTATCCTTAAAAACGTTCCTATAAGTTTCAAATTACCTCCAAATAAAAAAAAAGCGAAAGGGCGAGAAGGAAAGACAGTGACTTGGTAGATAAAACTGGGGACTGCACCTCCTGGCTTAGAACTCTGCTCATCTCAGTTCAAGTCCTCCTTCTAAGCTTAGCTCCATTTCCTCATCTGCAAAGTCAGTCAAGAGGGCTTAACCCTTCCCTACCTCACAGGTTGTGTAGAAAGATAAAGTAACAAACAAACGTACAGACAGTATTTCTTGTCCCGTATTTCTTTTTTTTAAATCTGGTATCAGATTTTCCAAGATAATATTGAACTTTTGCAAAGTTGGGTTACCTCAGAAAAGGAATAAAGATCACAGAACTCTTTAACTGGTATTATTAAATAAATATTTGCTTATACACAATCCCCAGAGTAATCAATGACCATTTCAAAATGTGTGTGTATGTAAGTAAGAATTATAATGGCAAAAGACGGAGTAATAGTAATACACTAAAATTTAAAACAGCTGTTATTTAGAGTGATGTGATTATAACTCATTTTCCCCTTCTATCATACAAAGTTCATGTAGTAGTATTTTAGTTTCTAATTTTTTAAGATAGTTTTGTGGTCACTGAAACATTACTGAAAGTCTTCAAAAATTCACTTAATTTTCACAAAAAGACATGACACCATCAGATGCCAATTAACTCCAGAAGAAAGAGACTGTAACTACGAGTTGACAAAGTGATTTCTGCATATAAAATGAAGAATGGACAGTCTGGAAGTTTTCAACTAATACCCTCTCAATTTTCTAGTCCAGATTTAGACCTTCCTCTGACCAAGAGGAAAAGTCATTCTTCAACTTCATGTCTTTGCTAAAATAGACTAGAAGTCAAATCATGAGCTACAAACTTTTCTACTAAACTTTGTCCTCCAGTGCTCCCAGGCTTTCTTCACCCAGGCACAGATCAACATGAAGATTTGGAGAAAGACCAAAATCTCAGGGGTGGCCTCTCAGAGCATTCAACTAGGAAGGTAAACAGCGTTCCAACCCTGCCTCTCACTACCCATCCTCCTGCTGACGGAGGGACAGGACGTCCATGTACCAAAGAGGTGTTTTGCCAACATCCCTCAGATCCGCATCAAATATAATTTTCAAACCAATTAGCTCAAAAAGCATCACAACCAAAGCAGTATCTCCCACATTCTCATTACGGGGCCATCCTATTCAATTCCTAATGAGAGGAGAGACAAAGGCAGTAGATGCAATAGGGTCTACTTCAAAAATTCTTTTTCTTTTAGAAAACAGATTCTCTTTTGTTCTGGTTAAACACCAATTACTCGGCTCTAACATGCAAATCAGCCGAAAATAGGGCAATATGTAGCTCACTCTGGTTCCACGGCAAGTTAGAAGGAAGAAAAGAGAAAGAGACCAGGGAGGAAGAAAGAGAGGAAGAAAAGAAAGGGGAAAGAAAAAGAGGGAGAGGAGAGAGAAAAGATGAGCACTAAAGGCAAATCCCTGGAGGTCTTCAATTCCAAGTACTGTGTGCTGACATAAAGCTCTTTTCAAATGGCTTTTTTGTATTATCTGTGGCGGTGCCCACAAGCGGTGATTTTGCCATTATCCAAAAAAATAAAGCAAGAAAAGAAAAAACACACTCAGGCGTACAATATAAGTAGAAAAGCAAAAGTAGCCAACAAAGCTATTTACCTAGTGCTACCACTTGCTACAAACACTCTCCCAAAAAGTAATGTTCTCAGCATAATGTACCAGGGAGTGAAAGAGAAGGGCTCACCTTGGCAGAGGGGCTGACAGACTGACAACAGGAACCTGGTCGTACACAGGACATCCTGGCCTGAGATGGTACAGGGTCCCCAGCCAGGTGGCGGTGTGAGGACCAACCCAGGATGTACCCAACACCACTTCTCACTCAGGCATCGTTTGGTTTTTCCCCACTTTAGTTACGCTTAACTCACTTCAATCTTCTAAATACGTGATTACCTTTCTTTTAAATGCAGGCGGGTAGGTAGAAGGGCACACCCCAGTTCTTCTCAGACCTCCTTCTGCACACACCCCACTGCGAGCTGGATAAGATGCAGATTATTTCCAACACGTTCCTAGGTGATGCTGGGGCCAAACTGAACCGCCGGCATCCTTCCCAGCTCTGTCCTGACTTGACCTCCTTCCCTGACCCACCCCAGCCCCGGTTCTGACTGGGGAGCTCCTCTCTACTCTCATATCATCCATGTTCTAAAAGAAGAGGGCTAGGGAAAGGTGCAGCAGCTCTCTCACACCAGCCCTGGGGCAGCACCTGAATTTCTCCACATGGACCCACACTTGAGCACACCCCAGGACAGAATGGATACTGGGGGAGCAATGCAGATCCCAGGTCGGAGGCGAACGTGTATTCCTGCTGAGGCTCCCTCCAGGTGCAATTGCCAGGGCTTCAAGCCAAGGAGGAGCAGCCAAGATGGAAACAGTGACCACGGACTGGGCTTCCCTGCTGCTGGGCTCAGATGCGCTGGTAAGAATGTCTGGCACGCTGAAAATCAGCAGAGAGTGTACCTGCTCGGTCCCCATGGCCCAATCCCATGTCTATCCCAGAGTAGAAGGTCAAGTACCCAATCTCCACCCCAATCAAGACTCAAGTGTCTACCTGACAACACTTCTCAGTGTCACACTACCCTCCCATCCCCCAGAACCACAGGCCATTGCTGGGGAGACTTCTGCAGTAAAATGAGTAAAATGACTCAGCCACAATGATGGGAATCCTCTACATTTTCCCTTCCTGGTCCTGCCCGCTTTACAATCAAGGTTGTCAGGCAGGACATCAATGTCCCTCTATTTATCATGCCCCACCCTTTGTTCCAGGGCAACAAAAGAAAGGAACTAACACTTATTAGTGCCAGGGCTTGATCCATTACTTTTCCTCTCATTTTAGCCTCCAAAGAGCCGTGCAGTGTTGACACTGCACCTCCATTCTGCAGATGGGGAAGTGGAGGCTCTGGGAAATGAACCTTTGGCTGTATTGGAAAAGTTATAGCACAAGGGTTAAGGCAGTGCAGTGTAGTGGCTGGGAGGAGGTGCGTCTGGAGGCCAACTCCATGGGTTTGCACAATGGCCCATCACTTACTAGCTCCATGAATCTGACCCTCTTTGAAGCCTAAGGTAAGAATAATATCTTTCTCAGAAGGCTACTGTGAGGACTAAATGAGACATCATGGAGTTAAGGTAAGCCAGCCTAGGGCAAATGGTCAAGAAATGTTAGTCGTTATCACTCAAGGTCAACAAGCTAGGAAGGGCTGGAACCCACACTTGAGCCCAGGTGGGCTGAGTTCCAATACTTGGGCAGGCTCACAACTTTATAGCAGTCGATTCCATTCCCGGTCACTGACAAACTTCTGGAGGACCACCACACTGGAGGCCAGGGACCTTGGGAAATCCATCTCAGCTGGGAAAACGGCTTTCCAGGAGGCCATGGCCCAGAATACACCCTGAGCACAGACCATGGGAAGCTGGAAAAGTTTCTGGGAGTCAGGAGACCCAAAGGTCCTCAACCAGTGATGGAGACTCATAGGTGGAGACACAGAAGCAGGCCTAGGGATGACCAAGCATGGGAAGGCAACAGTTCCACCCTTGCACACGTGCATGAGCACCTTTCCTTGAAGGGAAAAGAGCAAAAAATGGACGTACTGGCATCATGGTGGGGGGGAAAAGCGAAAGGCTGAAAAGTTAGAAACACCAGGAGCAGGCGCAAACCAGACTCAACCCCCTGTGCAAAGACCGTCATCCATGACAGCAGGGCAAGTCCACGCCACAGGAAGGGGCCCGAGGGAGGGAGGAGCAGCCCACACTAACGCTGCCGGTTCTTCAACCGGAAGAGAAAGCATCACACACGTGGAGGCAGGGGCTGAAGGCTGGTCAGTGCAGACCAAACAGAAGAAAATGGAAATGACTTTGACTTTCTTAAGTGTGCATGCAAGAATGAAACACTTGGAAACCGAGTTGGCTTTTAAGACAATCCTGAATCAGTCTGTGAGACAATGATCTAAATATGCCGACCCCCTGGAGGCTGCCCAAACGCGAAGCCACCACTCAGCCTCCGCTCAGTGAAACCCGCTGGTGCCTCGCCCAGGAGCTCCTGTGTGATGGACAGTTCCAAGGAATACCCTATAATCTGCATTTATGCCATTTGTCTCTTTGATACAAAAAATACAGATATTTGCATCATTTATTTTAACGTGCGTGATTTTCTTTTGAAAGCCACAAAGAGAAAGAAAAGTCTGATCCCCTCTCCCCCAGCACTTCTTTAGACACCTGAAAACTTAAGCCAGGCACCCCTGACAAGCCAAATTGATCTGGAAAGCCTCTTCAGAGGCCAGTTGCATTAAAAGAACAAATAAAGGACTCTCCTTGCAAAGGAGACAAGGAAGACAAAGGGGAACTCAGGGGTGGGGCCCTTCCCCATCTCGGCAGCTCCTATAGGTGAAGGCAGGGAGGCAGGGCAGTCCCTGCGTGAACGGCTCATGCCACATTATCTGCTTTGTGGTAGAACTCAAACCACAGCCTTGAATAAAAAGCCGTAGCAGGGGCCAAAATGAGGAAGAGAGGTTTTCAGCATCAACAAGATGGAGAGGCTGACAGGCAGGCACAGCTTCCCAGGTCAGTGAATTAACACCAGCCCCGCTCCTCCAGGCAGAGGCCCAGCTGTGAGTTATGCGGCCTTCAGGGTCCCCAAGCAACTGGGACGCAACAAGTCTGCGTGGGGCATGTCAAGCTCCTTATTCTTTATTTATGGTCTCACGGACAGAGATTACAGAGATTATGGTCTCAGGCAGAGATTGCAGTGAGCCTAGATTGCGCCATTGCACCCCAGCCTTGGGCAACAGAGCAAGACTGTCTCAAAACATAAAATCAAATAGGCCAGGTGCAGTGGCTCACGCCTGTAATCCCAGCACTTTGGGGGGCCGAGGTGGGTGGGTCACTTGAGGTCAGGAGTTCAGGACCAGCCTGGCCAACATGGTGAAATCCCATCTCTACTAAAATTACAGAAAATTAGCTGGGCGTGGTGGCGCACGCCTGTAATCCCAGCTACTCGGGAGGCTGAGGCAGGAGAATTTCCTAAACCCAGGAGGTGGAGGTTGTAGTGAGCCGAGATCATGCCACTGCATTCCAGCCTGGGCGACAGAGCGAGACTCTGTCTCAAAAATAAATAAAAAACAAAATAAAACCCATACAAATCTTGTCCTTGGCAGTAAGGTGTATTTAAAAGGTATCTATATTTTACATTGAGATGAGAGAATGTTACACACCAATTAAAAATCATGTTTTTACAACCATCTAGTAACACGTGAAAATTATTACTAAGTACTAGTAAATGCAAAAGCACATACACATGCATGCACCACAGCGTGGTTCTAACTCTGGGTTATTTTCCAATTCTGTTTTTAAATATATATGCACACAAAAATGATAATACACCAAAACATTCATTTATTTGCACTTTTCTATATGTTTTGAATCTTCTGTAAGGAGCACGCATTCATTTTCTAATTAAAAAAATCAATACGAACAACCTTTCCTTCTGAAAAGAAAGCAGCCACTGTTTTGGATTGGCAAAAGCCCAATTCATGATGTGAAGTAGGAGCCCCCAGCCCGAGTCACCGTCCAGCTAAGGACTCGGCAGTGGTGCCAACAGCAGCGCTTGTTGCCAAGGTGGTAAACACGACAGGGACAGCCGCCAGGGATTCTCACTGCCCCGGGCCCCAGGCTAGCCGGCGACACGGAGACAACAGCCTTCCCAGAGGAGCCCAGCCTCTGAGACACCCAGCCGAGAGAGGCTAGAGGCTGAGAAAGTGGAGAGAAAATGAGTCTCAGAGACAATCAGATGGTTTCAAAGCTGTGAGTATTCGCGTGGACCACACCAATGCCATCAGACAGTGGACGTAAAATGTAATGATCCCAAAGGGGTTCCTGGGGTCAATCCTAGATTGCAGCATTTGAGAAACATGGGCTACTCTGTGAGGCAGTGGAAAAGAAAACAAGGGTTTTCTTGTCAGGCTGATTAGGGACAGGGCCCTAGTCTAATACTGGCTTCCGTAAGTTGGGGAGAAGCTAACCAACTTCCTTGAGCTTCAGTTTCCTCATCTGGAAACCTGGGTTAAAATCCCAAGCCTAGAGGAGAATTTTAAGAGCTGAAAGAAATGGTGGTGGTCAAGCTCTGGAGGCGACAGTTACAACGCCATGCAGACACAGGTAGCCTCTGGAGGGTGCCACGTGGAGAGGGGCCGAGACCTCCAGCAAACAACCCTGCAAGGGATGCTGGAAGGAGATGCTCCTGCTTGGCCAAGCCTTCGGATGACTACAGCCCAGAACAGCTGCTTAACTTCAACCACATGAGAGACCCTGAGCGGAACCATCCAGCTAATAAGCCCACTCCAGATTCCTGACCCTCCAACACTGTGAGGTGATAAACGTTTGCTATTTTAAGTTGCTAAATTCTGGGGTAATTTGTTACACGGCAGTAGATAAATAACACATGTTTTAGTTCCTGGCATGCAAGAGCTCAATATATAATGCCTACAATATTTCTTTAATTCCTGTATGTTATAACAACCATAAGATGCAACATCAATTAATAACACCTTTTTCAAGAATGAAATGCCATCATATTAAATGTGTACATTATTTACATGCATGCAGATTTTACAAACATTATGAACAAGAAATATGTCTCAGAATGAAGGAAAGGCAGGTTACCTGCATATATCTCCTGACTGAGTAGTGCAGGTTTGGTTTAAAGACTATTTGTAACACAGGTGATTTAACTACTATTCCAGTCCTGTATTACCCCGAAGAAAGAAGCAGTAAAGTAGGATGGAGTAATTCCTCCGACTCTTTCCCAAAGAAAATGAGTAAGAGAAGAAGAAAACTGGGACTTTCACTTCCAAAGCTATTCCTCACAGTCTTCTCCCATCACAGGAAAAGGCTTTTATTTGCTCAGGCCAGAAGCCTTGGCCTTACTCTTAATTGTCCTTTCCCAGAACTTCCTACATCACAATCTTCAGCAGATCCCATAGCTCAACCTTCAAGACACAGCTGGAATCTAAACACTTCTCACCACCATCCTCACCACCACTCTGGCCCTTGGATAAGTGCAGCGGCTCCCACCTGCCCTCTTCACCATCACCCGTGCCCTCTGCTGTCTCTATGTCATGCAGAAACTGGTGTGCCTCTTACATAGAAGTCCTCTGTTGTCAAACTCTGCTCTGAAGTCCTCTTTGCTCAGAACCCCACTGGGGCCTCCCCTTGCATATAGAATAAATACCCAAGTCCTTAAGGGAGTCTTACAGGATCTGGTCTTCCTGCCTGTCCAGCCTCGGCTCCTTTCGCTAGCCTCGAATAGTCTACCTGGACCTCCCTGCTAGTCCTCACACATGCAAGCTTCTGCCTCTAGGCCTTTGCCATCACTGTGCTCCCAACCTGGAGCACTGTGCCTGGAGAGCACTCACAAGGGCCTTGTCTGACAACCCTACCTAAAATAACACTCCCCCTTTCACCCCATTTCAGTCTCCATGCTTTTACTGTTTTATTCAGTCACAGCACTTATCGCTAATTGACTACTATACACACATCTCAGCACTTTGTTAAGTTCACTGCTCCGTCCCCAGTGCCTACAACAGCGCCTGGCACACAGTAGGCTCATTCTGTATGTCAGGAGTCGGCATCCTTTGCTATAAATGGCCAGGTAATCAACACTCGGCTTTGCATCCCTTATAACCTCTGTCACAACTACTTTGACTCTGGTGTTGTAACAAAAAAATCTGCCATGGGCCAGACATAAACAAATGTGTGTAGCCGGGTTCCAATAAAACTTTACTTGTGAAAATGGGCGGTAGGCCAGATTTGGCCTGCCTGTTTAAGAGCTGGCTGGTATAAAGGCAGGTGGGGGTCAGCTCACTTCTGTCACAGTCTTGAGGAATGCAAGGCAGGTATGGTCTAAGATTCTAGCACACCCCACAGCTGCTAGAAGAACATCCGCCAGTTACTGTATTATCCACTTCAGAGGAAAAGCTAACAATTCATATTTGGTGGCTTCTCAAAGAAATGGCAGACAGGGGTGGTGGGGGCTGGGGTTTGGGACACCAACCAAAGCAAAATATGTCCAGAGAGAAATACCCCTGGCACTGATGGATTCCTGGTCGATGCAAAAAAACAGTCATGAAAATAAATATATGCATTTCTGGCAAGGCAGCCAGCTAGTAGACAAAGATTATGCTTATTTTAAATTAACTACCATGAACAAATGATAACTACAGGGCACTGTTTAAAAAAAAAAAAAAAAAAGTCACTTGCTCAAGTCTTTCCGCTTTAATTGACGCTAAATTCATAGTTCAGTGTCTCCTACCAGCCTTAGCCTGTCTCTCTTCCCAAACCCTTTTCCTCCATCATCTCAGTCCACTGGAGGAAGGTTTTATTTTATTTTTTTTTTTTTTTGAGACGGAGTCTCGCGTTGTCGCCCAGGCTGGAGTGCAATGGCACGATCCTGGCTCACTGCAACCTCTGCCTCGTGGGTTCAAGTGATTCTCCTGCCTCGACCTCCTGAGTACCTGGGATCACAGGCGCCCACCACCATGCCCGGCTAATTTTTGTATTTTTAGTAGAGACAGGGTGTTACCATGTTGGCCAGGCTGGTCTCAAACTCCTGACCTCAGGCAATCCTCCCACCTCGGCCTCCCAAAGGGCTGGGATTACAGGCGTGAGCCACCACACCCGGCCAGAGGAAGCATTTTAATGAGATCTTGGGGAGTGTTGCTTTCAAAGGCGTTCCCCAGCTGCCCTGCCAGTCCTCAGCCAACCCCTAACGCCAAGCCCCTTTGTGCATCCACCTTCAGCAGCACCTCAGACAGCTCTCCAAGGGAAGCTGTGAGGCTTGCCATTTTTAATCGCCAACTACCCAGATGGCAGAGGACCCTGATGGGCTGTTTCATTTCATCCAACCCTCAGATTTTATCAGCATTTTGCCAGCATCAAAGAGTACGGAAAAGACAGGAATTAAAAACCTTTCCATTCGAGGGGACTGTTTCTAAACCTACTCTCACTTTGGTTATCTTATTTCAAACTCCAAAGAAATGCACAAGGCAGCAAAGCAGAGGCTTCAATCTCCACTCATCCCTGTGTTCAGCAAATGTCTACTGAGTGTCCCCTGGTTGGGGATTGGGGAAGCACAGGAGGAGATAGAAACCCTGCTTTCCTGGAGACAACAATGGAGTGGAACAGATCACCAAGGTACTGTAGGGAAACTAAGGCATGGAGAAGCAAAGTCATCTTCCAAGATGACAAACTGGGGTAAAGCCCTCATCGCCAAACCACACAGATGGATTGGGCCAGGCATGCCACAATGTAGATTGAGACAGGAGAAAGTACTTCATCTTTTTCTTGATCTTCAAAAATAAAGTATGCAGATCCTAGAGGGCAAATATTTTTGTGTTTTTCCTTTCTTATTTAAAAAAAAAAAAAAAAAAAAAACTTTAAAAACGTACAAACCAGAACAGGCACAGTGGCTCATGCCTATAAATCCCAGCACTTTGGGAGGCGGAGGCGAGCAGATCACCTGAGGTCAAGAGTTTGAGACCAGGCTGGCCAACATGGCAAAACCCTGTCTCTACTAAAAATACAAAAAAAAAAATTAGCTAGGTGTGGTGGCACACACCTGTAATCCCAGCTACTCGGGAGGCTGACACAGGAGAATCGCTTGAACCCAGGAGGCAGAGGTTGCAGTGAGCAGAGATCATGCCACTGCACTCCAGCCTAAGTGATGGAGTGAGACTCTGTCTCAAAAAAAAAAAAAAAAGGTACAAATCACAGCAGGGAAAAATTGGCTTGGTATAATCTGTAAAAAAGTCAGAGCTGGGAGAATGGGAGACAAGAGGAAGAGCTCAAATGCTACTGGGAACTTTCCGGGGCGGAAAAAATAATTCCAAAAAGTAGTCATTTGCTAGTAATAGATAAAGCCTACAGGCTGTTTATATGTTCTAGACACGTTTCCTAGAGTCTTTGGTATTAACTAACCCATCTAATTCTCATAGCAACCCTGTGAGGAGGGAGGGGATATCATCTCCATTTACAGATGTGGAAACTGAGGAACAAAGAGGTTTAATAACGTTTCCAGGTCACACAGTCACTAAAGTGAGACAGCCACGATTTGAGCCTTGGCAGTCTGACTCCTGCATCCGTACTTTTTTTTTTTTTTTGAGATGGAGTCTTGCTCTGTCACCCAGGCTGGAGTGCAGTGGTGTGATCTCGGCTCACTGCAACCTCCACCTCCCAGGTTCAGGTGATTCTCCTGCCTCAGCCTCCCGAGTAGCTGGGACTACAGGCATGTGCCATCACGCCCAGCTAATTTTTGTACTTTTTAGTAGAGATGAGGTTTCACCATGTTGGCTAGAATGGTCTTGATCTCTTGACCTTGCGATCCACCCGCCTCAGCCTCCCAAAGTGCTGGGATTACAGGCATGAGCCACCACACCCGGCCTGCATCCATACTCTTAAGCACCATGCTAATCAGTCTTGCTCTCTTTCTCTCTCTCAAGAGAAGCAAGTTCTAACATTCTAAAGCTTTGCTAACAGCATGAAATCCTTGCTCTTTCTCTTTCATTGTGTGTTTGTTTTTAAAGTATTCTTAACCCAGTTCTTTGCAAAAAGGCTCTGAGGTGACTAACAACAAGAAGCATAAAACCAACAGTAAAATTACAATTACAGAAAATCATATCCATGGAAAAGGAGTATTATAAATACAAGAATAACTGGACAAACAGATTATGACTCTCACACCGGGCTCTAAGCTTCCTGGCAGCCCAAATAAAAATGGCAACATAGGCCGAGCGCTGTGGCTCATGCCTGTAACCCCAGCCCTTTGGGAGGCTGAGGCGGGTGGATCACTTGAGGTCAGGAGTTCGAGACCAGCCTGGCCAACATGGAGAAACCCCATCTCTACTAAAAATACAAAAATTAGCGTGGTGGCAAACGCCTGTAATCCCAACTACTCGGGGCGCTAAGGCAGAATTGCCTGAACCCGGGAGATAAAGGTTGCAGTGAGCCGAGATCATGCCACTGCACTCCAGCCTGGGTGACAGAGTGAGACTCCAACTCAAGAAAAAAAAAAAAAAAAAAGCAACATGATCAATTACAAACTTTTCTTCATCAAAAGGAGAAAAGTTCATCAGTGCCTGGGAGAGGATCAAATTTTCTATTGTTAAATTTCCATACCATTTTCTCATTTAGTGTAAGAAGAGACTACAATGAGGTGGCGAATGATGTCCTCACGGATACTTTTAAGTACGATTTTAAAGATCAAGGTTGTAACATTAAAAACAATTCGAGAGTGGCAACTCTATAAAGAGCTAGGGTCATATTGTGTGTACCTTTCAGTTTTACTGGTGTAAAGTTACAAAACAGAGAGGATTATTGTAAAAATAAAAATTCTCTGTAAATAGGCAGATCCTTGGGGTGGCCGATAGACCTTCACTGTTCTAAGACAGACCCTGGAAATGTGGAACACTGACAAAGGTGAATACAAAGGAGGGTTACATGCCAAGCACCTCCAGTCACATGAAATGCAGCTTCAGGAATCCGCCGGGGCTTCCATGCACCTCTATACTGCATAGATGTGTCTTAGTCTTCAAAGCTTTCAGGTCTCGCTCAGAAGGGGCAGAAGGAAAACGGCAGCTCTTCAGATGATCAGCCCTCACATGGCTCACCCATGGTCCTCACCAGGGCGACAGTGCAACTCATCTCACATATTCCCTTTCTTGACATCTCTGCTCCCCTCCACTTAGTTTCCAGAGAAGCTACTGAAAACCCAGGCTCCCACTCCCACCCTGTCCCTTCCCCAGCTCAGAGGCCTCAAAAAAGAGGTCTGCATTGGGTTCCAAGTTCATCGAGGAACCACGTGGAAACACAGAGGACTGGACAGTGTGGCCTGGGCCAGTTCTTCCAGAAGTTTCATTATTTAATTTAAACTGTTTTGAGACATAAAAGAACATGGCCGGGTGTGGTGGCTCACGCTTGTAATTCCAGCACTTTGGGAGGCTGAGGCGGGTGGATCACCTGAGGTCAGGAGTTCGAGACCAGCCTGGCCAACATGGTGAAACCCCATCTCTACTAAAAATACAAAAATTAGCTGGACATGGTGGTGCATGCCTGTAATCCCAGCTACTAGGGAGGCTGAGGCAGGAGAATTGCTTGAACTGCGACCCGGGAAGCGGAGGTTGCAGTGAACCAAGATGACGCCACTGCACTCCAGCGTGGGTGACAGAGCGAGACTCTGCCTCAAAAAAAAAAAAAAGAATAAAAGTTCTTTGAGCAAAGCCAAGAATATAATCTAATCCCCCATTTTACCCAGAACAGAAACTGAAGTCTTATTCAAGGTCACATGCACTAGAAACTTGAACCCCAGGGTGCCACCCCAGCTGCGGTGCTCATTCTACCACTGCACGATGCTTCCTTGAAACAGACAGAATGAAACCCAAGTGTTTTTTTTTTGAAACCATCCACCCACTTCAACACTCTATTAGGATAATGGCCAAGGGCCTATGAATGCAGAACACCTGAGAGACAAAAGTCTTTGTAGGATCTGAATCATGCAGGTACCCTTTACAAGTTAGGAATTAATTAAAGCAGGCCGGACACAGTGGCTCACACCTATAATCCCAGCACTTTGGGAGGCCGAGGCAGACAGATTACCTGAGGTCAGGAGTTCAAGACCAGCCTGGACAACATGGAGAAACCACATCTCTACTAAAAATACAAAAATTAGCCGGGCGTGGTGGCATGCACCTGTAGTCCCAGCTAGTAGGGAGGCTGAGGCAGGAGAATCGCTTGAGCCCAGGAGGCAGAGGTTGCAGTGAGCAGAGATCACACCACTGCACTCCAGCCTGGGCAACAGAGTGAGAATTTGTGTCTCAAAAAAAAAAAAGAGAAAAGTTAGAGGCTTTTGGAGGTAAAAACGGAGGAGAAGGACAATCAAGAGAGATAGGCACAGTGTACTGAACATCCACTAAACCCAGGACCGCAGTAAAAACAGCAGCAGCGCCAAACGCTCAGGCACATGGCTTTCCTTCGGACTAGATGCCCTCTTGTCCAGTTTGCTGACTGAAAGAAGTTGGAAACTCTACCATCCGCCCTCGCAAGTCATTATTCAACAACAAACAGGAGCTATATTTAGAACTTTTTCCATGAAGGCACCATAGGCAAAGGCCACCAACCCCTGAGACACAGAAAGGTTAAATAAGGCTATCTGACCAAAAAAAAAAAAAAAAAAAAAAAAAACTTTAATAGGCAAGTTCCATTTCAGATTCATCTGTTCAACATAGCTTCTAATTTTATAAATGGACCTTAAAATTAACAGGAGGACAGGCGTTTTTCCCAGGAGCCTCTGTGTCCGTTCTGCAAAATTACGTAACTCGGAAAACGAGGGTTCTGATTTGATTACGCTTTAAACAGCCTGCTGGCTGAGACGAATTCATTGTGCACATCAGCTCCTCGCAAGGGACTCAAACACCGGGGAAGGAGGGAGAGAAGAAGGACAAATCCTTTTTCACTAACTCATGTAAATAAGTCTTTGAGAAAACCTCTATATACCCTCAGTGACACACACCCCCTAACCCTCCCCCCCCCCCCCCCCACACACACACACACACACTTACATCCTAGTAAAACCCCACTATGAGTTTCTGGCCCACCCAGATGGGTAAGAAATTACACATTTCTGAGCTTGGGTTTACCATGTTGTTTGCCCTTAATGGAAGTTTATACATGCCTCCCACACAGGGGTATTGTTAGAAAGAATCAAATAATTTACTGTTGAACACTGCAACTTTAAAGGACAGAATATGCTCTTGGGAATGCAAAATATTACCGTTTACCTTTTTTTAAAAAAAAAATTATTTACTTGTCTTTTACAACCAAGCCAAAAGAAATACAGTGTTTTCCAAACGTAATTGAAGGTGCTGAAAACCTCCTCTAATAATCCTATTTCTACAAAATGTAGAGCTGTTTTGCAGGGAGAAATTCAAATAAACCTCTGGAATGCATTCTTGCAAGGTGAAGCAACACACAATCCCAGCATCTTCTGTCATCACTGGGTACTACTGCCCAAATACCATCTCAGCACACACCAACTAGGGTCTCCACTCCCTTCGTCCAGGCTGGAGTGCAATCTCGGCTCACTGTAACCTCCGCCTCCCAGGTATAAGCGATTCTCCTGCCTCAGCCTCCCAAGAGATCTACTTTCTTCATCATTCACAAATGTTAAAATGAATTTACATTCCTATCAGGGGGCCCCAAAACCGAATGACTGAGGAATCAGCAAGACAACTAAAATTCAGCCACATAAACCACCAAAACATATTCAAAGTCCCCCTCTGCCAAACCCAACCCAAACCAAGCACACAAACTTTAACCCACCTATTCCATAGAGAGGAATGTCTCCTCAGGCAGTAATCAAATGAGTGGGTTAAAAAAAAAAAAAAAAAAAGGGCTATTCAAGGATGTTCATTGTCTGTTTATACAGGCAAAGCTGAGCCACCCAGCTGTCCAACCACAGAGGATTAGTTAAATTATGTTATATCTATACAATGGAGCATTCTGCTGCCGTTGAAAATGTTGCTGTTGATGTGTGTACACTGGCGAAAACTGCACTGGGAGCAACTTACAAAACAACATGTTTTCTGTAGTGGGGTCTAATTCTATAATGTGATCTAAATGTATAATGTGATCTAATTTTTTAAAAGGAGAAATATATACAAAGTTATGTCTGCATTTATATCAGAAAGCCTACAAGGAAAGAAAGAATGTACCAGATGGGGGACAAGATGGATGGATAGATGGATGGATGAAGGATGGATGGATGGATGGATGAAGGATGAATGAATGGATGGATACATGGGTGGGTGGATAGATGGATGGATAAATGGATGCATGAATGGATGGCTGCATGAAGGATGGGTGGACAGATGGATAAATGGATGCATGGATGGATGGCTGCATGAAGGATGAATAGATGGATGGATGGATGGGTAGATACATGGATGGATGGATGGATGGATGGACAGAAGGACAAAGAGACAGATGGACAGGAGCCAAAACTGGCATATTTTGGGATATTTTTCCATAAAGAAGTAGTTACCTTTGAGTCTGGTTATTTTGCTATTAGAACATGAACCTTGCTGAGATAAACAGATAGTTAAAGAAATTAATAAAAGAGAGAAATGTGTGTCCCCTCCCACTCCCCACAACAGTAGCGCCTTTGCATACTAAATTCTAGGGGGTGAAGCCAAAAACATCTGAGCCATTCCTGGGAAATGCAACTCACCTGTCCAGACAGAGGGGGGAAGAAGTATCAAACTCAGACCAGATTTACGGGCCTGCCTGACAATGGGCTCCCACATACACAAGCAGTCAAGGGCAAATGTCTCATCCTGAACAGAAAGACGAGCCTGAACTACAAGTCCCGCCTGAACTACAAAAGTCCCTCATATCCCAGCTTTACTCACAAACTAGGGCCCCCCTAGCATAACACCATCAACCAATGACCTTGGAGGCATCTCACAGTGGCTTGGTTTTTGCGACAAGATTGTAAAAGCAGTCATCACACTAACTGGTGAAAGAGACACAATCAATTCTGTTTTGTCTACCTGAAGCTCAGAGAGTAGGAGCAAAGGATTGGGGCCCCCACACACCACATTACCCCTTGATGCCACAAAGAAGGGATGTGTTGAATAGAACACTTTTTGTGTTCTAAAAGTTTGTCTGACACCAATTCACAAATCACATGGTCAGCTGGAAGAAGCTAGCCAACCAAGGGTACAGTTTCCACAATTCTGGGCCGAAGACCACAAGACTCAGCACTCATTCCAGGTACCTTGCTGAAGCAAGAGAAAAGGCACCCACTGTATCGGATCTGAGTCCCTGCAATGTACACTGGCTGTGTGACCTCAGATGGGTCATGTTAACTCTCTGGGCCTCAGATTTGTCACTTTTTCTTTTTCTCATTTTTTAGAGATGGGGTGTCCCTCTGTCACCCAGGCTGGAGTGCAGTGGCACAATCATAGGTTGCCGTAACCTCAAACTCCTAGGTTCAAGTGATCCTCCTGCCACGGCTTCCCAAGTTGCTTGGATTACCCACGTGAGCCACCGTGCCCAGCCCCGTGGATTGTCATCTTTTTAGATGTTGGACAAGATGATCATGAAGACAGCTATTACTTCTAGTGGATGGTCTGTTTCTATAAGTACCGAGCTCCATTTGGCACTCAGTAAAACACTCAATAACCACTGGAAGTGTTTCCCTTCTTAACTCTCATGTCCAGTCATTTTATCACCCTATCAAAAACACTCTCAGATGAGCAGTTCTATTTCAACTGTGACAGCCAGAAGGCACAGACACTGCAGTGGGACAAGGTACAGTCCTTCCAATCGCTACCAGTCTGTGGTTAAAAATCAGGCTTCCTGAATTCAAATCTCCTGCTCTACTTCCAAGCCACGTGACCCCAGGCAAGCTACTTCAGCAGCCGCTGCCTTGGTTTTCCCATCTATCAAACAGGGGTAAGACGAGTAACTTCTCATAGGGCTAGTGTGAAGATCAAATGAGCGGAAAGAAGCATTTAGAACACAGCTTGACACACAGTAAGAGCTTCATAAATGTTAGCTACTATTATCCATTCACTAAGACAGTCTCACTGGGTATTTACTCTCACAGTGCCAGTTAATCATGAGGCCTCTAAGGAAACACAAAGATATTGACTAGGACCATAGTCCAAGGCCCTACAGTTTAGTAGGAGGAGGCCAACTTGAACCAAGAAATACAGACCTATGATCTCTTATCCCAAGCCCTGGGGCCAAATAGGTTTGGATGTAGGTGTTTCTGCTTGCGGACAGGTAGTAAGTCATGTATCACATATCCTACAGCACCCACCTCCTCTCCCCCAGGACTTGGAACAGCACCTGTGGTCAAACCCGCTGGGATTTCTTAAGCAAAACCCACAAATAGCCACAATAAGTGGGATCAAGAAATACTACCAAGTGTCTCAAGACAGTTCAGATTTTGTAGCCAAATGAGTTACAAAAAAAAAAAAAAATTTGGCTTTCAAAATCTGGGGGATATGAGAATTGTAGCTAAGGGTCTGTAACCTGCACCATACAGCAACAAGGCTACAAAAGCAGCAGCAGCTAACAACCTAACGGGGGTGACGGGAAACGCTCTGCCAAAAAGGCACAGTTTAAGCTGCAGCTTGAAGGAGAAAAGGGAGCCTCACTGAACTAGGCAGGTAGGCACTCCCGGCAGAGGGACCGGCAGATGCAAAGGCAGGAGGTAGCAATCAGTGAAGAATGTTCAGGAAACACAACACGTCATGGAGTGCAGTCTAAGATGCACATGGAGTGCAGGAGTAGCAAGAGGAGAGGCTGGAAAACGAGGCCAGGTTAGATCCTGAACGGTGCAGAAGCCATGCTGAAGCGTCACACTTGGTGCAGCAGGCATTGGTACGGAAGCCCTTTAAGAATTTGATCAGATCCACATTTTCCTAAAATCCCCCTGGGTAGGTGCCTGGTAAATGGACAGAGAGAGGAACAGAGGAAGGAGGTGGTCAGTTGGAGATGGGTCAAATGGTCAGGGAAGAGATGATGACAACACCAACTCAGTCAGCAAAGGGGGCAAAAAAGAGGAACAGCCACTGCACACCCGGTGGTGCACAGGCTCGGCCTCGTAACAGGGCCGAGGGGGCAATCGGTGCAAGAAGACAGCTCATACCTACTCGCCCTGTGTTCAGGACTCAAACAGGCTCCTTTTTTAGACTCCACTTTCTTTTTTTGTTTTTAATAATTTTTGTATTTCAATAGCTTTTGGGGTATACGTGGTTTTCAGTTACATGGATGAATTGCATAGTGAAGTCTGAGATTTCAGTGCACCTGTTAGTTGAGTAGCATACACTGCATCCAATACGTAGTTTTTTATCCTTCACCCTCTCCCACTTTCCTTCCTTTTGAGCATCTAATGTCCATTAAACCACTCTGTATGTCTTTGCATACCCATAGCTTAGCTCCCACTTATAAGTGAGAACATGTGATACTTGGTTTTCCATTACCTGAGTTACTTCACTTAGAATAATGGCCTCCAGCTCTATCTAAGTTGCTGCAAAAGACATTATTGTGTTCTTTTTTATGGCTGGGTAGTATTCCACAGTGTATATATACCACATTTTCTTTATCCACTCATCAGTTGATGGGCACTTAGGCTGGCTCCATATCTTTGCCACTGGGAACACTGCTGTGATAAACATAGGTAGATACTACTTTCTGATGTACCAAATGACAAGTGATGATTTTGGCAGCACTGGGCTCTGAGCTGTGGCAACTCAACCCTCCTCTTCTGCATGCCTGCCTTGCTCTCCTCCAGCTCACAAGCAGGCTGGCAAAGTACAGCAGTCAGGTGCATGTGGCCTGGTCCCTGCCCCAGTGGCTCAAAGAAGCAAAGCTGGTTAAGAGCAATCAGTGGGTCGGCGAGGTGGGGTTTTCCCATCTATCAAACCGGGGTAAGACGAGTCACTTCTCATAGGGTTAGTATGAAGATCAGCTGTGCGTTAGTACGAAGATCAAATGTCACATGCCCTTTTGAGCTACAGGTCAAGAGGGGAGGCTGGAAGAAAGTGCAGGAGGAGGGAAAGTTCCAGGATGGAATGGACTTGGCCTCTGCTGGCTCAGGAGGAGGATCTGTAGCCGCTCGTCTCTGAAATGGTCACTGTTCCTTTATTAAAGACAAACCAAACTAAAACAAAACACCTTCCGAGCCAGGCAGAAGAAGAGAGGTGTCAGCTGGTGAGATAGATGTAACTATCCATGGGCCAACATGCACAGCCACTTGGAAGACAGCAGAGGCAGCTTTTCCCCATCTTACCTGCTGGTTCCTTCAGGAACTGGAAAGCCAAGGGCTATAAGGGAAATGTCACTGAATGCCCCATCAGAGGTCAGAGGTGTCTGTGACTGACCGGGGAGTATATGACCAGGGGAGCCAGCGGGTCAGATGAGGAAAAGTTGCCTCCTGTCTGCGCAGCCACCTCATGCGGTACCCCTCCTTGGGTCAGGCACTCCTGCATCCCTGGCAGGACCAGGGTGTGGGCTCCAGAGGGCTGCCTCGGCCCATGTTGTGCTGCTCAGAGACTCTACCGGCTACCCCTCCTCCTAGGCCTCAGACTCCACCCACAAAAAGACGAAAAAAAATTGTTTTAATTTCTTGTACAGACATGGCCTTGCTATGTTATCCAGGCTGGTCTTAAACTCCTGGCCTCAAGCGACCCTCCAATCTCTGTTTCCATGGTGTTGGGATTACAGGCATGAGCCACCACACCTGGCCTTATTTTTGTGTGTGTGATCCTTTAGGACAGGGACAACCTAGTCCTCCTTTTACTGTCACCTAACATACAGCTGCATAACCTGGGAAATCTAGCCATCACCAAAAGAAAACCATCTCAGAACCTGTGGGAAGAATGCTCCTCATACAGCAGGAACAAATGAGGGTGATGGGGAAATAATGAGTTCACGCAAGAAATTAAGACCTCGATGTCCGTTCACATCAGTGGGTGTCTATGCCACACACAGCTACCCCGTGATCCACCTAAAATGCCTCTCTTGACACCCACAGCGGCAGGCACCCACAAAGAGGGGATGACATCCGGTCATCCCCTCCTTCTCTACCCATCCTGGCAACTAAGACAAGTCTCCCCTGGTGAGGCCACAGGACACTAACCTGGGCAACTGCCCCTCCATGGAGCTTGGCAGCACAGCACAGGCCGATGCAGCCCCTCTGGAGCCCAATCCTGACCCTGCCAGGGACGTGGGCACACCTGTCCCAGGGAGGCGGCACTAAACAAGGAGGCTGCAGGGACAGGAGAGCAAAGGCTTCCACTGGAATGGGGAACCTGGATCTTTGGGAGGGCCCAAGTGCTCAGTGGACCCCCACATTTCCCTAGAGATTCCCTGAGCTCAGTGAAACTTGGGAGCAGGGAAAACCCAAGGTGCTTCTCAGGCATGGATGTCCAGAAGTCCATGGGAAAACGGACTCTCTCAGTCAAAACTCTGAAAAAAAAATCAGTCTCACATTTTTTCTTCTCCACTTTCCTGCAGGATTTAGGACCCGCGTCTTTGTAGACTCAATCTGTGTGGAACAGATGAGGAAACAGACCTACACTTGATTCAAAGGGGTAATGCCTGGGGGTGGGGTGTGGTGGGGTGGGGGTGGGGTGGCGTTGGGGGAGGGGGGCGGGAATCTTGGGGTCAGCTGCTCCTTTTCTTTCTAGCTTTTGATCTTTCTTTCTGGCTTCTGACCTTTGCAAACTTTCACAAAAGTCATGAGATTGAGAGAATGAACCCCGGTACCCATCACTCGGGATCACCCATGACCAACACGGCCCCTCTCCCCGCACCAATATGCTCCCCGCCCCACATACACTAGATTATTCTCAGCAGCTGCTTCTTTCTCAACTGGTTTCTCACCAACACAACACGTAACTCCCGAGTGGGCTTTGCTCCCTGCCCTGCAGCCCTCATTTTCACCTGGGAACTCCCCAGGTGTCAAACGAATCCAAAGACCTGCAGTTGCCACAGCTGGGCTTTCTGGCTTGAAAACAGCACAGGAGAAAGGAAAGGAAGCACAGGTCGGTGACCAGGGGCTCTGAGAAGCTGTCTGCTGTCAACAAGAGCCTTTCGGGAGAAGAGAGAAAACCCAATACTTGTCCCTTAGTAGTCAAGACCTTGTGGGTGGCACGTCACTCCGACAGACAAGTACAAATCTAATGGCCGGGGATGCAGCTCCCGGTTTGAGTGAGTGGCATGTGGTCTGTTGTTTATGTTCGATTAAGGGTTGATTTATGCTTCCTTGGGGAGTTTTTATTTCTATGCTGTTATTTCACCCCTAAAATTTACAATGACTGAATTCTTCTGCCCTGTTTGAGTCAGCCCTCTCACTCCCCTCCCTAGTCCGCAAATGGCCAGAAATAGTTTCCATTGTCATTGACTTAAATTTCCATTTTGATTATGGAAATAAATATTTTTACTGCCCTTTCCTGAAACAGGAATAAATTTTTCCATTCAAGTTCTCCTAATCAGACTCTGAGGACCAAACCCTGACCACAAAGTGCAGAGGACACCCAAACAGACAAGACAAGTTACGTCTGCCTCCTGTGCTCAGGACCAGTGAACTTGGCCACAGCTCTCTGCTTCGTGGCTACCACATACTGGGTCCATTCCCTGATTCAGCTCCCATATTCTCCTGAGCTCTGGTGTCAGTATTGTGGGGACAGCTGTGAACATGACACACCCTGCCCCTACCCTCATGGAGCTTAAAAATTTAAACCCAAGGGCTGGGCGCGGTGGCTCACACCTGTAATCCCAGCACTGTGGGAGGCCGAGGCGGGTGGATCACCTGAGATCAGGAGTTTGAGACTAGCTTGGCCAACATGGCAAAACCTCGTCTCTACTGAAAACACAAAAATTAGCCAGGCATGGTGGCAGGCACCTGTAATCCCAGCTACTCAGGAGGCTGGGGCACGGGAATCACTTGAATCCGAGAGGCAGAGGTTGCGGTGAGCCAAGATCACGCCACGGCACTCCAGCCTGAGTGACAGAATGAGACTCAGTCTCAAAAAAAAAAAAAAAAAAAAAATTAAATCCAAAGCCAAGCTGCCCAGCCGAACACAAAAGGATTTCTTTGGGGGCTGTTTCCCAAGACAAAAAAATAAGAACATCCAACAGCAGGGTCCTTCCTAATTTGACCAAATCTCCCTTTCCAGCTCACCCTTGTCCCCAGGCACCTCTTTAGCCCAAATTCAATGGCTCCTCAGGTGAGCAGGCACAAGCTAGAAGACAAATCGGCTACAGGGAGCTCTTCTGGCCTAGTCCAAGAGAAAGTCCAGCATGGATTCTGGTGCAACAGAGCTCCCTTGTCCTCCTGTTTCCAGAGAAGCTGAGGCATTTCCATAACTATTATTTGGGATGGAAGGCTAGAGTGCTGGGATATCACAGGAGGTTGGCGTGGGAGGGGGGCTTTCTTTGATCACTTTTTTCTCCTTCTCTAATTCTGATCTAATGTTCTGAGTCACCTTGCCATGTAAAGCAAATGGCGGCTCTCAAAGCATTTATAATTACCGTCCCTATCTGCTTGGTGGTGCACAGTAATAACTGAGAGATTGGGCCTGGAAGCCACGGGCGGGAGACTCAACAAGAACACAGCAGTCTCAGAAGCTGGAATAAGAGACTCCTTGGTCACTTTTCCCAGCCTGTCTGGCTGAGCCATGTTTGGAGGGTTTAGGGGTACTCAGAGTCCATGGGAAGCAGCTAGACCATCCCAGGCCCCCAAATCCATCCTCCCAGCGCCAGTTACAGCCCAGAGTAAGAGAGCCAGTGGTATATCCTTAAATCCTTCTCACCTAGCTCCAGGTGGGCGGTACAGAATCTGGAGGGCTGCATGAAAGGTAGGAGGGAACAAGGAGGGGTAAAGAGGCCCAGATGGCGGGAAGGCAGCATGGCAGGGAGCAGGCTGCAGGAGGCCAAGACGTCCATTCTCATCTCTAGGAAATGACCACATATATGACTGAGACAGCTGTCAGAGCCCTTTGTACCCATGTCTCTTCCTTCTCCCTTCCTGGTCCCCCCTCTGCAGGACCCCTTTGCTTGGTCGCAAAGACAGCAAGAGTCCGCTTGGTATTTCTTTCTATATGTACCTCAGGATGGGGCTGGGGCATCCCTCAACCAACCTGCCTATTTCAACAAGAAAGCAGCAAGAGGAAAGCTTAGGACTCCGAATTCTGGAAGAATTATTCATCCCCTTTGGGCATCACTCAGCGCTTTGATGAGACTCTAAGGGCAGAAACCTCTGACCCTTCCCAACTGTCTTAAAATATTACCTCCAAGCACTCTGCAAGCTAGCGAGGAACATCTGACAGTGCCTCCCCTTCGCGGCTTCTCCCTTGAGGATTCTCCAAAACAGCCCCAGCATACCTAACAATCCTCCCTATTATCTTCCTGCAAACTGGCTTGCACCTGAAAGAAGTGAGACATCACCTCTGCCCTGGATTCAAGTCCCCGCATTCATGCCTACATAAAAATAACTCTCCTCCCTCCCCAAGAGAGGCAAAAAGCAGATCATCCCTGTCCCTGTCATAGAGCCAGTCCTCATAGAGATCATCTCCACCCAAAGATGCCTTTCCAGCCCTCTCCAGACAGACACTCCAAGCGAGTATTGAACAAGAAGGCGACTGCAAGTGCTCACAATCGCCCTCGAATCTCAGAGAGTAATTGTGTTTCTTTCGATCGGAACACAGTTCAGCAGCGAGTATCCAGAAGACTCAAGGCGGCAGCCTGGTGACCACTCAAAGGAAGAAAGCTCTGCCATTCCAGAGAAGCTGAGAGTGAGACGATGCAAAGGGAAGGGCCAGGTGGGAGGGGTGGGGGACTCACAGCGTCACTCATTTGAGGCTGGCACTGAGGAACAATAAAGGATCTGAGAGCTCCAGCCGCCCCTCTCGCTCCACTTTACCACCGACCAGCAAAAAAACCCCTCGTTGGCCGGGCACAGTAGCTCATGCCTGTAACCCCAGCACTTTGGGAAGCTGTGGTGGGCAGATTGCTTGAGCCTAGGAGTTCGAGACCAGCCTGGACGACATGGGAAGACCCTATCCCTACAAAAAAAAAATACAAAAATTAGCCAGGCGTGGTGGCACATGCCTGTGGTCCCAGCTACTCAGGAGGCTGAGGTGAGAAGATCACTCAAGCCCCAGAAGTTGAGGCTACAGCGAGCCATGATCGTTTCTCTGTGCTCCTCTTGGACAACAGAGTTAGACCGTGTCAGAAATAAACCTCTACTCAAGAGGGTTTTGTTTTGTTCAGGATTAAATTGAGAAAATGTGTTCAAAGCCCAATACCAGCCATAAAGCAGCTCTCGATCAAAAGTCTCTACTGGCCGGGTGCGGTGGCTCAAGCCTGTAATCCCAGCACTTTGGGAGGCCAAGGCGGGCGGATCACGAGGTCAGGAGATCGAGACCATCCTGGCTAACACGCTGAAACCCCGTCTCTACTAAAAATACAAAAAATTAGCCGGGCGTGGTGGTGGGCGCCTCTAGTCCCAGCTACTCGGGAGGCTGAGGCAGGAGAATGGCGTGAACCCGGGAGGCAGAGCTTGCAGTGAGCCGAGATCGCGCCACTGCACTCCAGCCTCGGCGACAGAGCGAGACTCCGTCTCAAAAAAAAATTAAAAAAAAAAAGTCTCTACCATATTTGATTGAATCTAATTCACCATTCTGACATGATGCCATCCATTTGTAAGATGCACTGGATTTTCAAGTGCAAATGTGAACAAAAATGCATTCTGAATTGAGAAAATATGGTGTTTCCTGTGGGAATCTGGACATTCGTGTTCCCGTCCTGGCCATGCCACTGAACCACATGTGTGATCTTGAGAAGGTCACCTCGCTTCTCTGAGTCTCAGCTTCCTTGGCATGAAGAGATGGAAATGATAACCAATTCAGCCCTAGAAAATGCTAACAAGTATCCCCAATCACCAGTGACAGCACAGGCTTTGCCCCTGTCACACTATTTCTGAATACCTTCTTCACAACCATCTAAGCAATTGTCTCAGCCCGCCCAGAGTCAGAAGGCTCTGCTCTGCATAATCACCGACCACTCCCCATCGCCAGCTCAGAAGAGAGCAAGACTATGGCCACAGCTCCCCCCACACATTTTCCAGTGGGCACAAAAGCGGTCTTTTCAGGGCCCACACACCTAAAGGCAGGGGGCCTGGGCTGGCCCTGGAGCCACAGGCACCAATATTAAGTTGAGTGGAGAAGGATGTTTCCCTAGCCTGCTTCTCTGCTTCTCTCCCTCAACAGCTCCATAACCTACATTAGGAAATTTACATGTAACAAATCAGCCACGGAATCCTAAGGAGCACAGATGTTCCTGCAGAGAGGCATCTTCTTTGCACTTAACAGGAGAAACAAGAAAATTAAAAAGGGGAAACTTGCCACACAGACACTCCCAAGGCCTGGATTGAGGAACGTGTTATACGTGCTTCTATGTCAGCTACCTTTTCTCCCCAGGACCCGCTACCCCAACCCCCCACAACAGGTACCTTTTCAGACCCAGGTTTCATACAGAAGGTCCCAGCACCCTCTGCCTTCAAGCTTCTTATGAGCAGCACCAACGCCCCAACCCTGACACAGCCCACCATTTCTCTGGCCCATTCCCAGTCCTCTGTGATATCGTGGCCACACACTCTAAACAGGTGAAGAAAATGAAAACTGGAGCACTCCCCCAAAGCCAGAGCCCAGGGGTAACCTCAGAAGTAAGCGGAGAGTCTTCAGAGTGACATTCAGGACACGGTCCCATGAGGGAGGCACAGACAACCAGTGAAGAATCCAGAATAGAACACTCAGAGCAGAGCGCTGCCCATCAACAGCGAAAAACCTCACCCGGCCTCCCACCTCACCTCTACGGTCCTCCTCTTCCAGGACATGCTCACCCCTGCCCACCTTCCCAACTTCCCACCTTCCCAACTTCCCACCTTCCTACCATCTCACCTTCTACCTTCCATTTTATTTTATTTTTGAGACAGAGTCTCCTTTTGTCACCCAGGCTGGAGTACAGTGGTGCAATCTCAGCTCACTGCAACCTCCGCTTCCTGGGTTCAAGTGATTCTCCTGCCTCAGCCTCCCAAGTAGCTGGCATCACAAGTGTGTGCTACCACGCCCAGCTAATTTTTGTATTTTTAGTAGAGATGGTGTTTCACCATGTTGGCCAGGCTGGTCTTGAAATCCTGGCCTCAAATGATCCTCCCTCCCCGGCCTCCAAAAGTGCTGGGATTACAGGCGTGAGTCACTGCGCCTGGCCCACTTTCTGCTTTCAACTATTCCCTGGAGCACCCTTCCCAAGAGGTACATTCTGAGGCTGGGGCACCACTACCCCAAATGCACATTATCCTGGGCTCTGTGTTTGCCGGCTGTATGACCTCAGGAAATAAGTCCCTATCTCAGTGTCCTGACTTATTTCTCTGCCTTATATATTCATTTCTGTCCTATGTATTCCATGTGTCAAAACTATAACACGGAGTCCCAGCTACATGGGGGTCTGAGGCAGGAGGATCACTTGAGCCCAGGAGGTGTAGGCTACAGTGAGCCAAGATCATGCTACTGCATTCCAGCCTGGGAGACAAAGTGAGACCCTGTCTCAAAAAAAAAAAAAAAAGCAAAACTATAACATGGGATAGAGTATAATGGGTGGTTATTACTAAATTATGCTAATAATGCTAATGCTAATTGAGATTGTTGAGATTCTTTAGGCATTAAGGCCTCCTTGTGCATATATTCTGCCTTTCTGATGGGGCTATAATTTTCCCAAGGACAGAAGTTATGTCTCCTTTTTTCAAAATGCCTGAAATAAGATTCTCCAAGCATCATCATCATCTCAGTTGGTGGTATAGGCTGAAGAGATGGCAATAGACAGCAAGTATGCTGCCACCCCCATGCACTGGCCATGGCAGGCGTGGCTAATCGAGTGCACATGCCCACCCACTCATCAGTACTCCAGCAGTCAAGCTTCTTTCAACCTATCAGAGATGGCAAAGAGGTGAAAGGCCCCCTAGTCCAGGTGGCATGCATAGTCTCTGACATGCACAGATCCTAACTATTGACAGGGCCTCTGAAAACACAGCCCACCTCCACAAATGGCTTTTGAGCACTCCTGTGGGCAATGGAGACAAAGAGCCTGATTCTATCTCCCTAGGTGCCCCCTGCCTTTTTTTTTTCCTGCCTCAAAGTCTTTTGAGAAGATCATCAGGATGTAAATTATTCAATTATAATTCCTGGTGTCCCATCACCAACAGAGTCTATAATTTCTGACACAGGAGAAGGGGAACGAAGGACAGCATTTCTGATGAATCCAGAAAACCAGACCTCAAGCCTTCACTCAGTTCCCATAGTCACCTCTCAAATATATCCATGCAATTAGATTAACCTCCCTCCAGTCCTCATGTGCATCCAAAGACCATGGGGAAGGGGGCAAGTACACATGGGAAAGGAAAGAAAAGTACAGGATTTTCCAAACTCAAAAGTAGGAATGGACTGGGAGCGGCAGCTCACGCCTACAATCCCAGCACTTTGGGAGGACAAGGCAGGAAGATCACTTGAGGCCAGGAGTCTGAGACCAGCCTGGACAACATAGTAAGACCCTGTCTACACAGAAATATTAAAAAATTACCCAGGTGTGGGGGCATGCACCTGTGGTCCCAGCTACTTCGGAGGCTGAGGCAGGAGGATTGCTTCAGCCCGAGAGGTCAAGGGTACACTGAGCCATGATCATACCACTATACTCCAGCCTGGATGACAGAGACTACAGATGACCTTGCCTCCAAAAAAAAAAAAAAAAAAAAAAACAGTAGCAATAACCCTAGGCCTCAGATTCCTGGGCTTGTAAAGTGAGGGACTGGCTAAGATAGCTCCTAAGGTCCCTCTCAGCCCTAAAAATCTCAGAGATTGTAAATGTATTACTTAGCAGTGTCTACTACTTTGTACCCTCCAAATAGACTTCCCTTCTCCTTCATGCTATGGCCCTGGGCTAACAGTACAGGAGGGCACTTGGTTGTATTTCAAGAGACATATAACAAGACCAGGTATACTCACATGATGCCCTTTCTCTGAAGAACACCTCTGTTCTCTCGGTGGGACCTCAGATATTCCATAATAATGATGATGATGACAAACGTGATTTCAAAGCCCTCTCCTGTTTACTGTGTAACGGTCTCTCAATACCCCGCGTGAGTCTATATTCACGCAGCCCGTGTACACCCTCCGCCACAGCAAAGACCTAATTTAGACAGAGGCAAATTAGCTCTGTGGGGTGAAATGCATTAACCAAGTCTCCCAAACAGCACAAATCTAATTAACTGAAAATCAAAATTGCAAAGCTGCCGAAAAAGATTTCCACGGAAGAAGTCTCCCAAGGATTGAAGGAAAGTTGTGGGCCATGTGACCTGCCTAATCCAAGTCTCGCCGCTAAACTGGGATAAACGCTGTTTGGGTGTTCAGGTTTGTTTGCTTTTTCACTGATGTTTGTTTTCTCTAGATCACCTTTATCACCAGTGGGCTTTAGAGAGCTTATCTGGTGCATGCAACAGCCACAAAAAGCATCCTTCCTGAGGAGTGGGCCCAGCCTTCAAGAACCTTTGGTGCTATGGGAAATACAAATGTACCATTTCCAGAAAACCTGGCTGGGAACTCCTCTCTTCCTCCCGCATATCTGCCCTGCCTCCCCAAACACAGTCTCCCCTCCACCAATCCCCAAGCCCCCAAGAAATGCTGCCAGCAATGGAGTCAAATGCCCCACATCCGTGGTCCTTGAGTCGATAGAGACACACTCAAATCAGAGCCCCTCACCCCCAATGACAGGCAGGTTAGCTGGGCCTGGGTTTGTCCTTTACTCCCCTGACCTACCCCAGGCAAAGGACACAAGGACAAGCCATTGGTATCCGGCAGGGCTGTCTTTGATCCCAAAGACCATGAGCTCCTGCTCTTGGTCAAGAGAGGGCAGAAAACAGCTTCTATACTTTCCACCCCACACCGCACCCCTGCTTTAAACTCTTCCTGGCTCCCTACTGCCCAAACAGCAGTTCTGAATCCTGGCTGCACAGAAAAATCACCTGGTGAGCTTTTAAAAGCTCCTAAAGCCCAATCCACACCCCCAACCAAGTACATCAGAGTTTCAGAGACATCAGCATCCCTCCCCTTGATGATTCTAACCTGCAGCCAAGCCTGAGAACCACAGCTCTGGACTCATGTTTCTCAAACTTCACCATGCACATGATCTACCTGGGGCATCTTCTAAAAACGCAGGCACAGCTGGGCGCAGGAGCTCACACCTGTAATCCCAGCACTTTCAGAGGCCGAGGCGGGCAGATCACAAAGTCAGGAGTTCGAGACCATCCTGGCCAACATAGTGGAACCCTGTCTCTACTAAAATACAAAAATTAGCTGGGTGTGGTGGCGTGTGCCTGTAATCCCAGCTACTCGGGAGGCTGAGGCAGAAGAATCACTGGAACCAGGGAGTGGGAGGTTGCAGTGAGCCCAGATTGCGCCACTGCACTCCAGCCTGGCAACAGAGCAAGGTTCCATCTCAAAAAAAAAAAAAAAATGCAGTTGCCTGACTGAGCAGGTGGTCACATATGATCTCACCCTATATTTTCCCTTTTCCATCTCTTGCCACTGCCCACTCATACACCCCACAGTACATGCAGCTCCCCAATACATGATACTCTACTTTGCCCGGAGGCTGTACCCCTACCTTTCCTTTTGGTGGGAAACCCCTTCCCACAATTACTCCATCTCCTTGAAAAACTCCTACCATCTATTATGGGCCAAACTGTGTCCCCTGCAAAAAATTATGTCGAAGTCCTAAGCCCTGGTACTTCAAAATGTGACTATATTTAGAGATACAGTCTTGACAGAGGTAATTAAATTAAAATAGGATCATTAGGGTGGGCCCTAATCCAATAGGACCAGCGTCCTTGAGGAAATCTGGACATGTGCACAATTTGTACATGTGCACACATACAAAGGGATGGCATATGAGGCACTGGGAGAAAACAGCCATCTAGAAGCCACAGAGGGAGACCTGCAATGATCCTTCCCTCTCAGCCCTCAGAACGAGCCAACCCTATCAAAACCTCCATCTTGAATTTCCCAGCCTCCAGAACCGTGAAGCAAACAAATTCTGCTGTAGAAGCTGCCTAGTCCCTGGTACTTTGTTACAGTGGCCCTAGCAAACAAATACATCATTTTGCAAGACCCAATCCTAGGTACAACCTCCTCTGGGACGCTGCCTGGACCCACCCCAGCAGGCCCACCTCTTTGGTCATCCTTGGAGCCTCCAGGGAACCTCCAGGTTCCCTGACCTGCTTATCTGACAACCAACTGCTTGTGGGCTCAAGGTAGAGCCCTGTCTCACCTGTGTCTCTGTGCCTAGCACCTTACATGGCGCACACAGAAGGCACTGATAAACATGAACCGGACTGAACTGAAAGCGGACCTCACCTTGCAAGCAGTAACTTCTCAGCAAGTTCCCCTGCCTGCGCCAGGGCCCACTGAGCCTCCCCTACTCTTGTTTCCCATTAGGCAGCCAAGAATAATCATTGTTTTGAGCTGGGTTTTGTTTTTCTGGTGTGTGTGAGTTTTCTTTAAGCCACCATATTGAAATGCAAACTGCCAGGTGTTAGAAATGCTGCCCCCAGCCCTCAGAGGCAGCTGGTTTCTACAGACTAGCATTTATCATATTTGCAGTAAATACACAAAAGGTCTTCAATTCAAAACCAGGAAGAGAAAGTAATTCTTTTGTCAAAAGGCAGCGGTGACTAAACGCTGGGCAGGGAGTGAAAGCAGATTTGGACCGTTGCTTTACCATCTTCCGGGTGTGGACGTGTTTTATGCTAGAAAAGGAGACTAAACAGAGTCAGACCAACACATTCTGAATGCATACTACAGGGACAGGCATTTGCACAAACACACTGGGTTTAAACTTCGCTGCAGTCCTAAGGCGAGCAGAGAAAGTCTATATGAGACATCAGAAAACGAATGCCGGCTGGGTGCAGTGGCTCACGCCTGTAATCCCAGCAACTTTGGGAGGCTGAGGCGGGTGGATCACGAGGTCAAGAGATCGAGACCAGCCTGGCCAACATGGTAAAACCATGTTTCGTCTCTACTAAAAATACAAAAATTAGCCAGGCATGGTGGCACACGCCTATAGTCCCAGCTACTTGGGAGGCTGAGGCAGAAGAATCGCTTGAACACAGGAGGCTGAGGTTGCAGTGAGCCGTGATAGCACCACTGCACTCCAGCCTGGGGACAGAGCAAGACTCTGTCTCAAAAAAAAAAAAAAAAAAATCCAATGTCAACCTTTGCAAAGGGGAAATCTTAACCCCACTTGGAACTATAATGGTGCCCTGGACATCTATGTTCTAAGGAAGAAAGATCCAAAACAGACCCATTAATTCATACACATACAAAATCCTGAAATCCTTCACATGCAAAGAGCAGACAGGAGGGAGTCAAGTTAAAAGTTATGGTGGTTTCCAAGCCTATAAAAAAAAAAAACAGCCCAGGCATCTTCATAGAATTTTCTTTTCCTTTTCACACAGGATCTGAAATATGAAAGGGTCACTTTCTCTTCGGGGTCAATGTATACTCCGGAAGACTGCAGGGTTTGCTCTTTTGAAGGTTACGAGGCTGGTCAGCCTTGAAACTGCAGCAGGGCGTTTTCTCTCTCATCAGGCCCCTCCCCAGGGGAGGTATCCCAACCTGGGCCCCAGGGAGCCTGCAGCCTTGAAGCCAGAGGTCAGCAGCCACCCGGAGCCTCTCAAACACCACCACACCAGGTTTCCTCCACTTGGCAGTTGTGAAAAAGAAAAATTGGGAAGGAAGTATAGAAGGTAGACAGGAATTGCTACACAACCCAACACAGTCTTAAGATTTAAGGCCTTTCCTTCCTGCAAAGTTGCCTTCAGGCATCAAGAAACTATACAATAATGTAGTTCTCTCAAAAAGAAACTATACAATAATGTAGTTCTCTCAACATCACACTCTCCATAACTCTCTGACAGCAAGGCCAAGGGCCTCTCCCTGCATGCCCAATACTGTAGCAGCACAGCTGCTGAGACTGCGCTCTGTCTCCGACCTGAACACAACAATCACCCTTCCAGGCTTGAGTGCTATGACTTGTCTCCTGAGAAAGCAGGTTATCAAAAGGCAATACCTGGTTGGATGCCGTAGCTCACACCTGTAATTCCAGCGCTTTGGGAGTCCAAGGTGAGAAGATCACTTGATCCCAGGAGTTCCAGACTAGCCTGGGCAAAATAATGAGAACCACCCCCCATCCCCACAATCTCTACAAAACCAACAAAATTCGTCAGGTATGGTCACGTTAGTCCCAGCTACTTGGGAGGCTAAGGTGGGAGTATCTCCTGAGGCCCTGAGTTTGAGACCAGCCTGGGCAATACAACAAGACCCCATCTCTACAAAAAAATTGTTCAAACTACCGGGCATAGTAGCCCATGCCTGTAGTCTCAGCTTCTTCGGCAGCTAAGGTGGGAAGGATCACTTAAGCCCAAGAATAGGAGGCTGCAATGAGCAATGTGCATACACTGTACTCCAGCCTGGGCAACAGCACCAGGGCCTGTTTAAAACCATATACATATAGCCAATACTATGGCTTTCATTCTGTCCTTTCAGCCTTCCCACTTCCCCTGAGCCAAAGGGGTTACAGCACCAACTCCCAGCATATAGGGTTTCTTTTGGGCACCTCTCCAGGAGCTTCCTTGAACAGTGAGAAGTCTTTTACCGCATGGAGAACTGCTGTGGTTTCTCTCTTTTATCTTTCATCCTTTGCAAAATGAGATTTCAAAATCCAGGGAACCCTGCTTCTGGCAAAGAAGCACCTCCATCCTTGAACTGTCCAAAAAAGACCCAGCACCCCTTTGTCATCTGCTGAGAAGTCACCACAGACCCTATGTGTCACACACACCCACGACTGGTCTCAACAGCTAAAGGTCTCCTGCAGTTTCACTGAGTGCCAAAAACTCCCAGGCACAAACCACCAGTGGGATGGACCTGAAAGCCCAACTTTCTACAAACAACACTAATAATAGTAGTAAGAGCCACCACCTATTAAGCATTTACCGTGTCCTGGGCACTACAGGAATTTGACACATGTTGCAGAGAAAGCCATCAGATCCTCAAAACAACGCTGTCAAATGAGGATAACCATTCCATTTAAAAAACGGTGTTCTTCCTTTTAAATTGACAAGAACACTGAGGTCAAGAAAGAACAGGCAATATGCCAAGGGTCCCCAGATAGTAAGGGGCAGAAAAGGATTCGAAGGTGGGTCTGTCTGATGCCAAGGCTCTCTGCGGTGCTGCCACACCATCTGTGAAGGCTCTCGGGCCTCTCTGGGACCAACCTCTATCTGCACAGCACCATGTGGGAGAAAGAGTCCAGTGAGGCACTCATTAATATCCCCGTGGACTGGTAGGTAAACTGAGGCCCAAAGAAGAACCAAAGTGCCTCTAAACCTTCGCGAGGAAAAGACAAGTTCCTTCCTGTGCTGCAAGTACAAAATGACACAGTCGGCCAAGCACAGTGGCTGATGCCCAGAACTTTGGGAGGCCGAGGCGGGTGGATCACTTGAAGTCTGGAGTTCAAGACCAGCCTGGCCAACATGGTGAAACCCCATCTCTATTAAAAATACAAAAATTAGGCTAGGCATAGTGGTGCACGCCTGTAGTCCCAGCTACTCGGCAGGCTGAGGCAGGAGAATCACTTGAACCCGAGAGGCAGAGGTTGCAGTGAGCCGAGTTTGCGCCCTTACACTCCAGCCTGGGCGACAAAGCGAGACTTCGACTCGAAAAAAAAAAAAATGACACATTCTTCAGGGGTCCAGCTTCTCCACTGAGCTCTGCTCTCAGGCCCACTGTCATTCCCAGGTGCCCTGTGCACCGATGCCTTCGGGAAGACAGGCAATGTGCTAGCTGCCCCAAGGTCCACCCCAGCAGCAGCTCCTCAGGAGGCAGCACAGTGATTTCCAGTCCAGGAGGCAGAAGCAGAATGCAGGTCCAGGCAGGCCTGCGGGGCCAGAAAGAGGGAGAATATGGTACCAGGAAGGGCCTGACTTGCCCTCTCCCACCTGGACTTCCAGGCCAGCCAGGTCTGAACCGACACACAAATGCTAAGTTCATTTGACTCATCAAAGCTCAAACCCTTCATACTCCCCAGCCCCTGCACCCCCGTCATCACCATCTGCCAGGAGAGAAGCTGAGGCCCAGCAGACAGAGACCAACACTGCCAGCTTCTTGTGGCAGGCCCAGGCTGCTTCTGAATCTATTGATTACTAATAGCACTCCACTCGGGCCTCGAGAACCCTTCTGCCACCGAGTCGTGCCTCCCTCTCTCCTCCCCTCTGGCTGTGTCATCCATTGAGACTCCCCAAGTAGGGCCCTCTCTGCCTCCTCTTCCCCAGCGGCTCCTTCCCGAGCACGATCTCAGGAAACTGACACGTGACCATCTGGCGCCAACACCTGCTTTGCTGAGAAGGAATTCCCCTCAAGGACGATCAAGTCACAAAGACTAAATCCTTGCTCATTTGTGCAAACATTTCCTAATATTTATTGCATGCACCTTTCTTTCACCATTATACACCTACACAATATGTTTAACACATACAAATTCCCCCCACATATATTCATGTTTTATTACACGCGTTTCCCCATGGTAGGGATAGATAACAAGTGGCCAACAGAGGATTAAAGCCACTTACTCTGCAAGCCCGTCCTGGAAGCTGACTGGTGGTAGAGGGGGAATATGAGCTGTCAGAAAGCCCAAAGCAATTTCAGAATAAAGCTGGCACCAGGGGCATGATCCAAGTCTAAGAGAAGCTTGCTCTGAACAGTTTCCAGTTCATGGGTAAGACAGAAATGCTTACAAGTTCCTTAGCCCCAAACTGGAGGCAAAAATCCCCTATGATGATGATTAAGCCCAGTAGAATAGATGATCTATAGAACTGCTTATGTTCAAAGATTCTTCTACAGTGCATTTTCACTTATTAAAGGGTATTAACATTTCTTTCCAAAGGGTTTCTCCAGTCCACAGAAAACGTGGGTTGATACTACAAAGAAGACTCAGTTGTAGCCTGTAGGATCACACGGGCTAATAGCTGAGGAGGTGATATCCTCTCAAGCTGATGAAAATACAGGCCGCCCTCAACCCAGGAAGCCTGCCAGGTGACAGCTCTGTGGCCTGGCACAAGTAAGTGAACTCAGTTTCCTCGATGGTACCACGGACAAACGAAATAGCCCAACTGTACCCTAGCCTGTGGCATCACTGAAATTTCTGCCTCCGATGATGAACAATAAAACTCACCAGGAAAAACAGCTCCTCCTCAAGGACAACGTGGAAGTGGAAACTAGGAGGATTGGACTTTCTCAGGAGCCAGTCTCAGACAAGACTCCCAGGGATGGAGTGGCAGTGCCACAGGAAGAGAGAGCAGGCTGGGTCCCTGGGACCACACCAAGGAGGCAAAGGGGAGCCTGCTAAGGAACCGAGGGCTCACCTGTGGTAGGGAAGTATACGCCTATCCATATCAAGCAAAAGCTGATGGTAATGAAATGATAAGGTCAGGGGAATAGCAGGGTCAAACATCACATGCCAAAGAGGAAATCCCAACCATTAAGTAGGCACACAATAAAATATTCTGCTTATTGAATATTGGGTAAGCCACTTAAGTTCTACGTTTTCGTTTCTCAGCATTAACATAGGGGCAATTAAAACTGCTTCATGGGATTTAAATACACATTATACACTTAACAAAAACATACACATGAGAAAGCTTGGTACTTAGAAGAGAACTAGCATTTATGATCCCCTATGATGTGCTAGGAATGTTCTATCCATTATCTCCTTTAATCCTCAAAACAACCTTGGAAAACGGTGCCGGTGGTGGTATCAGGAGTAGGTAACATTGTTTGATTTACCTCGCATGACTTACTACATGCCAGACACATTGTCTCATTTAATCCTTACAACCAATTGGGAGGCAGATATTATTCTTCCTCTGTGACAAATGAGGAACTTGTGATCCAACAGGTAATCAAATGGTGGGGCCAGGACTCCAACTCAGGTCTGTCTGACCACAAAGGGTCAAAAATCCACCGCCTCTCAGTGAATACAGATGCCTTCATTCATTCTTCATGCATTGACTGGACATCGTCTGTGTGTCAGGCTCTATGGAAGGCACTTGGAATGGAGCAGAGAACAAGACACTGTTCCAATTCTCCTAGAGGTTATGGTCCAAGGCAGAGAAAAAAAACATAAACAAGCTACTGCTATGATAGGGAATGTATTAGTCAGGGCTCTCCAGAGACGTCGAATCAACAGGAAAGAGGGAAAGAGGGACAGACATTTATCTTAAGAAACTGGCTTGTGATTGTGGAGGGTTGGCAAGCCTGAAAATTCTAGGGCAGGCCAGGCGCAGTGGCTCATGCTTGTAATCCCAAGGAGGCCAAGGCCAGTGAATGGGAGGCCAAGGCAAGTAGATCACCTGAGGTCAGGAGTTCGAGACCAGACTGGCCAATGTGGTGCAACCCTGTCTCTACTAAAAAGTACAAAATGAGCCGGGTGTGGTGGTGTGCGCCTATAATCCCGGCTACTTAGGAGACTGAGGCAAGAGAATCCCTTGAACCCGGGAAGCAGAGGTTGCAGAAAGCTGAGATCGCGCCCCTGCACTCCACCCTGGGCGACAGAGAGAGACTCCATGTCAAAAAAAAAAAAAAAAAAAAAAATCCTAGGGCAGGCCAACAGGCTGGAAATTCAGGGAGGGTTTCCATGTTGCAGTCCAGAGGCAGAATGGCTTCTTCCTGAGAAAACCTCCGTCTTTGTTCTTAAGGCCTTCAACAGATTGGGCAGGTCCTGCCCACATCATGGCGAGTAATCTGCTTTACTTAAAGTCAACTGATTAGCAATGTTAATCACATCCACAAATACTTTCACAGCAATACGTAGACTAAGGTTTCACCAAACAATTGGGCAACATAGGCCTAGCCAAGTGGACATATAACATTAATCACAAGGGGTTGTATAGAGTGTTAGGAAACAGAGGAAAAACTCCTAAGGATTTAGGAAATGTTGGACGGCCCAAGGAATAAGCAGGCATTGGAAGTTCAAAATGTTCCTCAAAAAACTGCGCAAATATATCAAAGACCAAGTCCTCATGTAAACATACTGGGGGCCTCCTAGTTAAAGGAGCTCCAGTGAATCTTTCTGAAAACCAAATAATTACTTTGCTTTTGAATATGATATGGGTAGCCTCACACCACATTTTCATGAGGGCAGACACATTGTATATACTAAGGACTATTAAAATTGGCAGCAGGTTGCAGTGAGCCCAGATCATGCCATTGCACTCCAGCCTGGGTGACAAGAGCGAAACTCCACCTCAAAAATAAATAAATAAATAAATAGATAGATAGATAGATAAATAGATAAAATAAAATAAAATTGGCAGCAGAGCATGTGAACAGTGATGACCTGTATACACATCCAACTGTCACCAGGTACACCCCCAGTTCCTGGGAACAGGAGGGGTAACAGAATCTCTTTCCTGCCCCTCCATTTAGGACAAATAACAGTGTCACACCGTTGAATCTTCCAGCCTCATCCTCAATTTGAGCAAGTTGCAGAACCTTGATGGGAACTCCAGAATCTACACTGGGGAGAAGAAGGACAATGTCGGGGGGAGGTGTCTACAAAGGACGCCAACATAAAGAGGAGGACAGGACTTCGTTTTGTTACTTAATCACTGGAAGGTCATCTGTTTGGTGAAATTGCAGATGAGTCTAACTTTTTAACAAGCAGATCTCAGTGGGAAGCTCTTTCTCTCTCTCTCATTAGTAGGAAGGAAGGGTTCTTCTCTATAGGCGGCAGTGAACTCCAAGCCCCAGAAGGCCTGCAGGTGGTAAGGCACAAGAAGAAGGAAACACAAGAGGCAGCCAAAGAAGCTCTTCCTCATCAGCCAGAGGAGCCAGTGGGACCTGATCCAGCATCCCCAGAGGCTCCTGGTTGCTTCCCCAACCCCCGGAGCAAGCAAAGGCCCGGCTTCTCTCTACTCTGTATGGGCGAGCAGACGGAAGCCCCACCAGGTCCGGGATCCTTGTCAGGTTTATTCACTGACATGTCCTGGGGCACATAACAGACATTCAATAAATATGTGTTGAATGAATCAGTATATCCAGACCTTAATACAGTTAGACCTTAATAAGTATGGGAATTGCACCCTCTTTAAATATAGATCGAGCAGATGGTTGGAAATGCTTTTCTAGTAAGAAGTGATGTTTACATAGAGCTTTTCACACTACCTTGTGGATCACGCTACCTATTCTTATGAAGTGGAAGAAAAGGATGAAGGGAAAGCCAAACCAATGGTAGAGAAGGAACAGAATAAGCAACCCTAGCCTCCAGGGACTCATAGCTGACCTGAATCAAGTGGGTTTTATTCTGTGTGTCAGGCTCCTCACCTGTAAAATGGGACTACACCCTCCAGGGTTGTTGTGAGAGCTCAATTTAACACACTTTACCTTCCTTCACCCTGCCTGAACCACCCGATACCAAACGTGCGGAACTGGCTGCCTAAAACCTCCTCAGCAGTAACGCACAGTGATCAGCGTGTGTTTTGACTACATTGCCCAAGTTTCTGGCCCCAGCTGCTAGAGGCCTTGCTGGCGCGCAGCAGATTCTTTTTCCCAGAAGATTAACTTATTAACTCTTCTTGAAAGCTGTTTGTTTGCAAGAATGCACAACTGGGTCCAGGTGAGTGTGTGTTACTAAGGAAAAAGGGCCCCGGAGAACAATGCTGCTCTTACCCTATCCTCAACATCGGAGGCTCCAGAGATGCCTGGCTTTCCCCAAGACCCCAGCTGAATGGTTCACCCATGCCAGTCAGTAAGGTTCCTCCTCTGGGCAATGAGAAGGTGCTGCCAGACAGATGCTCGGGCCCTTCAGCAGCTCACACTGTGGGATTCTGTACCCCTAAATGTCCTCGTTCTGAATCCCAACTGAGGGGGCCTTTCCCAAAGGCTAGGGCCACCTATCACTCTTTCCAAGCATCTGGTCTACCTCCTAATAACACTCCCCTGCCTGTAATCGCCTCTTCAGCGTCTGGCCTTCCATTTAGACTATAAGCTCTCTGAGGGTGAAGACCTGGCTTGTCTTATTTTTACTGCATCCCCGTAACCCACAAAACACCTGGCACTCAGTAGATGCTGGATACATATTTGCTGCACCGAATTAGGACCCCAAGGATGGGCTGTGGGGAGTCTTCCTTATGAAAAACTCTTCTTGTGGTTCTAAGGGGATTTTTCGTAGGAGAGGGTCCACAGGTTTCACCCTATGCTAAAAGAGGACCTACCCAAAAACAGCTTAAGATTACTGACAAATAGTGAATCTCAGGCAGGAATCCTGGGTGAACTCTTAATAGCTTCTCCTGGCTGGGTGTAGTGGCTCACACCTGTAATCCCAGCACTTTGGGAGGCCGAGGCGGGAGGATCACCTGAGGTCAGGAGTTCGAGACCAGCCTGGCCCAACATAGTGAAACCCTGTCTCTACTCAAAATACAAAAATTAGCTGGGCATGCTGGTGGGTGCCTATAATCCCAGCTACTCAGGAGGCTGAGGCAGGAAAATCGCTTGAACCCAGGAGGTGGAGGTTGCAGTGAGCCGAGCTCACACGACTGCACTCCAGCCTGGGAGACAGAGTGAGACTCCGTCTCAAAAGGAAAAATAAAAAATAAAAAATTACTCGTTATCCTGATAGTCAATGGGTTTCTTTTTTTTGGGGGGGGCAGGGACAGAGTCTCACTTTGTCACCCAGGCTGGAAAGCAGTGGCGCAATCTCGGCTCACTGCAACCTCCGCCTCCTGGGTTCGATTCTCCTGCCTCAACCTCCCAAGTAACTGGGACTACAGGCACGTGCCACCACACCCAGCTAATTTTTTGTATTTTTAGTAAAGATGGGATTTTACTATGTTGGCCAGGATAGGCTCAATCTCCTGACCTCATGATCCACCCGCCTCAGTCTCCCGACGTGCTGGGATTACAGGCGTAAACCACCGTGCACAGCCGTCAATGTGCTCTTAATATGGCTCCCAGCTATTTTTCTGGGCCTTCCCCTTTGGATAAAGCTCTCCCTCCCTGCTCCTTCCTTCCAAGACTCTCTTCCCTCCCAGCTCTAGTAATTCAGGTCCTCCCATGCTTGAGGGACCCTCTCAGGACCACCTCTTCTGAGAAGTCCTCCTGAAAGACCCCAAGAAAAGCCTGTACTGTTATCTACTTCCTTTGACAATTAACCACATGACACCTTGTATGACGGCCCATTACTCTACTGAATTATTATTTACAACCTGGGTATTTACTGTCTAGCATCCCATAACAGTTTGTAAGTTTCTTGGAGGCAGGGACTAGTGTCTTCTTCCTCAAAGGGCCCACCATATTAGGAACTCAATAAATAAATGTGTTGACAGGTATTCCGAGTGATGTAACAAAATAACAGACTGCTGAGGCCAGGCTTATTTGAGTAGATTTTTTCCCGTACAATAATAATAATACAAGAATTTTTAAAAACACCCACTATCCCACCACACAAATGAAATCAACTATTATTTTTCCCTGTTCCCTCCTGGACCTTGTCCAGAAGCACAGGTAATATTTATATAGTTGTATTCACAACAGAAACACAATGTTAGCCTCTGATATTTTTCCCCCTTCACACTGCATTTCTAAACATGCTTTCTCACTTGGGAATGAAAGCCTGTGTTTGGTCCTGCGATTCTTCTTGTGGGGTTACTAGAACAACCGACCCAGCATATGTCGAGCTGTGCAATTCCATTCTTTCTTAACAGAACTTTTTTTTTCCCTTCCATAGGCAGCTTCTCTCCCCCAAGTGTTAAAGCAGATTTTCCAGAACATCAAAGGTCTATTTTCACATGAAAGCACTCAGCTGAACATGTAGTAAAACAGACTGCCCCCACCAAAGCTACAGCCACAGCAGAGCCCTCCCTGGCCAATGGGTCCCTCATTGAGATTTGGGGACTTCCCTATGAACACCCGACAGGGACTCCTGTGCTCCAGCAGTCCTGCCCAACCCCGCTCTGGCCTCTGATCACCAGCTGGAGTCTGGTGGTCCCTTTTCCCTCATCCCTCCCAACGAAAAGTGTCTTGCTGTTTCTCCCTCTCTCCTCCTCACTCGGCCAGTTTCTACCTTGGGGTTTCTACCTTGGGTGTTGATGTTTGCCTGGGGCTGTCCCCCAACTCCTCCCCAAAGCCACTCCCTTGCCCAGGATCTGCTGCCACCAAACACCCAGTAATCCTGCCGGAAGTCCCATTTATTTGCCTATTTACATGAAAAGTAACAAAATGCTCCCCTCAAAAGAGGATGTGGCCCACTTGCTGTCATTCAGGGGTTTCAACAGAACCAGGCATCAGCTGGGTTCTCAAAGTGTAATACACAGAATCCAAGAAAAGTGCCGCAAGCTAATAGACACTCCCAAAATTCTCACAACAAGTGAAAAGATTTGTCTGATTCCATCCCTAGACAAGAAAACAGCACTGGGGAGAACATGTCCTACCAAAGCAGCCATTTGTGTCACTTAATAAATGTGTTTAAGTGTGCCTGGATTCCTTTCCCTAAAAAATTAGCAAGAACAAAAATACACTTGGGAAGAAGGAATAGGTCTTAGTGTTCAATAGAATAGTCAAGTGACTACAGTTAATACTAATTTATTGTACATTTCAAAATAGCTAGGCCGGGCACACCTGTGGCACGCACCTGTTATCCCAGCTACTCGGAAGGCTAAAGTGGGAGGCCCTACTGAGTCCAGGAATTCGAGTCCAGCCCAGGCAACAAAGCAAGACCCCATCTCAAAAACAAATAAATAAAGGTATTTCAAAATAGCTAGAAGAACTGAAATGTCCTCAACACAAAGAAAAATGTTTGAGGTGACAGATGTCTCGATGACCCTGATTTGATCATTACAGACTGTACACATATATCAAAATATCGTATGTACCCCAAAAGTATGTAAAACTATCATGCATCAATCAGCAGTCCATCAATAATAAGCATGAAGTTCAACCTCATTAGTGATTAGGGAAATGCTAGTTAAAACCACAACGAGATTCCACAAGATTGGCAAAAATGTTTTAAGTCTGATAATACCAACTGTCTATGAAGATGCAGAGCAATGGAAACTACAATATATCACAAAAGGTGCAAGTGCAGAAAGAAGGGGATCTTTGCAACGCACCTTCTAGTCAACCTGAAGTTGTAGATACCCTGCGACTCAACAATTCCACTCCTAGATACATATTCTGGTAAACTCATGTATAAACACCAGAAGATATATACAAGAATATTCACAGTGAAAAAAAAAAAAAGAATACTCGCTGCAGCACTGTGTGAGCTAGCCAAAAATTAAACTCAGCAACTCAAATGTCCCTTAAAAGGAGAAAAGACAAGGGATGGCCCATTCATTCAATGAACATGCTACAGCAATGAAAACAAATGAGCTGCAGTTGCCTGCATCAACATGAATGAATGCCACAAACATCACACGAATGGAAAAAAGTATTCTAATACAAGGGTGAAAAGCAGGCAAACCCAAACGTGGTAAGAAGGCAGGCAGGTAAAACTGGGAAGAAACACCCAGGGGTATCAAAGGTATTGGTAATATTCTCCTTCTAAGCCAGATGGTGACTATGTGAGTACTCCTATTTACACAGAGATCTCACGTGTTTCTGTATGTATGCAATACTTTATATGTGAGGAAGGAAAACTCAGCAAAACTCAGGTTATACTCCTCTCCTCTCAGCACCATCACTGTCCTTCTGGGACCTCGCATCCTCTCTAAAGAAATCTACTTGTTAAGGGCTCTCAGTACTTATTACCACCTTTTTCCCTTGAGTCAAGTCAAACTTCTATCAAGGAGACACAAAATCAAAGGGAAATGAATCCATCCATACCACAAAGCAAGATTTATTCTAGAAAAATCTCTGTATCCACACCACATCACTAATTGGGGTTGTAACAACACCGATAAGGCTTCCAGGATGTTTCATTACGTAAGGAAGGTCTCCGTGACTGAGAACGCCTCACAGCCTCGCCTCTCCCAGAGAAGAAACAGGAGCTTACAGAGACTTCCTAGAACCCAACAAGTGAGAGATACGCTCTGTCCCCTGCCTCACTGATATGGTTTGGCTGTGTCCCCACCCAAATCTCATCTTGAATGGTAGCTCTCATAATTCCCACATGTTGTGGGAGGGACCCAGTGGAAAATAATTGAATCGCAGGGGCAGTTTCCCCCGTACTGTTCTTGTGGTAGTGAATAAGTCTCACGAGATCTGATGGTTTTATAAGGGGAAACCCCTTTTGCTTGACTTGCATTCTCTCTTGTCTGCCACCATGTAAGACGTGCCTTTCGCCTTCCACCATGATTGTGAGGCTCCCCCAGCCACGTGGAACTGAGTCCATTAAACCTCTTTTTCTTTATAACTCACCCAGTCTCACGTATGTCTTTATCAGCAGCGTGAAAATGGAGTAATACACCCACAAATACATCATCTTAAAGGTGGCACTCAGCATTTCCTTTGACAATGAGGCATTCCCAGTGGAAAGTACAAAATGGTATGTTTAATAGGATCTCACATTTGTAAATCATGTTTGTAGTATACACAGAAAAAATATAGAGAAATATACTTTAATTCATTAATGGTGGTAGCAAGGAGGCAGTCCTAGGGAAACCTTTACTTTTGATGCTATAAATTCTCTAATATTTATTTATTAAACACATGCGTCATTTATGTAATTGGGAACATTTTTAAAATGGATTTTAAAAGAAAGCAAGCAAGATGAAAATTCTGACCCTCAGGAAGCTTCCAATCTGGCTGCTAAGGTAAAAGTTAAGACACCTGAATGAGAGTGAACAAGACAGCATTAAAAAAATCCCACTGCCTGGTCCTTAGAGAAGAATGACAGCACGTCACCAAAGGTCATCTGCCCATCTCAGGCAAGGAGTGCCAATGGAGTTAGGAGAGATCAGCTGGATACCGGTTTCAGAAGGGTATATGGGTAGGAAAGCTGTGCGTGGGGCCATGGTGCTGTGTGGAGAAGGGCAGGGATGAACAGAGGGAAGGAAGCGACAAGCCAGGAACCAGAGTCTCCCTGCATCCCCGCAGGCCTTAGTTTCCCAGTCCCCAAGGTAGCAATGAAATAATCTGCCCTCCCTAGAGGTACACCACTATGAATTCCCATAAACCAAAGGCAGGCACACTCATTTCATTGTGCCTTGCTTTACTGTGCTGTGCTAATATTGTGTTCTTTACTAATTGTAGAGTTGAGTAAGTCTATCAGCATCATTTTTCCAACCACGTGTGCTAACTTCATGTTTCTGTGTCACATTTCCAAGTATTTCAAACTTTTTCATCATTATTATTATATCTGTAATGGTGATCTATGATCTCTGACGTAACTGTTTTGGGGTGCCACAAACTGTACCCATATAAGATGGCAAACTTAATCAATAAATGTTGTGTGTGTTCTGACTGCTCCACTGACCGGCTCTTCCCCCTCACCTCTTCACCTCCCCTCAGGCCTGTAGACACAATATTGAAATTAGCCCAATTAATAACCCTACAATGGCCTCTATGTGTTCAAGTGAAAGGAGGAGTTACATGTCTCTCACTTTAAATCAAAAGCTGGGAAGGCTTAAGCTTAGTGAGGAAGGCATTTCAAAAGCCGAGACGGGCTAAAAGCCAGGCCTCTTACACCATACAGCCAAGATGTTAATGCAAAGGAAAAGTTCTTGAAGGAAATTAAAAGTGCTACTCCAGTGAACACATGAACGATAAAAAACCAAGACAGCCTTATTGCGGATATGGAGAAAGTTTTAGTCACCTGGGTAGAAGATCAAACCAACCACAACATTCCCTTAAGCCAAAGCCTAACCCAGAGCAAGACCCGAGCTCTCTTCAATTCTATGAAGGCTGAGAGGTGCAGAAGAAAAACTGGAAGCAGCAGAAGTTGGTTCATGAGATTTAAGGAAAGAAGTCATTTGTTTGACATAAAGGTGCAAAGTAATACAGCAAGTGCTGATGTAGAAGCTACACAGCAAGTTATCCAGAAGATCTAGCCGAGATCACTGATGACGGTGGCTACATTCAACAACAAATATTCTCATGTACACAAAAGTCTTTTGTTGGAAGAAAATGGCATCTAGGACTTTGATAGCTAGAGAGGAGAAGCCAATGGCTGGCTTCAAAGCTTTAAAGGACATGCTGACTGTCTTGTCAGGGGCTAATGCAGCTGATGACTTTAAGTTGAAGTCCATCCTCATTTACCACTCTGAAATTCCTAGGGTCCTTAAGAATTATGCTAAATCTACTCTGCCTGTGCTCTACAAATTTGAACAATGAAGCCTGGATGATAGCACATCGATAGCACATCCCTTTTTTCTTTTTCTTTTTCTTTTTTTTTTTGAGACAGAGTCTTGCTCTGTCACCCAGGCTAGAATGCAGTGGTGCATCTCAGCTCACTGCAGCCTCCACCTCCCAGGCTCAGGCAATTCTCCTGCCTCAGCTTCCCGAGTAGCTGGGATTACAGGTATGTGCCACCATACCAGTGGGGTTTCACCATGTTGGCCAGGCTGGTCTCAAACTCCCACCTTGGCCTCCCAAAGTGCTGGGATTACAGGCGCAAGCCACCACCCCAGGCAGATAGCACATCTCTTTATAGCATGGTTTACTGAATATTTTAAGCCCACTGTTGAGACCTACTGCTGAGAAAAAAATATTCCTTTCAAACATTACAGCTCGCTGACAACATACCTGGTCACCCAACAGCTCTGACGTAGATACACAAGATTAATGTTTTCATGCCTTCTAACCATCATCCATTCTGCAACAATGGATCAGCAGTAATTTCAATTAATTTAAGAAACACATTTTTTAAGGCTATACCTGTCATGGATAGTGAGTGATTCCTCTGATAAATCTGGACATACTAAATGGAAGCCCTTCTGGAAAGGATTCACCACTCTAGATGCCATTAAAAAAATTGTGACTTATGGAGAAAGTAAAAAAAAAAAAAAATCAGCATTAACAGAAGTTTATAAGAAGTTGATTCCAATCCTCATGCATGATTTTGAGGGGTTCAAGATTTCAATGCAGGAAATAACTGCAGATGTGGTGGAAAGAGCAAGGGAACTAGAAGTAAAGCCTAAGATGTGACTGAATTGTGGCAATCTCATGATAAAACTTGAATGATGAAGAGTTGCTTCTTATGGATGAGCAAAGAAAGTCATTTCTTGAGACAGAATGTACTCCTGGTGAAGATGGGCATGTTGTTGGGAAGATAACAAAGGATTAAGAATATTACCTAAAATTAGGTGAAAAAGCAGCTGCAGGGTTTGAGAGGACTGACTTCAATCTTGAAAGAAGTTCTACCGTGGGTAAAATGCTATCAAACAGCATCGCATGCTACAGAGTAATATTTTGTGAAAGGAAGAGTCAATTGATGTAGCAAACTTCATCGTTGTCTTATTTTAAAGAAATTGCCACAACCACCCCAACCTTCTGCAACCACCACACTCATCAGTCAGCAGCCATCAAAATCGAGGCAAGACCCTCCACCAGCAAAAAGATTATGACTTGCAAAAGGCTCAGATTTTTGTCAGCATTTTGTTTTAGCAAATCTATTTTTTAATTGAGGTATGCACATTGTTTTTTAGGCATAATGTATTGCACACTTAATATTGACTACAGTATAGTGTAAACATAATATTTATATGCACTAAGACACAAAAAATCATCTAACTAGCTTTATTGCAATATTCACTTTATTGCAATGGTCTGGAACTGAACCTGCAATATCTCCAAGGTGTGCCTGTATAATCTCAACCAAGCCAAAAACAATATTACAAATATACTTTAAAAAAAAAAAAAAAAAAACTGGGCCTGGTGTGGTGGCTCATGCCTGTAATCCCAGCACTCTGGGAGGCCACGGCAGGTGGATCACGAAGTCAGGAGTTCAAGACCAGTCTGGTCAAGATGATGAAACGCCATCTCTACTAAAAATACAAAAATTATCCAGGCGTGGTGGCACGTGCCTGTAGTCCCAGCTGAGGCAGAAGAATGGCGTGAACTCAGGAGGTGGAGCTTACAGTGAGCTGAGATTGCGCCTGGGCGACAGAGTGAGACTCCGTCTCAAAAAACAACAACAAAAAAAAACCCTTAATATTTCAAAATAATTTTTGAATGACAGAAGAAATGCAAAAATAGCTTAGAGTCCCCCATACCCTTCATTCAGCTTTCCCTAATGTTCATCTCTTACATAACCATGATGCATTGATCAAACTAAGAAATTAACACTGATTCAATATTCAATACTATTAACTAAACTACACGTTTTATTTGGATTTCATCAATTTTTTTACTGATGTCTTTTTTCTGTTCCAGGATCCAATCCAGGATATATATTGCATTTTAATATCATTTGTTTTTAAATATGCAAACATTTTATGATTATTTATTCTTCCTTGGTAAGTACTGGTACTACGGGCAAAGACTTAATCCTTCTCCCTATCATCAAAGAAAGCAATATTTGACATGATCTTCTGGCCTCCCAAGGGAACAGAATTTGATCTACAGTGAGATAAAAACCCAGACAATGACCAAGCCTCTTAACCCTCCATAAGCAGCCACCACCCTGGCCTCTCTCCACAGCAACTAACTGGTATTTAAAAGTAATTTATGTTAATTGCAATCGGCCATATATGAACACTACAAAGCCAGCCAGCTTCAAACAAAAAGGCTCAAGAGAGGAGCCTAACAAAAAATTAATTTTGTAAAAGACCTATTTCTATTTCAACTTGTTTTTAAATGTATGTTCTGAGTCACACACCATTAACTATCTCAATTTATTAATAATCTCAGGGCAACCAACTATCTCAGATCATGCAACGATGAAATCTTGCATAAAAAAAGAAAATGAAATATCTACATGCAAACATTAAGCAGGTAGTCAGCTGTGATGACCAGAGAGGATTATTATTTTTTAAACCAGCACATGTAGTAAGGCAAAAAAAAAAAAAGGAAGGCTGCATGAACTGGTAACTCAAACTTTGTAAAGAAAATTCTTCTCCTCTGAGCATGAGATTCTTTTAGAAAGACCGGTTCAAAGAAAAGTTCTATGGAATTCCTTCCTCCTCTCCCCCAAGCAAAGATTTGTGATGGGAGCAGAAAGCACCATATTCTCAAAGACCCTTCTTTTCGCTGAGGAAATGACGGTGCTGTTTTGGCATTTTAAAGCAAGAACAAATACTTTAGCTATAAAATCCACTTTGTAGATTGAATCAGCAAGACAGCTGTTTATACAGAAACCCTTTCCTTTCTCCCTCCAAGCCCCTCAGTGATTCATATCAGCAATAAAACATTGGCTAGAACAAAGAAAAACGGAGTTTAAAGAAGAGAGATACACGGCACACCCACCACCTTAATGCCTATTAGTATTAAGTCTATTCCTTAACAGATAGAGCCTATTTCAACTTAGCCTATTTCCATGAATAATATTTCTCAACCTACCCCACTTGTATAAAAAATTATAATAATAACAATCCCCCCAAAACTGACCAACTTTTTGCTGCAGAGTCAGAAACTGGGTTCTTATTTGTGTAAAACGCTCAGTGGGTGTGACACAACCCATCTTTGATATGCTCTGGGCTTTGAAGCATGCTCTCTTTTTAGCCACGGGGAGCCTGATGACTCACCAGCACCCTTCTAGCTCCCCTCCTTGCCAACTGTCAGCCGTCTCCCCAAGCAAGCAGGGCAGCAGGGCCACCAGATGCTGGGCAGGAGGCGTATTAATTCTCCTGCATGATAGAGGCTTGGGGAAAGAAGTGGGGAGCGCCGCGCAGAAAGACACATGACCATCCATCGTCGGAAGCCAAACGCCAGGACCCAGTTTGCCCTGGAGGGTGGGCACATTCTCCCCATTCCAGTTATTTCCTGTTCACTCTTCAAAGCCCTAGCCAAATGCCACTTCCTCTACGAAGCCTTCCCTGGCTCTCCCTAGAAACGACTCCCTGCTTGGTGGTCCTGTAACACCTTTAGCATCCTTCGCCTGCTGATCACCTGCCTCCCCAAACAGACGCACACTCAAAGGCAAACGAGGCCCTTTCCTCATCTCCGTAACCCTAGCCCCCTGGCCTGCACCCAACCCAGAGCAGGGGATCAACAAATGTTTGCTCAATGAATGAACCCAACTCAACTACCCTAGAAACCACATTACTAAATGCTAATTACCTCTCGCTGCATGAATAATGGATGAGGAAATGAACTAACAAATGTCTCCTTGTTAGCCAAGTCGCCAAGTCCTTTGGGAGCACAAAGACAGGATCGACTGACTTGTGGCTGTTGTAGGATGGCTCAGAGACAAGACAACTCGTCTTGAAGGGGTGAGAGGCAGGAAAGGAGGAGAACCACATCGGTCCAGCAGCTGGCAGTACCCTGAGATGTTACCAATCAAGTTCTAGACAACTAAGACTCACTTCTTCACCTTCCCCAGCTTCAGTTAGCCCCTTGGAGTTGATCCTTCCATGGTATACTTGGAAACATTAGCAGGAGGGCAAAGAGTTGCCTAAGAACAAGCTCAACTCCTTCTTCTCCCATGAAACTCACCCCCATCAGTGCCACGCCAGCTTTTGCCACATCTCGTTCATCTGCCACGGCCCCCTGAGATATGCCTGTCCCTGCACCTGCCAGCACTTAAAAATGAAAGCCAGATGCTCAAACAGCACCCAGATGAAGTGCTATACCGGAGCAAACAACAAGGCAAGATTTATGATAAAGGAGGCACCGGATCTCTTCCCACTCACTGGAATAAGAAGGTCAAACAAATATCCATTTTGTGGCTGGTCAGAGCCAGATCCTCCCGTGTCCAAGATTCATTCTGTCAGAAATAAACAAGTCGGTCTCTGGAACACAGGGACATCTGCAGGGTCCCCTCCAGCTCCTCTCCTCTAAATCCCACACTACCCTGGAGAGACAGCACCACAGAGACGCGCACACATACTCGGTGGTGACAAAGGAACTTTTTTCAGTTTCCCTGAACAAGCCTCAGAAAAAGTAAACATGTATTGCCTGTCTACAACATCTAACATCCCATATTCCTTAAAAAAAAAAAAAAATACAGGCTGGGCATAGTGGCTCATGCCTGTAATTCCAGCATTTTGGGAGGTTGAGGCGGGCAGATCACCTGAGGTCAGGAGTTCGAGACCAGCCTGACCAACATGGAGGAATCCCATCTCTACTATAAATACAAAATTAGCTGGGTGTGGTGGTGCATGCCTGTAATCCCAGCTACTCGGGAAGCTGAGGCAGAAGAATCGCTTGAACCCGGGAGGCGGAGGTTGTGGTGAGCCGAGATTGTGCCATTGCACTCCAGCCTGGGCAAAAAGAGTGAAACTCCATCTCAAAATTAAAAAAAATAAAAAATAAAATAAAATTTTTAAAAAAGCACTGATTATATATTCAGAGGATGTGCTATATATCCAGGAAAAAATTATGATCAGATACTTGAGCCTTTTCTAATTCTGCAAATAATCAAGTAATGGCAAGGTACAGCCAAGCGCTGTTGCAGTGTGGGGAGGACGCGGAGGTGGTAGGAAGTTCTCCACATCAGGATCGCAGTGCCCAGGAGTTCAGGGCATGCCTCAACCTGACAGCCCCATGGGTGCAGGAGCTTCCCCGCCCCCCATGCTGGAATGCAAGCTGCACATACCTCTTGGTGGTTTCATACTCCAAGCCGGAAGCAGGACAAGTCATGTGAAGGCTGTTCCAACAGTAGGGGCCCTGAGTCTCTCCCCAGCCTCCCCTGTGGCCCCAGGCTCTGGAGTAAACACCATTCTCAGTTCACCCAGGAGTGGCTCTGAAAACCATGGGTACTGGGTAATGCTGACCAAGTCGATTGACTTTTTTTTTTTTTTTTTAACCTTAATGAGCCAATGCAGTAAATTCTTCAAAAGTTCTCAGATTTACAACAGATGACCTCTATGGAAGAAAGAAACCACTATCTTATTTATTGGTTCAGAAGGTCAGCTTACTACTTACACGGGTCTTTTTCTGAAACCTTTGATACCGGGAGGAACTCTGTCTCCTTGACATATCTTACTGCAGAAGTCAGGGTTTTCATCTAGCAGGTTTCCTTAAAGTGGGGCATACCTGTAAGAGGGAGGTTGTCGGAGGGTCGCTGTACATTTGTACCTCCTTCAGCAACCAAAGTCTTAGGCCCCTAAAGCAACTCACAGAAAGGCTGTCGAACTCTTCTATCTGTCCTGGCCCCAGATAGGCTCCTTTCCCTCCTAATACTTTGTGAAATGACTCCAAGGGCACCTTGGAGCCGCCTCTCCAGGTGAGACCAAAGTTCCCAGGCCTCAGCATCCTCTGGGGACTGGTCTCAGTCACAGATGTCCAGGCACCCTAGCAACTGGAGATCCACAGGTGAGGGATCCCCCACCAACCTCCATTTCTAACAAGCACCCCCGAGGGGTTCTGATGGAAGTACTGGCTGCTCACAAATCTCCCCTTCCTCCAGGTACTCCACCACCACCGCAACCCCACTGGAATCACCAGGTCTAAGGCACATGGGAGAGTTTGCCTCTCACCCCTCCTCCTTTCACACTCACTCTGCCCCTGCTCTGGTCCAGGCCCTGTTCTGTTTGCTACCTGGTCTCCCCCAGTCCATGACCTACAACACTGCCAAGAGTTTCTCCCTAAAATATAAATGTGATTCTGCCCTGGCTCCTAAGCCGCCAGGATTTCAGACTGCCTTCAGGCAAAGTCTTTATCTCTTGAGCGGAATGCAAAACTTTTCCTGCTCTTGCCCCTAAACCACCTGTCCAGCCTCCCCTTCCATCCTCTAGACCCCTTCCCCCAGGCAGCTGTCTGAGGGTCTCCCTAGCCCCCAATCCACCGGACCTTCTCGGTGAATGCGTCCCCTCCTCTACGATCCTGCATTTTCACGCAGATCTTGCCCTCCTGAGGAGGGGGACTGTCTAGCTTTTGTTTCCATCCCTGACTCCCCATCTCCAGCACAGCACTCTGCCCATGGTAAAGGCTCAATCAGTGAGTTCACTCCGTGAACAAATCCTCTCCTGCCCGGGCTGGTTAGTTAGAATGACCCGGGGAGAATGAGGGTGGGGTCTTCACACAAGATCAGGTACATTGAGGGTGGTATGGCCATAGACAGTGGGGTCTTCAGTTCCAGCTCCCCCATCCTTCACTAAAAAAAAAACCTATTCAATAGCCAGCCACTTAAACTTCTGGTCACAAGCAGGACAAGGCCAGGGTATATATTGACAGCTCAACACAATCCAGTCCTACTGTAGAGAAAACAATTCAAGTGCGGAACCTGCTGACAACAGGTCAGGTGTGTCATCTCCACACATAAGAAAAAGCAGCAGAGTCGATCCATCTTTCAGCATCCCCTAATGGTACTAAGCAGCATGTTTAGCTGTTATTTCAATAAGCCTTATTAAGACCCAATTTTCTTGGGTCTTCTTTCAGATTCTGCAACATTAAAAGCCTCGCTGCTTAATTACATTAGGAGCACCTGTATATATTATGTGCAATAAATCAACTTTAATTTACCACCACACAAGGCTATTCATCTTCTCTGGGTTATTTATTGCTCGGTATTATTGGTAGTGAATTGTATCCTCTCTGCTGTAAGGAAGAACAGTTGGGGTAAGAAAAGCCAAAGCTGTATTTCAGAACGCTCCGGGATGCTGATCACACATGTACACAGCGAAAAGGAAAGAAAAAGAAACATATAAGCGAATCTTGGCAATCTGCTCCTTGCTATTTTCCTAAAACACTCCCCAAACATTTTGATGTTTTCTTTTGCACGCATGCACACACATACCAGTTACCCACTGAAACGACACAACCTGCAAAACAGGCCACAGCTCTCGCCGGCAGAATTGAGTATGGGATGCTGGCTGAGCTGAAAAACGGGAACACTCCATGAGCCAGAGGAGACAATTCTTCCCTCATCTGCTACTGCCCCCAGTCCTAACGATGGGGTGCAGCCAGGACCTGACACCCAGGGGCATCTCGCAGAGGTTTACACCCAGGACACTGATGCGGGGCCCAAATCAGGCCCCCCCAGCGTGGGCAGAACTGTTTCCCAGATAATCCAAGGTGGAAGACACTTCTGCTTGTGATGACACGGGGGCTCTTCATTCTTTAAGAGTCTGACCAACACTGCCATTGAAGGAATCACCAGGTTATATGCGGGCTCCCTGCAATATCACCACCTGAGATATTAAACACTGAGTCCTGGGCCCCATGACTGAGACTCCGATTTCAACAAGCCCAGGAATGGATCCACCTGATTTTTCTGCATAGTAAAGTCTAAGAAGCACTTTCCTAAAGCCTCTGGAGCCAGGCTAACCATCCATTATAGAATAATATAACCGGGCCAGGGACAGTAGTTCACACTTTTAATCCCAACATTTGGAGCGGCCAAGGCAGGAGGATCACTTGGGGCTAGGAGTTGGAGACCCCCGCCTGGGCAACATAGCAAGACTCCATCTCTACAAAAAATTTTACCAATTAGATGGGCATGGTGGTGTGTGCCTGCAGTGCCACTACTTGGGAGGCTGAGGTGGGAGGACTGCTTGAGCCCAGGAGTTGGAGGGTACAGTGAGTTATGATCACACCACTGCACTCCAGCCTGGGTGACAGGGGGAGACTCTGCCTCTAAAAAGAAAAACTAAAATAAATTAAAAAGTGTAGTATCACCAATGATAATATAATTAAGAATGACTTCCTTATCCCTGGCCAGGCTCTAGGCTCAGCCCTTTTCTTGTACAAATTCCTCAAGATGATCCCAGAGTAGGTACTATTACTCTCATCCCCATGTTACAGATGAGAAAACTGAGGCACAGAGAGATTAAATAACTAGCCCACAGTCCCATCTCTGTAACTGGCTAGGCAGTCTGGTCCCTGCATCCATGCTGTCAATCACGGGCTATACCGCCTCTCCAAGGCCAGACTCCCGACACCCACACCCTCTCCAGCTGGACAACCACCTTCTTTGGTTCTAAGCAAAAGAGAAGCAAAAGTCACCAAGACGTCAGAGGCTCCACTTCTACTCCATAAAGCTATCTGGTTCTCCTAAGTCCACCATCTAAAACTACTTCGTGGCAACTTGCCGGCAACACACAGTTCTGTCTCTGAGCTTCCCACCGATCCGATTCAGCAAGCTTCTCACAAAAGCAGGGCGCACCGGGCTGCCGGGCAGCACTCCTGCAGCAGAGGGGAGCCAAATCCCTGGGAGCCGAACGAGCATCACTGAGTGTTTCACGGCCTCCTCCTTCTCACCAAGGGAGCTGTGATGGATTTTATGGCACACAACTGACTTTTTTACAAGCACAGCAGCAACCTCCAACTTTCATCTGATAATTTACCTTTAATCAGGGCCTAGAAAAATCCCTGGCCAACCAATCCCACCAGACGGCTCCTTCCAGGCTCATCTTACAGACGACAGAGAGAAATAAAAGGGAAAAGAGAGGATGGCAGAGTCCTGGCAAGCAAAACATTTTTTTTCTTTTTTTTTAAATGAATTCATTTCAAATAAAAGTCCATTCAGTGCATGCAGAAAAGCCAGTTCCTCTGAATGACAAATTTGTGTGTGCCAGGGATGAGAGAGCAGATCAAACTCATGAGCTTGCAACCAAACTCCTAGAGGCCCAAACGCAGGACTGCCAAGAACCCAGGAGTGCAGAGTCATTCTGCTAAAAGAAGTTCCCACTCTGAAAAGCTCCATAGAGACGCTGGCCTGGGTGGAAACGTCCCTTCTCCCTGCCCTTTCACATAACCAAAAGGGAAGACCAGCAGGGGCCGTGGAAATCAAACCGAGGGCATGTGGCTAGCCACCTGTGGGAGGCTGCGGCCTGGACCAGGTAATCTCTCCAGGCACTTTCCTGCTCTTGAGTTTCATGACTATTTCGTTGTCCAGGTTCCAATCCATGCAGAACAGAACCTCAGAACACATACAAATATTCTCCCTTCTTATAGAGAAGGGACCTAGAGTGCTAGACCAATGATTCTCATCTCAGGGTGACTGTGTCCCCAGGAGACATATGGTAACTGCTAGCTGTCACAACCAGGGAGGGATTGCTACTGGCATCTAGTGGGTAGAGGCCAGGGATGCTGCTAAACATCCTACCACAGATACAGTGCACTCCAATGCACCCCCTCTTCCCCAAACTCCACCCCTGCAACAAAGAATAATCTGGCCCAAAATGTCAGCAGTGCCAAGGTTGTGAACCCCTGGCCTAGAGCACTGAAGGTAATCAAACGCTCACACTCGCAGCCTTCCCACGGCCTCCGTTCCCTCTATCACCACCCACTCCCAGCACCTCTCTAAATCAAGCAGGAATTAGAAACCAAACCGCACCATCTATCATCTAGACACTGGGATCCACCCTCAGCTGAGAGCCAAGGGTCTGTGCTGATTACAGCCAACCTCCCTCAGTCGCCGGTGCACGCTGCTCTCAGGCAGAGGCCAGAGAAAAGGAAGCCGACCCAGGAGAAGCGGGGACTCTGTGAGGCTAACTCTCAGTTCAGCAAACACCAGGGAGGTTAGGGGGAAGATTCTGCAGAGAAAGTCAGGAGGGTACAACTAACCTTTCAGGCCTAGAAGGCTAAACAGCACACTGGGGCCTCTCAGTCCAAAGCAGCAAAATCAATGGTGTAGGGTTTGGTAACTGCACTACCTCCTCCCTGTCCCAGCGACAACAGCTGGGTCCGGGCTGGCTGCATGATCAACACTGACTAAGCACCTAATAGATGCCAGGAATTGTGCTACGTGCTCTACAGAAAGTTCTATCTGTTCTCAGAGCTGCCACACAAGTTTTATTATCCTCATTTTATAGGTGACACACATGAGGCTCAGAGAGGTTATGTCACTTGGCCAGGTCACATAGCCAGGATTCAATCCCAGAACTGTCTCCAAAGAACAAGCCTATCTACCACACCACATTACCTCTCTTCTCCCAAACATCCCACCCCAGACAGAGGGATGGAGGAATAAAGGAGGAGGAGGCCGAGAATCCTCCTGGAGCTCCTCCTGCTCCTCCTGGTGCCGCCCCGGCCTGCTCTCCCACACTCTCCACTACTGCTGTCTCCAGGGGATCATCTGACCACACCTGTTTCATCCATAGGGTCTCTCCGGGAAGATGGCCCAGTGCGTTCCTTGCACTCCTTATGCACAATGGCATTGCCAGCACAGGAATTCTGATTTCATTCATAACTGGCCGAAACAGACATCCTGCTCCCCTCTAGGCGGGGGCTGCAATGGAATCCATTTGACTGCCAGGTTGGCCAGGTGTGCAGTTGCGAAGGTTTCAACCAGGCAGGGAAAGGGCTTTCCAATGCCCCACGTAGGAGCCGAAAGGCAGAGAAGCACCACAGGCCTCTTTCCTGAGCTAAAGTCCCAACACCCAAAGCAAACCAGAGGACCAAACACCTAACACAAACCAACAACCACAGGAAAGCAGCAGCGGCCAACCAAGCCCAGGAGAGTCAACATTCAAGACTCCGGGACTGAGCAACAAGTTAGGATGGTAAGACGCGGCAGTCCTGCGTCCGCAGATGGCCCCTAACACACACTATTCTGTCCCCCACTGCACCCCTTCCTCGAGGCTGGCCGAGAGGGACCCATGGAAGGGGTGCTGGGCCCAGCAAATCATACGGCACCCAAACTCAGGCCCAGCGGGGCTTCCAAGACACACAGGACAGCCTCGCCAGGCTGCGTGTTCACTGAGGCAAGCAGTTTCACACTTCCTTTCCTTGGGCCTGCACTAATTTCCCACACTAACATTGCAAGGAGGCATTCTTGGGCTCATGGGGCCCTCAGAAAGGGTCCTATTAGAAAGGTTCAGCAAATTAAAAAAAAAAAAAAAAAAAGCTTTTGAGACCACTTATTTGTGGGGTACTATAGAGATGATGAATACGGAGCAAAAGGGGTTGCTTTTTTTCTTTCTTTTTAAATTTCCAATGAAGAAATGTGGCTTCAAAACTCTCTGCGGTGCGAGCCAGTTGCCTCCAGGCCAGCCTCTCTCTAGGCCTTGCTTTGTTTCTGGCCATCACACGCTGACCTGCAGGACCCACACTTGGCAAACAGCTTAAACCTACCTCGGCATTTTAATGAGCCAGACTGCCGTCTCCTCCCACGCTGCCCGCTCTCTCCTGAAAGAACACACCTTTCCTAATTCCGTTTGTTCACCAGAAAAATAAATAAATAATAATAAGGGGGGTAGGGGGGTGTAGGTTTACCGGAAGGTCATTTTGCCTTAGGAAAGGAACAAATTAAGTGGAGGCTCACAGTGAGCCGGGAAATACATTCTCCATCAGACAAGCGACCTTGGGGCCTTCGGTTTTAGGCGGGAAAGGTCACTGGTAAGGCAGCCCCTTGTTTACGGAGCCCGGATACCAATGACATGGTCACCTCCGAGAAGCACAATTACCAACAGGGGCACGCCAAACTCTTTTATTGGTTACCTCTTAAACACTCCAGAAATCTGTCCAATTCCTTGCAGAATAGCAGAAAACAAAAGTGCTCTCAGCAGGAGGGGGAAGCCAGGACTCCATGATGAGCAATTAGTGAATCAATGACTCTCAGAGACACTGATTTCGACCAGCAGTTCTTATTAGCGACCGTCGAGGAAAATGCAGGGACACACAGCTTCCAGGAGAGACTAAAGCTTTCAAAACATTTTAAAAAATATCACCACAAACCACCTTCAGAGCTTCCCCCTAAAACACTTAAAATGTGTGCTCAGTCTGAGGAAAAAAAAAAAAAGACTATTTGTTAAGTTGCTTCCTTAATGTCAAAAAAACAAGTGAAACTACAACCACTAGTTCTGTCGCCCCACGTGAAAATTATTCTCTCAAAATCCCAGAAATGAGATAAGGAATTAGGTATTAGGCAAAAGAAAGGAAAGAAAGAAAAAATAAAGAAGAAAGAAGGGAGGGAGGGAAAGAGAGAAAGAGTCTGGCTAGCTAATATGAACAGCATGAACTTTTTCTTACCCTCGTCAGATTGTAGGAATATAAAACAGATTGGTCTCCACTCCCACTCCATCCACGTTGAATAGAAAGATACTGATTCACGTGATAAGACGTATTCTTTAGTATTTTTTTAATATAACCCCTCATCATCCAAACACCTGTTCATAAAATCAGAACTACACAACAGAAAGTGAGTGGTAGGAGGCTTCGCTAACTGACGGGCAAGGAGAAAAGAAAACATTTCTAAAAATACAATGATGCTTGCTAGGAAAACAGAGTTCCATATACACAGAAATTCTCAGGAAGACCTACTTGGGGAGATGTTCCTGTAACTGTTTTTAAATGTTCGGTTCCGTCTCACAGAATTCAAAACACCTACTAAGAACACAGAAGCTTCCCAGGCATGGCTGTGGGGGCCAGAACCTTCCACAAACTTTATTTGAAGGCTGCTAATAACACGCAGCTGGGCATACTTTCCCCACACCCCGATCGCTCCTGAAAAGTGTCCCCTCCCACCACCACCTTCCTTTCTTTCTGATTTTGTGAATACCAGCGAACGCTGAGACAACGCGGTTCAACGTGAAAATGGAAAACCGCAAGTTGGCCTCCTCGGCAGCAGCCAGCCCCCAGCCCCCAGCCAAGGGCCCTCTGCGAACTTCCCCTTTATTTGTTCCTTGGTTTGGTTTCTGCTGGGTTGCTAATCTATTTGCTCTAAGCTATTGGAAGAAGTCGGCAAAAGAAAACAAAAAGGCTTTCTTCCTAGCAGAGGAAAAACGGGTAACCTTGAACCCAAAGAACCCTCCTCCCCTGCAACTCTGGCTACTCGGAAAGTTTGTTGCTCTCTAACCTTGAAAACAGTACGTGCCCCAGGGTCCCCTCGGCACTGGGCTCTAACAAGGATGTTGATGGATCCTTATCTAAGAGGAGGGATGCAAACAATTTTTTTTAACGTGAAAAGAAGAAACTTCTAAGAAACCGACACCAATCTATACACAGAAAAACCTCCCCTTTCCTCCTACAAGTCTTCCAGAAAGGGGAGGGGTTGAAGAAAGAGAAAATCCAAACACTGATCACTGCTAAGCTCCATAAATTGTTACCAAGGTTGTCTTCCCAAGGCACAAAAAGGTCATTTTAACTCTAGTTGAGGAGGGCACAGGGTAAACCCCTGGCCAACCTGAACTTCTCCCATCTCCAGCAGATGAGGCTGACGTTGATCCAGAGGTGACCTGTGCCAACAAGCCCTCCCCCAGTGGGGGCAGATGACGCCATGAAGCCCCATGTTTCTCATCTCCATGGTGACAAAAAAAAAGTCAACCCTACACTAAGAGACACAAGAATCCCATCAACTTAGAAACTTTCTTCTTCTCAGTAACAGTCTCCTACAATATTTTAATGAAATAATTTTTTAAAAATTGGGGTCAGAGTGTTTTACGTGGGATTACAGTCAAACCACATCTTCCCATCTCTTCGTACTTATTCACTTAAAAATATACACATGCTGCAGATTTCCAAGTGGGCTGTGACTGCACAGCTGTAGGGAATGAGCTTGTCAAGAAAAAAACACACAGGCGCACCTCTAAAACACATCCATAAAGCACACAGGTTTATTTTTTGTTTGGAGTGAGAGACATATCAGTTCGAGTTCTGGACCAGCAGCTGCACTACAAACGTTTCCGGGTGGCGGGTGCTGGGTGGGTGGCGGCGGCAGGGGGAACACAGGACTGAGCCTCAAGGACAGCTGAAATGAGGGGCCACTTTCGAAACCCTGCAGCCAGGCGTCACCAGGACAACCACGACCGGGTGGAGGGCCCAGCACAGCCAATTCACCTGACTCTTTCATTAAAGAAGGGAAAAAAATTCCACAGGGATGAAAAGAAACCAATACTTGGGCAATGCTCAACTCAGCAGGCCCCTTTTGAGAATTAAAAAGGAAAATAAATCTGGAGCCGTGTCGATCCAGAAAATCAGAGCAATGGGCTTCTCTCCCCTGTTGAGAGGAGGCCACTTGATTAGCCTGAGGTTGACTATTTGTGTTGGTACTAGATCCCCTTAAAGATTGTTTATAAATACAGAGCATCAATATTTCCTAACCCAAGGGTCTCTGGGATAGAAACATGGACCTGCTGGGCACAACATGAGTGCTTCCCATGTGGCCCCACCCACCTGCCACCCTCTGCTCCAAGCCTGGGACACACATTCCCCTGGACTCGGGAGGCCCCACCTGAACCATGCTTCCCGGAGTGTGCAGGCATGTGTGGTCTCCTGCCTCCTTTAACCTTCACCGGGCTGTTCATCCCAGACTAAGCACCAACTTGGCTGACTCTGGAGCCAAATTTTCTCCTCCCATGCTTTCTTACGGTCTAAATGGAGTTTTTTGTTTGTTTGTTTGTTTGTTTTGTTTTGTTTTTCTTGTGTGTTATCATTTCAGGATTGTTTCTAGCTTGGGGGATTTGGAAGAGGCTATTTCTTTCCTCATCCTCTCTCTTCCTTTCTTTCCTTTACATCTAAACACATGTTCACATGCTCTTTAAGTGGCTTCAGGTTCAGGTTTGGCATCCATCTCAAACACATCTATAATGGACCAGGAGCCCAAAATCTGTTTCCGATTATAACAGACAAATCAAGCCCCCCTGAAGTTGGAGGCGGGGAATGGGGAGAAAAAGTTATGGACTCTTTAATGGGTCAGCAATACAAAGGGACTTCTGGGTTCGGCCCACAAAGGAAGCACTTCAGCCCCAGGGGCTGACATTCCTGACTGACCCTGCGCGGCCTCTGCTTATAAACTTCCCAGCACTCACTCGGGAGACTTTACAGGCCGGATTCCACTCTTAGCGAAATGGCATTTTCTAGAAGTCCCGGTGAGTTTGAAAGGGAAAAGAAAGGGAGTGGAGAGGAGGCACAGAAGCCCCCTCCTCTTCCAAAAACAGCAAGCCCCCACACAGAGAACACAGCTGCAGGAAGATTAAAAACATTTTATTATTTAAAGAGGTACAGAGGGTTACTGGACATGGGCAATTTAAAATTAAATACAACTCTCGTCACAGCCGTTTGCAGTTAAAGGTGAACATGGTTGTTTTAAAAGCAAAATCGCCCTGCCAGAGGACGGCCGTTCAGCAAGGGGCCCAGATGCCGCCTCAACTATTAAAGTCGTAAGCTGGCCATTCAACTGCCCTGGCGGCAAGTCTCTTCTAGAGACTGAGTTCCCTGGGAAAAAAAAAAAAAAAAGTCTGCCCCCCACCCACCCACCCCCCGCCCAAGCATAAAGTAAACGCTTTAGAGAAAGTGAATAATATCTTGTCACAGAGGTAAAAGACTCAATTACAAAACCTTCAAAAAGATTCTCAAGGAACATCTACCTACAGTGACAGAGACTTACACAAAACCAGAAGACAAGCTAAAATATTTCTCCCCTATTCACCTCTACCTACTCCTACCCCTAACAAAACAGAAGAAGAGGGAGAGGAAGCAGGGAAATGGGGGAGAGGCTGCCATAAAAAAAATGATCTCAAGACCTGGACACTTATCTGACATAAAGCAACATCCTCCAATCCTGAAAGACGAGCCTGCCACACACACACTTCTTTATCATCTCAGCAAGAAATATGGCTCAGGAGGCCAGCACTAATTTTAGTATCAGATTTATTATACAGCAGGGGGCAGGAATTCTTCAGGCCTGTGCCTTGTCTCCCGGTGCAGGACTAAACTGCCTTCAGGATGGCTCCTTGGAGGAGCAGCAAGGCTAACAAATAGAAACTTCTGGATTCCTGATATTCAGGAATCCTTGGAAAATACACAACTGACCCTCCAAGCTGCTTCCCAGTCCTTTCAAAGCCTCTGTGGGTGCTTCTAAGAGCTCCCCACTCTGAATAAAAGACCGCAACACACATCTCACTTCTTGTTTGAAATGAACCCGTCACCCCAAGCAAAGACGGGAAACCCCAAGGTCATAAAGCAAGGGTACACCAACATAGTCTGAAACCAAATCCAGTAGTGACAACTCCTAGTCTCTAAGCTTTGATCTGAAGGGAGATAAAGCTAGGGAAGTCAAAGCAGGGACAAATTTAAAATGTTGACATCCTCAGCCGGCCACTCCAACCTCGCTGCACGTAAAGCCCTAAATGGATGGAAGACACATTTTCAGATTGTTTGATCTCACTCAGGCTTCCCCACCTCCAGTTTCTGGACATCCTTTTGTCTGCTTTTGGCCCTGATTTTTCTCCAAGTTATCCCACGGAGCAGGACTGTCACTGGTAGCCTCGGCAGTTGTCAGTCAAGCTGATTGCTTTACTCCAGAAGGCCCTTTTTACACAAAAGGCCTCACTGAGGCAGAACGGGCTCACCTTTGATTTGTTCACCTCTCACATGTAAAGGCAGCTCGTACACCTCTCCCGAGCACGGATGCACTCGTGGAAAACTGAAACGCAGTATATTGGGAAACAAGGCTTTTTAAAGCATTCTCTGGAAGGCAAGATCCTAGCTTGGGTTCGGCTCGAAGAAAGAGCTAAATGGAGCGAGCTGGAACGGAATTAGCCTCTGAGAACCTAGGGACAGAGGGAGAGTGGCAATACCAATTTGCTGGAAGGGACTTGGAAAGTAAACGAAGAGGAACGTTTGGATTGCAAAGATAGAAACAATTCACTTTGCATCATTTTCAGTCTTTGGAGTTCAGTAGGGAAGTATTATTATCAATCCACCAGAAAAAAAGGGGAAGAGTGGCCCACATGAGCTCAGAATTGGCTGTTGATGGCGCTGCAGGTAGTAGAGCTGCGAGAACTGACACTATATCCCTCACGTGATGCTCTCTTTAGAAGATCAGGCTCTCCCTGGCTAAGTACAGCCTTCAGCCCTCTAGACAGGAACCTGCTGGACCACAGGGGAGCGGGCCTTGCCATATTCCCGTAGGTTGAGCACACACAGACTAGCAAACATCAAACACCAATAAGCCCTCACACACCTGGCATGACATTACCAACATCACTTCCGGGTGGATAGCAATTATGCCACAATTTCACGTCCCTGACTCGCCAGGCCACACATGACAAGACTGCAAGAGCACCTCCTCCCTGGGCCCCTGGCCTGGGCAGAGCTCACGGGAGAGCCCCTGGATTGCAGAGTGCTCTTTCCTCAACACCATGTGACCTGGCCACCTCTACCCTAAAACTCATTAAGGGCTCCCCACGGCCAAAAGTAGTGGTCCCCGAAGTAGAGTTTGGAAGAAAAAGATTAAAATTTTTATGTGTGCTTAGCTTTTTTTCTCATCCTATTTTATTTTTAATTACTTGCCTTATTAGGAGCATGCTATTTTAGTACAGAAGTATATGTATGTCATTTATAAATAAATATGTATACAATGCAAGCTCAAAAACAAGTTTACCAATAGGGATCTGTCATTAAGAGTATGTCGATCACCAGCCAAGGGGTTACACTCAACCCCCTGAGCCAGGCACACCTGCCCTGCCTGTCTCCTGCATGGGCCAACACTCTCAATCGCAAGGAGGTGGGGGTTGGGGGCTCTGCCCACATCAATGAGAAGTCAAATTTGCCTGTCACTTTTAGCACTTCCTACTCCTCAGCTAACCAAACCACCAAGCTGCTGCTCCGATTCTCAGATGCATCTCAAATCCATCTGCTGGTCTCCATCACTACCTCCAAGAACTCAGCTAAGCAGCCATCCTTCCTCAAGTGGATCACTGCAACAACTTTGATCACTGCAACAACTTACTTACTTACTTACTTACTTACTGATACATACTTACTGATCACTGCAACAACTTACTTACCCATAGCCCCCGGGGGTACCCACAAGCCACTTTTCGTGTAGACTGTCAGAGAGATATTTTCAAAATGCAAACCTGACCATTTCCCATCCCATCCCTTAAACTCTTAAATGGATGGGTTCCCCACCCCTCCTAGGATAAGAATTTTTATCCCCGCCAACACAAGTGTGGCCTCGCCTCTCCCCCGTCCTCCTCACTCTCTGCATTCCAGCCACCCTCTCTTCCCTCAGCACATGAAATGCACCCTGGTAATTCCCTCCCTACGTCAAGCTCAGCCTCAATGTTACTTCTCCAGGAAGCCTTCCCAAAACCCAAAGGACACCTGGTTTTTCTGTTATGATCCTTTTAACATCCAATGCATGGATGTATAGCATTTATGGTAATGGTATTTCAATCATGAATCAGGCCAGGCATTGTGGCTCATGCCTGTAGTTCCAATACTTTGGGAGGCCAAGGCAAGAGGATCACTTGAGCTCAGGGGAGTTCAATCAGCCTGAGCAACAAAGTGAGAGACCTACCTCTACAAAAAATTTTAAAAACTAGCCAGGCACAGTGATGTGTGCCTGCAGTCCTAGCTACTTGGGAGGCTGAGGCAGGAGCACTGCTTGAGCCCAGGAATTCAAGGCTGCAATGAGCTTTGATTGTGCCACTGCACTCCAGCCTGGGAGACAGAGCAAGATCTTGTCTCAAAAAAAAAAAAAAGAAAAAGAAAAGTAGTGAATCATGCAATAAGTTGTTTAATGAACATGTCCCTGCCAGTCACAAACTCCACAAGGGCAGAGACTGAGTTGCTATTCCCCAGCTTTGAGCCTGGTTCAGGACTGGAGCTCCAGACGTTCGTTGCATAATGAGCAAATCAATCTTCGCTCTGCCCTCCTCTGCACATGATACCCCAGCCCATAAGGAACAATGTGCTACACCCCCGAAAAGCCAAGCTGTCTAATGCTCCCACAGTTCCCTCAACTTGGAGGATCTCCTCTCTCTCAAGGTTCAGCTCATGAGGCCTCCTCCATGAAGCCTGCCCTGCTTGCTTTGTTCTCTGTGCCCCTCCTGTTCACGGCCATAGTCCCCTCTAGCTCACATCCTGGTTTATACACCCGCCTCCCTGCTAGCCTGCGAGCAGTCAGAGGATAGGTTAGTATCTGATTCTGTCTCCTCCGGGTCTAAGAGCAAGCCGAGCAACCTCATGTTTGTCCATACGCGGCCTGTGTTGTGCTCACTGGTGTAGATTTCCCTTTCCACCTTCCCTTCCAGAGACTAACAATAATAGTTCACAACAAGTGCTACGGCTTTTCCCACCTAGAACACCTGTATCAGGTCCGCCCTGAAAAGAAAGCTGAGATACAGCCAACAGACACCAGCTCTCCGCGCAAGCACTGGCGTCCACAGCTCGACGTCTGCAGGGGCCAACGGGCGTGGACCTGCCCCCAGTTCACAGTTCCTGCTGCATACACAAGGCATGAGAAACAGGTGCTGGTGCCGACTTAAAACCATCTCATCAGGAAGGAGAGCATCATGATAAACAGCTAATGCATGTAGGGCTTAATACCTCGGTGATGGGTTGATAGGTGCAGCAAACTGCCATGGCACATATTTACCTTGTAACAAACGTGCACATCCTGCATATGTATCCCGGAACTTAAAATGAAAAAAAAAAAAAACCATCTCACCAAGCTCACCAAGGGGTGGGGGGCAGTGGGAGGATGGAAGTCTTAGTGGGAATGGAAGCAATAAAAAGACGGAACTCTGTCTGCCAGACACATGTAGGAACACTCTAAAACAGCAAATGGCCTTTGATCAGCTCTGCCTCAGTCGAGCAAAGCTTTCAAATTCAGATAGTACCAGGCGTGGGTTCCAAAACCTAATGTGGGTCTCCGTGTCCCTTGGGGATTGGTCCTTCTCTTGTCCCTCCTCCTCTTCTCCCGCAGTGAAGTGGTTAAGATGTCAAGCAATGAGAAACCCCAATCCCCATCTCCTCGAAGCTGGGTGGTGCAGGGCACTTCATCACCTGAGTTCCAAACCATGCATTTTGGGCAGGCCTTGCCTCTTTTGCTGCAATTCTCCCTCTATGGGAAACTGTTCAAATCAGAATGTCAATCTGTGGAGTTCAAATGTTTTCTTTCCTTGTCTCTCTTTTTAAGAGACAGGGTCTTGCTCTGTTGCCCAGGCTGGAGTACAGTGGCGTGATCATAGCTCACTGCAGCCTCAACCTCCTGGGCTCGAGAGATCCTCCCACTTCAACCTCGTAAGTAGCTGGGACTACAGGCATGTACCACCTCACCTGGCTAATTTTCGTATTTTTTGTAGAAAGGGGCCTCACTGTGTTGCCCAGGCTGGTCTCCAACTCCTGGCCTCAATCAGTCCTCCCACCTCCACCTCCCAGAGTGCAGGCATGAGCCACTGCACCCAGCCTCAAATGTTTTCTCAATGTGGTCCCTTCTAGTCTGCGTCTTGGCTCAACTCCCAGAAACCTTTGGTCAAATCACTATGGAGCTGTTAACAGTAAAAGTAGCCCCCAGGAATAAGGTGCTAGCCACCTCCCAGGCACTGTACTTTATGAACACTGTCTCCTGTAAACATTACAACAATCCTGTCAGGTAGATGCTCGTATTGTATTATCCCATTTTACATATCAGGAAATTAAGGACTAACAAAGTTGAGTGAACTCCCCAAGGTCAAGCAGCTAGGAAACTATTAGGCCAGAAAGTAACCCTACGACTGTCTGCCTCCTAAGCCTCTTCTCTTAAGCCCTAATCAGCACTGCTTCCCACCACATGCCTTCATTCTTCCCATCTACAGATGGGGAAATTGAAACCCGGAGCTGCAAGGCAAAGTGCCTGAGGTCATGTTCAGCACATCAGCATTGGGCTAAGAGACCAAGAGACAGAAGTCAAGTCTCTCCCGCTAGGACTGGAACGTTCACACCCATAGTCTGCCGTACTCCCTCATGACCCAAACCACCCTGTCAAAAAGAAAACCAGCCCTGGCGTGGTCGCTCATGCCTGTAATCCCAGCACTTTGGGAGGCTGAGGCAGGTGGATCACTTGAGGTCAGAAGTTCGAGACCAGCCTGGCCAAAGGTGGCGAAACTCCGCCTCTATTAAAAATACAAAAAAAAAAAAAAAATTAGCTGGGCATGGTGGCGGGTGCCTGTAATCCCAGCTATTTGGGAGGCTGAGGCAAGAGAATCACTTGAACCCGGGAGGCGGAGGTTGCAGTGAGCCCAGATCGCACTACTGCACTCCAGCCTGGGCGACAGAGCAGAATTTCATCTCAAAAAGAAAAGAAAAGAAAAGAAAACCAACCCAACCCCCCAGTCCATGGAAGAAAGGTCCCTAATACGATATAACCCAAGGAGAGCAGGTCCCTTCCTCTCCAGGTCTCCTTTCCCCTGACTGTGCAGTGGGGCTCACTCACTCTCTCTGGTCTCATCCTTTCTGCCACTGTCCCCCAGGAGACCGAGTCAGCTCTGGGAAAACTTGGGAGCCAGGAAACCTTGAACCTCAGCACAAAAATGAGGCGCCTCTGTTACCTGGCACTCACCAGGGACTTGCCTCAGAGAAATTCCAGTGTCACCCAATTTGGAAACCAAGGAAATGAGTCATGGCCCTTTTAGGAAGCTAGAGATGACCTTCACTTACAAAAAAGGAAACTGAGGCAACAGCAGAGGCAGCACACTGGGAAAGGTAGTAGCTCAGAACTCACACCCACCCAGTCTCTCTGGTCTTGTTCCTCCCTCAAGTTCTAGGAGAATGCTTTGCACTTCTTTAGTAATTGGCCCTTCCTCTATCTTTCCCTGCATATTTCTTCCTTTGGCTTTTAAACCCAGAAACTTTCACCAAAAGCAGGCGCATGTAAAAAGGAGTCACATTCGTGACAACAGTTGAAGCTACCTCATCAAGCAACTGAGGTCTAAACTGGCTCCTAATTAATATTAACCCTCCAAATCAGAGTCATGCTCAGAAAACCTTGGATGAAGAGACGCCAGGCGGGAGGGGAGTCTCCAATTTTCTTTTTACTTCATCTGGAAAATTAAGAGCACTGCTGATTTGAACAAGAAATCATCAAGGAAAGCAATCACAACTCCGCACGGCCCATAACTCGATGGACTTGGATGTGTAACCTGCCACTTTCATGTGCCGAAATTAAAATGATTGTGGCAAGAATAGCAATGATGACATGGGTTTGTCCCTCCTCCTTCAGCCTTAGAAAACGTAAAAACCCCTACAGAATCTTCTGAAGGAGGTCAGGTAAAAGATCTTTCTTTGTCAAAATAAACCAGTAGAAAACTGGTCCAAGACTGTGCTATACAGCCCTTCCCAAAAAGATGCTCCCCCAAGACTCTTTCTCTCCAAGGATAACGAACTTGAGGGAGGGGAGGGAGACAGTGAGCACAGAGAACTGAAGGAGGGAGGGGCTCCTGGAGACCCTCCACTCCAAACTCAACACTTACTTGCTGTTTCTGCATTAATTACAATAAACTGCTTCATAGCCTAGTGATCACTTAATGGAGCAGCAAATATGGCTTTTTCCCTATAATTAGTCAATGTAATCTACTGCTATTTCCCTCCTCCTGGCCACCCCTTCTCTCCTTCCCTTTCCACCCTCTACACACCAACGTTCACACGCACCCCATCCCCTGCCCAGGATCCACTTATAATCATGATCTTGTTCCCCGTTCCCAGCAATACTTGGTAAACTCCACCCAGTGGACATGAAGCGAAGGGGACCCACACACAGGGGATGCCCCAAGGCATGTGGGGGCTTTCCCAGCCCCGACAATAGGTCTGAGTGTCAGCATCTCCCAGGCCAATGACTGGGAACTGTGTTCATTTCCTGAGCGCTACCAATCTTCTTCCCACTCACAGGACAGCACTCATGGGTTTGTAGATCAAAACCTACTATTCCGTATCCCCAAGCAAAAGGTTCTATGAAAAAGTAACCCTTGCCCCCAATCCCAAGGTTCTCCCTCACTCCCTCCCAGCTTGGGCTCTTTCATGTTTCTGAAGTTACTCCCTCTCTTAGACCATCCAGCCCTGTGCTCCCAGTTCCCACCAAGTGTCAAAGGAACAAAGGCATCTTCAAAGGCTGGGGACACCATCTGAGGTTCCTAACTGAAATGATTTCCCTGCCCTTGAAAATGCAGGTTTTGTGAAATGAAGCTGCTAAAACAGCCCTTTGGCGTGTGGATTAAGGATAACAACACCCTCTTTTATGGCCTGCTTTTCTCAACTCAGACCTCTAAGGACTTATCAACTAACTTCAGATACTCTCATCACCAGCAAGAACAGAACACTTTGTATCTTTCCCATGTTCGAGATGGCTTTAAAATTTTTCTTTTGCTGGTTATAGAGAAAAGAATTCCCATTTTCTCAGTACCACCATACGCCAGGTGCCTTATTTACACCGGCTCATTTAATCCCCACAACTCTATTATTCCCCTTTATTTAAGTGCAGAATTGAAGCCCAGAAAGGCTGGGACACCTTCGTAAAGCCACAGAGTTAGTGGCAGTTATCAAGTTTCAAACTAGGTCCCTCTGAGTCCAAAGCCTGTGCTGCCAACAAACCACACACTTTGTTACGGCACATGAATTTGTCTGAATCCAAATTACACTGCAATTCTACCTGAGTCATATATATTCATATGCTTAAACACACAACCACGTGTGTGTGTCTTCTTTTGTATTTCTCAAACACTACTTAAGGAAAAATATGTAAGGCAGAAGACAGCAGTACTTAGAGTTCAACTACTACATAAGGCTGGCACGGAGCACTTACCCAATCCTGCTACAGCATTTGATCCTTTCTAACAACCCTACAACTCACACACCCATACACTTCCTTTGTTGCAAACACCATTCTAAGCCCTTTATTATGTTAAGTCCCATAATCCTTATGACAACCCCATGAAGGTGATACCATCATCATCTCCATTGTACAGATGACAAAACAGAGGCACAGAATATTTAGATAGCTTGCTCAAGGTCACACAGCTGCAGTGGCAGAGCAAGGATTCAAAGTCTGGTTCCAGATTCCATGCTCTTAAATGCTCAGCTAGAACACCTGGAGAGAAAGTAATAAAAATAACGACGGTAAAAATAACATTTTACTTCAATGTGTAAATGTTACACAAAGGGTGATGGGGGTGGGTGGGATCCAGCCTCTATTTGCAGCTTTGTTTTCCCGTATTCTGAGGCCCCAGCCTATGTGGCATCAAATCATTCACAAGCTAGTTTCATGATTTCTCTATTGCGAACAAACTCTTCTATTGAATCTCTCCTGTCAATATCAGAGATAAGGCCCCGAAGGCCCCAGGAGCAGGTCTCTGGAAAGCTTTTTAGAGCCCCACACAGGGGTAGACGTTTGAGAATGCTTGAGTTCAAACTCTCAGAGCACTTCCCCCGCGACACTTGGGAGTTTTGTCTGGATAGCCCTGAAAAAAAAAACAGTCATTTCCCATGAACACAATCAGTCCTTCTCTTGAGATGCCCAGGGGGTCTGATCATCCCCCCTCCACCATCTCTTTACCTTGAAGAAGGACCCAGGTGACTGTTTCCACGGCACCTTCTACTCTAATCCACTGGGGTCATGCTGCAGAGGGGCCGCTTGGAGGGCTCATGCCGTGAATGCACAGGCTTTGAGCAAACAGGATGATGTGGCGATAAAGGCAATCACAACATGCTAAGGCGACGGCCTGCCAAACGCACGCTGCCCAGGCAGGACTTGTGCTCAAAAGAACTTTAATTGAATTCTTTCAGCAAGTGCAGCAGGAAAATTCATAATGAGGTCCCCCCCACTCACACCCCCACTATGTCAGTCTGTTCTGCAGTTGTGTGAATCCAGTGGAAAAAAAAAATTTCATTTTTAACAAGAATATGGGACGTGTGTGGACATTAACCTGAACATCGTGTACTGCAGGGAAAAACAATGATCAAATCCAAGGATTTTTATTTTCAAAGCAATTTAAGTAAGGCATTCTGCCATAATCAGCTTTACTACCCCTATTAGTACAGGAAAACAAGTTCTGAACCTGGCTCCCTAGTGAAAAATGCAAAATTTGTATAATTAAAATTATACTTGTGAAATTCAAACACACTTTAATTTCCTAAGGGCCCCCTAATCAAGTCAGAAGTTCTTACTAAAACCAATTATCTGCTTTGGAAAACAGAAGAGGAAACATATACATGTAGCAATCTCGTGGAGATTCACAGGCCAGTTCTCTCCTAGGTGCGAGCATCCTAATTGGATCCTTTTTCCCCAGGTAGAAGACAGGGTGAATCCACTAGTTAGTTTTTATTAAGTAGTATATCTGAAAGTGGAAACATTTTTTGCTTGTTTGTTTGCCTCTAGCTACAAAAAGGACACATTTGAGAGATATCCCAGAGGGAACTGAGTTGAAAGGGATTTAAAAAATAGAGTGTATCAGTAAATACACACTGTGTTTCCACCCACTCCACTATACCCCAGGCCCCATCTGGTTATTTTTCTTAAGATGTCGCAGCAGTTTTTCAAAACCCTTGACCAGTACTATTTAGAATGGTCACTCTAATGCCATGGCGAGGAATGGGATGAAAATACTAGCTTCCTCTCCGAAACCCGTTCACAACTGAATCAGGTACTCTCAAACTCCTATCCAGGAAATCAGCAAGACCCACGTTTTTCACCTTCTTCTACCCGCAATGTTGCAGCTTTTCTTGAGTAACTGGAAATTCTTGCACAAGAGCAACATGGAAATACGGATTACTTTCCAAGACACTAAAATATTTAAGAAGCAGTTGTTGCCATGTTTCATCTATGCCACCAATATGAAGTGTTATCGATCTAGGGCCTTTGGAGGGGCGGGATCTATACACCAACAGGTTTTCTTTTCCCCTCTCCCTGGAATTCATTTCAGAAATGAGAATATTGACTTTTCACACTCTTGGTTTGGTGTTCCAACAGTGCCCAGCTCTGTGATGCTGGCCTGACACGCCGCCCAGTTGGGCTCCAGCAGGTATCCAGAAAGTAAAAACAAAATGCCTCTAAGTTGAAAACTTTACTTTTCAGCAGGTGGGAATAAAGGACAAAACTCAACATTCAGGGCCTCCTTAGGGTGGAGAACAGCACAGTAAACCAAACACAGTAACACAGTTAACACCAAATTTTGGTGTTAAAAATTCCATCTGAAGACTTAGGAGACACAACTTGTGCATGCACACACACACACAGGCACCCACGCAAGCATGCAGAGGGAACACTCAGCTGAGAGCAAGTCATGGGAACTGCTACTTGGCTGGTTCCTCGCCTCCCTCCCACCAGAGCGGTCACCTCATTAATGTCACTCAGCATCACATTTTGCTACACTAGGTCTTTCTGCACTCTGTTCCCCTAGGCGGCCCAAAAGCCCGCTTCCATTGTAAACTTCTGTGCTTTAGGAAACTATCAAAAGCTTTGATGGCAGAAAAGAAAAAACTTTTATAGGGCCTCCCTCCTCACTCTTTCCCCTCCTCCAGTTTCTTTTCTTTGGTGCTTTATTCAACATCACTACACACACAAATCATGCTCTGAAAGTCGTTTACAATATGTCAGCTTAAAAAAAAAAAAAATTGCAGTGGCCCGTCTATTTTGCAATTGCCCAAAGAGAATAATTCATTTCGGTGGAGGGTAGGGATGAAGCCCTGAATACATTCCTACACCGTTTTCTGCCCTTCAAAACAATAAAAATGTAAAAACCCAGACGAAGGAAGGCCCAAGGTGGCAGGAACGAGAATCTCTTGACCCCCAAGGAATTTATTCTCCTAGATCTTCTGAAGCACTCTCTCCCCAGAATGCATCATCAAGACCATTTTATTAGATTTTTCTAAACCCTTGAAATTGTCACATAATTGAAACAGAAACAGCAATTTAGAGCTCTTGAATGGATTTCTTAAAAAGAAGACTCTGTGCTTGCCCAACACCCCCGCTCCTTGGCTGCTCATACCCCTAACCTAAATTTAAGGTCCTTGCACACAAAACCCTATTTATCTTATAAATCCTCCCCTGCCATAAAAGTTACACATTCTCCTAATGCCTTAGATTTCAGGACGTTTGAGAGAAACTCATCCCAGACAACAGGCTAAAAAAAGAATCCATTAGCATTAACTTGCCTGTCACAGCCAGTGACAAATAAATGAATGTGATGCTTTCAGATCAGTCATTGGTAGAGCTACCCCCGGGCAGATAAAGACCAGTACAGGGAGAGTGAAGACTCATGGGGAGACCTCTCACACAGCAGTGTCTCAGCTGTTCCCTAGCTGCTCTCCGGGACTTTACTCTCAGAGGCAGCAAAAACACAGGCATCAGATACGGAAAAGGAAATGAATTCCTAATGCCCATCAAGCATCCCCAAGATAAAGGCTGTATGCTATCTCGCCTCAAGAACCAGGACCCCACGAGCAGGCCAAGCCACTGACACAGAATTTTCCCACTGACACAGAATTTTCCAATCTCAGTGTACTGTTCTATCCCTCACCCTAGAAAGGAGCAACAGTGCCCTTCAACCCACAAGCTGCTCAGTTATAAGGTCCTCTGATGATGGAGGCAAGGCTGTCTTTCGGGGACAGTAACAGATGATGAATGCTTATACTACATCCGCAAAGTGCAGCTATCACCCTAGGCCATGCATATGCATTAGCTCAGTTCATCTTACCCTTAGCAATTCTACAATGGAGGGACGGTTGCGATCCCATTTAACAGGTGAAAGTGGAGGTGCAAAACCACTAAGTGACTTGTGTAAAATGCCATCGCTGGTAAGTGGCACTTACCTATGCTAAACAGGCTCTCAGAAAACAGGTAACAAAAATTAACCTGAAGCTTTCCAGCTAGAATATCACAAATTCTATTCCTCAGCCTGAGCATTTTACAGCCATCAGGCAAAGTGGCAACCTCAACTCTGCCCACTCATGTTGGATGCAGCAAGGCTTAGCAGAGAGGAGAACAAAGCCTTGGGATTCAGAGAGACTTTGGTCCAAAGGCCAACCCTGACCCTCGCTAGTTCTGTGGTTCTAGAAAGCTGTTTGCCCTCTCAGGCCCCAGTTTACCTACCTGTCAAACGGAGATAATACCAACTATTTCAAAGGATTGTTGTAAGGATTAAAGAAGATTAAGTATATAGTCTCAGTACTATGCCTATAATATATAAACTCACAATAAATGACAGTCATTATTCTGAATTAGGATTTTTCTTTTTAACTATTCAAAATCTCACAGCTAAGATAAAGCAGGATAGCAGCCAGGCATCCACCCTAAGGCTAACATTCCAGATTGTTGGAAGCCTGGTGCTTTATCTTCAAAAGAGAGGAGAATTGAGGATATCTTATTCTACTCTGGACCCAGGGGGACATCTGTCCCAGCTGTACCGACCAAGTGAGGTTGCTGCTGCAACGCACCACAGGGTGCTCAGCCCCAAGACCACACCTGAGCACCTCATACCACACGGAAAGCAGAGATCATGATTTCAAAAATGCATATTCTTCACCAACCAGCCGCTCAGCCAAAGGCGACCCCAAGCAGATACCATCTATGAAGTCACAGGTCAGACTGCTCTGAGCCACAGGACACACACACTGGTGTTATACAGGCAATCTGTGATGTTCACATGGAGAAATGGTATCTCACTGTCTACACATGGTGAGGTCATGGTCACAGCTTAAACAAGGACAAAGTACAGAACTTTGGAATTGTATCTATATCATGGTCCCTTGTTAATGAGGAAAAGAGAGGATAGAAGGTAGAAACAAGAGAATGAGAGAGCTCTTTGTAAGCGGCCACACACCCCCAAAGGTAGAGATGGCATCTGCCAAGAGCGTTACTCCTGAAGAAGAAGACTCTGACCAGAGAGAACATAGTCTGAATTAAACTTAAGCCACAAGCCCAGGGTAGAAGTTCTCCAGGCAACTGCATCAGCCATGGTCCTATCAGTGACCCCAGCTTCTATACGGGTCCGAATGAGCTCAGAACATCCCATGGAGCACCCCCATACACCCGCAGAGACACACAACAGGTTCCCCAGCACCTGTCCATTTGCTTTGTCGGGTCCTTGAGGCCTTCTACAAACTGGCTCCAACCTACTTTGCAAGCCTCATGCCAGATCACTCTGCAGTACACACCCTTTGCCACACCGCTGCATACCCTGGTCTTCCCAGTTCCTAGCATGTGTTCCTGCCATTATTCCTTCCTACCTGATCTTCAAGATCTGGGGCAAAGACCACCTCTTCCTAGAAGCTTAGATCCCCCTTCCTCAAAATGCTGTTCCTATCTATTCTATTGGGCTTATCCCATCCTTTCCAGTATCACAGGTCACCCCCGCCTCCCAACCTGGAGCTAATGTCCTTAAAGATGAGAACTGTGTTTCTTCTGTCATTTTTCATTCCCTTTACCTAAATGGAAGTCCATGATGTACAAAAGCACAAAGTAAGGGCTAAGGACGGGGTATTTTGTTTGTTTGTTTGTTTGTTTGAGACGGAGTCTCGTTCTGTCACCCAAGCTGGAGTACAGTGCCGCGATCTTGGCTCACTGCAACCTCCGCCTCCCAGATTCAAGCAATTCTCTGCCTTAGCCTCCCGAGTTGCTGGGATTACGGGTGCCTGCCACCATGCCTGGCTAATTTTTGTATTTTTAGTAGAGACGGGGTTTCACCATCTTGGCCAGGCTGGTCTTGAACTCCTGACCTCATGATCCACCCATCTCAGCCTCCCAAAGTGTTGGGATTACAGGCGTGAGCCACTGCACCTGGCTGGGGTTTTTTCTTTTTTTTTTTTTCAGTAGTAGTAGTAGTAGTAAAATATGCTTGTGTCCAATGGAGGAAATAAGGCATGAACCTAAATACCGTAAAACTCAGAACAAAGTGCGTAACACAGTCCCTGATGCTGAGCAGAAACTTGGTAAATAATTTCTGAACTACTGAAAGTGGCAACTGATTGTACTAAATAAATGGCCCACCCCACTCCCGCCATCACTCTTTCCTGGCTTTGGTCATCACACCTGACAGCACATTATGTACTTATCTGTTTGCTCACTGCCTATTTGCCCCACTAGAGCAAAAGTTTGGTGAAGGCAGGAACTTTGTCGTATTCTCCACACTATCCCCAGAACTTTGCACAGTATCTGGCATACAGTCGGTGCTTGTTTGGTGAATAAATGAATGAGTGAATGAGTGAATGCCTAGCACAACATGCAACAGATGTATGTGCTCCATAAGTTTTTGCTGATTTATTATTGTTGGAAGGGGCTTAACCAAAGAAAAGGTAAGTGCTGTGGAAATCCAAAGAAATACGACTGTTTCCACAAAGGGGCAGGGACAGCTTCACGGAAAAGATAATGATGAAGTTGGGCTTTCAAAGAGGGGTCTGCTGTGTACAGAGAAGGGAAGGGCAGTGCAGAGAGGGAAATCTGCAAAAGGACAGGTTTCTCAGAGAAGGGTGAGCATTCAGTTTCAAGGCAGCAAAAACTAGAAGAATTGAGAGAGAAGGTGGAAAAGACCCCAGTACAGATTTTGAAGGACCTTAAGTACCAAGCTAAGACGTTGAGACTGTGTTCCGTGCGCATCAGGAAGCACTGAGTATATCCTGAATCCCTCCAAAAGTGGGTGCACGCACAGAGTTGGCAATTAATAAGGATTAACCCAGCTCTTGTTAAATGAACACATTAGATCAAACGGGAAGACAGAGATGATGAACTACATCTCCCCTGTGTCTTCTCAGGGCTTTCGGCCGAAGATTGTTCGGGTTTAAAAATACAAAATAGGACACGAAGAATGGACGCCGCCCCAAGGGGCACCCGAGATGGTCAGCTGGTTCCTCCGAGACTGCCTTCTCCTCCCTTCCCAGGCAGCAGAGGAGGCTCACCTGTCTGCCAAAAATCATCTGACACAGAACACAGAAGCTTCGTAGTCTTAGGAGACTGACCTTAACAATGAAATGAAAGCATGTGAGGAACAGCAAAATCCAGGGAAAGGACATTTGTAGGACAAGGTGCCCCTCCTCCTTGGGCTGACACCTGCTACTGACTTGGAACACAGGAAGGAGCAGTGCTCACCGACAAGAAAGAAGCTAAGCCACTAATCCTCCCAGGTCCTCGCTGTTGTGGAAAAGGGCTGCAGACACACCACCACATCCTCGCTGGGAACGAGAAAACTCACTGGCAGGCCGGTTCACGGTGGCTGCCGAGATGACAGCTGCAGAACATCCAAGATGGCAAGATGCTAGAATGACCCGACCCACAGCAGCAAGGGAAGGCCAGATGCCGAAAACTCACCCTTCGCCCTTGAGAAGCTGCCAAGAAACCACTCCCCCAGAACAGGAGGTGTGCGTGTACACGTTTGGGCTGCCATTGCACCCATCTGGATGCGTGCTTAGCAGAGAACCTTCCAGGGCCCTGAAGCCACGTCACAGGAGAAGAGGGGAACAGGAAAACCCAGCTGCTAGCTCAGCCCTGCTACAATTTAACTGTGGACCTGAAGCAACCAACGTAACTTTACTGGGTAGCAGCTGCCTCCACAGGGAAAAAGGCAGGCTGGATTCAGTTCATTCATTTAGTTACTAAACAGTTCCCTGCCCTCAGAGAGCTTACATTCCAATTAAGATTTTCCTTCAGTCATTTCACCATTGTACCTTTTTTTATTCTATTAAAATAATTCTCCGGCCGGACGCAGTGGCTCACGCCTGTAATCCCAGCACTTTGGGAGGCAGAGGCGGGTGGATTACCTGAGGTCAGGAGTTCAAGACCAGCCTGGTCAACATCATGAAACCCCATTTTTACAAAAATACAAAAATTAGCCAAGCATGATGGCAGGTGCCTATAATCCCAGCTACTTGGGAGGCTGAGGCAGGAGAATTGCTTGAACCCAGGAGGTGGAGGGTGCAGTGAGCCAAGATCTCACCACTGCACTCCAGCCTGGGTGACCAAGTGAGACTCTGTCTTAAAAATAATAATAATAAAAATAAGAATCCTATAATAATAAGATCAACAGGCATTTGCGGGGTGCTATTTTATGTCAGACTCCCAGTGAAGAATTTTGCATTTATCCTCCAAACAACAGCATGTGATGAGTACTATAATTCTCCCTCTTTTACAGAGGAGGAAACTGAGCCTTGGGGAGGCTTAAGTGACTCGCCCCTGGCCACCCTGCTGTGACTGAAGGCAACTAGAAATAGGTTAAAGAAGTGAGATCTCCCTGCATCAACAGATGAGGTTCTGTTCTCTAAAAGTTAAGGAAGGAAATGGCAATTGGGAAAAGGTGGGAATGTTTTCTTATACACAAGGATAATTAAGACAGATGGTGAGTACACCCAGACCTCGCTCTTGCCGAAAGACGCTAAGGAGTCTCTTGGTTCCTCCACACACAAGAAAAGAACCCACGAGCTCAAGCAAAACTCTTCCAGACAGCCAACACTCCAGTCCAAAGGGAGCAAAGAAAGAACAGGGAATGATGGATCCTCATCATCCTCATGTCTCCGAAGGCTTCAAATTAAGTCATCTTTTTAGAGGAGCACGACCATTTTAATTTTTAAAAAGATAAGGGGGGGAACTCTTACATATTTTACAAAATGAAATAATCATCCAGAGAAATAGGAAGATAGAGAATGAACCAGTCTTCTTGCCCTGATCAAAATATACTTCACTAATTAACAGCCTCTAGTCTCCAAGAGTCTCCCCACCCTACTTCACTTGAGATGTGAACATTTACACCGCAAAGGGGGACACATAAACTGCAGGATTCAAAACCTTCCTTTGGTGACTCATTAAAACTATGGTCTAAACAGATTTTTATTTATATGATACATTACAGAATATTATGACAGTACTAAGATGAAATCTGTTCTTCACTGCCATGGATTTTCTTTCATTTTAAGTTACCGTTTCTTTCCACCAGTCTTGTTTTAACACCTCCACGGAATATTTCTCTGGCGAGCGTTAGCAAGGAGGGACAGCCAGAAAGCAGAGAAACTCATTTTAACTGAAACACACACTGACATATCATTTACAAGCTCCTCGCCCAGCCCACGAGGAGGGGCAGGGTTCCCTCTGCCACTGTGACCGGAACACAAAAACACAGAAGTTTTATTGAAGGGAGATAAACGATAAATAAATCAGGCTCAACTTAAAGTTCTACGCTCCTGCCAGCCGGGTTTTGGCCCCCAACACTAACTCCAGTCTGAAATCCCAGAGACCAGGCTCAAATTCTATTGGAAAATAAATGTAGACAGGGAAGACACCTTCTCCCCACCCTGTCCCAATTCTCAACCACCATACAACCTTGGCATTTACTCTGTTGCCTCACTGGGGTTGAGTAACTCCAGAACCATCTGAAAAGATGGCCTGAGGGGTCGGATGGAAAGATATAAGACAGTGTCACACACTGGTATAACATGATGGGACAAGGCAAATCACCTAGGCCCAGGAACGCAAAACTTCAAAGTCCTGGGCCTCTGGCAATGGTTCCCTCAGCACAGCCTGCTGACCTCTTGGAGCCCATCTCCTGTCACATAATAGAGGGGCCATCCCCTGAGGTACCCCCATAGCATGGCACATTGGTGAAGGGCCCAGTTCTACAGCCAGATTGCCTGGGTATGGCTCCTGGACATCCATCCATGCCTCAGTTTCCTCATTTATAAAATGAGCTCATACTGGTACTCTCCTCATAGGGCTGCGTGAGGATTTAATGGGTTAATAAAGTCTCTGCAATAGTGCCTGGCATATAAATTCAATTAGTATCATTATGATTACTCAACCTCTCACAGGATTGATGTGAGAACTTAATAAAAACAGCAGTAAAAAGTAGCAGGTTGGCCAGGCACGGTGGCTCCCGCCTATAATCCCAGCACTCTGGGAGGCAGAGGTGGGAGGATAGCTTGGCCCAGGAGTTCAAGACTAGCCTGGGCAACACAGTGAGATCCCATCTCAAAATAAATAAATACATACATACATACATACATACATACATACATACATAAAATAGCAGGTTAACGCTTCTATGGCATTACCATGCAACACATCTTTTTTTTTTTTCAGTCCCTTTACCTTTATTAATTTATGTAATCTGCAGAAAAACTCTATGAGATGGAAAAACGAAGGTTCAAGGAAGTTAAACGATCGTTCAAATTCACACAGCTAAAGAGTGGCACCATCAGCATCTGAACCCGGGCTTTCCCGCTTGCAAACAACAACCAGAACAGTGATGAGAAAACCGACAAGAAAAATAATGACAATGACAAAGACCTTTGTCGCAGACCATGCTCTTTTACTCTACACAAAAACCTTCTGGGAGAGCTACTGTCATCACTCCTATTTTACAGATGAGCACACTGAGACTGAGAGAAGGTCAGGGACAACAGCCGAATGCCCCAGGAGATGGAATGGAGATGGAGATAATGAACAGCGAAGTCCTCTGTAAAGTGAAGTATGTCATACACAGTAAGGTGTTATTATTAAATCCCTAGAATTCATGGAAAGATGTTCTCCCCCAACTGGTTTCGTGTCAATTCACCTACAAACATTCCAGATGTGGAGCTGAGGGCTGGGAAAGGAATGCACACTTTGACAAGTTTGAGAAATACTCTGTCTCGTTTTCAAGTTGAATGCATCACTGCAGAGTGTATTAAAGTGAAATATTGCTTTTCTCGTTTAAAAACAAAGTTAAGGAAGGGGGACAACAAGGGGGAGAGAAAAACAGGTCAAACCCATGGTTTTACCAAGTAAGGGATTTTTCCAGCTTCCCTCTTGGGTAATCTGATCCAAGCTCTGAGTGATCAAATGACTAACCTGGAAATTTGAAGATTCACACTTATGGAAGAAACAGCAATTCTTCCAAACCCAGGAAATACTGCTAACTCTGGGAAGCTCTCTGAAATGTGAAGGATCACAGACAGTTTGGGAAGTAACTAAAACAATAAGGACAATTCCAAAGTTTGTGCTAAGTACAGAAATAACCTAATCTCTTTGGCTCATTAACTCCTATCATTTGCTTAAGCATTAGAAAAAAAATGCCTTAAGAAAACATTTCATTGCATTTACTTAAAAAGTTGTGTTTCCATCTTTAAAAAAGGGAGAAGAAAGAGAACAAGGAGGGAGAGAGGGAAGGAAGGAGGGAAGAAAGGAAGGAATCAATCAATCAAGTGGTAGGCTCCAGACCTGAAAGTACCATCACAATCACCAACTTTTCCTATATTAATGTGCAAAACCATTCCTCTCTTTACACAATTAAAAGGTTCCACTTCTGGGAGACTATGCGTAAAGAAATAAACTGAATTTGCTAAAGTCACAACCCCTTCCAACTTACAATCTGAAGTTTCAACTTTTCCCCTTTCCCTAAAAGAATGACAAATCCAGAAGATACATAAAAACATTTCTTCCAGTGCTACATAGGGAAGAAAAAAAGTAACTAAAAAGTGTAAACGTAACATGTAAGCCATAAGCCCTTCCAATTTAATCTTAGGCTTCATGCAGCTGTGTTCTCATAGCCACACCTGGCAAGCTCAGAGAAAACTATGTTAACGACACACTTCTAAAAAAGTGAAGCCCTATCTCGATTCTTTAAGCAAGTCTTGTAGTGCCACTCCTACAAGGTTACAACATTTTTAGGACTTCTCCACCCAGGCACCAGCACTTGCACAAATAAGAAGCACTGTTGGTTTCAAGTATGCCCTGACTTATCCAACCAACCTACAAACCAAGATATCCACTGTTTCCTCTCTCAGATTTAAGGCTTTATGGGCCTAAGAAGTTGTTTTATCCAAGAAAGGATCAGCTGTTTAGTTAAACTCTATTCCTCTCCATAAACTCCGAGTTGTGAAGCCTCAAAGAGTGCCCTCCAAAAGAGTCACAAGGAAATGTTTGACTTTTCCTGATATGATCTTGGAAATGCTTAAAAAGTAAACAGAATACTTGCAAAAAATACTGCAGTGGATGGAACCACGTCCTCCCACTAAGCATCAGACTTGTCCCTGCCCCCAGGTGGATGTTCCGAAGCCACCTTGGGATGGCTAACTTAGAGACGCATGGTTATCTCCACAGGACTACTTGCCCAGCCTGTCCTGATACCCCGAAGGAACAGTGAATACCAGGCTTCAACAGTTCATTGCCAATGCTGTTTGAAACTTGAAATTCTTGGCAAACATCTCTGAGTGCTAAAATCCTACTGTTGATTCTCCTACTTACCTTCGGTTGCGCTCGACGAGGAAATGCAACTTTGGGGTCAATCTGGGAAAAAAAAATAGAAAAGCAGGAGTCAATAAAGTACTTTAAGAAAAGGAAAAAATATATGATTAATCACCTAATTATTCATCACTCATTTCTCAGGCTTATAATTCAGCTTTTAGTAACTTCTCAGGCATCTCAAAAGTTTCCTAAACTTTGATCTCAACTTAACCATCCCTCCAATAGATCACATAACTAACATAGCTAGCTAGCCTTTCTGAAATGACCCACCATGCATTTCAGTGTGTGATGCTCTTAATAAACTAGATCTCATGTATTCTTATTTAGGCAAGGGCTTCTTCTTCCAGACACTGAATATTAAATGGTATCTGCATCTAATTTGCTATGCGTGGCTGGGAGAAAAGATGGGAGCATCATTATCATTGGGAAAAAAATCATAACCTGAAAATGAAATGTAAGTATTCTCTAGCAGTAGGTAATTGGATGGTATTTCTTGTCCCTGATGATAACTAAACAACACAGGAGGGGAAGGAGATTCCAAAATTTTTTTAAATCAACAACATCCAAAAACTCCCCATAGACATCCAACACAATGCTCTGCTTGAGTTAATTAATTCATTTTAGCAAAAGTAAAGTTACCCAGGATTAATCAAAAAGATCATCTGTTCTATAGTTATACCTCCAAAGATAAAAAATAATATTTTTTTAAGTAAAGAAAGTGAAGCATGTGAGCTAAAGCCACCTGGATTTTAAAAACAACAGGGAGTAAAAATCTATAAGCAACCTAAACCCAAATTAGAAAAGAAATCTCATCATAGGGAGAGCACAAAAAAAAAAAAGTTACTGAATAAAAGAAGTAGTCAGAATCTAGTGCAACAAGTAGGGGATTCCCCTACCCCAACCTCAATCCAAATGGAAAAACAGCCTCCAGTCCAAATCAGACACTTGCAAAACGCATGATGCTCAATCAGGGCCTAGCTGTTCTGAACTCAGAACAGTTCTCCCAGAAGCATGTGAATCTAACAGGCTGATGTGAGGGAGGAAAAAAGTGACTGCACAGATAAAAAAAGGAGGTAAGAAATGTGAAAATATTGCCGTTGTCGGTTTTCATTCAATTTCCAAATGGCACAAATCTTTGGGTAAAAATTTAACACAGATAGGATAAACACTGATACCGGTTATTTATTTCTAGGCTTTGGCTTTCATTTTAAAACGTTTTCCTTTTAAAAAGTAAATCTGAGCTTTGTTTTCACTTCTGCCATGGGGGCAGGGGGAAAGAGTAATGCTTTGGAGGAAAGTAGGGAGGTGGGGGTGAGGAGTGGGAAGCACCGAGGATAGTTCATTTGTTCCCTGACTTACATCCCCTAGGGTCCCAGCCAGAAAGACATACAAGAATTTCCTGCTGTTATTACAGTGGCTTAACGACCTAATAAAAGTCTGCATTGAAAGTCTGCATTGCGTTCCCTACCTTTAAACATCACCTGAGAAATGAGAGATTACTTTTCAAAAACTAAAATAGACAAAAATCTCTGATCTAGAAAACTACCCTTTCATAAGGATTAACATTACTGCATCTACAGGTGTGTCCAGCACTGACTAGCGCTTGTCTACAAGAGAAATACAACAGGTGTGGATTTTCCATTCTGTTGACCGAACGTAAGACAGAGGTGTCTTTTTATAAATACTCCCCAGAAAGTGTTTTTTTAGTTGACCGGCACACAATTGCAATCAGAAATCACCTTGTTTATGAGGTAACAGGTGTGGGGTATGTTGAGGGAGGTGCCAGGAGCTGGAAGACGTAAGGTGCAATGAAGAAAGTGAAGTACTAAAAAAAAATTAAATCGCAAAACTAAACAGCCAATTCAGAACTCCTGGATGGTGTGTGGCGGTATCAGAGCATTGTATCATGATCGAAGTTCCTCAGTGTGCAAAGTTTACACGCTGAGATCTCTGAAGGAGAGGAAGGGTCAAGTTAGGCATGGCAAATCCCAACCTTTTGCACATCCCTGTCAACTATTTTGTAAAAAACAAACAAAAAAGAAAACTACCAAAAATGAAAACATTAGTTAGTTAGGTACAGCTCTACTTACTGTAGCTACAAGTCCTCTAGGAAAAGACTAGGGTACTATTTTGGATGTGAATGGCCGTTACCTAAACAAAGCTTTTAAGGTAACAGTAAACAAGATCCTCGTTTCCATGTCAATAAACCAACCGCTTCTGCCTCCTGCACTGAACGTTGAAACAAAGTCAAAAGCTAGGTTACACTAAATAATAGTGACCAAAACAAGTCTATAAACAATCAGAGAGGGAAACTGCAGGCTTTGCACCTGATACAGAGGAATATGACCCGCCAGCCACCACAGAAACCAAATACTGTTTCTCCCACCCAGGTAGCAAGAGGGGGTGGATGATAAATTCCCAAATTTGCCTTGAAAAGATTTTCCTCTTTAATTTCACTAGCTTTTTGAAATGGCTAACCAAGAAATCAAGGAGAGAAAAATTCTTCAGACATCCGTTATCGTCCTATAAATGATTTCTGAAATTAAATTATCTAAAAGTACAAAAGGCTGGGCTGCATGCAAGCTATGACAAGTCCAGGACAATTAATAAAGCAACTAAGAGTGTAGGTGGGTTTCTTTCTTAGGAGAAGGCACGCACACCTGATCTCTTTGATCAGAGAAAGAGGGTGAATTTGCAAAATCAATTCAAGTGCACCGAAGGTTGCCAGGTTTCTTTATTTTCTTTCCTTCTCTTGCATTCAATGTTAAAGCCAAAAGGGACTTGAAAAGATCACCTCGGTCCACTTATTTTACAGAAGAGGAAATTGAGACCCAGAGGTAGGGAATGACTTGCTCACTTTCGTAAGAGGCGGATGGAAGTAGAGCCCCATCGCTGGCCTTGTCCCACTACCCCATCACAGAGGAGTGAAGTTCCATGCAACCCAGCACTACAGCCCAGTGTCATCTTAAGGCCTCCGTTTGGGGCAGATATATATTAATAAAAACCGTGGGGAAACTCTGGTAGGCATAAAGGGAAGGGAGGAGAGGCAGGAAGCCCATACAGGGGCTAAATAAAACACTGCACACTCCCCCTCCCGTTAAATGTATTGTTATATGCAGACACTCTTCCCTTCCCCTTCTGACCTCTGCCTGGAGACTTTTCCCCCTTCTACTCTGGATTTTTTAAACTTGTCATGTATAAAAGTACCCACACTCAAATGAAAGGATCTGAGAAAGAAAAGGAAGGAAAAAAAAATCACTTTGAAACCCCCAGGCCTTATCAGCCTTAGATCTCACGCCATCTGGAGTCACCCCAGTGGATGCCCAGCTCAGCTCTGCCGGCCTCCCCTTCCCTTCCCAAACCACATTCCAAATCCCAAGTGCCCCAGGAGGAACCTGTTGCCTGGACCTGTATTTAGCGCCCTCTCCCTTCCTTCCCACTGCTGTCCCCCTTGGCCACAAAGCAGGCTGTGCCTTCTCAAAGCTGATCCCCAGAGCCACAGTTGGGAACGCGTGCTGTGCTTGGCTGACAAAGAAAAGTTGCATTTGCTCTCTGGTGGAGTTTCTCTGCACAGTCCCCAGGCCGGGCAGGCAGACTCTGCCGGAGCCGAACCCTCTCCTCCCCAGGCCTAACCTTGGCAGCATCTGAAGCTGCAATGGGACAGGCTCTAAAAAGAAAACCCCAAAGTCAGCCACGGCAGCAAACTTTTGAATCAACTCGCTAGCTCAGTTTAAACTACCCAGCTCTAGTACAGAAGCAAAAGAAGGCGCTGTCCCTTTAAATGAGGCTGTCAATGCCCAGACCGTTCCTGAAAAGGGGCGAACAACAACAACAAAAAGCAACCTACCGTCTTGGAATCTAACTCATGGTGGGGCTGACCTAATACTTTATCTACACTTGCTGGGTCTGCGAACGTGACGAAACCGAAGCCTCTGAAAGGAGACAAAGAGGGAGAAAAACAAACAAGAAAATGTGACACCATTGAAAGCAACAAGGAGTGAGACCTAAGGCTGAATGAGGAGCAAAAGTTGCCCTCCACGCACCCCCACTCCCACTCCCCTCCTCCAATTCCCCACCTGCCCACAGCCCTCCACCTCGCCAGAAAAAACATCAAGGTTAATGGGGGAAGTGGAACGGGGGCAGGGAGGGTGGAGGTAACTTGGAAAATGCTGGTGCCTCCACTCTTTGGCCACCTCAGTTTCCTCTCCTCCTCCCCTTCCCTTTCTTAACGCTTTGTTTTATTCCGAAGAAAGCCCGGCACTTAGAAGAGATTCACCACCATCTTTCTAAGAGGGATCTTAAGAGTTTGGGGAGCTGGGAGTGTGGGGGAAACATACATTAAGACCAAAAAAAAAAAAAAAAAAAACTATGCGAAAGTAAATGAAGCTGAATGTCATTTTAAACAGAGAAAAAGAAGCGACGGGAAAATGACTTAAAGCAGAGAGATGGGTATCTCTGTATCCAGAGTTCAGCTCCAATTAACAATAACCTCTGGGGTTACTGGGGGGCGGTGGGGGTGGTTTAGAGCGCCGTTCGAGATCAGCCACGCGCCTCAGCCCCATTCTAATCCGCTTAGCTACTTCCGAAGACACCTCCAAAAATAAAACTTCAACTTTGTTCTAAAATAAAGACAAAATCCAGAAGGGAATGGTTTACCTGGAGCGTTTCGTAGTGGGATCTCTCATGACCATACATTCTCTAATTTCTCCAAATTTGCTAAAATAGTCTCTAAGGCTATCTGTAGAGAGAGAAAGAGAGAGATGGGGGGGGGAGAGAAGGTGTGGAAAAAAAAAGCAATGCAAATTTTCATCAAGGACAAAATCCAAAAGTAGTTTTCTGTTGTTATTCTGTTTTGTTTTTGCATTTTTTGCACACGCGGGGGAAATTCGGCAACAGAGGTCGCACAGAGGGCTCAGAAAGGATTTGCTATTTAAAAAAATAACCTTGCACAGGAGAAGTGGGGAGCCAATGGCGGGGGGGGGCTCCTACACCGGGATAACAAAGAGCAATAAAGAAGCCAAGAAGGGGGGGACCCAGGCGTCCCCCCCTCCCTCCCTTACCTGGTGAGGTCTGCCAGCTCAGTCCACCGATAAACATTTTACTAGAGGGAGAAAACATAACAGAAGTGAGCACCGATGTCAGATCGGCCATTTTGACGTGTAACTTACAAAAGCTAAAAGGAAAGCAGGGGGGAGCGAGCGAGCGAGAGCCGGGAGGTGGGGTGGGGGAGAAGGTGACGGCGAAATGCAATCTAAAGGTGTGTAACTTCCACGGGGGGGGCGCGCGGGGGGGGGGGGGGGGGCGCGGGAGATGCCCGGCTCCGCGCACCGCCGTCCCCGCCGCTGCAAGGAGAGCGAGCCCGAGGCGGCGCGGTGGGCAGCGCCTGGAAACTTACCCGGGGTCGTGCTGGGAGTCGTTGGCGCTGCCCGAGGTGCCTTGGCTCCCATTTGCCTCCATATCTGAGCCCCCCCGCCCCCCCACCCCCAAAAAACCGAGCCCCACAGCGATCGGAGCGGAGCGGCGGCCGGCTCCGAGCCCCGAGATCTCCGCTCCCTCCTCCCCCTCCTCCCCCCCCCCGCCCGGGCTCCTCCGAATCTCTCTGCGAGCGGCGGAGCCGGGGCAGCGGCGAGAGCCGTCACACGTGGGCTCGGCTTAGCTCAGCCCCGCTGCCTCGCACACCCCCCGTCCCCGCCCCCCCGGCCCATCACCACCTCTCCCCCTCCTCCTCCCCACCCCCATCTCCTCCTCCTCCTCCCCCTCCTCCCCGGCGCACGTGGGGCGGAGTTCTAGAACGTCGTGTAACCAATGCCGGTGACGTCACGCACCCCCGTGCGGCCCCCGCCTGCCCGCGCGCGCACACTCGGCCCCCCACGGCCGGACCCACACGGGTGGCGCGCGAACCCCGCGGGCCGAGGGGACCCCGCCTCCGGGCCGGCAGGGAGCAGGGCGAGAGGGAGCGCACCCCGACTTCCCTGGATCACATGGGCTGCGGGGGGCGGGTGGATCGGGGGAGGGGAGGCGCGGGGAGCTTGCTGCGGCTCCTCACCCGGACCGGGGAGAAGACGCCCCCCACCCTCTCTAGTTCGCCCTCTCCATTCAAGTTTGCCGGCCCCTGCCGCCGAGATCCGGAGATGGCACCAGCCGCCCGCCCTGCGCTGTGCCCTGTTTCCAGCCACGGCTCAGAAATTTAGGTCAAGGACGTCGGGAGCAAACCCACACCCCGGCGCTTCTCTGGCGGTCCCCGAGACCCCCCAGGATCGGGGGGCTTCAGCATAGCGGAGACCCTCCTGCACAAACACCAGCCACAAGTTTTATTTTCCTTTTGCGCTGGAAGTTCTCTCTGGCTCTCGCTCCACACCGGCACGTCTTGCGCGGTTCCCCGCCCTTCCCCAGTAGAGGTACCAATCCGTGCCCGGGAAAGGTTATTTTGGAACTTTGAGAAACTGACGCGATTCCAGTGGCGAGAAAGTGCCGAAAAAAAGGGTTTCCGCGTTAATCATACAGTGTTTTAAAAATATAATAAGATAGGTTATAGGAGTCAAGGTCACATGATTGAGGTTCAAAGCAAATGTTTGTATATAACGAGAAGTGCTTTTGGAGTGCCTCTGGGATGGCTGGGAAGGGTGGTTATTTCAGGAAACCCCTGTTTAATCCGTTCGTTATATATTTTATTTCTCAAATTACCCAGCCTTTATATGCCAGGATAATAAAGTGCATGAGACTGAAATAGCCCAAGACCCCTCACGACCTGCAGAGGTAGCTGGTGGCAGAAGGCTTCAGAATCACTCCCACCTTAGGAGCAGCAGTATTGTACAGCACGGGTTCTGGCATACAGTGGGTGCTTAATAAATGCTGGTTTCATACCTTCATGCACTGAAAACTCCAAAAAGACGGTGTCTGTAGCCTTCCAAAGGCATCGCACGTTTCTCCGGCAGATTCTAGGCTGGCCAAATTCGGGCTGGTTTCAATTTATGGGGCATTGGAAACAATACGGATACAATTATCCATATTGTTTTAAATCTGTATTGTTTTAAATTATTGCAGTAAACTGAGTTAATATGGCGTGAGGGGCAACATAAAGTTGTGGTTCATCAAATACTGAGATTAATGTTAAGTATGAATTGATACCCAATTAACACTTTTCCATTAATTTTCATAGGATTAGGAGACAAAGGAAGACACTCAACACCAAAACTGTACCAAATCTACTGTGGGTTTTGGAAAAATGGAATATTTGGAAAATCTCAACACCAGCCATATCCTTGAGTGACCAGACCCTCAATCTCCCCGTTCCCTGAATTGCAGTAATTCCTCCTTGACAGGATTGATGGGGTGAAGGTGAGAGGCTGAAGTGAACCAATGTTGTAAAAGTTCCTTTTTCACTGTAAACCTGATTCGTGTTTATTATCAATCACTACTCAATATAATCATATTGAGAAGGTGCTCTAAGGCTTTAAACCACAAACCCGAACATTTCCTGTCACTCCAAGCTCCTTCCCAAATCATCTGGGGTCTCATGTGTTGAACGGCCAGTTGTTATGATGATTGTTTATTATGATTGATTATTCTCAACAGTATGCAGACAGCAGAGCTCATTGTATTGTGTTGGGATTTTTACAGTAGAACCACAGGCCATCCTAGGTAGAAAGGACTTTCCTAGTCTAATACCCTCATTATACATCAGGGTCTCAGAGGTGCCAAACTCACCAGGCTACACCCCACCCCCACCCTCTGATCATCAGTCCAATGCGGTGTGGCCTCTGCTGCCTGCATGTTTATTCCGTCCCTCACAAGGCGAGAGTTGGGGGCCCTTCTTCTGTGGTATAGACTTCCACAAGCTGACACTTACAGAACTGATTTAAAATCCAGAGAGGGTCTAGAGCTGCAGTTACAAAGTCGGTGGCTTAGAAAGAACTGGATTTTAAGTCTCCATTACTACATTGTTTTTACTCATTTATTTTTAATTTATATATGGTAACCTTTACTCTTTTTGGTCTGTAATTCTATGAGTGTTGACTTATGCATAGAGTCATGTAACCACCACCATAATCAAGATGCAGAACAGTTTCATTGTCCAAAAAAATTCCCTCTTGGCTGCCCCTATGCACTACATTATTTGTAATAGCTTATTATTATTATTATTATTATTATTTTATGCATTTTTTTCTCCAGTTCACTCAATGTAGCCCCTGCCTCAGGAGAATACAAGCAGCATAATATCAGTCCTCAACCCTCTGAAAGTCTCAACAGCCCAAGACAATGTTGGACACTTCCTTCTTCAAACTCAATCTTCCAGGATGGGTTTAAACACATGTTGATGCCACTCAAATTGAAATTTCCAGCCTCACCCTTCCTGAAGAGCTCCAGGCTCTGGTCAGTTTTGTATTCAACATCTCCACTTAGCCTTTCTGAAGCAAGCCCAAGTTCAAATCCATCTTTCTTGCTACTGCATCCCAGATCTCCCACCCGAGGCCCTGCAACAGCTCACAAAACAGTCTTCCCACATCCACCCTTACTCCACTTATGTGCCTGGAAATCTTTCCCAGACCTCTCTGACAGGGTCCAATGCCCTTAGATATGCAGTTACCTTACCAGAACGTCCTCTGTGTACCTTACCCTGTATGATCATTTGCTTTATTGCCCATCTCCTCTAAGCCAGAAGCTCCTGTCCCTTTCTGCTCTCCATGTACCAGCACAGTGCCTGCTGGCGCACGGTTAATGCTCAATAAATAATGATTGACTGAATGAGTGAGTGGATGAATGAATGAATGATGGTCAACATTTAATTTCATTCTAGGATTCTTTTTGTATTCATGTTCATAAGCCAAATTGGTTGCAGTTTTCCCTTTTCATACTGCTTTTGTCTGGTTATACTGGTCTCATAAAATGAACTGGTAAATGTTCCTTCTTTTTTCATTTACTGGAACAGTGTGTATAAGATTGGAGTTATGTGTTCCTTGAATGTTTGGTAGAACTTGCGGGTAAATTGTCTGGGTCTGGGATAGACATTTCGTGGGTTGATTTTTAACTACTGATTCCATTTCTTGAACGCTTGTAGATCTCTTCAGGTTTTCTGTTTTCTTCTTGAATCTATTTTTATACACTATATTTTTCAAAGAAATTATCCATACCATCTAGGTTTTCAAATATGTTGACAAAATGCTGTTCATAGTTATCTCTTAATGTATTTTAATCTCTGCTGTATCTATCCATAATGTTTATTTTTTTCATTCCAAATATCATTTTATATGTATTTTTTCTTATCTGGATCAGCTGTGCCAGAGATTTTGTTGTTTTTTACTAGTGTTTTCTTTCTACTTTCTATTAGTGTTTTCAGAGAACCAGACTTTAGTTTAAATATTGTTTCTTTTTCTGTTCCAGTAAGTTTTGTCCGTATACATTATTAGACATTATATTCTTATATATGGCACAATAGAAAAGATATACTATTATATAGTAGAATATAATATATAATGTAATATTAATATATATCACATAGTATTCCCTTCTGCTTCTGCTCTTTTTGGATTTATTCTGTTGCTCTTTTTTTTCTTTTTGAATTGGTGCCTTGGGTAATTAATTTTTAGCCATCTGTTTTCTGATTTTAACATTTAAGACTACAGATTTCACTTTAAGTACCACTCAAGCTATACTCCACAAGATATACAGACTTTTTATTATCATTGAGGTAAAAAAAAAAAGTTTAGATTTTGGCTGGACACAATGACTCACGCCTGTAATCCCAGCACTTTGGGAGGCTAAGGTGGGAGGATCCCTTGAGCCCAGGAGTTTGAGACCAGCCTGGGCAACATAGTGAGGCCCCATCTCTGCAAAAGAAAACTTTTCTAGAAACTAGCCAGGTGTGCTAACATGCACCTATAGGCCCAGCTACTCAGGAGGCTGAGGTGGGAGGATCACTTGAGCCTGGGAAGTTGAGACTGTAGTGAGCCATGATCACGTCACTACTCCAGCCTGGGTGACAGAGCGAGATCCTGTTTAAAAAAAAAAAAATTAGATTTCAGATACGATGTCTTCTTTGACCAGTGAATTAATATAGGTGTATTTTAGGGATATTTGAGGTTATTCTTTAGTTACTAACATCTAAATTAACTGAATTAAGGTCAAAGAACAGGATCTATATGAAGCAGATTCTTTGTTATTTATTGAAACTTGCTTTGGTGCAGTCAATTTTTATATTTCATGTAGTTTGGAAAAGAATGTATATGCCTTAATTTTTAAGTATAGCATTTTATATGGGTCTATTAGATCAGACTTATTAATTATATTATCTAGATTTCCTGTAGCCTTACTAATATTTTGTCTGCTTGACCTATTGCTTTTTATAGAAGTACATTAAAATTTCTATATGACTAGATTTGCCAGTTTCTCCTGTAATTCTCTCAAATTTTGCTGTATTTTAAAAGTACGTTGTCAGGTACATCAGAAAGAACTGTTGAAATTTCCCACCATAACTATGCATTTTCTACTTCTCATACTTTTTGCTTTGTGTATTTTAAGGCCTTGTTATGAGGTGCACACAAGCTTAGATTTGCTATTTTCCTAGTGAATTATTCCTTTAATATTGGCACAGAAGATACTTATCCCTAATGCCTTTTGCTTTAAAGTCTATTTTGTCTGTAATAAATGTAACTACTCTTTTGATTAGCCCTTGACTAATAGATCTTTCGCTTTCCCTCTTACCTTTTACTTTCAACCTTTCCATGTCCCAAATTTTTTGTTTGGTCTCCTGTAAATAGCATATAGCTAGCTCTGGTTCATTATTTATTGTGCCAATTAGTAAGTTTGGTCCATTTACATTAATTGTGATTGCTGATATTTTTAAATATCACGAAATATCACAATTTAGGGGCACAAAAATATATTAATCACAATCTCTAGTATAGCACACTAGCATCATTGTGTATACTCCTGGTCCTATTTTATTTTATCTACTGATATCATGAATACCTATAAACCTGCTATTCAACCAGAGAACTAAAACAGAAACAATGACTTATGCAACATCTCCTTATATGCTCCTCCCTATTTTGTTCCTCTAAAGTAACCATCAATCGGAATCTTGTATTTGTTATGATTTTGCTTTTTAAAAAGTTTTATGCATATCAATGGCTAATATTCTGTTTTGTTTTACTTTTTGTTTTGAAACTTTATGAAAAATTTCTGAGGCTTGATAATTTACTCAATATGAAATTATTGAGAATCAATTAGATCCTCTAGCCAGGTCCCTGGGGGGCAGGGGGAACTCAGTTAGATTTTTGTAACTGGTTGTAGTTCATTCTTTCTCCCAGTTGTATAATATTCCATTATGTGACTGTGCCACAGTTTAGTTTCTCCATTCTCTCACAAACAAGACTTTGGGTTGTTTTCAGGATTTTTTTTTTTTTTTTTTTTGCTATTATAAACAGTGTTATTATGAACATTCTTACCTTCTGATGCACATAGATCAGAAATTTCTCTTTGGAGTAATGGCTGGGTTGTAACATATGTGAATGTAAAATTTTACAAGGTAATACTAAGCTGCTTTCCAAAGTGGTGTTCCAATTTGTACTCCTACTAGCAATGTATAAGAGATCCTATTGGCCAGGCATGGTGGCTCACACCTGTAATCCCAGCACTTTGGGAGGCCAAGGCCTTTTTTTTTTTTTTTTTTTTGAGATGGAGTCTCGCTCCATCAGCCATGCTGGAGTGCAGTGATACAATCAGCTCACTACAACTGCTGCCTCTTGGATTCAAGCGATCCTCCTGCCTCAGCCTCCGAGTAGCTGGTATTACAGGCACCCACCACCACAGCTAATTTTTGTATTTTTAGTAGAGACGGGGTTTCACCATGTTGGCCAGCTGGTCTTGAACTCCTGACCTCAATTGATCTGCCTGCCTTGGCCTCCCAAAGTTCTGGGATTACGGGCGTGAGCCACTGCATCTGGCCGGAAGTTGTAAATTCTATTTCTACTCTTTCAGTGATTACAATTTTAACCTGTACATGTGATCTAAAGTAAATCAAGTGCCCTAGAACTATTCAATAAGCTAAGAATGATTCAACTTCAGTTACATCCTCTCATTATGTTTTATTGTTGCTTGTTATTTTAGATCCACCTAGTTTTTATACCCCTAATTTTAACCTCTATTATAATTTTATATACAGTCAATTCATCGCTTAGATTTGCCCATATTTACCAATTTCCTTCTCGATATAGACCCTTTCCCTTGAAACATAACCTTTAGTTTTTTTTCAGGGGATTGTGTGAGTGATATGCTCTCTCCACTAACACAAACATATCATATTTCACTCTCACTCTCGAATGATGATTTCTCTGGGTGTAATACTCAAGATTGGCAGTTATTTTACCCCAGCACTTTTTAAAAATATCTTCCTATTCTTAATGTCTTCCTAATTTCTGAAACATTTGCTATGAGTCTAATTGTCATTCCTTTGTAGGTAATGTGTCTTTTCTCTTTGGTTTTAAGACTTTTTCCTTGTCTTTGGCTTCCTGCATTTTTACTCTGCCATATTCAAGTATGAATTTCTTGTTCTTTATCTGATTCAATACTCATTGTATATGCATAATTTTGGGATTCTGTCAATGAAATATCCCTCTCCTTGTCTTTTGGTACTTATATGAAATGTATAATGCATCTTCTCCTTCTATCCAGCATACTCTGAATCTGTCAGACCTTTCTTCACTTTGTCTTTGCTGCTTCCTGGGCAGTTTTCTCAGATCCATCTGCTGTTCTTTCTTCAACTCTGTCTAATCTGCTGTTTAACTCATCACTGAGCTTTTCATTTTGGTTACTACATTTGTCATTTCTAGAAATCCTGTTTAGTTATATTTTTAAATCTACCTTTTTTAGAGTGTTATGTTACTTTCTCATGGTGTCAAAGGTTCCTTTGTGTCTTTAATAATTTTAAACTTACTTAGTTTATAGTCTGCCTGATAGTTTTGTTACCTGAGGTTCTTGGGACCTTTGTGTCTGCTACATCTTGCTTGTGGAGGATTATATCTACATACATTGTATAGTTTGGCATTGGGTCTGTATTTCTGTATTCATTCTCAGCTTTGGGGTTCCTGGACCATACCACATTATAATCCCAAATTCTCAGTAAAGCCCTTTTTTCCCCACCCTCAACCCATGCCAAGACAGGCACATTTTCTTGTCTCCTTGTGACATTGGGGAGATTATTTTTCCACTGATTATTTCTCTAGTGATTCGGGAGGTTCTAGCTTTATGGGGTTCCAACTTTATGGGGATTCTGAGTTCCATTTTCCCACTTTTAATGGACCTTAAGCATAATCTCCTTCCATTTTGATGCTCAAACCTCAGGCTCACAACACCAGCAAACCTGCCTGAGACCAGCTCAACCTCAGCTTACTTGCATACCATGCTATAATCTCCCTCTTCTTCCTGACTCGGAGAGCCTTTGCTTACTGTCCCAAGAGCTCATTTAAATGGGTGTTTATTACATCCTGACCAGTATTTATAGGTGGTTTATGATGGGAGGATTTTCAAGTTACTTAGTCTGCCATATTGCCAGAAATTGAACTTAGTTCCATTTAATTTTTAATATATTTCATTTCAAAATTGTAATATCTTCCACTGTAAATGCATTTTTTTTTCTTAGAGCACTGTGGCATGTAAATGTTGGGTTTTTTTTGGAATAATCCCTTACAGATGAATTAGCATTAGAATTATCTCAAATGTGGCAAACATAGGTCAGTTTGGCTGTATGTTGTAATCACCTGGAGAACTTTAAAAAATACCGATTCTTGGTTTTACCCATGAGATTGTGATTTAATTGGCCTGAGGGACGGGCTGGGCAGTTTTTTAAAGCTCCCCAAGTGATTCTAATGTGCCAACAAGGCTAAACATGA